>NC_073401.1:20110389-20845956 GCF_028641065.1 Leucoraja erinaceus
CCTAATGAGTGCCCGGGGGCTATTTACACTGAAATGTTTGAAAGTTCTGCCCTTGCAAGTGCTTGAGACAGTTTAGTGTCCCAGTGGGCGGGTCTGTGGGGCTAAATGATCAGCAGCTGCTTCATCTAATCCTTAATGGACTCTGCTGCCTGCGACTTCCTCTGCCACCCCACCACTTGTTTATCTGTGGGAAACGGCCTGAGCTCACATTCCCTGCTGGGCCTGGCTTGTGGGGCTGGCCCTGATGAACTTGGTGGGCAAAGGCTTGGCACAGACTCTGGAGTCTTTACGGGTCTCGGATTCCAAACCTGCTTGGACCTGTGGATTCACGGGAACGCTGCCTTCCCAAAGACATCAGTTCAATCAAAGATAGACACAAAAATGCCTGGGTAACTCAGCGGGACAGGCAGCATTTCCGGAGAGAAGGAATGGATGACGTTTCAGGTCTTCAGAAGGGTCTCGACTCGAAACGTCACCCGTTCCTTCTCTCCAGAGATGCTGTGTCCCGCTGAGTTACGCCAGCATTTTGTGTCTATTCTCAGTGTAAACCAGCACCTGCAGCACCTTCCTACACATTTAGTTCCAATCAAACATTGATAAAGTGATGAACTGGGAATTAGATTGCGGGAACTTTGTTCAACGTGTTCAAAAATCACACAGGGTTGCAGCGTAAAATAGCTTCATAAAATGAGGACATGCAAGCCAACGAGTGAATAAAGACAAAGTGGACATTCATAAATCAGGGAATCCCTGTAAACAGCAGAGTAAGCTGAAACAATCGTAACCACATCAGTGTATTTACACAGCACCTATAACACAGCAAGCCACTTACCCAGCAGATGTTGTTATTTATTACTGGGGAATTGAATACAAAAGTGAGAAGTTCTGCTCTGTTATTGAGAGTACTGGCCAGCACTGTATGCAGTATTGATCTTCCTATTTAAGAAGTGGGTGTTAATGCATTGGGAGCAGTTGAGAGAAGATTTATTAGACTAATCCTGGCAACGCGCAGACTGCTTTGTGAAGAAAGGTTGCAATTTAGAAGAGTGAGAGGGAACGATTGAAATGTGTCTGAGGGGTCTTGACAGGGTGGATGTGGGGGACGAGGTTTCCTCTAGTGAGGAATCAATAGTTGTGGGTTACTGTTTAAACATAGTATGCGGTCACACAAGGTAGACATTAGTTTAATTTTTAGTTTATTGCAGAAACAGGCCCTTCGGCCCACCGAGTCTGTGCTGACCAGCGATCCCTGTACACTAGCATTATCCTACACACACTAGGGACAATTTACAATCTTTACCAAAGCCAATTAACCTTTTTTTATTAATGTGGGAGGAAACCGAAGCACCTGGAGAAAACCCACGTGGTCACAGGCGAGAACGTCCAATCTCCGTACAGACAGCACCCGTGGTCAGAATCGAACCCGGGTCTCCGTAACTCTACCGCTGCACCACCACATCAGGTGATATTTTCCCCTCAGAGGATTGTGAGTCTTTGGAACTCTCTTTCTCAAAGGGTGGAAGATTTTTGACTATTTTTAGGTTCCTGATAAGCGAAGAGGTGACAGATGCCAGGAAGGTTTGCCAGGGTGATGCAGTGGGGATTCAGGCCCTTCAGCCCACCAAGCCCATGCTGACTATCAAACACCCTTTAATACACATGGTGCGCTAATTCCATTTTATTCTCCCAACTTCATCACCAACTCGCCCCAGCAGCGCAGTAAATGTACAAGGCATGATTAATAAGTTTGCTGATCACACTAAAATGGTTGGTATCCTGGACAGTGAAGATGGTGATTAAGAATTACAGCGGGATCTTGATCAAGTGGGCACAGAGTTATAGAGCGATACAGTGTGGAAACAGGCCTTTCGGCCCAACTTGCCCATACTGACCAACATGTCCCAGCTACACGAGTCCCGCCTGCCAGCATTTGGGCCATATCCCTCCAAACTTGTCCTATCCATGTACCTGCCTAACTGCTTTTTAAATGTTGGGATAGTCTCAGCCTCAACTACCTCCTCTGGCAAGCTTTTGTTGTGTGCTCTCCAGTCAGCAGAAAGACAATACACGATTACAATCGAGCCATTTACAGTGTAGAAATACAAGATAAGGCAATAAGGTTTAGTGCAAGGCAAAGCCAGCAAAGTCCGATCAAGGATAGTTCGAGGGTGTCCAATGAGGTAGATAGCAGTTCAGCGCTGTATAAAGAGAGTGGAGCAGAGGGCTGAGTACGCAAGTTGCCTCATGTTGATGGTCAGAGAGATGTTAGTGATCTGCAGTGTTTGAGCTCTGCTGATGAGGAAGCCCAGGACCCAATTGCAAAGGGAGGTCATAAGGTCATAAGGGACAGGAGTAGAATTAGGCGATTGGGCCCATCAAGCCCTACTCTGCCATTCAATCATGGCTGATCTATCTCCCCCACCTAACCTTATTCTCCAGCCTTCTCCACATAACCTCTGAAACTCGTACTAATCAAGAATCTATCTATCTCTGCCTTAAAAAATATCCACTGACTTGGCCTCCACAGCCTTCTGTGACAAAGAATTCCACAGATTCACCACCCTCTGACTGAAGAAGCCCCCATCTTGGTGATGTGAATGGAGGGGAGGGGATCTCTCTGACACAGACCCCCAGCCTGGGTCACGGGGGAGGGGCCAAGCCGTGCAGTGATTTTGAAGATTGTAAAATATTAAGGGGGAGTGACAGGGAAGACAGGTAGAGATGATTTTCATTTTCTGGGGAGTCCGACAGTGGAATCTCATCCTGAAACGTCTCATGTGAAGGGGGGACACAGCCTGACCGGGAAGGGTCTTCTTGCCCAACAGCCTGATGATGCTGGCTCACTGGTTGATGTAAACCTGAGATCAAGTGAGGTAAACTAACCAGAGGTTACCCGGGGGACGAGCTTGGGTGGAGGGGGCTGGGCCTGCTCCCACTCCTTGCCCTCACTCCCCCCCCCCCCCCCCCCCTCTGCCCCCATCCTCCCCCTCTCCTCTCCCCCACTCCTCATCCCCATTCCTCACAGGGCAGGGCAGGGCAGGGTGGGGGTCGGGGGAAAGTGGGAGAGTGTTTGTGCAGGACAAGGACCAGTACATTAATCGGGACAGACACAGGGGTGATGTGATGTCTCCCTGCAGGTGAATCCGGAATCAGGGGGTCCCAGTCTTACGATAGGGGGGTCAGTCATTCAGCATAGACAGCAGCTCCTTTACCCCAAGAGGTGGTAAACTGTGAGAATTCTCCATCTCGGGGAGGCTCAGTCACAGAGTAGATTCAACAGCAATTAACAGCTATAGAAGGGGATACAATTATAATTTTTAAAAGACATTTAGACAGCGTGCATGGGAAGGGTTTAGAGGGCTATGGGCCAAATGCAGTTAATGGGTCTAGCCCAGAGTGCTGACATTGTCAGCATGGTCAAGGTGGCTCCATGGGGCAGTTTTTATGCAGTTGTCGTGTACACATGGTTGGTGAGGCTCCCCTCACTCACTGACGAGTTCAGTGATACAGAGGTCCTGGTGTCTACCTGCTGTCCTGTTGCTGATGTACAGGGCAGACCCCAGCGTCCAGTGCCCAGGTTGTTCGTCGTGGACACTGATGATGGTGCAGGTGACGTTGGAGAGGGTGTGGGGGGGTCTGACAACAATCGTGGAGACCGGGTGTGCCTGGGTTAGGTGCTGCCCGGTGAGGCTGGGTGGGCAGCTGGCAACCTGCGGGTGGTTCCTGGACCGATCGCACCGGGCTGGTGAAGACCACGACAGCCAGGTTGGCGGAGGATGGATGGTTAGTGCTGACTGTGTCTCTACACTCACTGGCGTGTGGAGAGCTCAATGCCACGAGTTAACGTGTGGGGAAGCTGCAACTGGTGTGAGTCTATTTTACAAGTTGGGAAGTCGCTCCCCAGTACTCTGCGCCCGTCCCCTCGACTTTTGAATCTTTGTTGTCATTTCACTCTGCACCTCCTGCATTAGTATCCATGAAGGTCCATCGGATCTGTGTGACATTGAGCATGCCTGTGGACACTCCCAGACCAGACACACACTGACTTACAGAAGCCTGAAGTCCCACACCAACAGGTTCAGGAACAGCTACTTTCCTACAACTGAAGATAGACACAAGATGCTAGAGTAACTCACCGGGACTGGCAGCATCTCTGGAGAGAAGGAATGGGTGATGTATCGGATCAAGACCCTTCCTCAGACTTAGGTTCTTGAGCCGATCCACACAATCCTGATCCTAGCTCAGCAACAGAACACAATAGACAACACTTTGCACTGGGATGGACTTACTGTGTTAATGTCTATTTTGTTTTCACCGTCTTGTATAATCTTTGTACAATTTATGTTGTTGTATCATGTCTGGGTCTAGGTGCCTGTGATGCTGTTACATGTAAGATTGTCATTGTACCTGGACTTCACTGTAGTGTGCATATTTGTAATTCTGGAAGACACAGAGTGCTGTAGTAACACAATGGGTCAGGCAGCATCTCAGAACATGGATAGGCAACGTGCTGTTCGGCACCCTTCTTCAGACTGATAGTAGGGTGAAGAGGAGAAAGAAAGCTGGAGGCGAGATGGGGCTGGACAATGCTTGGTGGGCACAGGTGAGAAGGGTTAAGTGTGTCGAAAGGAACTGCAGATGCGGGTTTAAACCAAAGATAGACACAAAATGCTGGAGTAACTCAGCGGGCCAGGCAACATCTCTGGAGACAAGGAGTGGGTGACGTTTCGAGTCGAGACCCTTCTTTGGGGTTATTTGATAGGCAGGTGGTTGGACAAAGACCAGAGATGAAAAGACAGAAAGTGTCAGACAAAATGATTGAAGATTGTGAATTGTGAAGGGAGGCAGAGGGAGGGTCATGCAGTTACCTAAAATTGGAGAATTCAACGTTCATACCATTGGGTTGTAAGCTATTCAAGCGAAATATGGCCAAACTCTGGCAACGGAGGAGGCCCAGAACAGAACGGGCAGTAAGGGAATGGGAAGCATAGTTAAAATGGATGGCAACTAGGGAGATCCCATAGGCCGCGGCAGACGGGTGTTTGGTGAAACGGTCGACAATTCTACACTTGGCCTCACAAATGTACAGGAGGCCCCATGGGGAACGCTGGATGTAGGAGGTGAGGTTAGTCGAGGTGCATCATCTGCCGATCGCCTATCCCCCCCTCACCTGTGACAGTCCATCACCTGCCACGCTCTGTCCAGCCCCCACTATCTTCCTGCGTTCAACCTCCTCTCACTACCATCAGTCGAAAGAAGAGTTCTGGCCCGAATCATCACCTATCCATGTTCTCCTGACACTAACAGCCAGCCTGAGTTACTCCAGCACTCGGTGTCTTCTTTTTAAACCAGCATTAGTTGTTCCTTATTTCTATATTTAATTCCATATTGGTATTAGTTTATTTTTTGCCATATGTACTGAGGTACAGTGAAAAACATTATTTGTGCTATCAGTCAACCCATGCTGTAGATGAGTACAATGAAGCCTTAGACACATACAACAGGTAGATAAATGATAAACTTAATGACACCCCCAGACCATGCACACACTCACACAGATACACTTACACTGACACACACTCACGCAGACACACTCAGACATACACTCACACTGACACACTCACACTGACATACACCCCCAGACCAGGCACTCACACACATGCACACACACACACATGCACACACACACACACACTCACACTGACACACACCCCCAGACCAGGCACACACTCACATTGACACACACTCACACACATGCACACACACACACACTCACACACAGACACACATACACACACACTCATACACTCACAGACACGCACTCCCACAGACACACACACACTCACACAGACACACACTCACACACAAACAGACACACACTCACAGACACACACACACTGAAACACACACACTCTCTGAGTCCAGTCACACTGACTTACAGAGACACCATGTTTGGGACAGACTCGATGCATTAGGAAGACGTTTTATTCCTTTGTAACATTTAATTACAATAATCATGTTGTCTGAGTGACCTATTCAAAAAACAATCAGCTATTGGCTAATAAATGTACAGATAAAGATTAAATAATTTCCTGTATTTACAGCAGCAGGTACCTGAGGACCAAGTGCCCACTCCCACCACGACCGAGAGCGGGTATTGAACCAGTGTTGTCTCCACCCGCCCACTTGCTGGGCCGTGACCAGCTGCCCCCTCAACATGGGGATGCAGTGGGGGGTGTGGCGGGCCGGGGCAGGGGTGAGGACTCCGGCCATACAGCCGCTATGGGAGCTGTTAGTGTCTAGACGGCAGATAGACACTAAAACCTGGAGTAACTCAGTGGGACAGGCAGCATCTCTGGAGAGAATGACTGGGGGTGAAGCTTCTTCTGAGAGGTCTCGACCCGAAACGTCACCCATTCCTCCTCCCCAGAAATGCTGTCAGTCCCGCTGGGTTACTCCAGCTTTTTGTGTATACCTTCGGTTTAAACCAGCATCTGCAGTTCCTTCTTACACGCAGTGTCTAGATGACTGTGCCCACTCCAGCCGGTGAGTGGGTGGAGGTGTGACTGAGTATCTCCTTCCCCCTCACCCCGGGCTGCCTCCCCATAGCCCCATGTGGGGGAGGGGCTGGGTCCCACAGACCCTGAGAGACCCCTGTGTTGGGGGGGAGCCCGGTCTATCCTGCACCACAGGGGCTCCCCAAAATGTCCGAGTGACGCTCTGCCCTACCCCCCTGCCCGGGCAAGGGGGCTAAAGTCAGCGCCAGCTCCCCCCAGCCCCCTCCAGTTCGACGGGCACAGGGCTTATCTCCAGCAGGGAGGGGAGGGGGAGGGAGGCATTATTTGGGGGGGGGGGGAGTTGGAGGGAGGAGGCCTCGCCCCTCACCCTCAGGAGTCGGGTGGACATCTTTAGGCACCAGGCGAGGGTCTGTGGGCTGGTGGGTGAGGGGGGGGATGGGTAACAAAATGAGATTGCACAAGCCGCACTTCACCCTCTCACCAGCAGGGGTAGGGGAAGAGCGGGTAAGGGCTCCACTCCACCATGCCCGCCCCAGCAGGGTAACTATGCACCGCATGGCTGCCGACCTCTGCCCCCAGGTGCGGGGGGTGGCCAGCGCTGGTGAACTCATTGAACTGCTGCCGTGGAACGTTCCAGGGGGCGGGGGAGGGTGCGGGGTGACTGTAGATGCAGCCCACCGCCCCCACCTTGGGCGCACTGCTCACCGCCACGTTGAAGACCCCCGCGAGGTCCTGCGACAGTCGACAGGTGGGCAGCGAGCCGCCAGCAGCCTCCAGCACCGGGCCGGCTTTGCCATCCAGGCTTGGTCTCCTAGGAGACGACCCCAGGAGAGAGCCTGGGTCACAGCCGGCCCGACCTCTGAACTCTGACCCTGACGAGGGCCAGGGATCGTTGCTGTGGAGAGAAGGGAAAGAGGAGGCATCAGTCCAAAGTCCCAGGCCACCGTCACAAGGCCTACATTTGTGTAGCAGCCTGACCCACCCACCATGTTGTGTCTCACCTGCTCCTTGAATGGCTCCAGCAAGGCCATCACTTGTGTTGGGGGGGGAACCCGCTCCTTCCCAAGGGTAAAACTGGCCAGGGGGTAAATGCCAGCTCCTCCCCCATCCACCAAATATACACTCAGATTTAGTGTCAACCTTCCCTGCTTAGCCACTGGCACTATAGGTGGCTTCAATGGTCCAATACCGTTCAAAGTACCATTGACCCATTGATGTAGTGAGTTCACTTTCCCCATGCAGTCACTGGCAATGTTGGGGGTTCGGCAGCACAGCAAGATCCCACAATGCCAGCGAGCTGAGAGTTGAGGAGTTCTGCACAGACAGGGTGCTGGTGAAGGGACATGGATGCACAGACCCAGGGCTGGGCTGTCCTTCAGGGGGTGTCTGACGAACCGTCCCTGGGTGTGGGATCAGTTGTGGACACTGGGAATTCCTTCAGGATCCTCCCACTCATACAACACGGAACAGGACTGCACAGCAACAGGCCATTCGGCCCACCATGCTTGTGCTGAGCATGATGCCTAATTAAGATAATCTGCTCTGCCTACATGAGATCCATGTCCCTACGCTTGCTGCATATCCATTGTATTTGCCTCCACCATCTTCCCTGCAGCCATCCTGTAGTTCTGCAGTGTTGGGAAATTCCTTAGTGAATAATTCCCAGCTCAGCCTCTGGGAACTGTGACCATGTGCATGGGTGCACCTCGCCCCACTGTGCCCGAGTCCAGTCTGGCCCTTGGTGGGAACGTGGGTGATTGACCCACTGACCATCCAGGTCGGGATTCCCTGTGAACGTCTGGTGGCCAGGAGTTGGTGACAGGATTCCAGACAGTCGGATTCAGCCAGTGCACAGACACTGGATCAGTGAGATCCAGTCACTTACCAGTTGTTACCGGCTTGGTCATTCACTGTGGGAGAGGCTTTACTGGAGCTGGGGTTTAGTACATTGGCAGGTGTTGGGCAGCAGGGACCAACTCCTGAAAACCAGGGGGTGCCGAGATCGTCTGCCTAAGTACATTGGCTCGCGGTGGGGGGGGGGGGGGGGGGGGGGGGGGGGGGGGGGCCCAGGGCTGAGCTCTGAGCCCTGACCCAACACGGTGATGGGGAGAGAGGGCACGGTGCTGAGGAACAACACGGTGACACGGCGGCAACAGCGGCTGCCATTGTCCTCACCTGTAGAGCAGCAATGGGAGCGGGGTGCTGGGGAGAGGTTGTCCCGACGCACAACTCCCGTCGTCTCTGGGGACCGGCGTGACCTCCGACCCCGGGCATTCCTGCTTCACCTCCGGGGAATACCAGCGGCCGGGGCTCTCCTTCTCTCTGGGAATTCCCGCTTTGCTCTCTTCTCCTCCGAAGGGTTTGCCGGCATCTAGTCACAGCGGGGTGGGTGTTGGGAGGGTGGGGGGAGTGAGAAGAAGGTGAGATGAGATGAGGAGGAACGCACAGTGAACTGGAGATCCCATGGGATAAGTGTTTCTCAACCCCCCCCCCCCCCCCCCCCCTCCAGCTTCTGTGTCACCCAACCAATAATGGGAACAACCAAGCCTTTCTGGGAACCATGGGGCTGGCTCCCCCCTCCCCACACCAACCCCCCCCCCTCCCCCGTCAACCCACCGTTGCCTCTCCACTGCCCCCCCCCCCCCCCCCCCTCGATGGACCCTCCACCCCTCAGAGTCCCGATTCCCTCGTCCCCCAACAACACCCTGGTTACCCAGCAAATCGCTGCATCGGACAAAACCTCTTGAGCTCCCCACCCTGACCCCGTGTGACCCCACCCTGACCCCGTGCTCCCCCCTGTGCCCCACCCTGACCCTGTGTGACCCCACCTTGACCCCGCGCTCCCCGTGACCTCACCCTCACTCCATGCTCCCCCTGTGACCCCACCTTGACCCTGTGCTCCCCTTGTGACCCCACCCTGACCCCATGCTCCCTGTGACCCCACCCTGACCCTGTGTGACCCCACGCCCCCCTGTGACCCCACCCTGACCCCGAGGGTGGGGTCACCCTCTCACCGGTGCCGGCCTGGTCGTGGTTGTGGTCGTGGCTCTGCTGGGGGTCGGGGCTGCCGGGGTCCGTCCTGGTGCGCTTGGCGCCGGCGCCCTGACACGGCTGATTCCTCGCCACCCGCTGCCTGAGGGGGGGAGAGGAGCAGACGTGGTGAGTCGAGGTAGATGCCCGCTCACCAACCCCCCCAGCATAAGCCCCAGCACCCGGCACGGCTGCACTGGCACCCACACCCCAACCCTCTGCACATCTCCCCTCCCCACCCCAGGTACACTGGCTCTCTCTACCCGTCCATGCCCACAGTAACTCCTTAAACAAGCCGCTAATTATATTCATAGAGCTCTAGAGCATGGAAAAGCAGGGGCTGCAATAATGCGGCTACCAGCAATATTGTGGCGATCAGGCAGAAGTTTTTCTTTCCGAACCCACGGGGCTGAGGCAAGATCTAATTGGGGCGCAAAATGATGAGGGATCTAGATTGAGTAAATTGGAAGGAATTGTTAGCAAGCAAAAAGCAGGGTGGTCCGATCACCTGGCTGGTGTAAGGACTATGGGGGAGGTGGAACGGTGGGTATATGGAACTGGGAGGGGGGAGGGGGCGGAAACCCGCTGGACTCTCTGACCAGCACAGACACAAAGGGCAGAGTGGCCTCCTGTGTTGTAAATTCTCTATCATGTCCATGCATTTTAAATATAAGAGACCATTTGGCCCAACAAGTCTGTACTAACTCAGAGCATTCCCATTATTTCTCCCATTCCCATCAACAGATTCCAGATTCACCCTCTCACCTTCCCCAGGGAATTTAGTGAAGGCGGTAAACCCTCCGCCCAGCATGTCCTGGGATTGTGAAAGGAAACCGGAGCATCCAGAGGAACCCGTCACAGTCACGGGGAGAACGTGCGGACTCTGCACAGACCACAGACAGCACCGGGGTGCAGATACAACCTGGGTCTCTGGCCCAGAGAGGCAGCGGCTTTACCACCCCGCGACACGGCTCCAGTGATGCACACGTTCACGGAACACACAAGACACACGCAACACGGCACATGCTACACGGCACACGAGGCACAGGACAATTAACATGTCGAACTTTACCTTTTGTTGTTAAGTCCAACCTCCCTGAATCCTTTGGCAAACGGATTGTGGTCGATCTTCAGTTTGGTAATCTGGAATGTGTAGCAAGGTGTCAGTGTTCAACTGTTCCCTCACCTCGGCCTCCTCCCCCATCCCCCCCAACAACCCCTTCAACTCCCACCCACCTCCGACCTCTCCCCCACCGTCCCCACCCCACATTCACATTCACCACACCACTGAAGCCACTCCGACCATCAAGTCCACGCCAGCCCTCAGGGCAATCACGTCAGTCCTATCCCTCCAAGCATTTCCCTGTGACCATTGCTCCCCATATTCACATCGACTCCCCCCAGATTCTACAAACCCGCCCACACATTCAGGGGCGATTTACAGACCCGCACGTCTTTGAGATGTGTGCGGAAAGTGAAGAACCCGGACAACGTGCAAACTCCACACTAGACATGGCTGGAGGCCAGGATCGAACCGGGGTCTCTGTGGCTGAGAGGCGGTGGCTGTACCAGCTGCGCCACACAGGGTGGCACCACCAATCGGTGCAGTGTGGAGCTACAAATACCAGACCATATCTGCCTCTGGTTCCCCCCGCAACACCACGCCTGGCCACAGTGTGGAACCTGTCTCACTCCACCCTGTGGGGTGTCAGATACACCCCTCTGCACCCACACTCTCTCTACAATGAGCCTGAACCCTGTCTCACAGTGTCCTGGATAAATGACTGAGTTAATAATCCCTGACTGGGCACTCGGGGGCCATTAGCTTAAAGTGTCGTGAAATCCCGATGGTTCTGCAAGAACTCCCCTCCTCCCCCGGAGCGATGAGTCCGTGACCCCAGCACCGCTCGCCCCGGATCATTGACCCGCGTGTGGCTCTGGGAACAGCGGGTCAGGGCGGGCGAGCAGGGGCGAGCGGCCACTCACCTTCTCGTTCTGGTACGCTGTGACTGCCATGAAGACTGTCTCCGGGAAGGTGAACGTTTGCGAGATACTCCACCGAACCCCGAACGGATTCTCCTCCTGAATGATGTGGAAGCGAGGCTGGTAACGGTGCATGGAGTGCAGTATAATCTGAAACACAGCACAGCACAGGGTCAGTGTACACATCCAGTATAATCTGAAACACAGCACAGGACAGGGTCAGTGTACACATCCAGTATAACATGAAACACAGCACAGGACAGGGTCAGTGTCCACATCCAGTATAACATGAAACACAGCACAGGACAGGGTCAGTGTACACATCCAGTATAATGTGAAACACAGCACAGTACAGGGTCAGTGTACACATCCAGTATAATGTGAAACACAGCACAGTACAGGGTCAGTGTACACATCCAGTATAACATGAAACACAGCACAGGACAGGGTCAGTGTACACATCCAGTATAATGTGAAACACAGCACAGTACAGGGTCAGTGTACACATCCAGTATAATGTGAAACACAGCACAGTACAGGGTCAGTGTACACATCCAGTATAATGTGAAACACAGGACAGGACAGGGTCAGGGTCAGAGTGTGTGCATTCAGTATAAACTGAAACACAACATAGTACAGTACTGAGAGATAGACACAAAAAGCTGGAGTAACTCAGCAGGACAGGCAGCATCTCTGGAGAGAAGGAATAGGTGACGTTTCGGGTCTGAAATCCTTCTTTAGACCAGTCTGAAGAAGGGCCTTGACCCGAAATGTCACCCATTCCTTCTCTCCAGAGATGCCGCTTGTCCCGCTGAGTTACTCCAGCTTTTTGTGTCTATCTTCGATTTAATCCAGCATCTGCAGTTCCTTCCTGCACATTACTGAGAGGGTGTGGGCATTCAATGCAGTATCATTTCAAACACAGCACAGCAAAAGAGGGTCTGTGCATCCAGTATAATCTGAAACACAGGACAGGGTTCCGGTATGTGTATCAAGTGCAATGTAATCTGAAACACAGCACAGCACAGTACAGAGAGGGTCTGCATATCCAGCGCAGTATAATGGGAAACTGCAGGGTGCAGGGTCACGTTCTGCATGTGGAGTACAGCACAACACAGGCTCAGGCAACGTGTATCAAGTGCAGGGAGCTGCCCGGCACATCCACAGCTCAATCAGAATGTGAATCAGTCAGTTGGTACAGTCCTCACTCCAAACCACCTACCCCGAGTCCGACTCCAGTGTCACTGGGCTTCATACAAGTGTGGTCCCCAGCACACAGTGGCCTGAGCAGGAGTGCTGGGACCAGGAGGTTGGGCTGAGGGGAAATGGAGGCCAGGGGGTCCGGGGATTGGGGGGGAGGGGGTGAAGGTGAAGAGGAGTGGGGAACGAGGGGTAGTGGGGACAAGGAGGTGGGGGTGAGGGGGAGTAGGATGGGAGGGAGATTCATGATGTTACTGAGACCGGAAGCCTTCGGAAATAAGAAATGGCATAGGATGGACCTTTTCTCCCTGGTGCAAGGTTGAGGGGTAGGTTGTCAACTGTCCTGTATTAGCCGGGACATCCCGTATATTGGGCTAAATTGGTTTGTCCCGTGTGGGACCGCCCTTGTCCTGTATTTGACCGCTACTACTCGGGTCGAGGGGACTGTCGGGTCGGAGCGCCGTGCCGCATCACCCTTCCCGACGTAGTGCAGTCCATGGAGTGCAGCAGCAGCGTCTCGCCCGTGGCCCCGTCGGTTGGCGGCCCGGCCAGCTGTCCGACCTTCGAACCTTCACTTACCGCCGACACCACCACCCCTCCTTCTCATGGCCTCTCATCAGTTCAAGAGTTGGATGGGGTGCCAGACTTCGTGTGGCCAACTCATTATTCACCCAGCCACGGTGGTAAACAAGTTGCCACAGGGAATTTGTCCTTTATTTTGACCTTTTGTCCCTTATTTGTGAGTGAGAATATTGGCAACCCTGTTGAGGGGTGACTTTACAGAGGTATATAAAGTGCAATGTAATCTGAAACACAGCACAGCACAGTACAGAGAGGGTCTGCATATCCAGCATGGATGAAGTGGATGGTCCGTCTTTTCATCAGGGTGGGGAGAGTCTAAAACTAGAGGGCAAAGGTTTAAAGAGAGAGGAGAAGATTTAAAAGGGACCTGAGGGAAAACTTTTCACAGAATGGTTGATGAGTTTATGGAACGAGCTGCCAGAGGAAGATGTAGAGGTGGGAATATTTATAACATTTGAAATAAATTTGGACTGGTTAAATGATTGGAAATCTATAGAAAAGAACAGGATATGGGTGAACAGCAGGGAAACGAGACTTTAGGGTGGATATCAGGTTGGCTTGGATGAGTTTGTCCTGATTCTGTGCTGGATGACTATGACTATCAGAGGCTGCGGGAGGGATGGATTGTAAAGCTGCGGTGGGCTCATTTAGGGTCTGGCAACTGAAGGGAGGGCTTGGGCTAGGGGAGGAGCTGTGCCACTGGCCCAGATACCGTGAGGCAGGGGGTGGGCTACAGGAGCAAGGGATGGGCAACGGGTACTGGGTGTGGGCCAGGTGACGTCTACAGCGGGCAGGGTCACCCGCCCTGGGTTGGGAAGGCTGGGGAGTGGGAGGAGAGCAGCGGTGAGCAGGAGAGGCCACGTACGTGTCCGGACTGGTCAAGTGTGTTGTTGGTGAGCTTCAGCTTGCGGAAATGCACGGCCTGCTTCATCCAGTGGCTGCCCAGGGCCGGCGAGTCGGGGTGGATGTACGTCACACAAGGAGGCTGTGGCTCTGACTTCCCCGCCACACCCCACTGGTCCTTGTACCACTGCAGGGAGAGAGAGCACCGTTACTGGGAACCAGGGCCCACGCGGGAGTCCAGGCCCATGACACATATACATAGAACTGGGACCCTGCACTGACACGCAGAGCAAGGGCACATGGACACAAGGAGCCAGGGGCCACAGTTACAACCCAATGGCATGAAAATCGAATTCTTCGATCAACAAAGAATTGGTAATGACCAAACCCCCCTGTATCACCCCTCCTTTCCCTGCCCAATCTCCTCTGTGCCCAACCTGGCTTGCATCTATATATTTCTCACCCCCCTTCCTCTTCAATCTACATTCCTTCCTTTAACTTTACAATTAGCACGGTGGCGCTGTGGTAGGTAGGGTGGCTGCCTGACAGCGGCAGAGATATGTATCCCTATACCCCCTCCCTCAACTCCATCCAAGGACCCCGACAGACCTTTCAGGTGAGGGAGAGGTTCACGCACCTGCTCCAACCTCATCTACTGTATCCGCTGTTCCAGGTGTGGACACCTATACTATATCGGCAAGACCAAGCGCAGGCTCGGCGATCGTTTCGCTGAACGCGTCCGCTCAGTCCGCCCAAACCTACCTGATCTCCCGGTTGCTAAGCATTTAACTCCCCCTCCCATTCCCACACGGACATTTCTGTCCTGGGCCTCCTCCACTGTCAGAGTGAGGACAAACGCAAATTGGAGAAACAGCACCTTATACTTCTCTAACTTCAAGTAACCTTTGCTCTCCGCCTCTCTCCATTCCTCCCCCATCCTACTATCCAGAGATAGAAGCCTGTCCTGCTGAGTTACTCCAGCATTTTGTGTCTATTCCTGGGTTCGACTACGGGTGTTTGTCTGTACGGAGTTTGTACGTTCTCCCCGTGACCTGCGTGGGATTTCTCTGAGATCGTTGGTTTCCTCCCACACTCCAAAGATGTACAGGTTTGTAGGTTAATTGGCTGGGTTTAAATGTAAATTGTCCCGAGTGTGTGTAGGATAGTGTTCATGTGTGGGTATCGCTGGTCGGTGCGGACCCGGTGGGCTGAAAGTCCTGTTTCCGTGCCGTATCTCTAAACTAAACTCTCTTCAATCCTTTTGTGTCACACATTCTGTCTTTTATTCTCTGGCCTTTGTCCAACCATCTGCCTATCAAAATAACCCTTCCCAGTATCCACCTCTTACTTACGATAGGCACTAAATGCTGGAGTAACTCCGCGGGCACACACTTTGTATCTATTTGTAAACCAGTTTGTTGTTGCTGCCGGGCTTGGTTGCCCAGCGCTCGGCCCTCTCTGCTCACCTTGTAGCGCATGCCGTCAGCTGGAACCAAGTCGACCATGATCATGTACCTGGAGAAGGGCATCAGCCCCGACACACTGATCTTGCACTGGGGGAACATCCTCCTGCACAAACACAACCCACTGCTGAGCACATCAAACACTTTGCCCTTTACGGGCCAACACATTTGCTTCCTCTTTAGCTCCTTCCGTCCACCCCTCCCAGTTTTCTCTCCTCTCCCCGCCGCTCCTTATGGTTGCACTTAACGACATCTCACGTGAGCGGCCTCTGTGCGCTGGCCAGCGGGGGATGTGGTGGCAGTGATGTCCTATCCCAACCGACCGATGCAAGTGACCATCAACACTCGGCAGGAGTCTGTGACCTTATGGTTACAGTGAGGTGTCAATGAACAGAGGGCAGAGCTTTACGGCGAGAGGGGGAGCATTTAAAGGAATAGGAATATCCTTTTGTCACATGTGACTAGGCATAGTGGCATTCTTTGCTGCATACACAATGTATACAAATAGCAGTCACCTGCGGCACTGACAAAGTTACAAAGCACGCCGGCTCCCCTTTTAGTCCACCCCGGCCCCCCCCAATAGTTCCCCCACGCCAGGTTCCCATTGTTCTTCCCTTCCCCCGGGCGGGGCAAGTTTTTTTTGCACAGAGAGTGGAGGGTTCCTGGGACTCATAATATCATAAGTGATAGGAGCAGAATTAGGCCATTCAGTCCATCAGGTCTACTCCGCCATTCAATCATGGCTGATCTATCTCTCCCTCCTAACCCCATTCCCCCGCCTTCTCCCCATAACCCCTGACACCCGCACTAATCAAGAAATGATTCCTTGCCAGGGACGTTGGTGGAACCAGATACAAGTTGAGGGGTGAGCTGATAGAATATATAGCATTATGGGAGGCGTCTACTATGGACAGTCCAAACCTTTTTCCAAGGGTGAAGATGTCAAAGACATGAGGGCATAGCTCTAAGGTGAGAGGGGCAGTGTGTACAGGAGATGTGTGGGGCAAGTTTTATACCGAGAGAGTGGTGAGGGCCTGGAACTTGCTGTGAAGTGGAAGCAGACATGATAGTGGTGTTTTAAGAGGCTTATAGATAGGCACATGGACAAGCAGGGAATGGAGGCCAACGGATCATGTGTAGGCAGACGAGATTAGTTTAACGGCATCGTGTTTGGCACCGTCATTGTGGGCCGAAGGGCGTTCTGCGGTTTGGTACTGAACCCCCCCCCCCCCCCCCCCCCCCCCCCCCCCCCCCCCCCCCCCCCCCCCCCCCCCCAGCCCAGCCTTGCTTCCCTTCCCCCAGCCCCTCGGTTGCCGAGGGAACCGTACCTGCCAGCTTTGGTGATGATCATCTCGGTGCCGATTTGGTGAAACTTCTGCCACAGAGTCTGGTCGTCCAGGGTCACGCGGATGTGCCCCCAGGGTTCGGCCGGAGTGCCCATCACCCTGGAGGCCAGGCCGGTGTCCTGGTCCTGCTGGGGTTTGGCTGCTGCGGAGAGAGACAGACCATCTAGTGAGTCGGTGTCCATGCCGGTTGGTCCGCAGCTCCAGCTGGGGCCGGCCTGATGTAGCCGCCCCGCTCGCAGCGAGACCGGGCTCGGTGTAGAGGGGGAGCCAGGGGCATGGACTGAGGTCCCCCACTGCTGGGGTATCGAGAGGTTCCCATCTGGCCACTGTGGAAGCTGCCAGGACCTGGCCACCAATGTTCCCCTCAGTCCTTGGGCTCCTGAAGGGGCTGCACTTCACACCCACCACCCTCATCTTTGGACACCCTGTGCATAGGGGAGAAGGTAGGGCCGAAGATGACCTCGTTGAGTTTGCCCCTTGGCGTGGCCAAGCTGGTGCCAGGTTGAAGAGGGCACTGCCCGAGCCGGCTGCCCGCCCCTTATCCGTGGTTACGTCCGTGCCGGGGTGGTGATGGGGTATTTCCGGGACCGCTGGGCACCGCGGGGGTGGAGTGCATCCTCTATAAGGATTGTATTATAGTTATTTGAAAATTTAGAGTCTTAGATAATTTGGTGATTTTGTACTATGGTGATGGGTGTGTTACCACAGTTTTGTTTAGTAAATGTTATTTTGGATCATAAATTGAAAATTATTTTTTTTTTAATTTAATTTTTTTATTATTGGAGATAGGTACATGATCTATTACATTTAGTAAATATTATTTTGGATCGTAAATTGAAAATTATTTTTGATACAAAATCAAATGGTGACGGGTCCGCTGGGGGGAGGGGAGGTCAGCGGTCGACTGGCATCGCTGCTACTGAGACGCTGGTGGCTGGGATAAGATAAGCCCTTCAAACCCTTCCCACCTCCGCCGGCTCCCACTTACTACGGGTCTGCCGGGCTCTGGAGGGAGAGCGGAGGTTAGAGAGTACATCGAGTACGGGCTGGCATGGCTCTGCCACCCTGTGGGGGCCACCCTGTGGGGGCTGGGGCTGGGAGAGGGGGCGGGCAGCACGGGGGGGATGTGTGTCAGCAAGGGAGTGGGGGGAGTGGGGGGGGTGTCATTGGGGGTGGAGGGGTGGGGGGGTGTATCAATGGGGCGAGTGGGTTGGGGTGGGGGTGTGTGTCAGTAAAGGGGGGGGGGGGGGGGTGGGTGGGGGATGGGTGTTCAATGGGGGCAGTAAAGGGGGGGGTCAGGGGGGGGGTGGGGGGGTGGGGTGGGTGGGGGCCGGGGGGGGGGTGGGGTTGGGGTGGGGGGGGGGGGTCAGTGGGGCATCACAACTCTCATCCACTGGTCCAGGTCAGAGAGCAGCTTCAGAGAATCGCTTCCAGCAGATCTTCAAACAGAAACAGCCCAGTCTCAGCTTCACAGTGAGCGAGGCCTGTTCATGGGCTGAGCTATCATTTGCTATTTAAGGTCCTTTTCAGAAAGCCAACACCTCCAGAACGTATGAATTTGTCATGAATAGGTTGAAGGGGAGGCTGGTTTTCCAGGGAATGCCTCTGTTCTGGAGCTCAATCAGCATATCAGGGCTGTGCTGGGCTTTGAAGATTCTCTGCTGTAAGCCCTTCCCTCTCACTCATCCCGGTGTCAATACCTGTGGAGATTTATCAAAGAGGAGCGGTGGGAAACTGGACAAAGTGTGGTCGCTGGTTTTGTTCTCAAATTCTCTGCAGGTTTCAGTCTGAAGTGTAGAAAATGCTCCCAAACTAATGGAACATTTCTGCTTTTGAGGGGAGTAGAGGTGAACTGCACGAGGGTTGTGCTGATACCAGTGACTGAAGCACACAATCCACCAATGCTGATTCTTACACCTTCAACCACACTATTCTAAAAATACACAACAATAGCACCAGCATCTTGTATTTACACAGCACGGTTTGGTAAAGCATCCACAGACATTGGCTTCACAGGCAACTCGGACAAAAGCCCAACCTTCAGCCACAGGGTGAGCTCACAATAGGTGTCTAAAGACCGTCATTGGGGGAGGTTTCAAAGGAGCATTTAGCGAAGCAGGGACAGGGTTAGGAAGAGAAGTCCAGAGCTCTGTGAGCTGCAACACTCATTGGAGATGGAACTGGAGCAAGGGTCAGAATCAGCAAAGTGCAGATATCTCTGGGGTTGGAGATGTCGGCATCATGTAGATTTATCACAGACACAGAAGAAGCAACAGTATTTCTGCAAACCAGCCCGAGACTGTGGCTCAGACCAGCGTCGACAACCTGCTCTTTGTCATTCTTGGCTCTGCTGCTGCTGAGAGAAATTGGCCCAGTTTTGCTGAGCAAACCCTGGAGACTTCTCACTGCAGCCGAGAGATCCACCGTCCATGGATACAGCCCTGAGACACAGTCCACAGACACAGCCCTGAGACACAGCCCTGAGACACAGTCCACAGACACAGCCCTGAGACACAGCCCTGAGACACAGTCCACAGACACAGCCCTGAGACACAGCCCTGAGACACAGTCCACAGACACAGTCCACAGACACAGTCCACAGACACAGCCCTGACACGGCCCACAGACACAGCCCTGAGACACAGTCCACAGACACAGCCCTGAGACACAGTCCACAGACACAGCCCTGGGGCAGAAACCTGGGAGACTGCAGGAGGTGTCAGTGCAACAAAGACAAAAGCCCTGCCTTGCACCATGAGACCATTTGGCCCGTCGCAGACACCCTGACCCTAACCCTGCTTGAAAGACCCATCCCATCATTGTGGACTTCTCACTTTAACGTATTTATTCAGTTTCCTTCTGCAAGTTAAGATCGAATCATCGCAGTGATTACACAGCTCGCCCCTGTATCACACTGCTCACTGTGTATGCCGGTCTCCTTCCTCTCTCCAAAGATGGCTTTAAATGGCCTCAGCCAATTCTCCGTTAATTCCCTCATTTTACAATGACCTGTGAAGCTGCTGTGATTACAACTCCCCAGCCTCATCCACACCAGGACAGTGTCCTGTCCCTGGAACTGCCCTGTGAACCGCTTTGCCTGCTCCTGACACCCTGGCTGTGTAGGAACCGGCTTGCATTTGTGCGAGTGCCCCTTCTACCTCCATCCCCTGCACAGTCAGGGTTTGTCCACAGCCCCTTGCCTCCAGAAACCCCTGTAAAGCCGTCCCTTTGGTATCCGCCGTCTCTCTCCCCTTGTTCACCCGGCCGTGTGCATCACCCCGCACTCCAGCAGATTAAATCCCAGCCACATCCCCTCGACCCTCCACCCCACATGCTCTCAATGCACCCGGTACCTTGCAACGGCCGCATTGGGGGAAGGGGAGGCGGGCAGGGGTGGGGAAGGTCTGGGCAATGTCGGGATGCTCTCAGTCCCTGAAGGGCAGGACACGGGTGCACCGACAGGCAGAACTCACCGAAACGCAGCAGAGGTTGCAGGCTGAAGATAAGACACAAGTGCTGGAGTAACTCAGCGGTCGGCAGGCAGCATTCTCTGGAGAGAAGGAACGGGCGATGTTTGCGGTCGAGACCCTTCTTCAGACTGAAGTCTGTCCCCGCTGAGTTACTCCAGCATTGTGCGTGTCTATCTGCGGTGTAGACCAGCATCTGCAGTTCCTTCCTACACAGAAGTTGTAGCAGAGGGAAGGTGGACTCACCCTGAGACACCTGCTCCATCCTTGGCGATCCAAGCTCTGTGTGTGTGGAGCACAATGATCAGCAGCAGCAGCAGCAACAGCTAGTGGGGTAACGGTGAGTGTCTGCAGCCCAGTACAGTGGGTGCCACTAGGAGTGAGGGAGGTGTGAGCAGAGTGTCAGAAAGGAGGGAGGTGGCAGCTGCCGTCATTTATTGACAATATCCTGGGGAAGAGAGGGAGCTCCAGGAGTTTTTTTCTCTCTCTAGGTGTCTGCGATCCCCTTTGAAGTGAATCTGCTCCCCAGACAATGGGAGGGGCACATCCTCTGAGGAATTAGCATGACCAAGCCCTGCTCACAGGAGGCCGGGGAGCACCAGGGATGAGGACGGCAGGGATTTGTATATTGAGCAGTGTTGACTGCAGGCTGCAGCCCCCCCCGGCTCAACAATAGAGGAGCGCCCAGGAACACAAGTGTGGGTGACTGGCGCTAGGAGCACCCTCCATCTCCCCTGCCACAGCCCCTGCTGCCCGACACCCCACACTCACAGCCCCTTGGTGGGGCAGACCCAGTGTTGACGGTGGAGCCAATGTCTCCCACATCAGCACCATGGGACGAGGGCAGCTTTCCCCAGGCGGAGCTTCACCTTCCCTCCACCGGGGGCTCCTGTCCTGTCACCCTGCACCACAGTATAGTGGGCTGCTCCCCCCTCTCCATCCTGCACTGTAACCTCCCGCTGCTCCAGACCGTGTGTGACATGCTCCCACATCACTCCCAGTTGAAGCCGGATCTCACTTGCCCCTGGGATCCTAGAACCTGATGTTTTCAAGAAAGAGCTAGATAGAGCTCTTAGGGCTAACAGAATCAAGGGATATTGGGAGAAACGGGGTACTGATTGTGGATGATCAGCCATGATCATATTGAATGGCTCGAAGGGCCGAAAGACCTGCACCTATTTTTCTATGTTTCTAACCCGGATTGTCTTTGGGATGTGGGAGAAAACTGGAGGAAATCAATGTCACAGAGGGTGGAAATAGGGCCTTGGGCTCAACTTGCCCATGATGACCAGAATGTCCCATCTCCACTAGTCCCACCTGCCTGTGTTTTGCCCATATCCCTCTAAACCTGCCCTATCCATGCACCTGTCCAAGTGTTTTTTAAACGTTGTGATAGTGCCTGCTTCATTCCATCTTCTTGTCGAGTCCACACACACGATTGGAAGTTGTTCAGCCTGAGCTGGACACACTTCTCAACATCCGCATACAACGGTGTCTGCCTTGTGCTTCTTGTGTGTGGTGGTGGAAAGATTGGTGTAAACAGGGCTGTGATGTGAACGCTCTTTCCTTGACCCCCGCCTCATTCCATGTGAATGAGTGATACTTTATTATCACATGGGACATGTCACAGTGAGGTTCTCTCTACACAAGGTATGCAAAGCGTCGCCACATACAGGGCACTGACAAAGTTACACAGTATTCCATTTGGTCCCCAAAGGCCCCGTTTTGTTCCACTGTGACTTGTCACATGTGATGAAGTTTCATTCATTCATCCCTTCCATATACCTACCACTCTTTGTGTAAAATAGTTGCCCCTCAGGTTCCTATTAAATCTTTCCCCTCCTCACCCTAAACCTATATCCTCTGGTTCTTGATTCCCCTACAATACACTGTGCATTAACCCTGCCTATTCCTCCCCTGATCGTATACATCTCTATAAACAGCCCTCATCCTCCTGCACTCCAAGGAATAATTATAGCTCCAAGGAAAAACTATAGCTCAGCCCCACAAGTCCTGGCAACACCTTGCATCTTCTCTGGAGCCTTTCCAGATTAACAACATCTTTCCTACAACAGGGTGACCAAAAATGAACATAATGCTCAAAATGGCCTCACCATTGTCTTATGCAACGGTAACATACTGTAACCTCCTAACTTCTATGTGTAGGAAGGAACTGCAGATGCTGGTTTAAACCGAAGATTGACAAAAAAAGCTGGGGTAACTCAGCGGGTCTGAAGAAGGATCTCGACCCGAAACGTCACCCATTCCTTCTCCAGAGCTGCTGCCTGTCCCGCTGAGTTACTCCAGCTTTTTGTGCCCATCTCCTAACTTCTATACTCAAGTCCTCTGATGAATTAAAACTCCACACACTCAGCACCCGAGGACAGGATCGAACCCGGGTCCCTGGAGCTCTGAGGTAGTGGCTCTACCAGCTGTGCCAGCTTGCTGCCCGCTTTAAGAAAAGAGATAATGCTCCTGTGGTGGTAACAGAGGGCTTCCCCTTGCCTCGTCACTGCCGGATCCTCAGCTGCCCTGTGTGTCTCCAGGAACACACCTTGCTAGAAAATGTGAAAGTGTGGCACAGCGGTAAAGTTGCTGCCTTACAGCGAATGCAGCGCCGGAGACCTGGGTTCGATCCCGACTACGGGTGCTGTCTGTACGGAGTTTGTACGTTCTCCCCGTGACCTGCGTGGGTTTTCTCCGAGATCTATGGTTTCCTCCCACACCCCTAAAGACGTACAGGTTTGTAGGCTAATTGGCTTGGTAAATGTAAAAATTGTCCCTAGTGTGTGTGGGATAGTGTTAATGTGCAGGGATCGCTGGTCGGCACGGACCTGGTGGGCCGAAGGGCCTGTTTCCTCGCTGTATCTCAAAACTAAACTACACTCGGCATCTGTGAAAGAAAAGTCCTCCACAAACCTGCCCCCCTGCACTGCTGCCCCCCACACTAATGAGGCAAACCCTGGAAACTCAGGCCCTTTTGCTGAGTCTCGAGAGTCAGGAGTGTTTTATTGTCAAATGTCCCAGACAGGACAATGACATTCTTAGATAGACACAAAATGCTGGAGTAATTCAGCGGGACCGGCAGCAGCTCTGGAGAGAAGGAATGGGTGACGTTTCGGGACGAGACCCTTCTTCAGACCTTACTTCAGCAGCACGACAGAATATGTAAACATAGTATTCTGTAAATATAATGAAACAATAATAGTGCTCCCACGTTTCTGTCGTTGAGAGTTTATTTGGAGGTTGCAGTGTTTAATATCCCGATGGCTGTAGGGACCTCTCAATGATGTGAGACGTTCATCTCTTTCCACCGCAGTAAAGTAGCACAGAAGGTCAGGACCTCGGACTGACACAACCCCCCTGGTCTATCGGGTAGCTGTGACCCTTCCTGAACGCTGCTGTGAGCTGGACTCACTACTCTGAAGCAATAGTGTAATACTGTCAAAGCCACCTCCAGAAAATCCTACAAATACACCAGCAGGGAAAGGTGTTTCTCTCGCAGGCCAGTATCCGTGGTAACGAGGCCTTGGTTAGGCCGGGGTGGGAATGTAGGGGTAGGCCCTGTCACGTACGGGCATGATCCCACACTCCCGAAGCAGGGCCACTGTTGTGCCTCCCACCAGAACCCCTGACCCAGGGCCAGTCCCAGCCGGGCAAGCATTCAGGGCAGCTCGATCCGCACGTCGGGAAGGCAGAGGCTCAACATAGAGACGGCCTCTCACAAAGTGCCCACCTGCCCCCACCCTCCCCACCTGCTCCCCACCCCTCGTGACAGAGTCTGCAGCCCCCACATCGACTACTTCAGGACCCACAGGACCAGAGAGGAAACAAATCCTCCTCATCGCCAGGGCTGGTCGAGGAGGGGAGGTCCCTGAGACAGGGGTTCGCAGCTCCTGCACCTCTCCCTCAGCGGCCGGCAGTGAACCTGCCCCGGGGCCCTGAGCTAAGCTGCCCCTCCAGCAGCGATGACCTGTGAGGAGTTTACCTGGACAGTAAGATGTGGGCTCCCTCTGCCTGCCCTCCCCCTCCCCCTCACCCAGCCCCTGCGTATTCCAGTGTCTAGACAGCACTGAGCTCCCTGTCTCCGCAGCAGAATATTCATACTGCTGGCCTGAGAGGGGAGGAAGGGAGGTGGGACATGGTTCAAAGCCGGGCTGCTGCTTCATTCAACTTCAAGGAAACTCTTTTAAATTCGAAGCTCCTCGTCGTGATGTCCTGGTGTCACCCAGTGGCCCTGAGCTCACAGCCGACTCCTGCTCTCCCATCTCAGCTAGCAATGTCCTCACCCCCCCCTCCTCTAATGCCCTCTCTCCTTCCCTCCCTCCCCTCTCTATATCCCTCCCATCCCCTCCTCTCCCCTTCCCTCCTCTCCACACCTTCCCCTCCTCTTCCACCCTCCCCATTCCACCTCTTCCCCTCCCTTCCATCCTATCCCCTCCCGTCCCCTCCGACACCCTCCCCTCTCATATCATCCCCTCCTTCCCTCCGCTCCGCTCTCCTCCCATTCCCTCCTCTCCCTGCCATCCCTTCTACACCCCTCCCCTCCGGTCTCCTCCTTTCCCTCCCCGCTCCTCCCCTCCCAACCTACCCTCGGCCTTCCGTCCGTCCCCCCTCTCCCCCAACCCTTCCCTCCCCCTCCCACCCACTCCACACGCTCTCTCCTTCCCTTCCCTGGCCCTCCCCACTGGGAACGTGTGATGGGGCCCAATACCTCACTGTTTGAATCACTGTGACATAGACGGCTGTGGACCTAATGTGGGGCCAGTGTGGAGAGGTACAGCGGGCAGCAGGGGCATAATGGGCCGAAGGGTCTGTTTCTGTGCTGTACCACTTTATCATGTTCCTGTACAGTGTAGATGGCTCGATTGTAATCATGTATTGTCTTTCTGCTCACTGGTTAGCACGTAATAAAAGCTTTTCCCTGTACCTCAGTACACGTGAGAACAAACTAAACCAAACAAAACTAAACTGTGCCTCTGATTGCCATCCAACTCCACTGACAATAAAGTAAAGTTTATTTGTCACTTGACTTGCCTTCATAACAAGAGCATTTCAGTATAGGAGCAAAGAGGTTCTTCTGCAGTTGTATAGGGCTCAGGTAAGACCACATCTGGAGTATTGTGTACAGTTTTGGTCTCCTAATTTGCCTAGGAATGGCAAACATTCCATTAGCTTTCTTCACTGCCTGCTGTACCTGCATGCCAACTTTCAGTGACTGGTGTACAAGGACACCCTTACATAACCTAACCCCGTTTAGATAATAATCTGCCCCCTAGTTTTTGCCACCAAAGTGGATAACCTCACATTTATCTATATTATACTGCATCTGCTACACTTCTGCCCACTCACTCAACCTGCCCAGGTCACCCTGCAACCTCCTAACATCCTCTTCACAGTTCACACTGGCAAACTTGCTAGTGTTGCTCCTAATGTTCATATCTTTCATATCGTCGTGTAAGCTAAGCTACCCACGCGGAATGTGAGGCTGTTTCTTCAGTTGGCGTGTGGTCTCACTCTGGCAATGGAGGAAGCCCAGGATTCAACCCCAACCCCCTCTGGCTTTAACATGTCACGCCTCTCCTCTCCTTACCTTGTTGTCTCTTATTCATCTTTGGCCTATGTCCACCTATCTGAAAATCAACCCCCCCCCCACCTGTATCCATCTATCATTTGTGAGGTTTTATCCCACCCCAACCTCTTTTACAGCACCCCCCCCCCCCTTACTACAATCTATCTGAAGTATTGATTGAAGTAGAACCAACATTTTGTCTATCAATTCCCTCCATAGAAGATGCTTGATAACAAAATAAGGACAATAAAAATCTTGCTTGCACCAGTATTGCAGGCACATATACCCAGACAACACACAAAAACATAGATTACACATCAACTTTGCAAGCCAGTAAAAGGAAAAGGACTGTAAAAACAAGACATTAGCGGGAAATAAAATGTACAAACCATGTCCATGCCCATGTTTGTAGCGTTTTCTTGCTGAGATTGCCCTACACACTAGGGGCAAGTCACAGAAGCCAAATAACCAACAAACCTGCGCATCTTTGGAGTGTGGGAGAAAACCAGGGCACCCGGAGAAAACCCACGCGGTCACAGGGCAGAACGTACAAACTTCGTACAGACAGCACCCGTAGTCAGGATCGAACCCGTGTCTCTTTGGCAGCAACTCTACCGCTGCGTCACCGTGCCACCCAGTTACGTTGTGAGGATCTCTGCCTCGATGCTCCCTCCCTCAGGCAGGGTGTTCCAAACTCCGACCCCTCGGAGTGAAAACATTCTTCCGTATATCCCCATTAAATCCTACCAGGTAACAGACACCTCCACTGTGGGGAAAGGTTTACAATTGTCTATCGTACCTATGCCCCTCATAACATTGTGCACCTTCATTGGGACCTTCCTTGGTTTCTTCCACTCCAGGGTGAACAAACCCAGCCTATCCAGTCCCTCCTCGTAACTGAGATACTCAACTTCAGACTACACTTGGTGAATCACCTCGCTCCCTCTCCATAGGAATCACATTCTTCCCATAGGGTGGTGACCAGAACTGCAGACAAGAGCAACAAAATTCCAACTTTGTTATAAAAGAAACATATAAAGGCATCAACCGACTTCTCTACTCCCCTGTAGACAAATAATGCTGGACAAACTCAGCAGGTGTGGCAGCATCTATGGAGAGAAGGAATAGGCGACGTTTCGGGTCGAGACCCCTTCTGAAGAGCCTGAAGAACGGTCTCAACACTTCGAGTCTGAAGAAGGGTCTCGACCTGAAACGTCGCCTATTACTTCTCTCCATAGATGCTGCCTCACCTGCTGAGTTTCTCCAGCATTTTCTACTTTCGATTTTTCCAGCATCTGCAGTTCCTTCTTAAACATTCCCTACTCCCTCCCATCCCAATCTCCATCCCTCTGAACGCACAGCCCTCTGCTCACTTGGAGCAGTCCCAACCTTTGTACCTCTCCACCTCCACATCAACGAGATCCAGGCCCGCCATGATGCTGAGTTCTTCTTCCGTCTCCTCCGCCTCCGGGCTTTTGTCTATGGGAAGGAGTCTTCACCTCCCTTTACGACCCTTTCTCCCAGGCCCAACATTCCACCTTCCTCTTGAATTCCCACCCCAGCCGGCCTTCTCTCCCCCTCTGGCCTTTTTTATTTCTGATTGCCGGCACAACATCAACTCTCTTGACTTCTCTACTCCCCTCACCCACTACTCACTTAGCAACAAACCCAACACTGTTTGAATGTTCCACCCCCACAGTATTCCTGCAGTGGTCTGTCTGAGTTATAGCCACCCTGGTGTGGTACTCTATGCCCCAGCTACCAAAGGCCAACACCCCTGATGCCTTCTCTGCCTCTCTATTCACCTGTGCTGTGATTGCAGTTGTACTCTGGGTCCCTCTGCTCCTCAATACTCCCAATGGCCATATCCCTCTCCGGGCTGCTCCAGTTTTCTCCACATTCCCAAATTAGAATGAATTTACACAGAATGATTCCAGGAATGAGTGGGTTAGCATATGATGAGCATTTGACAGCACTGGGCCTCTACTCGTTGGAGTTTAGAAGGTTGAGGGGGGACCTCATTGAAACTTACATAATAATGAAAGGCAGAGATAGAGTGGATGTGGAGAGGATGTTTCCACTGGTGGGAGTGTCTTGGACCAGAGGCCATAGCCTTAGAATTAAAGGGTGCTGTTTTAGAAAGGAGGTGAGGAGGGGGCAGTGGAGGCCAAGTCAGTGGATATTTTTAGGGTATAGACAAATTCTTGATTAGAACGGTGTCAAGGGTTATGGGAAGAAGGCAGGAAAATGGGATTAGGAGACAGAGATCGCCATGATTGAATGGTGGAGTAGACTCGATGGGCCGAAAGGCCTAATTCTACTCCTATAACTTGTGAATTGTCTGCTGTAAAATGCCCCCAGCGTGGACGAGTTATGAAGTAGCGTGTCCAGTATCCGTTGTGCCTACCATGAACCATTTCCTGCTCCATAAGCACAGCCCCTCTGCCCTGCTCCCTTGCAAGTGCCCACCCAGTATCCTCTTGCCCACAGTTGGGTTCGCTGCACTGAACGGGCGCATCCACCCAACACGAACCCTCCTGTCACCCCAGAGCCTGCCAGCAGGCGGCGCAGCGAGCTACGTGTCGGTCAGCTCGACATTGACACCAGCTGGCCGCAGCCGGGACTACAGCTCTCTCCTCGCAGAGAGAGGACGGTTCCTTGGAGGCGAGACAATAGACAATAGGAGTAGGCTATTCAGCCCCTCGTGCCTACACCACCATTCACTGTGATCATGGCTGATCATCCACAATCAGTACCCTGTTCCTGCCTTTCCCCCATATCCTCTGACTCCGCTATCTTTAACAGCTCTATCTTTTGAAAGCATCCAGAGAATTGGCCTCCACTGTCTTCTGAGGCAGAGAATTCCACACATTCACAACAATTGGCATGCAAAAGTTTTTCCTCATCTCAGTTCTAAATGGCTTACCCCTTATTCTTAAACTGTGGCCCCTGGTTCTGCACTCCCCCAACTTTGCAAACATGTTTCCTGCCTCTAGCGTGTCCAAACCCTTTAATAATCTTATATGTTTCAATTAGAACCCCTCTCATCCTTCTAAATTCCAGAGTATACAAGCCCAGCCACTACATTCTATCAACACATAACAGTCCCGCCATCCCGGGAATTAACCTCGTGAACCTACTCTGCACAACGTGGAAGTTTGGGAAGTGGCAATGATGCTGAAGAAGTGGATACAGAGATAGGAACATATTGATAGATGCACACGTGTGCAACAATAAACACCTGTGGCATGTAAACAGGTCCATCACACACACGTGCTGAAAGAGGCTCTACACGCACTCCGAGATGGTTCCTCTGTTTGGACGTGAATTGCTTTCACTCCAACTCTGTAGGTTCTGGCATGACTGATGATGGCAAAGTGCGATATGGCCTCTGATATGTTGCATTTCAAAATGGACAGGACAGGTGATGGGGTTTGTGAGATACTCTGTTCACAGTGAGGGACTCAAGGTCGTTCACTGAGTCCTTCACCAGCATCGTAGACTGGGGTTCACCAACGTACAAGTCAGGAGCAGCCCCATCTGCTCCACCCTCTGATAAGGCCACAACTGATCTGATTCTGCAGGAACTCTTTGCCCTCTTGCCTATCACATCCACCTTGAACATATTCAACTGGCTCAGCCCATTGAGGATGAGGATGCCTTAAATGCTGAACCCTTATATTTAATAGTGGCCTTGAGTTCTAGATTCTCCCACAAGAGGAAACATCCCTCTACTAACACTCTCATCACCTGGTGGAACTTGTTCTCAGCATCAACAATTAGACTGTTCTCACTTCCAACAAATGAAAGACGTAACCATGGGCACCGACGTAGGCCCAAGCCTTGCCTGTATTCTCATTGACTACGTGGAACTGTCCCGTTTGAAGCCTCTGGTTCCATTCACCAACTCTACCCTCACCACGTTAATGACAGCGTTGGTGCTGCTTCCCGCACCTGTGTGGAACTCATCAATGTTAACCCCACTACTAACACTCACTTGGCTCTCAAATATTCTTGAACTATTTCCAACATTTCTCACCTTTTCTGGATCTGTCTGTCTCCAACTCAGGAGACAAACAATCCATATTTACTACAATCACACAGCTGTTGTGACTATACCACTCCACTTACAAGTAGACCATCCCTTTCTCCAAGTTTCTCTGTCTCTGCCTGTTCTCAAGATGAGGCTTTCTACTTCAGGACTTTTGAAATGTCTTAATTCAGGAACCATGACATGCCTTCTCCTGTGGAAAGTCTCACATTTCCTCTGTTGCCCAGACATTTGCTCTCACCCCATCCCTCTAAACAGAATAAAACTCTCCATGTCCTCATTGGTTATCCCACCTGCCTCCAAATCCAGACCATCATCCTTTGTTACTTCCACCATCTTCAATGTGATCCCACCACCAGGCATATCTTTGCCTTCCCACCCCTTCCCACTGTGCAGTGATCAATCCCTCGACCACCTTAATCCACTCACGCCTCCCCGCCCACTTCTCCTCCTTTGGCACTTGGTGCAACACTTGTTCTCACACCTCCACTCTCACCTCCATCCAAAGAGCTAAACAGATTGTCCACATGAAGCAAAGATTTATGTCCCCCTCCTCCACCCTTATCTGTTGTATTTGGTGCTCCCTATGTGGCCTCCTCCACATCAATGAGATCAAGCATAGTTACTTTGCAGAGCAGTTGTGCTCCATCTGCAATGACCATTCCAAGCTTCAAATTGCCAGCCATTTCAGTTCCCCTTCCCATCCCCACACTGACCACAGCCAGGGTGAGAGTCAAAGCAAACTAGAAGGAACTACACCTCATATTCCTCCTGTGTTCCCACCCGTCTCATTCTAATCTACCTTTGGTCCTCCCATTTTGTCCACTTTCCCACGTATGTTTTTGTGATTACATGGGTGTCCACTGGGCGCTCCGATTTCCTCCCACATCCCAAAGACGGAGTGCAGGTTTGTAGGTTAATTGGCCTCTGTAAATTGCACCTACTGTCACAATCCCTGCATATATGTAAAATACATTCAATACGCTTGACTCTTCATCTGAGGAGCAGGGTAGTGGAAAATAAAGCAAAGAGACACAAAGGGTCAGACTGCCCCTCAAGCCAACAGCTTGCCCGGGGTTGTGGTTTATTGATAGCTGCCATCAGCTCGTTGTATTTCACATGCAAACACCAGAACAGGGTTTCTGGTTTCCAAAAAAATCTTACACGTTTGTACACAAAGGTTGAGTCCAAATAGCTTTACAATTAAAACATGGCAAATATAAAAAAACAGAGATCATTCCTGTGACAGAACATTCAACAGTCAAGCCCTAACACTTGAATATTTTTTTGCTGCTAAGCGGTAAGAGATTAAAAACACTCCCTGTAAAAATGTGTAGTAAGTGCGCACCCAAGGGGCAGAAGCCCTTAGAAAAAGTACAATATAAAAAGACATTCAACACTAACTGGAACCTGCAGCTGGGAACCCATCATGTATTTTACATGTCTCCAAGTTATTCAAATGCAAATTAGATTTCTCTCAGGGACCTTGAAGCAATTGTCTCAAAAAGTTATCAAAAGTTAATACATGTTGGCCCCTCCTCCCCTCAGCATCTCAAGTGACCTTGGGCAGAATCTGCATTGAGAATGCACCACTCATGTTCTCAAAGCCTTTCGCTCACTAACACTGTCGTAATGTATGGAAACTTGGCAGGCAGATTGCACGCAGCAGCAGCCCCAGCCAACACTAATCACCCACCCGTGCCTGGTGTGGGGAGGTCATGGCAAGCAGCTCTTCAATAAGTTGCATTCTGAATGGCAACAATCCAATGGGACATGGTCTGACCCTCTTCCCATTCAACTGCAGATTACCTGCTGCCCTGCACTAGTGGTGTGTGAAGTGCTGGGGCCCCAGTGTGTTCAAGACTCGGTCTGCATTACTGAGGCTGTAGAATTGTATATTATGTTCATCTGCTGTCATGGAAACATATTGTATAAAACAATATTCCTGTGGCACTTTGTAGAACAATGTTTTCTTCAGTTATTTGGTGAGTGGGGGATCTTTCTCTGAAGTGACCCCATGGTTTATCAATACCTTACTAACATTGGGCTCTTGAAGCACACCTGCAAGTTTTTTTTAATCAATTTCACTCTTCTACCTACAAACAAATTCTAACCTCTTTCATATCCTAGAATGTCTTCACTCCACCGGTTCTGGTGTTGGCTGGGCCTTAATCTTCAGCTGCCAAGGCTGTTTGCAAATTCTCACCCAGAACCTCTCTAACAAACCACTTCCTCCATTGATGTTACTTCATAACTAGCATTTCAAAAGCATTTCATAGAAGCTATTGATAATCCTTCTGTATCCACCTTTACATCTTGTTCTATGAAATGGCTGACAATGTTTCGCATTAAAAGTGCCTAATCAATACAAGGCACACGGTTTGTACCAAAGCTCACTTGGGGACCTCTCCAAACTCACGCCCATTGCAGGTGGCCATTGATAAATGCAGGAGAGGGGCCCAGAGCAATATACCCACAGGACTGACAGAGCAACCAGAATCAGCATGTGTGCATACTCGTGTGTGTGTGTGTGCGCATGTGTGTGTGTGTGCAGCATCCATCCTAGATACTAACTTAGGCTCAGAACTATATTCTAGCAATTCATCAGTGCTATCCACATCTAGCAAATAATAAATATTTGAAAATGAAATGTTAATTTCAAGACCAGTTGAATTGGTGTAAATTGTGAAATAGCCAATGAATAAGTGACAGATTTGTCAGAATCACTTTGGATTTGGTGAACGTAAATTTTGTGGGGAATATGAACCCATTGCAAGCTTACACTGCTCTGCATGTTCAGTCGGATGTTGACTGATAGCTCTCACTGCTGCATCTGTGGTGGGCATGTATTGTGGGGATATATAATGCTGCAGTACCTAATAACAGCCAACACTTCATGTGAAACACTCCGTAATTCACCAACACAGCTCACGATAGCGTCAAAACGTACCGTGAATAGGACCAGAGCTTTAGTCAAAAGAATCTTACTCTCTGCAAAGAAACATCTCTGGCATTAATTGCTCTGTAAATACTGCAAAATCCTTCATGGAAAATGCCAGTAGACTTCTGTTGCTGCACAAACTGGCCAGTGGGTTCAGAGGAAGCCAGGAGCTGCCAACCTCCAGAATTCAAAGATGCATTTATATCTGTGTCGCATGCCTTGCACAAACGGCATCTTGCTCTTACCCTCTTGTTGTTCCAAACTCACTGTATTTTGCGTTAAACTCACTATGGTTCGGGCTCATAATTGGCAACCTTTTCAAGACTGAGATAATGCAAATCCAATCAATAAGGCTACAAAGGGGGCTTTCAGTTTCAATCATCAATACAATAGATTCTGCCGAGAGACTTAAAAATGTATTTTCTTACTGTCTCTCATTTTTTTTTCTCTTAAATCAAGTCTAATCTACTTTCTATTTCATTTTCAGTCACTGATTTGAATTCAATGAATTCTCCTCTAAGGCATCCCTGTCTTGTTCTGAAATTCCTGGTTTGGAAGATAAGTGAAGATGCCCGATACCCTGCTGCTTAAACCCATGCTGTTCTCAGGTTCCAACAAGTTATACAGCAACTTATAACCAATGTAAATATGCCAGAAAACATCTCACTAACAGCTCCATTCCAATAGGATCCGGCCCAGAACAATAGGAGTCAGACAGAAATGAAAGTGGACAGTTGTAATTTACAGACACTGCCTGCCATTCTCAGTAATGTTTTCTTGTCTGACACAACATGACTGGGTGTACAATCAGTTCTAGACACCGGAATAATTTATTGGCCTGGTGCTGGTATTTGCTGTAAATTATTAGCCAGAGACTCACCAGCAGGTTGAATGACTGGCTATGGCAGCAGTAATTTTGAGTTGGCTATCCATTCTCCTCCTGGGTCTTGGGTCAGGGCATACACTGGCTACACTTTCACATTTTCACTTTTGTTTTTAAATAGAGGGTGCACTGCTTGAACCTTCCCCTTCTTGTGAGGTGTCTCTCCCCCCAAAAAACCCTCCACTGCATCTTGGACATGATCCACCAACCATTAAATTATGAGAGACTTCAGTAGAGAAACCTCCTCGCTGCATAAATCTCACTCTTCACCCTCTTACTGCCTCCCAGTAACCTGGTCCATATTCCAGATATCCAGACCTAGGATTTGGAGCAGATTTGGCTTCACTGAGCTTTAAGATATACAGTCAGTTCCCTGTAACTAAAATGTCGACTAACATCATGCAAAGGAAACTAATATTTATCCATTAATGACTAAAAATGGAGCAAGGCAGAAAGAGATTCAGTATAAAAATGATGAGAAGTGTTTACTCTCCCCTGCCCCACTAGATTCATGTAATGCCCAACCAGCTAGAGTACATGGAAGAAAGTTAACTGAATGATCATGGAAACAAGTCACCATGGGGAGAAGTTAGCAGAATCTACAGGAAAGCTAAGTCCCAATCCATTCTCGTCTGTACTGCTTAATTCAAGGCCGTCTCTGAGGAGAGCAAAAAACCCAGCAAAACAACAGCAGAAATGCTGGAAATAGCGGCGGGCCCTCGGTATTTCTGACCCATCAAATTTTCACCATTCTCATTCCATTCCTTTTATTCCACCCGAGAATTGAGCTGGAAACTCTGCGAGGGACACGCTTGGTCAGAAAGGAGACCATTAAAATTATCGTGTATTGACTCTGACAGAATGCAGGTAAATCTGTTCTTGAAAAATAAATTAACATTTCTCTTCCAGAAAGGTCGGCGCCTTTGCTTGAAGTCAGAACGCAGGAACGCAAGCGAGGCTCAAGGTTTGGCTGCTCCTGCTGCCATGGTGCTTTTAATATTTACAACAGCCAACGCTAGCGGGAGAATGCTGCAACCTTATCCAATGAACTTCCTATAAAGTATCACGCACCCGTGCCTCCTGTAGAAAATCGTACTGCCATTTATTTTTACAAGTCTTCATCAGTTGGCTGCCCATAGCTGCAGCTTGAGAATCCACACCTCATATGTCCATGTAGTCATCTTCCTCATCATCGCTGTCACTCTCTAATGAAGACTCTTGGCTCGACGTCTCCAGAATTTCCAGTGCTGGCTGCCGAAGAGTCTCTTTCTTCACATTGGCAGCAGACTGTGCAGACAGAATGGCAGTCTGATGGAGAAAAAGGAGAGGGTCATTTAGGCTGGAGACATTGGAGACAGGAACATTTTGCAAAGCCAATTTTAAAGATCAGCTCCATGAACAAAGGCCGGATGTAGCACCAGGATCCACCAAAGAGAGGCAGGGTAACCACACAGATTTGTTCAAAGCACAGAATTAAACATTCAATAAGATGAATTGTCAAATAAACTAATAACACTTTAGAAACATGGGAAAGGTGAACTGCAAATGGTTTCAGTTAACATGCCTGAATCCTCTATCATGATTGTTGGTTTATGCCCCGACTCACTGGTAGGGCTGGATTGGTGGAACACAGCAAGGAGGTTGCAACCCTGAGATGACCACAACGCTGGACCTCATGTCTGGTATCAGGTCAGGATCCAGGAGACCTCCCACTGATAATAACACACTTTTTCAGCTGATACATCAGTGCTCAGTTGGAAGGTGTACAAAATGTTGTATATTTAGACTTTAGAGATACAGAGTGGAAAAAGGCCATTCAGTCCAACGAGTCGGCATCGACCAGCGATCACCCCATACACTAACACTATCCCAAACACTGGGGACAATTTTACCTACAAGCCTGTACGTCTTTGGTGTGTGGGAGGAAACTGGAGCAGCCAAAGGGAGAACGTACAAATTCTGTACAGACAGTACTTGCAGTCTTGATGTGGTAGGATTAGCATGAGTGCAGAAGAATAGAATTTAGTTATAGGGAAAGATTGACTAGACTAGATTTATTCTCACTGGAGTGGAGGAGGCTGAGGGGTGACTTCATAGAGGTTTATAAGATTACGAGGGGCATAGATAGGATAGATTGTCGCAGTCTTTTTCCCCCATAGTAGGGAGTCACGCACTAGAGAGCATAGGTTTAAGGTATGTGGGAAAAAAATTAAAGGAGATCGCACCAAAAGTGATATTCATCTGGAATGAGCTACTCGTGGAAGTGAAGAGGCAGAAATAATCACAACGATAATCACAACAATATTTGGACTAGTACCTGGATGGGATAGGAGTAATAGGTTAGGGCCTTAATGCAGGCAAATGGGACGGTTGGTGTAAACAACTTTGGCCGGTCCTGTGCTGTATGGCTCTATATGACCTGCACAAATCAGCATAAGGACATTCAGCTCAGGTGAAGCATTGGTTCGGCACAGGTAAAAATGTCTTTAAACTGCTCCACTGACACATCTCAGCAGGGTGCCCGTAATTCCTGTAACATCTTCCCAGTCAGTGGGCTATGCTCTGCATGAAATTGTTAATTTATTCCCACTTAGTGGCAAATTAATGCAGGTTCCCATGACCACAAGGAAGTGGACTCCAGGAGCTCCTACAGGATTGGACCCTTAAAGCTGGTCATACTCTCCTAGCTAAATTTGATTAAGATATTCAATTTTTCTGCATGAATGTCAGCTATGAGGCAGATATTAGTGAATTTTAAAATGTTCCTGTGAGCTTCAATGTGTTTCCCTAAGCATTACCTAGAGTTATAGGAAGAATTAAATTTACTTTCAATTCTTAATTGAGAAATCAGCACTATGTTGTATATAAATGCATCACATTATATACCATGGTGTAAATTGCTAATCCCACCATAAAAAAAATAAACAAAGCACCAAGCAATTGGACAGATTGTATTAATGCACTAACGAAAAGCATCAGGTGTTACGCTCATTAAAATCCTATAAACAACAAAAAACAACAGAAAAACAACAAATTAGATTAGGTGATCTGAATATTCATGTTTCTTTAGTAAGGCTATGCATTTTCAAACTTCCAAGTTGAGAGTATGTAGCATCAAACAGGAAAATCTTAGAATGGATGCTATTTGATCCCAGCTCATCAGTAGAGATCTCCACTCTGCACTGGACCACTTGGACAATAAAAACGCATATTGTTGTTCATATATACTAAAACCCTTTATATAAATACACATGATCCCACGCTGACTTCCTTCATTCTAGGATGATGACCTGTTTGATGATGTCTCTTTTCTCAGTCATTGAGGCCAACGTCTGAAGATCCTTCAGGAGGATAAACCTTCAGAAAGTGTCTAAACCTGGGTGCTTTCTCATAACCTGCATGGAAATATTGGCGGGCGTTTTTGTAGACACCTTCAACCTCACCTTACTGAGGTCTGAGGTTCCCGCCTGTTTTAAAAGGGCATCAATTATACAAAAAGAATAAGGTGACATGCCTCAATGACTACTGACGGGTGGCACTAACGAATACAGTGATTAAATGCTTGGACAAATTGGTTATGCTGAGATTGGTCAAGTCGTACTTCAGCAAGAACTTGGACCCACCACAATAATAGAGGATGCACAGGGGATGCAATCTCGCTGCCTCTCCAATTTGAACTGGTCCACATAGACAATAAAAATACATATATCAGGGTGTTGTTCAGAGACTAAAGAATGGCACTCAACATTATAATCCCCTCAACCATGTTGCCTAGATCAGGAAACTGGGTCTCTGCACATCCCTTTGCAAATGGAACTTCGACTTCCTCATCAACAGCACACAGTCAGCATGAATTTGCATTAGCACTTCCTCCTTGATCAGCACCATCAGCACAGGGTCACCTCAAGGCTGTGTGCTCAGCCCCCTGCTCTACTCACTCTTTACCCATGACTGTTTAGCTGGACACAAATCAAACTCCATCTTTAAATTCACTGACAACACCACCACTGTTGGTCAAATTTCAGATAATAATGTCATAGTATAGGGAGATCGATCGTCTGATTGAATGATACCAGAACCTTGCTCTCAAAATCGGTAAAACGAAGGAACTGCTTGTTGCCTTTAGAAGAGGAAGGCCATGGATCCACAAACCTGTCCGTTAGCTGTTCGATGGTGGAGAGGGTCAACAAATTCAAGTTCCTGGGTGTGAATGTCTCTGGAGTTCTGCCTTGGATCCAGCACATTGATGCAATCAGAAAGAAACCATCAATGCCTCTACTTTCTTCGCAGATTGAAGAGATTTGGTATGTTGATTAATATTCTTTTACACTTCGACAGTAGAAAGCATATTGGCTGGTGCATCAAGGCCTGGTTCGGCAACACGAACGTCCAGGAATGAAAGCAATTATAAAAAGTGGTGAATACTGCCCGGTTCATCACTAGTACTGACCTCCCCACCATCAAAGGGATCGATAAGAGACACTGTCTCAAAAAGGCAGCCAGCATCATCAAGGACCCACACTGCTCTAGCTACACTCTCATTTCACTCCTGCCAATGAGGAGAAGGCACAGGAGTCTGAAAACTGTATCATCCAGTTTCAGGAACAGTTTTTCCCCCAACAGGTGATTGAACACTACACACTTCAACTAAACTCTGAACTACAAACTGGCTGGGCTGCACTAGAGACTTTGGGCTTTGATTTGTTTCAGCACAAAACCGGATTTTTAAATAAAATCCCACTGTTTGTTTTGTTTGCTTATTATATTATCTATCGAGTGCACTGTATTTGCAAACCTGTTGTGATGCTGCTGCTGCAACTGAGAATGTAATTGTAACATTTATATTCCATTGAGAGAGAGAGAGAGAGAGAGAGAGAGAGAGAGAGAGAGAGAGAGAGAGAGAGACCCCCCCCCCCCCACTCCCCTCAGTAGAAATAATGTGTTCCTTATTTACTCCTTCAAAACCGCGGCTAGTTTGGAAACACTTTTCCAGAAAGTGGACACCGCATTCCCAGTTGCCTACATTATCAAGAAGGTTTGAAGACTTTCGAGGAACTGACCCCCAGTCGCTTGAATCAGCTTGGCCAAGATGACATTGGGCTCTAAAATGCAGGATTACAAAAATAATCTCGTCAGGGCAGTCAGCCTTGAGTATTAGCTTACCTTTAATTTTTGCTTGGTCTCCTCAGACACACTACCTTTTGGTGACAAGAGGGTGGGGGTAGGTGGTGTGACTGTTATCTCTGGAGGAAACTTTGCCACAGACGATGGGATGAAGAGTTTTGGCATGTTTGGCGGGACACGCGACTTTATCCGACTGCCATCCCCTTTGCAGGTCTGGGACGCTGAGGTTGTAGAGGGCTCACTTACGGAGCTGGAAGCTACAGGGAAATAAAGGTACATTTGGTGAATTACTGCAGTTGCACATCATCGTTTTTTCAAATAAATCAGGCTGAGGTACCTCCCCAAATTGGGAAGCTTTATTTTTAATTGATCTGTACCATAAACATTTGATGCCAATTAACATTCCACAAAGAGATCAAGCCCCGACAGTCTTTTAACATTTAGAAACAACTTTTCCATCCTTCAGTCCATTGAAACCTTGCCCATGCAACTTGAATACCACCAACGTCATTTGCCTGTGACTAATTTTGATGTGTTTAAGCAGGAACTGCAGTCTCCCAGTTCCTGCTGCTGAAAAACATCCCCACAGCATGGTGCTGCCACCACCATGCTTCATCATAGGAATTGGCCAGGTGATGAGTGGTGCCTGGTTTCCTCCAGACATGACAATTGGCATTCAGGTCAAATAGTTCAATCTTGATTTCATCAGACCAGAGAATCTCCTTTCGGCGCCTTTTGGCAAACTCCAAGCGAGCTGCCATGTGCCTTTCACTGAGGAGTGGCTTCCGTCTGGTCACTCTACCATAAAGGCCTGATTGGTGGAGTGCTGCAGATATAGTTGTCCTTCGGGAAGGTTCTCCCATCTCCACAGATGAACTCTGCCAGAGTGACCATCGGGTTCTTCCTCGATGGCTCAGTTTGGCCGGGCAGCCAGCTCTATGAACAGTCCTGGTGGTTCCAAAGTTCTTCCATGTAAGAATGACGGAGGCCACTGTGTTCTTCGGCACCTGCAATGCTGCAGAAATTGTTTTATACCCTTCCCCAGATCTGTGTCTCGACACAATCCTGTCTTGGAGGTCTAAGGACAATTCCTTCGTCTTCATGGCTTGGTTTTTGTTCTGACACTGTCAACTGCAGGACTTTATATAGACAGGTATGTGCCTTTCCAAATCATGTCCAATCAATTTAATTTTCCACTGGTGGACGCCAATCAAGTTGTAGAAACATCTCAAGGATAATCAATGGACACAGGATGCACCTAAGCCAAGTGTCATAGCAAAGGGTCTGAATAGTTATGTAAATGTGATATTTCAGTTATTTCTTTTTACATACTTTGCAAAAATATTCTAAGCACCTGTTTTTGCTTCTTCGTTCTGGGGTATTGTGTGTAGATTGATGTTAAAAAAAAAATGAATTGAATCCATTTTAAAATAAGGCTGTAACGCAACAAAATGTGGAAAAAGTGAATGGGTCTGAATACTTTCTGAATGCACTGTATTATAGTGAATATTACATTGTATGAACATCATGCTGAATACCAGACATAAGCCCACATGTAAATTTTAAGCAAACTAGCCTCTTATCCACTGCAGGGAATGTAACATTGTGTACATTATAGAAAATACCAGTCTATTGAAGGATATAATTACAGCTGTGTACATTATGGAAAATATCCTCCTAGTTTATGTTATACGGGATATATCTAAATATTATGGAATTGTAATTTCTCATGGACAGTTATTGGTAGAGGGAACAAGTGGTTATATCCATGGAATTGGAAGTAGCAACTTTGGCTTTGAATTTATCTTCATATTCTTTTAATGTTGGTAAGTCTCTGCTGTCCTTTGTATCGCTCATTCACCAGGATCTGTGCTAAAACAGTATGGTTTTTTTCTCTGCCCTTTCATATTTAGTCATGCTGGACTTCTGATGTGATACTGATAATCTCCTGCATCCACTGGGATGCTGTTTTGCAGGGAATCGCTGGCAGTCACCTGCCTACTGCCGTCTTTGGACCAAGGCTATCAGCAGGTCGTGAGCAGAGTGGCCCCAATGAAACCCTATCAGGGCTTTCGTGAAGTTAGTGATACACAGTTCAGAAGGAACATTTGGTACAAGTTCACAAATCACAATTGTTATTATTCCTTTTGTTCAGAAATTAAGATCTCAGGGATGTGGAGAGATTTAGTAAGAGCTCCAATGAACTGAAGTTTAAAATCTCAATAACCTGCACTCTAGTCTGCCCAGTTTTCTTCATTCTTACTCTACTTGATTTTATTTTTTTTGTATGTCAACTACCTGATATGTTTGGTGTTTTCTTGTTTATTCTTAATACATTTACAATGTTTACTGATTTCAATTTTTATTTATTTTATAGGTATTAAAATAAAAATCTATACCATGTGAACCCAAAACTGCTTTAGGAAATCACGAGAAGCAACCAAGAAGCAAAAACGATGCACGATTTTCAGTGAACATCTAACACAAATTGCTGTATTATATTGTATTATACCAGGATACACAGATATAATTTAATACGTTGGAGTCTTCATGGTTTCCAAGTTAGTGGCTTGTCATTTAAAGACCATTTTGCAGATTGCACTTTAGAATTCAGCTCTGCCATAACCTCGGCTCTGAACAGAAAGTCCAATTACATTTAACATCCACACTCTGCTTTTTTTTAATTAAATATTTTCAGAGATTTGACATAGTGGCATCTATCAAATCTCCTAATTTGAAAATCCACCAACTGAAGTGGACAAAAAAAAAAAATTTGGGTGGCTCAGAATTAGCTAATGAAAGCCTTGTAACAAAATTCAGCATCGGGTGGCTACTCCATTCCGCAACATTACCCAGTAAATGAATGTTGCTCAGCTGTCAAAAGTGATCAACTTTATAGCAAAGGAGAGATCTGTTTGGCATTTTAGCCTTGATTCTGGTTTTTAATCAATCAGCTCAGATTAGAGGCCGGTCCAATAGATTTCATATATTGAAGGGACAATGACGTTGAGATTGTACTTTAGTCAACGAATGAAAACAATGCATGTGCAGACATTGGATATTCCCAAGTGCTCACATTTCTCCCATCGTCTCCCAGCCCCCCCCCCCCCTCCCCCTCGCCCTTCTCCATTCCCCACCTTCCCACACTGCTGTTGCCGTTGATTGCGGGACCTTGTGACATTGTGAGCAAGAAGCAATATGCCACTTGTCGAGGGAAGAGGACTCTTCAAGGGGGACCATGTTATGCTCCCTCCAACGGCAGGCCTGGCTCACCCACCGCGGAACTGGGAACCTGCCCGGAGAGGGAAGAAACGGAGAGGAGGATGGAGGGAGACAGCGGCGAACGCTGGATAAATGACCCTGAAAGAAGAACCCGGGGTCTTGCCTTCTGTGCCATCGCGGTTGATTGTGGGAGCCCCCTCCCCAGGGAACCAGGGCTAAAGCAAGCTGTGAAAGAAGATGGACAATGGTTCGCAAGACAACCGGAATGGTGGCAAGGGCTGCAATGGGCCTTTGTGGCCCATTCCTTTGTGGTAATATGGCGCCAAAATGGCACCTCTTGCATACAGAATCAGTGGGCTGTTCTGTAGATTCCGCACTAATTAGGAGAATGGGCTCACATATGATCTTGCTGATCTATATGCAAAAAAAGTATTTCACTGCACCTTGGTACATCTGATAGTAATGAAAGTATTGAACTATTGAACTTTCACCCGCTCAATCAGTTTGATGGGTCTTGACCCAAAAAATTGTCTGCCCATTCCCTCCACAGATGTTGCCTAATGGGCTGCTTCAGCACCTTGTATTTTGCTCAAGATTCCAGCAACTGCAATTTCTTGGATTTTGTGTCTCCGTTGTATTTGACTTGGGTTGTTGTGTTAAACATGTGGCGCACATAGAGCTAATGCCAAAATTGATCCATTGCAAAAAAGCATGAAATTGGGCAAAGGCACAGTAGACCCAGCATTAGAGTTCTTTACTAAAATGGGAACCTCTTGCTTTAGTGCAAGAAGATTCACAGACTCGTTTCAGCATGTGACGCAGAGATAAACTATTTTATTACTAAAACCCCTGTGTTCTCCAACACATTGGTTTGTCAGATTTTCACTAAACAGACAAACAGATAGCATAATTAGTGTGCCTGCAAACAGAACACAATGCCACATGATAAAGAGCCTGGAAACACTTCAGCAGCTACTTAGTAAAGATTCATTAGGTTTAACGCTTTAGCATTTTGAGAGCACACCCTTGGAGCAATACATTTGGCAAGATTGCTAATGTTCAATTTTATGAAGTTACCACATTTCCTTTGAGTTGGTGCCTATCTGATTCCATTGCAGGAGAGGACATCATCAGTGAAAGGGGGGTACACAAAAATGCTGGAGAAACTCAGCGGGTGCAGCAGCATCTATGGAGCGAAGGAAATAGGCAACGTTTCAGGCCGAAACGTTGCCTATTTCCTTCGCTCCATAGACGCTGCTGCACCCGCTGCGTTTCTCCAGCATTTTTGTGTACCTTCGATTTTCCAGCATCTGCAGTTCCTTCTTAAACACATCGGTGAAAGGGGACTGTGTGCAGAGTGAATGCACTGCCGATGCTGCCTCCCTTTGCGTGTCTAATCTTGTACGATCACACAGGTTCATGATTGACCTGCATTTCTGCACGCTGCATTTCTGTAGATAGTTTCTTGTGCTGGATGTACTCACTGTGACTGGAGCAGTGGTCCGGTCGAGACCCCTCATTCTGTTGAGTGTAATTGCCCTCTTCCTGCCAGCGAGAGGTGTCATGGGATGAAGCGACAGTCGCCATTTTCATCTGCTGACACAGGCTCTCCTGATGCCGATAGCTTAGCTCTTCTATAGGCTCCTCTGAATCCTCATCTGCAAAGCATGGTGGAGAAGACAGAATCGCCCATCAGTTCTTTTATGTTTGATGCTCTCTAACCCACTCACTAGTGGCCAGAAACCTGACCAATTGATGTCTGTTTTATTGTGCCATTCATCTTGGCACACGTTTCATTTCCCCATTGTACTTCCTGACATCATTAATGTGCAAAGATTGCCTTAATTACTTAACGACAGCAATCTAGTTAAAAAGTTTGCAACATATAACCTTAAAAAATAACTGTTAATAAAACAAATGATATATCACCCTCAAAGTAATCAACAATGTGGGAACTCAAGTTTCCCCCATCCCCACATTAAAAAGCAACACTACAGGATTATTAAAAACCATATTGGTGCCCTCTGTAAAGATAGTGAGGTCTATAAACCGATTCACAACGCGTTGGCAAGTGGCCCGATGTTGTTGCTGCTGGCGGGAGCTTGGGACATTGTGTCAAGGCGGGCGGCGGGAGGGGGGGGGGGGGGGGAAGGGGGAGGTCTCTCTCAGGACTCTGTTATCTTCTTCCCACTGAATTCTCCGCCCGCACCTCCATCACAACCACAGAATGCCATAAAGGAACGTGTAAAACGCTGACCCACTTCTCTAGGTCAGTACGCGGAGAGTGTAGACGACCTGGTGTGCGGCATTGTCTTGCGAAGGCACAGTACACATTTTAACAGTCTTGGAGGACAGCAAAGCACAATAGTGATCTCTTAAACTAAGGATGCTCCGAGGTTGCATAGACGGCACCAATATTACGTTGGGCAATGAAGAAAGGTGCATGACTGGGGAAATGGTGAAGGAATGGCTGATGGACTTTAACTCCAGCAAGTTCATATTGGGAAGTTAAATAAGGCCATGACATACACAATGATTGGCAGAGCCACGTGTAAAATAATCGAACATAGAGATTTTGGGGTACAAGTACCGAGTTCCCTGAAAGTGGCAACACAAGTCGAGCAATAAAGAAGGCATATGGTATAATTGCCTTCATCAGCCGAGGCATTGTGTGTAGGAAAAATAGACACAAAATGCTGGAGTACCTCAGCGGGACAGGCAGCATTTCTGGGAGAGATGGAATAGGTGATGTTTCGGGTCGAGACCCTTCTTCAGACTGGAGAAATGGATAGTTAACGTTTAGTCCAGTTATTGATCTGAAATGTCTTTTTTATAAACCAGCATCTGCAGTTCCTTATGTCCACATTGAGTATAAGAGTTGGGATGTCACGTTACAGTTGTACAAATTGTTGGTTAGGCTGCAGATGGAGTATTGTGTGCAGTTGTGGCCGCCTATCTATAGGAAGGATGTGATTACACCAGAGAGGGTGCAGAAAAGTTTCACAGAAATGTTTCCTGGACTGAAGGTTTGAGTTATAAGGAGGGACTGGCTAGGCTAGGGCTGTGGGCCAAATGCAGGCAAATAGGATTAGTGTAATAAGACAATTTAACTCCATGAATCTATATTTAATGAAAAGACTAGTATTTACATCCTGAAGTTCTTTACAGCCAAATAATTACTTTACTGAAGCAAATGATGCAGAAAATACAGCAGCCAAATTGTGCAATTTTCACAAATAACTGTAATAAAGAGATAATATCAGTGATGTTGTTTGAGAAATAAATATTAACTAATGTGCCAGGAGAGTTCCCAGCTCTTTTCTGAAGTATTGCTCTGGGACCTGTTTGAGACTTTAGTTTACTGTTTTATCTGAATGACAAGGTCTCAGAGGGTACGATGTCAGAGGGGAAGCCCAGATTCCCAGCTCGTGTTCTTGTTGTGGGGCACTCAACCTTCTGACTCCCAGAGTGGAGCACACTGAACTTGAACATGGCTGGCAAAATTCTGTGATACGTCTTCCACTGTCATTAAGCATTTCAGGTTTAAATTCCAGTCTTGTGAAGATGGCTTATTATGATAATCACAATGATTTAAAAATAATTTTAAAAAAAGGCAATACTACAGGCTCTTCCAACTAAATGTATATGGTACAAATAGAAATAAATGGATATCATCAGGCAACCATTGTTGTCTGATGATATTCACACACAAAAGACGTTGCAGGGTGACCAAGGCTGGAATCTAAATACTGTAAGCCGGTTATAATGGACCATAGAGATACCACCAGGGGGCACCATATGATGTCTATTGTCATTTGGCAGGCCTGTTCGACTATAACCAAAATCCATTATAATAAAGGGGTCAGTTAAAATGACATTTGGTTTTGAGCAAATCAGTGTATTTTGTAATCCTTCTTTCCTCATTCACCAAACTTTGTGCAAACTGTACTGTGCAAACATAAAATGTGGTTTGTTATGTGCAGCTTTGTGCCAGCCCTTATTCCCCAAGTACTGACTCATTCCCTCTGTCAGTACTCACACCTTGTCAAGCAGCCCGTTGTTGCTGACCACTTAATTAATTGCTACTTGACACATGGAACACGTGACAATAAACTCTTGAATCTTGAAAGAAACAGTAACCTCAAATTAAATCAAATACTAAATACAAACTCAAGACTCAATTTTAGAATAGGATCACTCTGCCACCAATTGCAACACATCTTAAATTCACATGTAAGGCCTTGGTAATTAAAATAATGTTGGAAAATGATGGGTTTGATCCCATTCGTAAAGAGATGGCTTTGAGATAAAGAAACAGGTTTTCATAGTTATCATGGGAAATTGTTAAAAGTTAACGATTCTCACATTCAAAAATTTAAGATGTAAATCAATAATGAAAAGTTGGTTTAACAGAATGATTTCAGTTAAGAATATTTAGCGTGTAGACTAACTAAGAAATTAGAGGACTGAGGGCCATATATTTTAAGGATTAGTGAGCTAGTGCTCAACAAAAGAGTAAATTGAGCCTAAAAAATATATTGTTCGAACTCTGCAGTTTTGTTTATTAAACAGTAGGCTCACCCAGATACAGTGCCCTCCATAATGTTTGGGACAAAGACCCACCATGTATTTATTTGCCTCTGCTCTCCACAATTTGAGATTTGTAATAGAAAAAAATTACATGTGGTTAAAGTGCACATTGTCAGATTTTAATAAAGGGTATTTTTATACATTTTGGTTTCACCATGTAGAAATTGCAGCAGTGTTTATACATAGTTCCCCCATTTCAGGGCACCATTATGTTTGGGACACGGCAATGTCATGTAAATGAAGAGTCATGTTTAGTATTTTATTGCATATCCATTGCATGCAATGACTGCTTGAAGTCTGCGATTCATTGACATCACCAGTTGCTGGGTGTCTTCTCTGGTGATGTCCATGAATCGCAGACATCTCTGGATGCCTTCTACATGGTGAAACCAAAATGAAATAAAAATAACCTTTAATAAAATCTGACAATGTGCACTTTAACCACATGTGATTTTTTCCAATTACAAATCTCAAAGTATGGAGTACAGAAGCAAATAAATAAATGATGGGTCTTTGGCTCAAATATTATGGAGGGCACCGTACTTCCCATTAATGGTAAAGCACTGGCAGTTCTGCCAATATCTGGACTCATAAACCTACACAAATCTCTGCCTGAAGGGAAGGAAATTTGGAGAAAAATCTCTGCTCTCTTCCTGTATGAAGTGGGTTATAACAGCATACTCTCTGCAACTATCTCACTGCTATGGCGTACTGTTACCAACTCTATGCATACTTTCTCCAGATCCCATTTCACCAAACCTGTTTGCCCATTGTACTGATATGTTGCAGCTCAATATTAATTTCCATTTACCCTACAGCTGCGATTTAAATATCAGTTTGTTTTCTATCCATAATCCCCTCCAGCCATAAAACACATAAAAATTCCGCAAGTTGTTTAATTCCATTTGGTGCCAAACCATGGCGCCTCTCGCATGGGATCAGTTTCTGTACAACTTGCTACTTGGGGTTATGCTTAGATTTGGCAACACTCAACTGAACTGTTTGTAAGAAAAGATTTTCACTGTGCATTTGCACTTCGCACATGTAACAATAGAAACACCATTGAACCTCTGAAACCACATTTAAAAATGACCTGAGGAACATCACCCCTAAGGTAATGGATGCATGGAACAAACTGCCAGAAGAAGTGGAAAAGGCAGGTAAAATTATGACCTTTAAAACACATTTGGCCAGGTACATTGTTGGGTAAGGTTTTGAACAATAAGGGACTTTATGAGGTTATTCCTCTGGGTTTCCTTTGGTTCCTGAGTTTCTGAAGTAACATTCCCAAATCTTTTATGTTTTCATCTAATGCAACCCTTCACAAAGGCACCATAACTTATGGCTGTGGATATTTTTTTCCGTGAAACACATGGGTGAGCTTTTCTATATTATAGACACTATACAAATCCAACCTGCAGTCGAGTTTACCTTGAGTGAGATACGCTGTGCTGGAGTGCGTCTCTGATGGAGCAGCAGTTTGGGGTTCGGAATCCCGCACGGTCGGCAGTGGTGTGACATCGGCACCTCGTGGGTCTCCCTGGACCATGTGGCTTAACCGCATTTTAGATTGCAAATCAGTTGGCCGGGTGCTCTCAAGCAGCGCTGCACTGGGCGTCGTCAAAATGGAAACAGACTGGGAGATGGTGCTGGATGTGGCAGGGAAAAAGGTTTCCTTACAGTCCTTGGAGTATTTTGGCGTGGTTGGCGTCTCTCCTGTCTGCAAGAGAGGTGAATGAAAATTAACTCTTTTGTTAAAAATTTTGTTGCAATATTCAAATTATACGCACACCAAGTTTTTTTTTTGGGGGGGGGGGAATAAGGTGATATATTTATCAGAACAGGCAACTGTGGAGAGAGAAACAGAGTTAACATTTCGAGACATTAAACATTTCGAGACATTAAAAAAATATAAACTGAGGTTCATTCAAAACAAATTTCGAATGTCACCCGAAGGGAAGGGTAGAGAGAATAAAGGGACTATCTGAGATAGGGTAAAAGACCAACAGAATAAATGATATAAGCATTGGATCTGAGGCATGCTGGTAAGCTGGTCCCATAACTGGGATAGTGATAAGAGGCAGAGGAGTGATGGATGGGTTATTTTTTCACTGGAAGACTGTAAGAAGTGATATACTACAACAAATTATGCTCCATTGCTTAGTTTTTGTAACATATTAATGATGGATGAACAAAGTTGGTCTGATTAGGTCTGCAAACACTACGAAAATTGGCTGAGTTGTAGATCATGAAGAAGTTATCTAAGGGGACATAATTAGTTGGAAAGTTGGGCAGAACTGTGACAGATAGGATTGAATCCAGATAAGTGTGAGGTAATGCGTTTTGTGAAATCAATTTTTGACAGTGGATATAAATGATAAGGACCAAAGAGTGTTGATGTACAGAGATACCTTGGGGGGCAAGTAAATCGTTTGATGAAAATGTCAATGTGCAGATGTATAGTAGAGTGAAAAAGGAATTTGATACGTTGCTATCATAGCCATGGAATTGAACATAAACATTGGGACATCATGTTGCAGTTGTGCAAAGCATTGACTATACTGCATTTGTATACAGTTCCAGTCACCACGAGGCATGAAGGGTGTGGTAACGAGGGAGAGAATACAGAAGAGATTCACCAGGATGTTGCTTGGACTGGAATGGATAGGTTGGGTTTATTTTCCCTGGAATGTAGGAGGCGGAGAGGTAACCATGTAGAGATTTATAAAATTATGAGGGGCATGGGAGTCTAAAACTAGAGGGCATTTTTTAAGGTGAGAGGGGTGAAATTTAAAAAAGATCTAAGTTTTTTTTCCCCACAGAGGGTGGTAAATATCTGTAATGTACTCCTGGAGGAGGTAATTGAAGCTGGTACAATTACAACGTTTAAAGGCTTTTGGGCAGGTGCTTGGATAGGAAATTTGTAGCCTTCATAGGATTAGTATAGAGAGGCTGCACTATTGGCATGGATGAGCTTGGCTGAAAAAACCCACTCCTATGGTTCGAAGATATATGATTCTCAGACACAAAATGGTGGCTGTGCTGGCTTTATAAAGAGATGAAATATGTCATATATATATGCAGACCTTGCATCCTTCTGCTATCATATTTATGTAGCATCTTGCTATGGCTTTTATCATACTATTTGCTGTGGGCTTTCTCACAACCCCAGCCGTGGCTTCAGCCAACACAGAATGAATGCACAACCAGTGCTTTCCGACTTTTCAATGCTGCAGTTATATACACAGCACAATGAGAATCACGGAGGGTGTAGATGCACAGGGTAGATGGGGATGCAAGTCACAGTAAATATAATACATTGAGTCATAGAAACATAAGGCATGGTATTGGGCCAATACCTTGTCCAAGCTGACCATAATTATCTCATTTGCCTGCATTAGGCACGTATCCCTTTAGGCCAGTCCTATACAAGTACTATCAAATCGCCTTTTAAGCATTGTAGTTATGTCTGCCTCCACCATCCCCTCTGGCAATTTGTTCCAGATATTCTTCTCACACAGTGTGGAAAGTCTATCCTTCAAATCTCTTTTCTATATTTCCCCTCCTGCTTTAAACCTATCACCTCCAGGAGGATTCAGCTCATTCCCAGGTTATGGCAGGGTTCTGCTCCTGTGTTCAGAACTTGAATAGTTCACAAATCTGAAATGCAGCCAAGTTCCCGAATAGCACAGTCGATAAATCCATACCGCTCGTCTCGCAAATGCCCGCAGTACATATATTGGACCTTTACAATGAGTGGCGTAGAGGAACAGATGGAGCTTCATCCTTAATAGGTAATAGGCCAGATCAATGATGTGGCTAAACAGACGCACAAGATGGCCTCAATTAGCCAAGGTATAAAATACAAGGGCAATGAGGTTATTCCTTGAACTTATTAGATAGTGTATGAACAGGGAAGATGTGGTTACACTGTACAGAGGAAACCTACAAAGGCATTGACAGAAAAAAATGTTACCATGAGAAAAGATTGGATAAGGTAAGCCAAGGGAGATTGAAGAAAAACTAATTGAATATAAAATCACAAAGAATCTAAATAGAGTAATTAGTAAGAACATCATCTCTTCCCCACCTAGCACCTCCAGCCAAAAACCAGGGGCATGGGTTTATTGATTAACAAATTAGAAAAGGCACATGGAGAATCATTTTCATCCAAATATCGGTTGGGGTCTGGAACTCACTACTTACAAGGGTGCTAGGCAGGTCCTCTCGTGTTTGGATATGTGGTAACAAGAATTGTGAGCTGCTGCGCTACCAACCCAGTGGTAAAAGGTAGATTTAGCCTTCGCAGCCACATAGACAATGGGCCAAATGGCCTTGTTCTGTGTTGTTAAATTTTAGGCCTCAACACTAATAGTGTTAGTGGCCTAGACATACCTTGCAGATTTCATGTATCTGTCAACGTCATGTACCAGCAGTGTACTATGTTTACATATTCTGTGGGGCTGCAGCAAGTAAGAATTTCACTGTTCTATCTGGGATATATGACAATAAAACACTCTTGACTAATATACCAATATTCGCTTGCTGCTGCTTCTCTTAGCTTATGACTGACCAAGGGTAATCTTGTGGGGAGGACAACAAGGATTAAAGAGGGAGTGGAGGTGGGGGAGCCTGAACACAAGAACATTCATCATTACATTTACCAACAAGTTACCTGGTCAATGAACAAATACACATAATACGGCATTAGGATACAGCAACAAACTGGGTCCTGAAAGATCACTGCGCTACATACCCGACATTTTGCCACATACTACTGCCATCCAAAACAAACAGCTTGCTCATCATCATCCACATCCAGTAAAACTCATGGACATGACTGCAGTGTTCCAGAGCTGGCTTTCTGCAGGCTGCCTGTAGAATCCTGGTCACCTTGCCTGATGTATAGCCCACCTCTTTACTTCAGCATGACTTTCTAGTCTTCTGGTCTCTCTTCCTACGACACAGGATCTGAAGGCTACCTGTAAATCTGTTATGTCTACAGTACACCTCTAGCGAAGGATGACAAGGGCACCATGGCAACCATTCAATAGAACCAGCTCAGAGGCACTCGAGGCACCAGAATGATTAAAACCTCTCAATCTACATGGCAAATTTCAGAAAATTGACATGGCAGGACATTTGTATTTTATTCATGTGAAAAGAAAGAATGGTTTAAAATTGAAAATGCTGCTCACTCTGTGAATGCTTAAATTGCCATAAATCAGCCTGCCGTTAATAACAAAATAGGGATTCCTCTTTACACAAACTCCTTGCCACATGGAAGGACCTGGAAGGTGCAACAATATCTGTTCACTTTCACATTGAGTCCAGCTGAGAGGTAAATTACCCTCCGAAAATACTTGATGCTGAATGGTCATAAACTGGTTATAGCAACGACGATAATTTAGATGCAGCAGGTAGAACATTCTAGAGCAATGAAGGCAGTGAGTGCCTGATAATAACTTGTTTTTCATAGTCTGTTTTTTTCTCATGCAGATTCTGTACACCAAACCCCACATGGTAAAACAAGTGCTTGCTTTGCGGCAAATCTTGCTTGTGGAAATTAAAATCTGACACACAGGCACTAAAAGCTAAAATGTTGAAATATTTTAACAGCATGCTGCCCAGCATCATGCCAAGCTCTGAAAATATACAAAGTGCTGTGCCTGGAGCGCGCTTAAGCTCTGCCAAGGGGCATGTTTGAACAACAATTGTGATGCAAGGTCTGAATCAGCAACGCAAGGCTACTAATGAACACGGCAATTCCACGCTCACGTTTTAAACATAAACAATGCACGCTACCTCATGCTCAGGCTGGCTGGTGGAGCTACGTGAATCTCAGCAAGGTTCTGTATGCCTTGTAGCAAGAGTGGAGAGGTCCATGCTTACATGTCAGTACGCAACATAAACGCACTGCCAGGGCCAATGGTGGAAGCAGACATGATAGCAACTTATTAAGAAGCACTTAGACAGGCACATGTAATGGGGAGATATTAACCGTATGCAGGCAAATGGGGTTAGTTTAATATGGTATCATGGTCAGCACAAACGTCATGGGTCGAAGGGTCTGTTCCCACGTTCCACTATTTGATGTTCCATGTTCTTTAGCTCAGTGTTGAGGGAGCTTTGCACCAAGTCCTGCTCTTTGCACAGAGCATGGAACCATTTTATCATTCTTGCGCTGTCTACAAATGCTCTCAGTTCCCAGCACCTTCAAGAGCCTACTTTCCTTCTCTGGTGTTGAAGTCACAGAGCATGGAACGTCCACATCTGCGCCAGGTGCGTCGAGATGGGGCTCCTAAGGGACCGTGTTAGGAACCTGGAACAGCAACTCGATGACCTCTGTCTGCTCAGGGAGAGCGAGGAGGTCATAGAAAGGAGTTACAGGGAGGTGGTCACTCCAAGACCACGGGAGACAGAAAACTGGGTCACAGTTAGGAAGGGCAACGGGCAGAGGCAGGGAGAGGCAGGGACTGGTGAGTACCCCGGTGCCTGTACACCTTGAAAATAAGTACTCATGTTTGAGTAAGGGTGGGGGAGACAGCCTACCTGGGGGCAGCGACAGCGGCTGGGCCTCTGGCACAAAGATCGGTCCTGTTGCTCAGAAGGGTAAGGAAAAGAAGAGGAGGGCAATTGTAATAGGGGACTCTATAGTCAGGGGGTCGGATAGGCGATTCTGTGGACGCAGACAGGAGACCCGGATGGTAGTTTGCCTCCCTGGTGCCAGGATCAGGGATGTGTCTGAACGTGTCCAAGAAATCCTGAAATGGGAGGGAGAGGAGCCTGAGGTTGTGGTACATATAGGTACCAACGACATAGGTAAAAAAAGAGAAGAGGTCCTGAAATAAGAATTTAGGGAGTTAGGTAGAGAGTTAAGGAGAAGGACTGCAAAGGTAACAATCTCAGGATTACTGCCTGTGCCACGCGACAGTGAGAGTAGAAATGGAGCGAGGTGGAGGATAAATGAGTGGATGAGGGACTGGTGCAGTGGGTATGGATTCAAGTTTCTGGATCATTGGGACCTCTTTTGGGGAAGGTGCGACCTGTACAGAAAGGACGGGTTGCACTTGAACTCGAGGGGGACCAATATCCTGGCGGGGAGATTTGCAAAGGCTACTGGGGAGACTTTAAACTAGTATGGTTGGGGGGAGGGACTCAAATTGGGAAAGCTAGCAGTCAGTGTGTGAGGCAGGAGGCAGAGAATGGTAGCACTCTGACCCAAAATGTAGGGGAGAGAGAGAGAAAAAAACAATAAACAGAGAATAAGAGAGGGTGGGTTTCTTAAATGTGTATATTTTAATGCGAGGAGCATTGTAAGAAAGGTGGACGAACTTAGAGCCTGGATTGACACCTGGAAGTATGATGTTGTGGCGATCAGTGAAACATGGTTGCAGGAGGGCTGTGATTGGAAACTAAATATTCCAGGATTTCGTTCCTTCAGGTGTGATAGAATTGGAGGGGCAAGAGGTGGAGGTGTTGCATTGCTTATCAGGGAAGATATTACAGCAGTGCTTTGGCAGGATAGATTAGAGGGCTCGTCTAGGGAGGCTATTTGGGTGGAACTGAGAAATGGGAAAGGGGTAGCAACACTTATAGAGGTGTATTATAGACTGCCAAATGGGGAGCGAGAATTGGAAGAGCAAATATGTAAGGAGATTGCAGATATTAGTAGTAAGCACAAGGTAGTGATTGTGGGAGATTTCAATTTTCCACACATAGACTGTGAAACACATTCTGTAAATGGGCTGGATGGGTTGGAGTTTGTAAAATGTGTGCAGGATAGTTTTTTGCAGCAATACATAGAAGTACCTACTAGAGAAGGGGCGGTGCTGGACCTCCTGTTAGGAAATGAGACGGGTCAGGTGGCAGAGGTATACGTTGGGGAACAGTTCGGGACCAGTGATCACAATACCATTAGTTTCAATATAATTATGGAGAGGGTCAGAACTGGACCTAGGTTTGAGATTTTTGATTGGAGAAAGGCTAACTTTGAGGAGATGCGAAAGGATTTAAAAGGAGTAAATTGGGACAGTTTGTTTTATGGAAAAGATGTGGAAGAGAAATGGAGTACATTTAAAGGTGAAATTTTAAGAGTACAGAATCTTTATGTCCCTGTTCGGTTGAAAGGAAATAGTAAAAATTGGAAAGAGCCATGGTTTTCAAGGGCAATTGGATATTTGGTTCGGAAAAAGAGAGATCTACAATAATTATAGGCAGCATGGAGTAAATGAGGTGCCTGAGGTGTATAACGAAAGTAAAAAGAATCTTAAGAAAGAAATTAGAAAAGCTAAAAGAAGATATAAGGTTGCTTTGGCAAGTGTGAAAGTAAATCCAAAGGGTTTCTACAGCTATATTAATAGCAAAAGGATAACGAGGGATAAAATTGGTCCATTAGAGAGTCAGAGTGGACAGCTATCTGCAAAGCCAAAAGAGATGGGGGAGATATTGAACAATTTCTTTTCTTTGGTATTCACCAAGGAGAAGGATATTGAATTATGTGAGGTAAGGGAAACAAGTAGAGTAGCTATGGAAACTATGAGATTCAAAGAAGAGGAAGTACTGACACTTTTGAGAAATATAAAAGTGGATAAGTCTCCAGGTCCGGCAGGATATTCCCTAGGACATTGAGGGAAGTTAGTGTAGAAATAGCAGGGGCTATGACAGAAATATTTCAAATGTCATTAGAAACGGGAATAGTACCAGAGGATTGGCGTACTGCGCATGTTGTTCCATTGTTTAAAAAGGGGTCTAAGAGTAAACCTAGCAATTATAGACCTGTTAGTTTGACGTCAGTGGTGGGCAAATTAATGGAAAGGATACTTAAAGATAATATATATAAGCATCTGGATAAACAGGGTCTGATTAGGAACAGTCAACATGGATTTGTGCCTGGAAGGTACATGATTGACTAATCTTCTTGAATTTTTTGAAAAGGTTACTCGGGAAATTGATGAGGGTAAAGCAGTGGATGTTGTATATATGGACTTCAGTAAGGCCTTTGACAAGGTTCCTCATGGAAGGTTGGTTAAGAAGGTTCAATGGTTGGGTATTAATGGTGGAGTAGCAAGATGGATTCAACAGTGGCTGAATGGGAGATGCCAGAGAGTAATGGTGGATGGTTGTTTGTCAGGTTGGAGGCCAGTGACTAGTGGGGTGCCACAGGGATCGGTGTTGGGTCCACTGTTGTTTGTCATGTACATCAATGATCTGGATGATGGCGTGGTAAATTGGATTAGTAAGTATGCAGATGATACTAAGATAGGTGGGGTTGTGGATAATGAAGTCGATTTTCAAAGTCTACAGAGAGATTTATGCCAGTTGGAAGAGTGGGCTGAAAGATGGCAGATGGAGTTTAATGCTGATAAGTGTGAGGTGCTACATCTTGGCAGGACAAATCAAAATAGGACGTACATGGTAAATGGTAGGGAATTGAAGAATGCAGGTGAACAGAGGGATCTGGGAATAACTGTGCACAATTCCCTGACAGTAGAATCTCATGTAGATAGGGTGGTAAAGAAAGCTTTTGGCGTGCTGGCCTTTATAAATCAGAGCATTGAGTATAGAAGTTGGGATGTAATGTTAAAATTGTACAAGGCATTGGTGAGGCCAATTCTGGAGTATGGTGTACAATTTTGGTCGCCTAATTATAGGAAGGATGTCAACAAAATCGAGAGAGTACAGAGGAGATTTACTAGAATGTTGCCTGGGTTTCAGCAACTAAGTTACAGAGAAAGGTTGAACAAGTTAGGGCTTTATTCTTTGGAGCGCAGAAGGTTAAGGGGGGACTTGATAGAGGTCTTTAAAATGATGAGAGGGATAGACAGAGTTGACGTGGATAAGCTTTTCCCACTGAGAGTAGGGAAGATTCAAACAAGGGGACATGACTTGAGAATTAATGGACTGAAGTTTAGGGGTAACATGAGGGGGGACTTCTTTACTCAGAGACTGGTGGCTGTGTGGAATGAGCTTCCAGTGAAGGTGGTGGAGGCAGGTTTGTTTTTATCATTTAAAAATAAATTGGATAGTTATATGGACGGGAAAGGAATGGAGGGTTATGGTCTGAGCGCAGGTATATGAGACTAGGGGAGAATACGTGTTCGGCACGGACTAGAAGGGTTGAGATGGCCTGTTTCCGTGCTGTAATTGTTATATGGTTATATGGTTATAAGAATCTTCTCCTTCAGGATCTCAATCAAAACTCAAATGGAATGACTGATTAGCTAGCTTTAAATATTGTATTCCTTCAAATGTTCACTTTCCACATTGAGCTGTGCATTCAATCATACAAATGCGTCATTGTTAGTTTACGAGTCTGCTGCATACATTTATTCTGGGCTTGTTTTAATTTAATGAGGAAGGCGGGCCTTAGGGAAACAGGTCGATGCATGAAGGAAATAAACATAAATAGTTCAGAGAAAGAACAGAGGGGCAATGGAAAGTATGTCTGAATGCCTTGCAATAATGAGAAAGACCTTATTTAGTTTAGAGATACTCTAAACTAAACCCTATGTTGTCATGTAGACAGTGAATCCCATATTTGGGCAAAAGAGAGAATATAACCGACTTGCTTCATTTCTCCTCACAAGACAAACAGCCATGTCGGGAATCAAGATGGAGAATTGATGTTGGACAGTCACAATCCCAAGTGCATCCTCCAGTATTTAGGGAGATCAGTCATGTACAAATACTCCAGGGCTCTACATAATCGGATACCTCCATGCTTGTTCTTAAATCCTCTAAACTAAGACCAACATATTGTTTGATTCTGAAATTGTTTGCGTGACCCACATGTTAATTTACAGTGATTTGTTTACTACTACAACCAGGTTGATCTGAACATTAATATCTTACAGCCTCTCACAATTTATGATAGGATATGGTCTTTCTGGGACTGCTCATCCGCCCAGCTTACCCTTGAGCAAAGCTGCAAAATGCAGATGGCACCGCTCAACCTTGGTTGGAATGAAAACCACTCAATGTAATGTAATAAATGGTCTTTCTATTGTGCCTAAATAAATGACCTCACATTTATTCATATTATAATATTTTTCCATCGAATCTCCCCTTTAGTCCACATCCCCTTTAGTCTTTCTTCTCGCTCTCACAACCCACATTGGTAAACAATTTTGAAAATCTATGCCCTTTTGTAACTGGCCATACTGCCACAATAAATCTGTGACCCTTCTTGCAGGTAACCTGTGCCTGACTAGACATTTCAGCTACTATAAATCCTTGCTCTCCGGTTCATTTCACAAAAGGATCTTTTAGGTCTCTCTAGCACATTCAGTTGGTGCCCTCTGGTTAGAGCCTTTTCCTTCATTAAATCTTTGCCTGCTAGATATCGACCCGCCTGCCACGTTTAGATCTATGCATAATGGTTATCAATCTTTATATGTCTGAGTTTCCTGATTATTCTGGTAACAAAGGCTTATTGTTTATTCAATTAAAAACATATCCTGGTTTTGAATATTCTGCACCATGTTTACATGTCACTTTACACAAACACACACAGCTCCCTTCTTACATCTCTTAAAGATGCAAAGGTCAGCCTCTTCTCATGCGTCACACCTTACTTCATTCTGCAATTAATTAATTGTTTGTTTCACGTCTGTGTTCTCTCAAAGTCTATCTTTTCCAATGTTAGCTACACTTACAAGTCTACGTTATTCACAATGTTTTTAGTATATCCAACTTTTGCTTATGAATAGACACTAAAGACAGCTGTGGTCCGTGTACCGATTTGTGGGGAACTCTGCTGTAAACTTCCTGATCATTTGAAAAAATGTAGTCCACAAATTAGCTTTTTAATCCCAAAGCCAATGTTTGATCCATGCTACCAGTCCTGCTATTTTAAAAATGACTGGGGCAGTATATTTAGAATACTGTGTAGATTTCTGGTGGCTGCTGTGAAGGTTTATAATGGAGATAGAAGGTTTGTAATAGTAGAATGACGATGGAAAAGGACAACAAAAAGCAAGGATCTGGGGAAAAAAGTAAAGATGGGCTATAGGACAGTTTTCAGCTGCACTGACTGTATCTGTAATCCCAAAAATAGCATGGGGTAAGATATTAAGAGGTAAATTAGACCAAGCTATAACTTTCCTGTTAATTTAGGGTAGGGATAGGTGCAGAATGGAAATTAATGGAAAAAATCTTAAATTATTATCTGTAAAAATGTTGATCTTTTTAAGGCCAAGTCATTATAATTTCCATATATTTTAGACTGCCTGCAAGGATCTTATTTTCTTCAGAAAAGCTTATGAATTTGAAGCTTCTGTTCTTGTTCATCTGGTACACACCCACGCATGTGGTAATAAACATCATAACTCATCCAAGAACGATTATTGGCTTTTGTACAGCTTACACTTTGTTCCCTGTACACTGCCTGCCCAGACTCATCATTGGGATTCATTAATGACACAAGGCAGTGATTTTGGCTGGTTCTTCCCTGTGGCTATTTAACTGATTATTTCACAAGCACGACATTGCAACTTCAGCTTAATCAGCTCCATCACCACTTTAAATTCACATTTTGAATCTGCAGTATCAGAGCAACCAGCAGAAGATCAGCCACAAAACAAACCATCGGCTTCATTTATCACATTTTCTGAGCAGGCTGACACCTGTGAGAGTACAATTCTCAAACAGTTGACCATACGACTCTCAGTGAGATGAGGCAACGCTGGACAAATCCAGCAGAACTGTAGTAACAAGATTGCAAGCATTCAATCTTTGCATATAAATATATTCAAGATTTCATCCTTTAGCACATCCTTTAATGTTGAAGCAGTCTAAGTACCTGCTCTTCAACCAATATTAAATAATATAAATTATCATTAGAAATGTAAATCGATACATTTGTTCTGATAATTAGAACAATTGTTTTGATAATTAGATATAACAAGGTCAATAATAGTAATAACAGGAAATGGATCAAAGCTGCCGTGACCTGCTTCCCTCTGCTCCCAGCAACAAATTAAATGACTGAGGATTCAGCAGTGCTACCTTGAAACAAGAGATGACTCCATCCATACCGGCCTTGTTACTACGAATTAGATCATGACTCCTGTCAAACTACACTTATGTAGTGATTGCTTATCTAGTTGCTTCTGCCTGAAACAATACAGCTGCGGTGACACATGACCGATCACCTGTCGTACACAAACACATTTGCTGAGGTCCTGGGATGCTGCACTCAGATTTACTCAGGGCAAAAGGCCAGGTATTCCAGGATTCACGAGTAATCTCAGTAAATCAGCTTCACTCTGCAGATCACAGGAAGGAAGGCAACAGTAAAATGTCAGGGTGTGCTAGCACATTGGTTAAATTAGCAGATTACTATCCAGTTTGGAGACAGAAAACCATGATCCCATATTGACAGCCGGGAAATAGGAATTCATATAATTTGATGATAAAGTTATTACTCTTATTAATAATGGCAACAATGAATAGACTGGACAGTTTGTAAAAGCCATTTTATTTAAGCAAAGAAAAGCTGCCATCTTAACCCAGTTTGGCAAGAATATGGCTTCAGACCCGCCATAATAGTTAACTTCTAACTGACCTGTCCTGGTCTGGGTCAATTAGGGTTGGGAATCCTCTTCTTATGAACAAATAATTTAAAAAAATCTAGGAATGTGATTATTTGGGGCGGCACAGTAGCTTGGTGGTAGAGTTGCTGCCTTACAGCGCCAAAGACCTGGGTTCGATCCTGACCGCGGGTCCTGCCTGTATGGAGTTTGTATGTTCTCCTTGTGTTTTTTGCGGGTGCTCTGGTTTCCTCCCACATTCCAAAGATGCATAGGTTCGTCGGTTAGTTGGCTTCTGTAAATTGACACAAGTGTGTAGGATAGAACTAATGTATGGGTGATTGCTGGTCTGCGCGGACTCGGTGGGCCGTCGGGCCCATTTCCATGCTGTATCTCAAAACTAATTGAAACAAAAAATTGACGTGTAGGAAGTAACTGCAGATATTGGTTTATACAGAAGCTAGGCACATAGTGCTGGAATAACTCAGCGGGTCGGGCAGCATCAACACTGCCTCAATTCTGCTGATGCCGCATTACCCGCTGAGTTAAACTAAAACATTGATGAGGCAAATGAAATATATGTTATCTTGCCAAATGGCCCAAGCTACAGACTGGCAACCATTCCTCTCCACAGTGCAATGCCAGCTACATTGACAAAGAAATCATGACAATGCCAGTTAGAGACAGAAACAGTGGCGAGTGAGAACAAGGTATATGAAGAATATACCAGGAGTGAGAAGAATCAAGCTTAAGATGGCAATCGTTTTATTCCCTGCATTCCTTCAAGAATATGCAGCAGCATTTCCACAAACCGAATAGGGTGGCTCATAATTAAACATATCTTAACAAATGTCACCTAAATGGATGCCATGACCTTCTCACCAGCTGAGTTTAAAATATCCAGGAGTAAGATCTTTTCAAGGAAATTGAGGCGAGGGAATTTCCGAACAACTTGTAGGGTGACAACGGTTGCTGTCTGTACAGAGTTTGTATGTTCTCCCGTGACCGCGTGGGTTTTCCCCGGATGCTCCGGTTTCCTCCCACATTCCTAAGAAGTACAGGTTTGTAACCTAGGTGGCAATCTAGTGAATCTCCGACAAAGGTTAAAATGCGTGCTAATAGAGGTTAACCATCCCACAATAAAGGGATCAAATGAAAGCTGTGTAATCCTGCCACGTTTAGTCATAAACAGTGGTGGAAAAGTAAATTAAATGGATGGAGGCTCAACAAACATATAAAACAGGCGGAAACTTTTGCAAGGGATTATATAGGAAAGTCGTGCTACAGTGATACAGAGAGTGATACAGTGTGGAAACAAGTTCTTCAGCCCAACTTGCACACCAGCCAACAATGTCCCAGCTACACTGGTCCCACTTGCCTGTGCTTGGTCCATATCCTTCCAAACCTGTCCTATCCATGTACCTATCTAACTGTTTCTTAAACAATGGGTTAGTCCCAGCCTCAACTACCTCCTCTGGCAGCTTGCTCCATATACCCACCATCTTTTGAGTGAAAAAATTACCCCTCAGATTCCTATTAAATATTTTCCCCTTCAACTGGTTCTCGATTCCTCTACTATGGGCAAGAGACTCTGTGCATCTACCCGAGCTATTCCTCTCATGATTTTGTTCACCTCTATAAGATCCCCCCTCATCTTCCTGCGCTCCATGGAATAGACACCCAGCCTACTCAACCTCTCCCTATAGCTCACACGCTCTAGTCCTGACAACATCCTCATAAATCTTTTCTGAACCCTTTCAAGCTTGACAATATCTTTCCTATAACATGGTGCCCATTACTGAACACAATATTCTAAATGCGGTCTCACCAACGTCTCGTACAACTGCAACATGTCCTCCCGACTTCTATACTCAATACTCTGACTGATGTAGGCCAAAGTGCCAAAAGCCTTTTTGACCACCTTATCTACATGTGACTCGACCTTCAAGGAAACATGCACCTGTACTCCCAGATCGCTCTGCTCTACAACATTACCAAGAGGCCTACCATTTACTGTATAGGTCCTACCCTTGTTCGACGTCTCAAAATGCAACACCTCACACTTCTCTGTATTAAATTCCATCAACCATTCCTCCGCCCACCTGGGCAATCGATCCAGCGGCAATTTTTCACAACCATGTTCACTATCTGCAATACCACTCACTTTTGTATCAAGAGCAAACTTGCTAATCTTGCCCTGTATGTTCTCATCCAAATCATTGATATAGATGACAAACAGTAACTGGCCCAGCATCAAACCCTGGAGCACACCACTAGTCACAGGCCTCCAGTCTGAGAAGCAACCTTCCACCATCACCCTCTGCTTCCTTCCATGGAGCCAATTTGCTATCCATTCAGTTATCTCTCTTTGAATCCCATTCTATCCAATCTTCCAGAGCAGCATACCATGCGGAACCTTGTTGAAAGCCTTACTGAAGTCCATGTACACAACATCTACAGCTCTGCTCTCATCCACCTTTTTGGTCACGTTTTGAAAAAAATCAATCAGATTTTGTGAGACACAACCTCCCACGCACAAAACCATGCTGACTATCCCTAATCAGCCCTTGCCCATCCAAATGCCTGTATAACCTATCCCTCAGGTAAAAGATGTGTCATGATCTTAATGCATGTTCCTTTGAAGCTGCAATAGCAACTTACCAACCTATCCCCGAGGTAAAAGATATGCCATGATCTTAATGAATTTTCTTTCGAAGCTGCAATAGTAACTTACCGGCCTCTTCAGGATAGTCTTTACTCTCCCAAATTGGGTAGGGGCTACAAAAGGTGTCTTCGCCAAGCAACATCGAGCCTTCACTATCGAAGAATGTGTGCAGAATGTGTACCGAAGAATCAGGCTCCTTAGACACTGGAAGATCTGGATATCATCCTCAATTTTAAGGTACCAGCGGCAATGGTATCGGACTAATCTGGCCAACTATCCCCAGAGCCCAAGCTGACAAGAGAAATCTGCAATACGAGAAGCGGAAATTATTGACCTGGAGTCTGTCATTTGGTGCCACCATAAGCTGACAACTAACAGTAAGACGGAAGGGAAATTTAAAAGAAGAAAACAAATGCAGAAACTGTACAGGAAAGGAGAAACAATGCAGAATGGGATGTAAGAATTTAATTGTTCTATCTGGGACATATGACAATAAAATGAGGTAGATGGGGCTGCTCTGAGAGCTGCCAATATCTAATGTTGTTCCTTTGTTTAAGAAAGGCAGCAAGAATCATCAGGTAAGTAAAGGCTGGTGAGCCTTGTGTCACTGGTAAGGAAATCATTGGAGAAAATTCTAAATTATAGGATTTATGTACATTTAAAAAGTCATGGCTCGGATATTCAGCATCTCTGTGTGTGAGTAATCCTGTGTGATTTGAGTGAGTTTTTTTATGGAGGTAAGTGAAAAGAATGATGAAGGTATTTGACTGTATGGTTGGTTTGTCCAGAAGGTTAAGACACATGGGATTCAAGGCAGACAAAATGCTGGAGTAACTCCGCTGTCAGGCAGCATCCCTAAAGAACATGAAGAAAGGTACCGACCCAAAACATCACCATATTCTCCAACGATGCTGCCTGACCACTGAGTTACTCCAGCATTTTGTGTCTATCTTAGGTTTAAACAAGCATCTGCAGTTCCTTGTTATTACATAGGGATTCAAGGTCAACTGGGTCCAAAATTAGTTTAGTAATAGGATTTTTTTATTTTTAAATATAATTAAATAGTAAAGCTTAAAAGGATATGGATCCAATGCAGGCAAACGTGATTAATATAGCTGGGCAAAACCGTCGGCATTGACGTGACGGGAGAGCAAACAAGGGAAGAGATTGAACTTTTTTTTCGCCTTCCATTACAGTGAGGAATGTGGAGGTGTCACTGTGGTGGATGTTTATGTTAAAATGTATTTTGTGTGTTCCGTTGCTTTTTATTTGTATGACTGACTTGGCACACCACTAGTCACAGGCCTCCAGTTGGAGAAGCAACCTTCCACCATCACCCTATGCTTCCTTCCATGAAGCTAATTTTCTCTTCATTCAGCTATATCTCCTAGAATCCTATAGAAGATCCAACAGGTCTCACTGTCTCTTCTTTCCTGGAGCAAATCAATTCCACGAATATTGGCCAAAAGGTGCAAGCTCTGTGTTCCGTACATCTCAAAGAAATCTCTTTCCATTTTCATTTTATATTCCTCTCTGATACAGAGATCAGAATGGCTCACAGAGATACATCGGAAAGCCCTAGAGGGATGTGGAAGTTAATTACAGTCTTCACATTTGATTTTCAAAAGCAATGACTTGTAACATCACCAGCTCTTTTTCGCACAGCAATCGGGTTAACATTTTAAATAGAGGGAAAGCCCATTACACAGAATTTTAAATTAATTGACCAAAAGACAGAAAATAATCCAGTGTGTGATCAGAAAGTGCAAGGACTTCAAGTACTATACAAGTTGTTTCTGTTTCTATACAATACACATGCAAATCAGAAAGAAATGAAATTTAAAACTATGAAGATTTCTTAGATTATTAAAAGTAATTTCTGCATTGAAAGTGTTTAATAAAAAATGAAATCAGAATATATAGAAAAGTTTAAGGAAATTGAGGATTTGATTTAACTATTTCAATGAAGACAAACAAAAGCTGCAGGTGCCGCTGAATGAAAAACAATTGGAAACAAGGAAGATTACAATGTGCTAATCACTGCCATTCTCAGTCACTGAGCCTGACCGCAAGAAGACATTTCAGCACGCCACGTGAGTGCTAACCATCAAGTACCCATCCATATTTACCGCATTTACCAGCACTTGGTCTACAGCATTCTATGTCTTGATGGTTCAACTGCTGGCCGACACACCTCTTAAATATTGCTAGAATTTCTGCTTCCACCACCCCTCAGGTAGTGCATATCAAACTCCAAACATCATCTGGGTAAAAAAAAATTCTTCCTCCTCTAAATCATATACTCCTTCCCTTAAACCTATATCCTCTCGTTACAGACACCTCTGCTATAGTGAAAACTTTACGACCGTTACCCTATCTAAGCTACTCATAATTTGTACACCTCTATCATTTCCTACTTAACTTTCTCAACTTCCAGTCTCTCCTGCAGTGTGGCATCTCTAAAAATACTTGGCTAATAAAAGGTGTCATCATGTTGGTAATTCTTAATGGAACCCATAAATGCTAAAAACTGCACCATTACCAAAACCTGACGAGAAATCTGCTAGATTCAATACTTCATTGGCTGCCATGGATGTTAACTACGATCTTTCCAGGCTGTTAAATTTGACAAATGTTAAACAAGGAGTGATTGTCACTACTGGCCACTAGAAAGCATCAGATCCTGTTAAGACTGACAATGGTGCATGGGCAGCACAGTGGTGCAGCAGTAGCTTTGCCGTCTTACAGCACCAGGGACATGGGTTCAATCCTAACTATGGGTGGTGTTTGTACGTTCTCCCTGTGACCGTATGGGTTTTCTCCAGGGTCTCCGGTTTTCTCACACATTCTAAAGATGTGCCGGTTTGTAGGTTAATTGGCTTCTGTAAAAAAATGTCCCTAGTATGTAGATAGCACTAGTGTACATGTGATTGTTGGTCGGCGCGGACTCGTTTCCACGCCACATCTCCCTAAACTAAACCTCCATAATATATATGATCAGCCAAGAATGTGTATTAATGAGGAACTGGGTATTGATTTAAACACATCAAAAGAAATTCAGAATGTAAAGAATTAAGTAGATTTATTTAATCTGTCAGTATTCAGCCGACCCTTGCATTGTGGTAATTCAGATTAATTGACCCTTATTGAATTCACAAATCACTACCCAACAATGAGGCACAGAATATGCATTTAAGGAATTTATGTGGGGAAATATTTTAAGTAAATAAACATGAAATGGAAAAGAAATCAACAAAATTTGACTGTCTTTGCTGTTTTCAACTGGATTTTTTTGACACACTTGCAAGATATTGTGGTTTTTTTAAGCATAGTCGGTTTATTTTGCTGTCTAGCAGTTTTATTTACCCCAAGAGTGTTGCATATTTTCATATATTATTCACCTTCAAGATGTCTGAAAAAGGGTGAAACAAGGCCAGCAAGTTAATATGCAGTTTGTAACACCCATTGTTATTTGTTGTGAATTGCATCACTGAACTATCCTACCTATTTTTTTATATGTTTAAAAGTGTTTGTCTACATTCAAATTTAAGGCTGGAAGGTGAAAAGTATTTGTAGTCACTTGTGTCTCCAAATGCATCTATTAGCCATTTCAGAGATTTGCTCTGAAAACTGACAAGGCAATCTCTTAAGTGTTCAACCAGAGCTACCAGTAGCAGCTGCAGAATGCTAACTATCTTTGAAATGTGTAGGATTTCCGTAGGAATGCATCTAATTTCTAATTTGATTCAATGGGAAATAGGTTTTTGCATGACAAAATCTCCTTAAATCTACCATTTCTAGGAATGCCATCCCTGTTATCGCAAGTCTTTTGGTTTGGTGCATTATGATTTGAAACTAAAACAAAAATCTTTATTTTTCCAATGCCTCTTTGTCTTCAAAAAAAGCTTGCACTTTATTTTTCTTCACCAGCATTGCAAACTTACCTACATTGAAATTGCTGCCATGTTTCATAGGCTCAATAACTGCTTTTCATTTACTTACGATGGATTCACACGATCAGATCTTTTCAGATGTCGCGATGCCCAATGCAACTGCTGCATAGCTTTAAAAGCAGCGCATATGTGGCACATTGCTTCTTGTGGTTTACAGGAGCAAAATTCACACCTCAATCAACAATAATAAATATAGAGCACATATGGAATATATCGTCCTACATACCATTATTTGCAACACAACCAATTGTGATTCAGTAACAGACACAAACACATTAAGATACTTGTTCTGTACATGCCTGCTTCTTCAAACTAATGCACTAATAAAAAGCAATTAAGCCAATGAGACATTAACATATCTGCCCACCAGTGTCTGGAGTAGTGTAGCGACTAAAAGATGAAGAACTGACAGTGTTTATGGGGGCAGAGAAGCAGTGGGTGTCTTGATCGGTAAACAGGAGTGATGTTGCTCAGACAACAAGGCTGCAAGGTAGCTACAAGACAGATTTCACATGCAATTTTTATTTGGTTATATAATGCTTGTTATGAAGCTAAAAAAGACATGTGCCTTGTCTAGCATTTTGAGAAATGTTCACTCAATGATTTTTGCAGTCAGTCAGAGGGTGCGACTCGACCTGTCAGTTAAGGCCAGTCTCAGCAAACAGTGCTCCCAAATGAATGATATTTCATATTATCTACACAAAGAGGCATGCACCAAAATGAAAAATTGTGTAATACACTTTCTCCTTGAGCAAACTGCAAGGTGGATCTGCATAGTTTGTAACAAATGGCAAACACAAAAGTAAAACAAGGGCATCAGATCCCATAAACATGAGGATTGGTTAAAATGGCCACTGTAATGTATATGTCTGAGTCTGCATGTGTGCGCGTGTGTGTGTGTGTGTGTGTGTGTGTGTGTGTGTGTGTGTGTGTGTGTGTGTGTGTGTGTGTGTGTGTGTGTGTGTGTGTGTGTGTGTGCGCGTGTGAGAGAGAGGGAACAGTTGGTGCTGCACATTGGAAGAATGCGTTACTGGAAATATTTATGGCTGGCAGCACTGTTTTATGAGCTGCCATTGACTTGATGGGTCATATGACCTCCTGAATGGAAAAAGAAAAAAAAAGTATCTATAAATCTCAGTATTGTATTTGGGAGTGGCATACAATTGAGCTTTTCTGTTCAGAAGAAATAAATGAACTAATGATGTACTTGAGAACAATGCCAAAGGTAATGGGTATGGAGGAAGTATCACTTCAACAGCAGGAAAACCTGCTGCAAACAGTGCTAAAGGTTTACAGTTCATTAGAGGGAGAAGAAAATCCTGTAATTAATTAAGTTAATAGAATGTACTTGGATAGCAGTAAAAACAGATTACAAATTAAATTATTTTGAAATCCAAAGATTTACCTGATAAAACACTGAGCAAAAATTAAAATGAAGACAATTTTATAAGCCTCCATTTAAAAAGATAAAATGGAAACATAATATTTGAATAAGTAGTTGCTTAAAGGTTACTACAGAATACATGCAATGAAAGACGAGTTAGATGTCGTCTTTCATTACAGACCTTGGTTAAAGCATACCTCAGAGAGTTGGAATGTCACCAATGTCTCTGGCAGTTACAAGTCTTAAACAGCTTCAACCAGATTGAAAGGCTTTGGTTACACACTTCGAAAGTTGATATTCTGTACAAGAGATCTTAAGAACAGATCAAAGACACAAAAAGCTGGAGTAACTCAGCAGGACATGCAGCATCTCTGGAGAGAAGGAATGGGTGACGTTTCAGGTCGAGACCCTTTCTTAAGACTGGTTAGGGATAAGGGAAACGAGAGATATAGTCGGTGATGTGGAGAGAAAAAGAAGAATGAATAAAAGATATGCAAAAAAGTAACAATGATAAAGGAAACAGGCCATTGTAAGCTGTTTGTAGGGTGTAAATGAGAAGAGAGAATGAATGTCGGGGCTACCACAAAACGAGAGAACAAGTGATGTGGGCAGACTAAAGGTAGCCCGCAATTCACCTTTGTATCAAAGAAAAAGAGAACCAGAGGGAAGGGGAAGTTGAATCACAGATTCCTGTTCCTGATTGGTATCTAAATGCTGTTAAAAAGTTAATGCATGAGCATAAACAGTGGCATCTACTCCAGGCACAAGGCCTGTTTACCAACTTCTCTGCATGAACCTTGTGCCTTCCAACACTTCCAGTCACACTGCACTCACCAACCAACATTACATATACAGCATGAACTTCTGAGACTTCATATGAAGTCCATAGTCAGAAATTCCTCTAAACTAGGACCTGTGCTTAGTAATTCCTTCACACATTCTTTTTCCCCATTTTCTAGTTGCATAAAGAAACAGTTGTGTGTCAGACCGCAAGATATGTTAAAATCTGCATGAAATCCTAAATATTCAACAGTCTGATGCAGTACTTGGATCGTATGCATATACATCAATTTATATTTGATGAACCCAGTTTCAATGATAAAAGATTCCGTACAAATACCCAATGGTATAAATATTGGAAGATTCCATCATTTATACGAATATCAACATAAAGACATAATTTGCAAATTAAAATATGAAATTCACAGCAATGATTTTCTTATTGAAATCTCAATCTTTTGTTTCTTACACAATCTACTAAGTTACTAAGCTTAACTTGTTGAGATGATTAACACCGCTGCAGTGCATACGGATCTTTGCAACTGTGGTTGTAATTAGCTAATTACCTTGTATTGGGATTTCCAAAACTATGATCAATAATGTTTCTGTAGAAAACAATTCATTATCATTAGTCTAAATTCAAAATTTACATCAATAAGGTTATTATGGTGTATTATTCTATTATTTTTTTTAAAAGATCTGGCTATCGCCAGCATTTGTTGCCTGTATTCTTGAGTGGTGGTGATCTGACTGTTTTTCCTCTGTTGAAGGTGCTCCCATTGTGCAGTTGAGATGAGATTTTCCAAACTTAGGCCCAAGGATGATGAAAGAATGGGAATTATTTCCCAAGTCTGGATGGTATGCAATTTGAGAGGAATCTACTGCCAGTGGTGTTCCTATTCACCTGCTACCCCTGTTCTCCTTGGTGGTAAGGATTGCCTGTTTGGGATATGCTGCAGGAGAAGCCTAGGCAAATGACTATTGTAGGCAATGTGTAGATGATACACAGTTCATCACAGTCATAGAGCTATAGAATACAAAACAGATCCTTTGGCCAACCTTGTCAATGTCAACCAAGTAGGCATTCTGATATAATCTCATTTGGCCTACATTCCTCCATAGTCTCTACTGTCCATTAGCGGCGAATGGAATTAATATTTATGGTTTGGAGAGGGTGTTGATCCAGCAGCTGCTTCTCAGGTGCTGTTGGATCTGCACTCTCGGTCAAACGCTGCTTTGAAAAGGACGGAACACACTCCTGTTTCTTGGAGTTCAGCTCTTTGGTTCACCATAGAACCAAGGCTGTGATGCATCAGAATGTGAACTTGAACTTGGTGAAACACAAACTAGGTGTCCACTTGTTGATTATTCTTTGACCATTATTGATGGAGTAAAATGACCAACTCTGATCAAAACTGAGCAGATGTTGATCAAAGTTAATCTGAAATGTTCCTTTCCTTTGCTGCTAATAGTGATACATGAAGGAAGTTTAAATCCCTAACTAATCAGGTCGAAGAAAAAGGGAAGCGCCATTTAATTCTATTAAACTATTTTTCAGGTTTGACCTTTACATTAACATGCATGTTTGAATTTAATTTAGGAACAGATTTTTTCACAGATCTTCGCGTAAGAAAACTTGATCGAGTTATATAATGTTTCAATCACTCACTGACAGTGAGGCTCCCAAACTGAATGAACAGGCACACAATGAAGATGGAACTTGTGAATAGCAAGTTATAAATAGGCCTTCCTCAGCTGCCAACATGCAAGTAATATGTTGTTGTGTTGTTGACTCACTTCAAGTAATTCAAATTTAACTGGTTGTGATTAATCAGATGTCAGCAGTCAGAAAGGAGCAAAGTAGATACAGGGAGAGTTGTAGATTCTGCAATGGTCTAAGGAATGTACTCAGAGGGACTGAGCTGCCAGGAAAGCAACACCATTTTGACGTGCACTTGGAGAGCTGAAATGCTGTTCTTTTTCTTCGCTGCTAATAGTGAAACAAGAAGCAAGTTCAAATCCCCAACAAATTATGTGTAAAAAAAAAAGAAACACCATATAATTCAATAAACTATTTTTCAACTTTGATCTTTACATTAACATACATGTTTAATTTGAACTTAGAAGCACTGGGTTCAACTCAGAGATTAATAGCATTTCAGATACATCTCTCTCGGATCTTTGTGCAGGAAACTTGAATCACAAGATTTGTGACATTTCCCTCAAAAGATGGATTTGCATCAGACATCACACCAAGGATGTCAGCAATTCACTGAAAACTCTATAGGGGTTATTGACCTGCAACAATGAAGAGTAGGGAAAGCATACATGAATGAAGACTTCTACTGTAATACTGGGCCTTGCTGGGGCACCAAAGCCATAAACTACACAGCTAAAAGCTGAAATGGCCTGAGCCTCAGTGCAAAAGGAAAGATGACCATTCATGCTCAAATATGCCTGGAGTTTATAATAGACTCTAATGTCATATAATGAGTATCAGGAGCATACAAAATCATTAATGTGAAGGCTCAGCAACATTATTTGACCACCTTGTTTATGTTCCACGATGCGATATATTGGAAATGCCGAGTTCCTGCGTTGGAAATAGTCATAACGTCATACAGCACGGAATCATGCCCTTCGGCCCAACTTGCCCATAACGCCCCATCTACACGTCCAACCTGCCCGCGTTCACCCATGTCCCTCTAAACCTTTCTTATCCATGCACCTGTCCGAATGTCTTTTAAATGTAGTTATAGTACCCACCTCAACTTTGACAGCAAGTTCCATCTGCCCACCACCCTCTGTGTGAAAATGTTGCCCCTTAGATTCCTATTTCCCCTCTCAATATAAACCTATGTCCCCTTGTTTATCATTCACCTACTTTGACAAAAGGTATTTGCATTCACCCTAGCTATTCCCCTCGTGATCTTATACACCCCTATAGGATCACCCGCAATCTCCTCCTCTCCAAGGAACATAGTCATAGTCTGCCCAACCTCTCCCTAAAGCCCAGGCCCTCAAGTGCTGTCAATATCTTTGTAAATATTCTCTTTTCAGCTTAACAACATCCTTCCTTTAGCAGGGAGATCAAAACTAAACACAATACTCCAAAAGCTGCTCCACCAATGTCTTGTACACAGGAACTGGAGAACAGTCACACAGGAGGCCTCTGTAGAAGGGTCTTGACCCAAAACCTTGACCCATTCCTTCTTTCCAGAGATGCTGCGTGTCCCGCTGAGTTACTCCAGCATTTTGTGTCTATCTTCCATTTAAACCAGCATCTCCAGTTCCTTCCTACACAAATCTATTTTGTTTCTGCCTTTATCTGAAAAGAATAACACCTGTGCATCTAACAAGAGTTTTGACTCTCCTTTGCGGTATAGCATCTGGGGCTGACGGTGTGTGGAGGCAGTTTGTGGCCTGATGCAAGCATTACTGGTTGAACCTGATTGCTAAGTGAAGTGCAGAAGGGAAGTTTCCCTTTTCTGAACTTCCCCTCTCAAGTCAGTGATACAATCATCCACCCACAAAAAAAACTGCACATTAGAAAAAGAAGCTTTGATATTCACTTCACTGGAACATTGGCTTATGACTTAAGCCTCATACTGGTGTTATGCAAGTTTTAGAGCTCCAACACATATTAGGAAGTGTAGTGGATGCTAAATGAGAGTTCACAACTCATTGTGAAGGAGTATGTCAGGGTAGTTTATAAGCACAGACTGTGAAAACCACAGATCTTTTTTCTTTTTGAGGTGTCAAGGCTGTAATGAAGCTATCTCAACAGCTCTAGTGCAGAAGTGTCAATTTGGTCAGCCCAATACATTCCATTCACAGACTCTAAGTAAGTCATGGACAGTAAACAATATTGCTCAAATGCAGTAATTGTTTAAAAATGTTTCTTCAAGGTAAGGCAGCGATCATGGTAACTTGCATCTTCTGAAGTGGGCTTGGACTGATGGTGAGGTTAAACCATGATAAAATGACAGGAAGCTGCTGCTGTTGACACGGCAGTTTTTAACATCAACATCTCTTGCTATTATCAGTTTACATTTTCTGTTTCAGATCACAGATCAAGTGCTCTTGTCCTTTGTGATGGTAGTTTCCATGTACCACTGAAAAATCAGATACCTGCAGTAACTTCAATAAAACTATGAAGTTTGTGTGTTTATAAGTACCACAGGAGCACATTTTGTTCAAGGCTTTACTTGTCATTACCATGTGGTGCCTGTCTTGGGTTGGCCTTGCTCGAGACTGGATAGAGAAGAACCATTGTTTAAAATGTACTGATACCATGGTACTAACATAGATTTGTATGCAAAAGTGTGCAAATTTAAATGTGTCAAGCGTGAGCATGCAAGTTGTAATGTTAATCCCCCTGTGGGTTCCTGGTCTGATGAGAAGTGCAAAGTGTGGAGTGTAATATGTGGAAAACACTCAGAGCTCTAAAAGCTGTGCCTCATTTATTGTAAGCTCATCTCAGAACTCTCACAATGATGCATGAACAAACAGTTGTGTCTCACATTATATAAACTACGCTGCTTTCCTCTTAGAAATAAAAGAGTGAAAATAGCTTAACAACTTATACAAATTTTAAGTCACAGACAAGGAACAAACATGTGAAGGAGAGAGAGCTTGCATGTAAATGAGACAGCATAAGAGTATAACTGCAAAGAACATGGACTATGGAACAATACAGCACAGGAACTTTGGTCCAAGATGTCTGTGCTGTACACGACGCCGTTAAACTAATATCATCTTGTATGTGATCCATATCCCTCTATTCCTTGCATATCCACGCCTATCTAAAATCTTCTTACATGTCACTATCATTTCTGCTTCCATAGCCCCGTAGCAATGTATTTAAGGCACCCACCACTGAAAAGAAACTTTCCATGAATATCTATACACAACTAAAACTCTGATTTTGTGCTCTTCCGGTTTGCGCGTTTTCTATTTGCGCAAAAACGGTACGCGATAGCACTACGATGTTTCGCCAGTTCACTCGCCGTTCTCCTGTGCTGCGGGTGCACCAAGTTTCGTGCCGATCGGTGGGATATTGTAAAAGTTAGCAAGGTTTACACATTTTAGAAACCGCGCATGCGCAGATCGATCTCCTCTCCTGCCAGTCAGCTCCGTGCGGATTGGTCTCTTCTCCTGTCACACCCCAGGATGGTCCGCCACTTCCTGCGCTATCGTGTCTTTACTGGAGCGGGTGGCCGGCGGAAGTTTCCAACCGGACACAATTTTCCTCTGCTCATATACCGGCACGGCCGTGGATGCTGGTGCTTCCGGGCTGATCCGCGCCAACGGCTGATGCTTCTCTGGGGCACGCAAGAAGGGAGAGGAGCGGCAACCTCAGGAGAGTGGGGGAAGAGAGGGGATAGAGGGAGAGAAGGGAAGTAGGGAAGGGAGAAGAGTTATGGAGGGAGGGAGGGAGTGACTGAGGGTAGGGGAAAGGAGAGGTGAGGGAGTGATTGGGGAGGGTAGGAGGAGAGGGAAAAGAAGAGGGAGGAGGTGAGGAGGGAGAGTGGGGTAGGAGGGGGAATAGAGTGAAAGGAGGGGGGAGTAGAGGAGGGGGGAGAGGGGGAGGTAGGGAGTGGGGAATAGAGGGAGAGGAAGGCAGTGGGGGAGGTGAGGAGGAGAGGGGAAAGAAGGAGGGTGAAGAGGAGGGGGAGAGAGTGCTAGGGATGAGGGGAAATGAGCTGCATCTGTGCAGTTGGAGGCTATAGGTGAGTGGTGGAATATTGCGTTGGAGGACTAAGCCTCCTGTGTGACAGTGACCCAACGGGTCCCACTTAGTCTAGTCTCCTTTAAACTTCCCTCTGTGACCTTAAGCTATGCCCCCTTTAGTTTAGAGATACTGCATGGAAATAGGCCTTTCAGCCCATTAAATGCACTGACCATTGACCACCCCATTCACACTAGTTCTGTTATCCCATTTTCTCATTCAATCCCAACACGTTTGGGGGAATTCACAGAGGCCAATTAACCTACAAGCCCACACATCTTTGTGATATGGGAGGAAACTGGAGCACCCAGAAGAAACCCACAGAGTCATGGAGACAGTGAAAACTCCATACAGACCGCACTCAAGGTCAGGATTGAAATTGGTTCTTGACGCCTTGAGGCAGTACCTCTACCAGTCGCGCCACCATACAGCCTGACTTGCCTTTGGCACGGTAGGGAAAAGGTTCTGACGGTCTACTCCATTTCTGCCTCTCATAATTTTATATACTTCTCTGTGTACAAGCGCATGAATGAGGAATAGCGGTGTACTTTATGCATGAATTCTGTCAACAACATAAGGCACACCATGGTCACAGAGTCATCAGTGCTGTTGCTGCAGCTGTCACTTCAAACTGCCAAAGCCTTCACCAAGCTGCATCTCATTCTGCAGCCTTTGGTTCACAGAACTCAAACCAATTGTAACAATCAAAGAAATCTTGCACGTTAATTAACATATCGCACATTGCACGTCCAACTTTCATCAGTGCAGTCGGCCTATATTTTACATATTTCTGGCTGGCATAACCATTTTGTTCACCAAATACCCCTTCACAAACCACAAGTTGTATGGTCTAAAAATGAAGTGTTTTAAACCATAAATTGAAAGTCTCCTTTCCACAAAATAAGTTAAAATCTAGAAGATTGTCATTCTTGTCTAATCTCCCAATTAAGTTAATTGCTTTTTATCATTTAACTTACTGAATATAGTTCACTGAAAAATTGGTAAAATTGATATCAGTGGAAATCCCCAGCTGAAACAGAATTAGACAACATAATATATTTTGAAGAGCCTGGCTAGGAACTTCCCATTAAGTATAATTATGATGAGCAAGAGTTACTGAAACAAGTTACTAGAATGAGCTGCTAGCCTCTGGACTTCTCTGATTATCGTAGTTAAAATATTCAAACACATAACAATTGCACGAACACTCAGTTCTCTTCTCCCCAGTGGGCTCACAGACGGCATTACTTACCTGCTTCTGTGCTGTGGCCATTTGCAGTTGGCAGAACTTCATGGCTTGCTCCAAAGCCACATCTTCATCAACCTGCCAAAGAACAATATGGTGAGAAAACATCAGAAACGACACAATTTTACAATTCCTCAACAATTAACATATCTCATAGAGTGCAGCACCTTGATACTAACGAGATGGGGATCGGGGGGGGCAAGAGGAGCACAGTGAATGCCACTGCATTCAAGTCATTATGAACACGGGTTTGGACACAACTGAAATATCGTGACCGTGCTTTAGGGAAGACGGAGACTTTAGAGAGGGAGCAGAAAATATTTACCAAGGTGATTCCAAGGCCGAGGGACTATAGTTAGGCAGAAGCGGTCATGAGGGAATCTGATGGAGGCATTTAAAATCATGAATCAGTCTAAGAAAGAGAAATTCTTCTGCAGTGAGATCAAGAATTGGAAGATGTAGATTTATGGGGACTGCCAAAAAAAGCAATAGTGGCATGGCAATTTTTGTTTTACACTGGCAGCAAGTGGTTAGGTCCTAGGTGTAATACTGGAGGCAGATTCAATTGTAGCACCTAAAAAAAAAGTTGAGTAAATAGCTGCAAGAAAATAAACTGTTACACACTGTGGAGCAAGGGATTAGCTGGATGTGTCTTATGTTGAGCTAATGGACCAAATAGTCTAATTCTTTGCTGTAAGCTTTCTGTTATCCTGTGGTCTATGTAAAGCTAACAACAAGAACACAAAAATGTTCAGTCTACTAAAAATAACAATTAGACCCAACAAACACACCACTTTCTGCTTCTTCAGCATGCTGGGTTTGTGGAATGTGGAATTTTTGAAAAATCCCCTCACTTTCCAGATGTTCAGGGAACAATGAGGCTAGGGAAGTGTTTTTAATTGATTTATAAAACACCGAAAGCTTCAGTCAGATTACCTTGAGGTCTTGAGTATTTGGAAGAATATAGTTCCACTTATTATAACTTGGATAACTGTATTACCCTCGTTATTTACTCTCAGGACAAAGTTAGGAACAATACTATCAAGGTGTATATTTATGACTCTTCGCAATCATAGGGCAATTTCAAGACAGCAGAGAGTCTCTCAGACTGTCCACCCATGTATGTGATGTGGATTGACTATGCACTGTACTGGGAATGCCAGTGTGGATATTTGTATTCTGGAGTGGAATTGAAGCCAGAATTGGAGGTCTTCTCAGGTACGATCACTTCTCAGCACCTCGCACTCTGCTCACCCCGCACCTTCAGCTTTCGGCTTCATGCAGCAGCTCCCGGTCCCACTCCGACTTCACTCAGAGGCTTCCGGTTCAACTTAACATGCTGCTCACGGACTCAGCCCCGCCTTCGGGGCTTTATTCTCCGCGGGTGCCCCAAGGCGCGTTACCTTCATGGTGACTGACAGGCGAGAAGACCAAACTGTTGATCTCGCGATTTTTTTAAACCTTCATAACTTTTCTAGTATTTCACTGAACAAAACTCAGTGCACTTGGAGCAGAGGAGAATGGTGAGTAAGGTGGCGAAAAAACCCTAGCGATTTAGGTTACTGTTTTTGCACAAATTAAAAAAAAAATACAAACCGGTAGTGGTCAAGATGAGAGTTTTACTAATAGTATAGATAGATATATAGATAGATAGATAGAAGATTTTATATGCAATCCAACCCCGACCATCCCCCAAAGGTACAGCAAACCCAAACTTGATATTTAATTGTTTAAAGATACTACACTGAATATACACAGAGAACAAATACAGTAATAGTAAACGAGCCATCGTGAACTGAGCAAGGCTTGCAAAACATGACACAACCCAACAAGCCAAGCCATCGGCATTTATACTTTTCCCCATGGACATTTGAAACACTATATCAGTGTCTTCTTCTATAGTCATTTATGATTAGCTTGAATGGAAGGTTTTGAGTCTAAAATGCTGACAGATAATGTTAATTATTTTGAAAGATTACATGCTGATCTGTGGCTTGTTCTTTTGTTCGTGGTGAGGAGATGTGGAGGTGGTGTTAATGTGGCTGATGGTACAGTTGGAAGATGCTGACAGTTACATCTGTACTGAAAAATTACTTACAAAATACAGGGCATTTGTTAACAACACTTTCTTTCAAAAGTCAGAGGTGTCGTATGACAAAGCAAACAGTCTATTGAACAGTGAACAAAGTCAAACTTGCTTAGAAATGAGTTATTTTAACAGAAATACATCAATTTCTCAAAAATAACATGATTTCTCAGAGTTGTGTGTGCATAATATCAATCACTCATTCACAGCTCTGCGGTCAGAAAGCTGGATTGACAGGTTCATAGTTTCCACTGGCAGTTATAAAAACGCCATTTACTTTTTATCGGCTGTGATAATCACCTCCGCTTTGCTGAGAAATGCCCTTCATTCTCAATTTTTCTCAGCTGGTCATCATTTCTAAATTTAAGGTTTTCTTGGCAATCACTTGTGGGAGGATGGGATTACAAAGAAATCTCCAAAATCCCACAACTAAAATAGCCGGAACTGGCTGGATTAGATAATGGTGGGGCTATGCCTCATCTAATGCCATAGACATCTCCTTGCTGGCTGTTGGGACCCTTATGTAAAGTTTACTTTCATTCTTACCATAGTTTATTCTCAGCACTCCTTTTTGCTGCAACTGGAAGAGTGCAAAGCAATTTGACACTGAAAGCCAAAACACATGGGGCTGGAGTAAAACTGCAGGTCACGCAGCACATGTGGAGGGAATGCATAGGCAACATTTCAGGTCGAGTTCCTTCTTTCCTTAAACTATATTTCTCCTTAAATTGAGCTACTTGAAAGCTAATATTTAAACTGCATTCTTTTGTCACAGTGTCATCTAGTATACCATCATCCTGTACAATGTCAGGCTTTTAAGCCCACCACCACCCGCCATTCACACTCATCAAATTTTATTCTCCCCATATTCCCATTAACTCTCCTCAGATTCTACCAATCAACCTGCCAACCTACACATCCTTAGGTACTCCCAGAGTACACACACACATGGTCACAGAGAGAATGTACAAACTCACACAGACAGCACGGTAGAAGGGTTGGTTCCTGTGCTGTTCTGTTCTGTGGATGTCAAGGTTGTATTCAAGTTGCTGGTGTGAGGCAGCAGCTCTACTCATTGCACCAATGTGGCATAGTCTACACATGTCATCTATTTCACTATCTTCTGGGCTGCTTTGCTAGTTCAGTCCACTAAGTTAAAATCTATTTGTGAATTTTAACTATTTGAATTGGGCTCAGTTTTACATATCGAGAGGATGAGAATTTTCAGCTTGGCCAATGAGGCACTTCAGTCAGTAATTGTTATAAAAAGTCTATCATTACTATAAAAAGTCTTAATATTAAGTAGAACAATGAAAAGATGTTGCACCTGGGGATACTGAGAGCTCACAATGTTTATAAAGTAGGAAATGCCCATAGTTTCACCACTAAGTGGTCTGAAAAACCTTTGCACTTTCTGAATGCCTGTAAGAATTGACTTATGTTATAAAATTATCGGCTAGTTGCTTGGGTCTGCTCATACAATACATACCTCCAATAGTGTTGTTTCCCCTCCAGTATAGTCTGGAATCAGACCCTAGGCATTTCCAGTAAACCAAGAAATGGATTCCTGGAACTTATCCTTCTTCACCTCCAGTACACAGTGGAATCCATTCTCGATCACTTAATGTACCCTGTTTAGTCCAGTTCTAATATATCCTGGAATTTATTGTAATCATTTCCAGCTCCCTCTGATATTTATCCTTGGTGACTAGCAGTAGATAGTGCAATCTTACTAACTCTAGATCAATCCTTGGTCAATTCTATTGTTTTCTTGGAATTTATTCTTCAGCACTCCAACAGATCCCAGTATTGACCCGTTTCCTTAACTGCATACCCTGGAATCCATTCTCAGACACTTCCAACACACCCTGGAGGCAATCATTAGCAATGTCTATTTCTTTCTTTCCTCCAAAGAGATACTTCCACTGAGGCAATAATCCTTGGTCGTCAGCAAATTAAAATAAGGACATAAATAATAAATTGATTCCTAGGATTTATCGTATGTGTCTCTTTCCTACATAAGGTTTTAATTACAGATGTCACGGTAACTGAACGCAAATTAGCCCAGGCAGAAATCTTGGGATCCATGGCGAGACAGTGTGGTTTAAACAAAGAACAGTGGGCACGTCATTAACCAGCTGTCACAGCAGAAACTTCAGGCTTCTCCCCGCACCAGTGAACTAAACAAAAATGCCCTCTATGAGAAAAACTGCGGTACCGAGAGACGAACATTATAATATTTGTCCAAATAATTACATGATTGTTTAAATAGCAGTCTCTATAACATTAAAGAGCAATGAGTCATACAATGCACTGCTGGGTAGTTCATTGGGTTAAAGCAGAAAACAAAAGGAAGGTATAAATGTTTAAAAAGGAACTGCAGATGCTGGAAAATCAAAGGTAGACAAAAATGCTGGAGAAACTCAGCAGGTGAGGCAACATCTATGGAGGAAATAGGTGACGTTTCGGGTCGAGACCCTTCTTCAGGAAGGTATAAATGGTATTTTTCAGTCTGATAGTGCGATCCTAGAATATTTGTATGTTTAAGATGAAACTGTAAATAAAGACACATTTACACAAGGTAACAAATTAAATTCAGTGTACATAAATAAATCCAACCAAATCCAGTGCAATTTTAGGTCAGCGGATCAACAGATTGTGTTCTGGTGAACGCAGTATTCAAGCACAGTTGCCATACCAAAGAAAGGATATGATTCACCTAGAGAAGATGCAGAAAACATTCACAAGGGTGTTGCCAAGAATGAAAGCTTGTGTTAAAAAGAGAGACTAAACACGTTAGGACTGTTTTCCCTGGAGTAAGGAAGGTTAAGGGGTAACTTCATGGAGATTTATAAAATCATAAAATCATGAGCAGCTGAGATAAGATAGATGATCACAGTCTTTTCCTTCAGAGGAGAGAGTTTAAAAATGGTTAAATAGATAATCACCCTCAACAGAAGCATTAAGGGAAGATTGGGAACAAGAGTTAATGATAAAGATCTCGAAGGATAGATGGGAAAAGTATTTGATGAATACACATAACTGTTCTATTAATGCAAGACATAATTTAATTCAATTCAAATTATTACATAGACTATATTATTCAAAAACGAGGTTGAATAAATTTTATCCAAACGTCTCTCCCAGATGCGATAAATGTTTGTTTCAAAACGCTAATATAACACACTCATTTGCTGGATGTACAAAGTTGAATAAATTTTGGAGTGATATATTTGATATATTTACAAAGATTTTCAAGTCAAGAATAGAACCTAAAACGGAATGGATTATATTTGGAATAATAGGAGAAGATACCAATTTAAATAAAGATCAAAATGTTTTTTTTAATTATGGGTTAATAATTGGAAAGAAATTGATACTTAAATTTTGGAAAAATACAACCACACCAACTGTTAAAATGTGGATTAGGAATATGATGGACATAGCACGCCTTGAAGAAATGAGACTCCGACTAATAGATAAATATGACCAATTCTTAAAGAGTTGGTCTCCTTTCATCGACTTTTTGGAATCATGTGATGCAGCGGTGCCGTAAGGATTGCTGATTTCAGTTCATGACGCGGATAGAGTTACATCTCCGAATACAGATTTGAAAAATTCTCTTTTAAGGGGCCTTCTCTTCTATTTCTACTTTCCACTTTCTCTCTTCCTTTTTTTTATTTTTTATATACACACTTCACGTTTTTCTACTCTCTACCATCTATTTTTCCACTTTTTCCCCTTTCTATTGTTTTCTTTTTCTTGTTCTGCTTACTTCCTTCTTATAACATAAAACTAGAGGTTGTACATAGAATGGATTACGGTATTACATAGTTGGCACCTAAAATTAGGTGCCACTGTACTGTTTTGTGCTGTATTAACTTCTTATAAAATAAACAACAACAAAAAAAAAAAAAAAAAAAAAAAAAAAAACACGTTAGGACTGTTTTCCCTGGAGTAAGGAAGGTTAAGGGGTAACTTCATGGAGATTTATAAAATCATAAAATCATGAGCAGCTGAGATAAGATAGATGATCACAGTCTTTTCCTTCAGGGGAGAGAGTTTAAAAATGGTTTAAGGTGAGAGGAGAAAGATTTAAAGGAGACACAAGAATTTCTCCAGGTTTGTTTTTGAAGAAGGGGAACCTGGGGGACACGTTTTCACATAGAAGGTGGTAAGTGTATGGAACAAGCTGCTAGAGGGAAGGTACAATTACAACATTTAAAATACATTTGGAGAGGTACTGGATAAGAACACTTTAAGGAGGGATATAGGCCAATTGTAGGCAAATGGGACTGGCTCAAGGAGGTACCTTGGTCGGCATGTACGTGTTGGGCTGAAGGACCTGTTATGTGCTGTATGACTCCATGACAATGTGAAAGAGGTAAAGGGTGTTAAGTGGAACAATGACAAACAGTAAGCAGGTGAGAAGAAAAACAATCTTAAAAAACTGGGATGAAATTAGTTTCATTTTACCCACTGCAAGTAGTCATGACCTGGAGTGCTCTGCCAAAAAGAAGAGGGAAACAGACTGAACAGCAGCTTTCACAAATAAACTAAGTAAATACTTGAAAACAAATGCAGGTGATGAAGCCAGCTGAGCAGCTGCTTTCTCTGCAGCAACAGTTTAGTTTAGTTAAGTTTAGAGATACAGCACGGAAACAGGCCCTTCGGCCTACGGGGTCCATGCCGACCAGCGATCCCTGCACATTAACACTATCCTACACCCACTAGGGACAATTTTTACACTTCCAAACCAATTTACCTGCAAACCTGTACGTCTGTGGAGTGTGGGACGAAACTGAACATCTTGTACTTAAGTATAATTGTTTTGGTTTAGCCTGAAGATACAGCGCAGAAACAGTCCCTTCGGCCCACCGACTCCACGCTGACCAGCAATCCCCGCAAACTAACACTATCCTACACACACAAGGACAATTTATACATACACCAAGCCAATTTACCTACAAACTTGTGTCTCTTTGGAGCGTGGGAGGAAACCGAAGAATCTCTGAGAAAACCTACGCAGGTCACGGGGAGAACGTAAAAACTCCGTACCGACAGCATCCGTAGTCCGGATCAAACCCGGGTCTCCGGCGCTGCAAGGCACCAACTCTACCGCTATGCCACCGGGTTACTAAGTTGATTAAAGGCCATGGAGATGGATAAGTTGGTGTGACAGTGAGGTGGAAACCCATCTCCAGTTTAAATTTCATTTGGAATATTTTGGAGGACCAAGAAACCAAAAAACTAAATAAAAAAACTTACTTATAACGCCCCACGCAAATAGCCTCTAGATTCTGGAATTCAATGCAAAGGTTAACTTTGGTGATACATGGCTGGCCACACAGTGCCCAAACAGTTGTACGGAAGTAACTCAAGACGGAGATGGAGTAAAAATTTAAATATAGCTGAGATAATATTCAATAGAAACATAGAAAATAGGTGAAGGAGTAGGCCATTCGGCCCTTCGAATCAGCACCACCATTTAATATGATCATGGCTGATCATCCAAAATCAGTACCCCACTTGCTTTCGCCCCATATCCCTTGATTCCATTAGCTCTAAGAGTTATATCTATATCTCTCTTGAATACATCCAGTGAATTGGCCTCCATCGCATCCTATGGCAGCAAATACCACAGATTCACAACTTTCTGGATGAAAAAGTTTTTCCTCATCTCAGTCCTAAATGGCCTACCCTTTATTCTTAAACTGTGACCCCTGGTTCTGGACTCCCCCAACAGCTGGAACATTGTTCCTGCATCTAGCCTATCCAATCTTTTAAGAATTTTATATGTTTCTATAAGACCGGCTGTCATCCTAAATTCCAGTGAATACATGAATCCAGGCGATCCATTCTTTCATCATATGTCAGTCCCACCATCTTGGGAATTAACCTGGTGAACCTATGCTGCACTCCCCCTATAGCAAGAATGTTCTTCCTCAAATTAGGAGACCAAATCTGCACACAATACTCCAGGTGTGGTCTCACCAGGGCTCTGTACAACTGCAGTAGGGCCTTTTTGCTTCTATGCTCAAATCCTCTCGCAATAATGGCCAACACGCCATTTGCTTTCTTCATGGCCTGCCACCAGCTTGCTTCAGTGAATGATGTACAAGGACACCCAGGTCTCTTTGCGCCTCCCCTTTTCCTAATCTGCCACCATTCAGATAATAATCTGCCTTCTTGTTCTTGCCACCAAAGTGGACAACCTTGCATTTAACCACATTATACTGCATTTACTATGCATCTGCCCACTCGCCCAACCTATTCAAGTAACCCCACAGCTTCATAGCATTCTCCTCGCAGCACACACTGCCCCCCAGCTTTGTGTCATCCGCAAACAAATAGTTCTTGAGCGGAAGAAACATCACATCCAACTACAATCTAGAATGGACCTTCTAAAGGATGTAAGTGCTTAAAAATGATTTGAATGGCAGGCAGTCTGTAACAATACCAAACATTAGCTTTTGAGAGTTACATAAATTTAAATGCATCACAAGCGCCAATCCAATCAACGGCAAATATTGCTCACCAGCCCTGTGCAACCGTTCACAAACAAAACTCCTTGCTGTAAAGGGAATAATCTGTGGCAAGCAGCTCCGCACCACCACCAGGGCTGCAAGTTCTCTGCAACATTTCACAACCGAATACCATTCCAGGTGCTAATATACTCTAAGTGTAGTGTAAGATCCCGGTTGACCTACAGCCACCAACACATCAGAACATCCAATGCATGCCCCCAGAAAGCTGAAATTTCAGAAGCTCTTTGGAATTGTGATGTCCCATCTACTGCTTGCTCAAGAGGATGCCAGTTATTGGTAAACTACAAGCCCTGTGCTGTCCTTAACAAGCATTAGATAGGAGTTATCTGGCTTTCAGATGTCCTGAAAATTATGGGATGTGGTTAAAGAAAATGAGGCAGGTGCGGCTATCGACTCTGAAACAGAAAATGAAGTAGCTACTTGCTATCACTGTGATGAAGTGCAAGCTGTTTAAGACATAACTGGCCACTCTACACTAAATAAGAAGAACAGATGTTAACCATCACAAAACTCCTGGTGCCGGGAACAGAGTCCCAAACTTAATATTCAGTTGTAATATTTTGCCACTTGCCTAGCAAAAAACAGTGACATTAATTATGTAATATAACTATCCATGTAAAACAACTAGTGAACAGTAAATAATAGTGTGGACAATGTAAAATACAAAACAAACAGTGAATAACAGAGTTAATAAACCTAAACTGAACAATGTATCATGTACGATGATCATTACACAAACAGGCACTAATTGATGTATTATACAATGGGCATAAATAATGTAAAATGTGCATATTGTAAAGCAGTGACTAATGCTCTTTACGTATTCTTGCTACTTGGGTGAGACAAAAGTACTTGGAAACTATTCATACTTCTATGTCTTATCTGACACTGAGGTGGCTTTCCAGTATTGAATATCAATCTTTTCTATCACCAAGCTCATGTGTCATACCTCACATATCCACCCCCATCTACCGAGCGGCATGGTGGCACAATGGTAGAGTTGCTGCCTTACAAAGGACAAAGGACATTTATAGTCACATACACCATTTCTGGTGGAATGAAATTTGAGTTGCCATTTGCAACACATCAATAAAAGTAAGACTCCACATTAAAGAAGAATTTAACATAAAACATAAAAACATCCTCCCACAATGGTTCCCACTGTGAGGGAAGGCAACAAAGTCCAGTCCTTTTCCTCTTGTTCACCCCCATAGTCTGGGCCTATTTGAGGCCTCCTCAGTTGCAGCAACGGTTTCAGGCCCTCTCGCCGGATGATGGAGTTCCGGTGTCGGGAGAACACTCTTCAGTAGCTTGGAGTGTCTGGAACGGCCGCTTGCTGCCAGAGACCGCGGCTCCCGAAGTCCACAGGCCGCGCCGATCGGAGCTCCGACACTGGCGATCTTGGCGAGAGATCCCAGGCTCCGCAGTGTTTAAACTCAGCGCAGCACGCAACTGGACGCTCCGTGATCATAGCTCCGCGATGTTGGAGTCGGCGGTCTCAGCACTCCGGAGCTTACCACACGGTGACCCGGGCAAGGCATCGCCCGCTCCGCGATGGTGCTTCAGCGCTGCGCCGCCGCCAAAGCTGTAGTGCTGGCCGGTCCCGGCTGGAAACTCCATTCCAGTCCCGTTGGTAGGCAGTGAGGAAGGGACGAAGATACAGCTCAGAGAAAGGCCGCATCTCCGACCAGGTAGGGACTCAGAAAAATAGTTTCTGAAAAAAACTGGTGTGGCGTGCAAAAGTGTTCAACCCCCCTGAGTCAATACTTTGTAGAACCACCTTACAGCTGCTAGTCTTTTGGGGTATGTCTCTACCAGCTTTGCACATCTAGAGACTGAAATGTTTTCTCATTCTTCTTTGCAATATAGCTCAAGCTCAGTCAGATTGGATGGAGAGCGTCTGTGAACAGCAATTTTCAAGTATTGCCAGAGATTCTCAATTGGATTTAGGTCTGGATTTTGACTGGGCCATTCTACACATGAATATGCTTTGATCTAAATCATTCCATTGTAGCTCTGGCTGTATGTTTAGGGTAGTTGTCCTGCTGGAAGGCGAACCTCCGCCCCAGTCTCAAGTCTTTTGCAGATTCTAACAGGTTTTCTTCCAAGATTGCCCTGTATTTGGCTCCATTCATCTTCCCATCAACTCTGACCAGCTTCCCTGTCCCTGCTGAAGAAAAGCATCCCCACAGCATGATGCTGCCACCACCATGTTTCACAGTGGGGATGGTGTGTTCAGGGTGATGTGCAGTGTTAGTTTTCCGCCACACATAGCGTTTTGCATTTAGGCCAAAAACTTCAATTTTGGTCTCATCTGACCAGAGCACCTTCCTCCACATGTTTGCCGTGTCCCCCACATGGCTTGTGGCAAACTGCAAATGGGACTTCTTATGGCTTTTTTTCAACAATGGCTTTCTTCTTGCCACTCTTCCATAAAGGCCCGATTTGTGGAGTGCACGACTAATAGTTGTCCTGTGGACAGATTCTCCCACCTGAGCTGTGGATCTCTGCAACTCCTCCAGAGTTACTCTTGGCTGCTTCTCTGATCAATGCTCTCCTTGCCTGGCCTGTCAGTTTAGGTGGACGGCCATGTCTTGGTAGGTTTGCAGTTGTGCCATACTCTTTCCATTTTTGGATGATGGATTGAACAGTGCTCCGTGAGATGTTCAAAGCTTGGGATATTTTTTTATAACCTAACCCTGCTTTAAACTTCTCCACAACTTTATCCCCGACCTGTCTGGTGTGTTCCTTGGGCTTCATGATGCTGTTTGTTCACTAATGTTCTCTAACAAACCTCTGAGGCCTTCACAGAACAGCTGAATTTATACTGAGATTAGATTACACACAAGTGGACTGTATTTACTAATTAGGTGACTTCTGAAGGCAATTGGTTGCACTGGATTTTATTTAGGGGTATCAGAATAAAGGGGGCTGAATACTTTTGCACGCCACACTTCTCAGTTTTTTATTTGTAAAAAAATTTGAAAACCATGTATCATTTTCCTTCCACTTCACAATTATGCGCCACTTTGTGTTGGTCTATCACAGGAAATCCCAATAAAATACATTTACGTTTGTGGTTGTAACACGACAAAATGTGGAAAAGTTCAAGGGGTATGAATACTTTTGCAAGCCACTGTATGTTATTTAATACCAAATATGGGTACCTCCACTTCACGTGGAAGAAGTTCTTGGTTCTTGGTCCTCCAAAATATTCCAAATGGAATTTAAACTGATTGGGGAACTAGAGAGCCAACCGCAGTGCAATTATTCAATTCCTCTGGCCATCTAAATTTTGAATGTGTAAGAAGGAACTGCAGATTCTGGTTTAAACCAAATATAGACAGAAAAATCTGGAGTAACTCAGCAGGACAGGCAGCATCTCTGGAGAGAAGGAATGGATGACGTTTCGGGTCATGACCCTTCTTCCACAATTTTGAATGTGTTCCTTTATGTAACCCACAAAAATGCTGCATTATTTAGAAGAATTTCTGGAACAATACCTGATTTTTAAAAGCAGAAGACTAAAACTGTCATCCATCAAATATGAATCCATGAACAAGATCTGTATGGAATTTGCAACAAATAATTGAATTGGAAACAAACATTCTAAATTAATTGTTTACATGCAAATGGAGACACAAAAAGCTGGAGCAACTCAGGCAGCATCTCTGGAGATAAGAAATGGGGGACGTTTCGGGTCGAGACCTTTCTTCAGACTGGAGATGTAGATAGTTGGAAACTTCCAGTCTAAATATTTCCGTATGTACCTCTTGGTAACATTTATAATACAGAATGCCATCAATTGTGGAGGACAAATGTACTTATTGAACCTTCAAATTAAATGAAGTTATTTCTTTATGTTTTTGATCTATGGGTTCTACATAAAAGAAAGTAAATTTTCCGATATAAATCCCTACAATTTGCCACACCAAATAATCAAAGTTAAATATGAACATTCTTCCATTTAAAAATAAAGAACTAAACCCAAGTTTTTGTGATATGTGGAAAAAAAGACAATGTGCTGGAGTAACTCAGCGGTCAGGCAGCATTCCTGGAGAACATGGATCCATCAGGCCAAGATTTCCCTGTTTCTAACCATTTTAACTTCCCTTCCCATTCCCCTACTGCCCTGGGCCTCCTCCATTGCCACACACAAACTGGAGGAACAACACCATTGTACCGGTACCAAAAAAAATGCCTCCCCAGCCTGCCTGAATGACTACCATCCGGTGGCCCTTACCTCGGTAGTCATGAAATGCTTTGAGAGGCTGGTGAAGAATCACATCTGCGCCTTCCTCCCTCGGAACATGGACCCGTTGCAGTTTGCATACCGTCCGAACAGGTCCACGGACGATGCGGTCTCCCAGGTCTTGCACACCGCTCTCTCCCATCTGGACAGCCAGAAGGGGGGCTACGTGAGGATGCTGTTCATAGACTACAGTTCAGCCTTCAACACGATAGTCCCCACCAGACTGGCCGGGAAGCTACTGGAATTGGGGCTCAACACCTCCCTGTGTGCCTGGGTCCTGGACTTTCTCACCGCCAGGCCCCAGGTAGTCAAGATGGGAGGGAATACATCAAAGTCCCTCACCCTGAGCACAGGATCGCCCCAGGGTTGCGTCCTCAGCCCCCTATTGTACTCCCTGTACACACATGACTGTGCGGCTAGGTTCAGCTCCAATTCAATAATTAAGTTTGCTGATGACACTGTGGTGGTGGGCCTGATCTCAGACAACGACGAGAAGGCCTACCGGGAGGAGGTGGCTGATCTAGCACTCTGGTGCCAGGAGAACAGCCTCCTCTTGAACATCAAAAAAACGAAGGAGCTGATCATGGACTTTAGGAGGGCACATCATCCGAGGACGTACACTCCATTGAGTATAAATGGGGATCCTGTGGATAGGGTGAACTGTTTTAAATATCTGGGAGTCCACATCTCTGAGGATATGACATGGTCATCACACGCCTCAGCACTGGTTAGTAAGGCAAGGCAGCGCCTTTACCACCTCAGGCAATTGAGGAAATTCAGAGTGTCTCCGAGGATCCTCCAGTGCTTCTACGCAGCGGCGGTGGAAAGCATCTTGTCCGGGAACATTACCATCTGGTTCGGGAATTGCTCTGCCAAGGACAAGAAGGCTCTGCAGAGAGTAGTGCGTTCGGCCGAACGCACTATGGGAACTTCACTCACCCCCCTGCAGGAACTATACAACAGGAGGTGCAACTCCAGAGCAAACAAAATCATGAGAGACCTCTTCCACCCCTGCAACGGACTGTTCCAACCGCTACGGTCAGGCAAACGCCTCCGTTGCCATGCAGTGAGAACGGAGAGGTTGAGAAGGAGTTTCTTCCCAGAGGCAATTCGGACTGTAAACGCCTTTCTCACCAGGGACTAACTCTACAGAACGTTTTTCCTTCTATTATTTATTATGTAAAATAATATGTGTGTTATGATTGTGTTTATAATTTGTTTGGTTGTTTTGTTGTTCCGCGAGCATTGCCACTTTCATTTCACTGCACATCTCGTATGTGTATGTGACAAATAAACTTGACTTGACTTGACTTGACCTCATATTTCACTTGGGTAACCTACAATCTAACGGTGTGAACATTCAATTCTCAATGTCAAGAAACTAACTTACAAACACGCCCCTTTTTCTAGTTACCCCCTCCCTCCCTCTCTTCCCTGTGCCCAAATAGGATGCACGCTCATTTCTCCCTCGCTCCTTCCACCCGGCCTCTTCCACCTATATTCCTTCCTCTGGCTTCACGATTCTCACCTCTTCTATCCTTATCTCACCTTTGGCTTGTGTCCAATCATTTACCTATCAATAAACCCTCCACATTGGGAAATGTATCCATTTATCACTTGCCAGGGTTTGTCCTGTCCCCACCTCTCTTCCAGCTTTCTTTCCCCCACCACAAGCAGTCAGAAGGGTCCAACCTAAAACGTCAACAAACCATGTTCTCCAGAAATGCTGCCTAACCCGCTGAGTTACTTCAGCACCTTGTGTCTTTTTTTGTAAAGTAGCATCTGAAGTTCCTTGTGTCTCCATTTTGTGATGTGTAGATTTTTCAACATCTCATCAGTGAGCCACATATTTTTGGGCCTTCAGAAAAATCACATCAATATTTAAAATCATTGACTGGGAATCTGCCCTGGGAATATTACTAACCAATCAGATGTGATAATGATATTAAAAACCAACATCATCTGTAGCATTGATCTCAAGCTATTGAAAACAAATGCACAAGGTAAACCTAGTCTCAGTAGAAATAGACTGTAGTGGTCACAGTAATGCCCTGTACACAACAGCTGCCAATATACATTGCCTTCCCCTCCAAAAAACATGAAGTGAAAAAGCAGCATCATTGTTTATTTAAAATTAAAGATAACTTCACATTTGTGGTTCTGTGTGAGACATGGGGCTTTCAAATCAAGACCAATCAGAAACCTTAACAGACAGGAATTAATCACCAGGTTTTGTATTTGCTCAAATATTAAATTTTTAAAAAATAGTTTCCACCCTTCCAAGAAATCAAGGTTTCAAGGTCAGTTTATTGTCATATGTAACAGTTAAGGTACTGTGAAATTTGAGTTACCACACAGCCATACCAAGTGAAAAACAACAAGACATACAACCAAGAAATATAAAGCAAGCTATGTTTTTTTTTTTCCCCATTTCTTTGAACTATTATGAAAATTCAACAAAGTATAACATTATGAACGTGAATCTGCTGACTGCAATCTAGAGAAAAGTTCCAGTGCTGGATCTCTGGGACGTCAGAGAATGCATTCTGTAGTCACAAATATCATGCCTGTACTGCCAAGGCTGATGGTATCAAACTCTAGATTAATTCAGAAAGATGCCAGACCTTTTTCCATTCATTTCCAAGATCTTGGTATCAACAGTTATTACTCATTCCAGATTGTCCATGAGATGGTGGATCATGAGCAATAACCAGTTGGAATGCAGGAAGCAGAGAGAAAATTACTAACACGATGTCAAGACACCAACCTCACCTTCAATGCCAGAAGAAAAAGGAACTGTTAATTGATTTCTGGAGGTGTAGTGGTGTGTATGCCCAGGTCAGCATCAATGGTGCCAAAGTGAAGATGGTCAAGAGCTTCAAGTTCCTGGACATAAACATCACCAACAATGTACCTGGTCTAACCACATTGACCCTATAGTTCCGTGTTCTACATTAACGCTATGGACCTGAAAGCAAACCAGTCTCTTTTTCATCAGAAAACTAAGGAAATTCTACATGCCTTCAATAACTCTTACCAATTTCTATAGATGCACTGTGGAAAGAATTCTATTGGGATCTGTCCGTCACACAATGCAGCCTTTCCTTAAAGTTTATAACTTCCCTTAACATAGATTCCACTTTATCCAATGCTGAAGTTAATTGGCCAGTGCTTACTTTGCCTATTTCTTCCTTCACTTTTTACCAACAATACATAATTAGTAGTCCCTGGGCTTCATGGCATTTCTTATTACTTCCCTATGTTGTGATGGCCATTGGTAGTTACATGCTCACGATGAAATCTGTGCGTGGCATGTATGATGCATTTAGGGAAAATGGCAACTTTTAAATCAGTTCTTTATTAATGAGCGCTGTGTTTTTAAATAATTTCCAGATGCACTGGTACTTGGCAGGCTCTCCAGCTTATACTCACGGCTGATGACAAACTCCAGGGTGCCTCGGTGTCTACTGAGTGCTGACAGGTAAATCTATACTGCAAGACCAGAGAACTAGTTCTGCTAGCTGTCATGGTGTGTAAAATAAACCCAGCATTGTAGTCACATTTGGGGAGTGCAGACGCAAAGCCAACGACGTCATCTTTAACACCATGCCACATATTGAGGTGAAAGTTCACACACTCACTCTTCTGCTCAATTTCATTTGCACAGTCGTACATCTTCATATGAACACAAGAGCTCTCCCTTGCATTGCATTCTGCAGGTAACAAGTCTATTTGTAACAAGTCTGTTTTTGAAACAAGTCTATTTGAGGAGATATCACACCAGAACACAAGAACCTAGGAGCAAGAGAAGCTCACTTGGCCCCTCAAACCTGTCCCGCCATTCAATATAATCATGGCTGATCTCTGCTGGCCTTAATTCTTCTCCTATGCCAGTACCATATCAATCTCAATTCTCCCACTTTTCAAATATTTCTCTGTTTCCACCTTAAATACATCTGATAATCTGGCCTTCATGACCTTCATGGGGCAGGGAATTCTAGAGGTCACTGAGAGACAAAGTTTCTGCACACCTCCGTTTTAAATAGCTGCCTCCTTATTTTGTTTGTTTGTCATTCTCACTTGTGAAAACATCTCAATATCCACCCTTTCAAGCACCCTTAGGATCATAGAAGTTTGAATGAGGTTACCCCACATTCTAAACTCCTTGAAAAACAAACCCAAACTGTTTTTGCCCCCCTAGATACAAACAACTGTCTGGTAACAGAATTAGTGAAATGGACTCTATAAGATAGTTCAGATGAAAGGATTTCACATAATATCTTCTAGACTACTCAACGTGATCCTTGGAACGAAAGAACAGTACCTTTTTTCCTTTGTTCTGTTACCCAGTTTTCAGCAAAGAGGAAACTGGATAGTCAATTCCCACCCCAAATCTTTAACCACTGAGGCACAACAGATACCTCAGAGCTGCATCAACTGAGTCTAACCTGACCTTTGGTACTCTCTGTGTTGATTTTACATGGGTTTTCTCTGGGTGCTCCAGTTTCCTCCCACACCCAGTATGTTGTCCCAAGTTTCGGCGGGGGGTAGAATCTGTCTGGGTGGGTTGGGGGAATGAGGGAAGAATTTATGAGAATGTGGATGGAGTAAAATAGGCTTACTGTAAATGGGTACTTGTGATTGTGCACACTTGGTGGCCTGTTTCCATGCCTAATGATTCAATGTAGCGAACATAACTAGACCTCCTATAGCATCATTGATCATTAGACACAGACTGGACCTTAGGATGAGGGCCCAAAACTCCATATCCCTCCAAATGAATGTTAGGTCAGATCACCAACAGCTTTCAAAAGTTTTATGTAAAACCTATTGACTGGTTCACACAGAAGTGATTGATATCCAACAATAAGATTCCTCTTCCTGGTAATTCAGTGTAAAGATTTAGACTGCCACTTAAAACAAAGACATCACGTTCCTTGAAATAACCACTGAAAATAACACTGCAGACACAAACCTCCACACCTGAATAAACCAGAAAATATTCCATGAGCAGTCACCTTGGAGCAGCTCCTGGGCGTGAGAGAATCATGGAAATAGAAGGCACCAGAGAGGCTATCTGGCCTACTGAGTTGACTTGAAACGATCACGATAAAAGAATAATCTGCTGGAGGAACACAGCAAGTCAAGGAGAATCTGTGGACAGATATGACTGGTCGACGTTTCTGGTCTGTGGCTAATGCAGTGTTTTATCCGAAAACATCGACTATTCATCCCCCCCCACAGATACTATTCAACCCACTCAGCTCCTTCAGCAAATTGTTTATTGCTCCAGATTCCAGCAACTGTGTAGTCCCTTGTGGCTTCACGATCATGATTAATCTCAGCTTTCCGTCTGTAGGCTTGCAGGTTATGAAATATCCATTGCTCATTTTGTCTTCACCAACCTTTCAAGCCGTGAGTTTTAAGATCTCCATAATTTTTAGGAGGGAATATGAGGAACGTTGTCACCTCACCTCTATTCCTTCATTCAATTATCTGAAATTTGTCTCCTATTAACTGATCTCTCTGCTAATGGCAATAGGTTTTTCCTGTTCACTGCTAGTTTTATACACCTCAATCCCGTCCCCACCCCCACGATTCCTTTGTTCCTCTGACAATGCACAATCGTGACATCCTTGACAATGCCCTTGCAAATCATCTGCAAACACACACTACAAAAGAAAAAAATGCATTAAGCATGAAATAATTCTGAAATGCAAGACTGAAAAATGTAAGACAGATTCACATTTCAGTCAGGAAATAACACAAGAATATCCATCCAGAACTGAGAAACAACCCTGGTGTGGCTTCCAACAGAAGAGATTGTTCATGGGAAGAGATTGTCATAGTTTTCAGAAGTGACGAATAGGAACTGAAGGATTTTTTGTTTAGAGATACAGCGCGGAAACAGGCCCCAATGGGTTCGCCCTGACCAGCGATCCCCGCACATTAACACTATCCTACACATTAGGGAGAATTTAAACTTATACCAAACCAATTTACCTACAAACCTGTACGTCTTTGGAGTGTGGGAGGAAACCAAAGATCTCGGAGAAAATCCACGCGTTCATGGGGAGGACATACAAACTTGAGACTAGTCAGGATCGAACCCGGGTCTCCAGTGCTGCAAGTGCTGTAAGGCAGCAACTCTACCATTGCTCCACCGTGGCCGCCCTCTTCATTGTTGGAGTGTGGGAGGCAACAGAAGATTTTGTCATTGTTCCTAAATGATTGCTAACCATTTTAACTCCTCTTCCCAAACTTTTTTTTGGTCTTGGGCCTCCGTCAGAGTAAGGCCACACGCAAACTGGAGGACCAGACCTCGTATTCCAGAGGTATACAACCCAAAGGTATGAACATTAATTTTTCCAATTTTAGGTAACTAATCTATAAACACCTCCACCTCTTTATTTCCGGCTCTCTTGGCTTTGCCCTACCTGGATGCGCACCCATTTCTTCCTTCCACTTCCCCTGGTCTCTTCCACCTAATTTCCCTTCCTCTGGCTTCACATTTCATGCCTCCTCTATCCTGTTTACATCTCTGGCCTTTGTCCAGCCATCTGCCAATCAAAACCCGCTCCATACCTGTCACTTGCCAGACTTTGTCCCAGCCCCACCTCTTTTCCAGCTTTCTTTCCCTCTACTACAATCAGTCTGATGAAGACTTTGGAGGCGAAGCATCACCTATCCCATTTTCTCTGAAGATGCTGCCTGACCCGCTGAGTTACTCCAGCACTTTGTGCTTTCTCCTGGAAACTGGCATCTGCAGTTCCTTGTGTTCTCCATTTTTCTCTTTAAACCCAGGCCTCAGAGCTAGCCAAAATCTCTTCCATGTTTAACTTTTGAAGGCATTGATTTACAGTGCTAGGTTCGTTTCTCACTCCAGTTGGTGCCTGACCTGCTGAGTATTTCCAACATGATCTGTTTTATGACTGTCTTCCATTCAGAACAATTCCAATTTGTCTTTATAGCACATTATGATGAGGCTTCTTTACTGAACAATCGCTTCTCCAGGGGTTGTGCAGGATTATCAAAAGGCCATAATCAGGGCTGTTCAAATTAACAGATCTTCTCCAGATCTTCTCCAGGAATATCGATAGGTCATAGACCTAGACAGAATTTTTTTTTTCCAACAGACAAAAATACTTGCAAGCACATTTTTGCTCTGACCCATGTGCCTCCCACCCCAACAAGTGCCGTTATTATCATTAAATTACATTTTACTCTGAACTTTTAAAATTTGTTGGTTGAAGTTCCTCACATGAAAGATAGCACTTCCACAGGCTTTAGATTCAGTAAGAACCAGTGAATGAAATCTCAGCCTGCTCAAAATGGCATGCTGATTGTGTAGTATTATCGAGCTTCAGCAGGGTTCCTTCCCCAAGGTAGTCTCACATTTTTTATTTGGGCCAAGGAATTACCATACTTCTACCCTGCCAACTTCACACAACAGCATGCCATCCAAATACTCATGCTTGCTATAATCTCATTTATTGACTGAACATGATCGCTGAGATTCTTCTATCAATCATATCCTTTGGCTACAAGATACTGGAAAAATATGCAATTAGACTTCTTTATTGGGTGGCTTACGCGATGAATCTATACCATTGAGCTGGCAACAATGTGGAACTCGTTATTCTATATTGCAATTCCTCCCTTAAACATGTTGGAATAGAAAATATCCATTATTTTGCCTTCGGACTGCTGTGCGCACATTTATCAAATGATACCCCTCCTCATCACTGCAACTTTCACCAACTTCCCAATTCCCCAAAATCAATCACAGCCCACTTTTCTTTTTGGTTTCTTGTTCACAATCCCCTCTCACCTTTTTTGTACATTCCAGCAGTGAATATGTCTTTGGTTGTTTAGAACTTCCTTTCTAAACTATATCTACTTCTCTATTTCTATCCTCCAAGTTGCTCCATAAACCAAGCTCTCTGCCAAACCTTTGGTCACAAATTTAATAATACCAGGTAGTTAGGTATTAAAACAGGTTTGAAAATGCTATTATTAGGACATTAAAACATGCCACATTAAAGCAAGCCAATTCTATTGATCTGACTCAGCATTAGGATTTTGTTATTCTTGGCTTTACTACTCAGTAATTTGTGGAAAATGCATTAGGAAGAGAACCAACTCGCTTTGTTTTCAATATTACGCCCTGAGAAAATTATTTTATTAGACTGCACACCCACTCATATCACCTCTGTGGAACAAACTATAACAAACCAAAGTTATGTGGGGAGTGAGTGAGAAATTGGGGAGTAGCTGTTCTAATTGGGAGCACGGACGTTTTAACCAAATAGATTCAGATTGTACTTTCCAGACACCGAGTTCTTTACTTCTGAATTGATTTCAGCTGTCGTTCTCATTAAACCATGACCTTGCAGCAAACGCAGAGCCAACCTGCTGCAGTGAACTAGTGACCAAAGGCCATAGCCTCAGAATAAAAGGACCAGGTCCGTACGAAGCTTTCCAAAAAGGGGGGTGGCATGACAGGATTTCCAAAAAATTAATGTGAAGTAATGTGTGTGCTGTGCACATCACGAGCGCGAAGCGTGAAATCCCTCGATGCCGGGGTCCAGGGCCCGCTTAAGGGCCCTGGAAGCTCAGGGGTTTTAGATGCTCTCTGATGCATTCTGAGCATTATTTTGGAGCATTTTTTGCACCAAATTTATGGCGGTCTAGGTGCTGGAGGATGAAGTGCAGGCCCAGAATGACTGCGTCATCCACAGATCTATTGGCCCAATATGCAAAATGCAGAGGGTCCAGCAGAGGGATTGTGATATTTTTCAGCTTGGCCTTTCAACGGTCTTCATGACTACAGAGGTCAGTGCGACAAGCATGTAGTCTTTAAGACCAGTAATCCTTACCTTTTTGGGTACAGGGACAATAGTGGAGACATTGAAGCAGGCAGCCCCAGCACATCTTTGCAGGGACTGGTTGAAAATGAGTAATTGGGTGTTTAAGTGGTGATTGGAGTGCGGTGGGTGTAGAAGGGCCCAGTCTTTGCAGACTGAGGTCAGGCGGTGAGTGGGTGTGAAGTGTTGGTTGGGGTGGGAAAGGGTCCACTCTTTTCATACTGGAGTCTTGCCTTAAGTAGGTGTGAAGTGGTGAATGGGAAGGAGAGGGTGCAGGGTCCATTCTTTGCAGACTGGGGTCTGGCTGTATTTGTTGGGGAAGGGGTACCAGGGTTACGTTTCTGATTTTCAAACCGGCAGTAAAACTCATTCAGGTCGTTCGTCAGCTGACGATTGTCCAAAGAGTGGGGGGGCTTTCCTCTTATAGCTGGTGATTTCTTGTATCTTGTATGCCCTTCCAAACTGAAGAAGAGTCACTAGCTGAGAATTTGCTCCTTAACTTCTCAGAGTACCTTTCCTTGGCAGCTCTGATTCCTCTTCTCAGCTCTTTATCGATTAGGCTATCTTTTAACTCTTTAACGATTAGGCTATCGGCTTGACGCATATTTCCCAACCCCCCCTCCCCCCGATCTCGAAATGGAAATATTACATCTGTATATAATGATCCCATTAAAATGTATATTTATGTCACAAACTATGGAATTCATATTTTTCAGTATTATTATTATCAAGGAAAAGAAAGGTGTTCCAATTGTTTGATATTATTTGATATTGTTTAATATTATTCATATGGAGGAGAAAATATAATAGCTCTAAAACCTACTATGTAAAATTGTGTATCAGTAATGAGCCGTTTAACCTTGCTTTGCAGAACTGTTTTTTTCTTTTATTAACGTCATTTGTTCGGCAAGGTGCAGAGCTACTTAGACGTGCGCCCTATCTCTCCATAGCGCCACCGGAAGTCCTCCATTCTGCAACTTTGATGGAGCTGTTCAGTAGTTCCTATTCCTCAATCTTTCCTCAGAGCCTTATGTAATTTTACTTTTCATGTATTCCCTCCATCCTTTCCGACATTGAAATTTAGACAGCAATTCAATAGGAACAGGAACTTATCTTATTTACTTTATATCGTTTCTGATTCTGTTTGCCAATTGTCTTAAAGCAGTCATCTCTGATTACTAACTCACCACCCTTAGAAAAAATATTTTATTTACTCTATCAAAACTAATAAAAGATGTTGAACCTCTCTAAACAACAAATAGCCAGTAACATCTTCTGCTCCAACATTCCTAGTTTTGCAGCCTATGACACATTTATTTCGATGAGTTCATTATTATCATCTGTACTGAGGTACAGTGAAAAGCTTATGTTTCGTGCAATCCAGACAAAGAAAAGACTATGCATGATTACAATCAAACCATCCTCAGTATACAGATAAAGGGTACAGCATTTAGAGCAAAATAAAGCCCGATTAAAGATAGTTAAAAGGTCTCCGATGAGGTAGATGGGTGGTCAAGACTGCACCCAAGCTGGTGAGAGGACAGTTCAGTTGCCTTATAACAGCTGGGAAGAACCTGTCCCTGATTCTGGAGGTATGTTTTTGTAAACTTCTGTATCTATTGCCTGATGGGAAAGGGGAGAAAAGGGAGTGACCAGGGTGAGACTGGTCCTTGATTATCCAGGTGGTCATGCCAAGGCAGAGCAAAGTGTAGATGGAGTCAATGGGAAGGGGGGTGGTTTGCATGATGGTCTTGGCTACATCCACAACTCTCTGCAATATTTCATTCCAGGCACCATTCTTGTAAATCTCATCTGCACCATCGGCAACTTCTTAAAATCCTGCATAATGTGTGCGATCATCAGCATTATACTCAATGCTCCAGTTCAATCCCAATCTCTTTTCTAACAGTTCGGAACAGCTTCTAACTGCTTGGAGGTTCAATCTCTATCAATGGCAAGGCCTCTGCCTTGATGTTATTGACTTTCCAGGCAAACCATAAATACTAGGATCCAAATTTTAGGATTCACGTCACATGCTCATCAATAACACATTGACCCAGCATGATTTTTTAAAAATTCATAGACTATCAAAGGTTTTTTGAAAAACTTGGGTAAATACGTGTGAAAAACTGGAACACATTTATGACATTAACTTATTCCAGCTGTCAATCAGTGCCAGACAGCTGCAGGATTGTTTTTTTTTTACCTTTCCTTCTCTCTTTCCGACCGTACACAGAGCAGAGGTTTGGATTTCATGATCCCTATAGACATACTGGCACGACTTTGGCCTTTCAATGTACACAATGAGATTTTGCGAGTCATAGTGGGAAAGTAAAGGGCCCTATCCCACTTACACAATATTTTCGGCGACTTGCCGGCACCCGTCATGGTCGCAGCAGGTCGCCGAATATTTTCAACATGTTGAAAATCCAGCAGTGTCCAGAAAAAGGTACGACTCTTTGGGCCACTACTCACAACCATACAGGCTTCACCCCACGAGTATGTTGTGGGGTGACGCCTGTTTCTGGGTTCCAGTTGTCAAACCGGGCCATGATGCAACCAGTCAATATGCTCTCTTCCTTGCACCTGTAGAAGTTCGAGAGAGTATTCATTGACATACCGAATCTCAATCTTCTAAGGAAGTAGAGGCATTAATGGAGGTCTTTGGAGAGGGTACAGGAGGTTTACAGAATGCTTCCTGGATTAGTCAAAAAGAGAGAATGGACAAGCATGGATTGTTTTCCCGAAAGTGTTGAAGCCGAGGGGAGATCTGATAGACCAAAATAAAATTATGAGAGCCATAGATAAAATAGACAGTGGATGAAACGAGTACTTCTGAATGAAAAACAAATTGCTGGTGGATCAGTCTGAAGAAGGGTCTTGACGCAAAAGGTCATCCATCCATTTCTGTCCAGAATTCCTCCTGCAGTTTGTTTTTTCACTCAAGATTCCAGCATCAGCAGTCTCTTTTGTCTCTAGTAATTCCAAGGATATGTTCTTTGTGTCACCTCTCCTTATAATTTAACAAGGAGCCAGTTGGTAAATTGGGAAATACACATTGCAATCCCTCCAGCCCAAGGCTGTTCCTACCTCAGTTGTGCCCAGAATTGTTCTCGGTACACCAGACGTTGCTCCAGCCAGGGCTTTTATTAGCAGCAGCATAATTTCTGCCTCCTTGTATTTGACTCTGGAGGCAACAATGGCATGCAAGAGTATTTCAGGATCTGATCTACTGCAGGAGCCAAGACCGATGATATTACATGATGGAAAGGCTGTCGTGACAGCTGCAATGTTCCGGCACAAGCAGGACTCAAAGCTTGCAAATCGCCTGATTCAGCCTGAGACTATGCAACGATGCAACTGGTGGCTAAGGAGCAGAGTCTGTTGTGACAAAAGGCAATGGGTTTAGTTTATCCAATATTTAATCAAAGAAAAATGTTGGCTCCTCTGGAAGCAAACTCGTTCATATACCTAATGGGTAGACTCTCAAAACAGATGACCCATTGGGCCAAAATTCAGTTATCTTAAATGCATAGAATGAGCTAAGAAATAGTGACTAGCTTGGCTTGGGCTATTATTTACATATTTGGCCTCCAAATTCTTCACCAAGGCACTCTTGTGCTTACTCCAGCAATTAACACAAATATCTCATACTGACATATGACACACGGGCACAATAGCCTTTTGGTGCTCGGAAACAAATGAAATTTCAAAGGGCAGTCGAAACACTTGATTTACATAATCTATTATACACATACAAGGGTTAATCTCACCAGGGCAGATTTTCCATTGGGTGTTTCTCAAGACCCAACAGCAAGACTTTCTATTTGCTAAAATCAGACACCATAACCACAAGGACAGTCATTAACAGAAACAAATCTGCAACGGATTTGTCTGTAGCTACAATAACCTTTGTTGCGAAGAGATCAAAACAAAACACAGCCTGAGGAAAGAGCTAAAATGTCAGCCTCACAGACTCTAGCCAAATGGAATATACACTTCTGCTAATGTAAGCAGCATCATTTGTTAATTAATTTATGATCACTACAACATTTTTGGACCAGTATGGAAAGAAATACATTTATGACTAAACTTTCAGTTCAATCCCAAAACATGTGGAATTAAGGATTCCCCGCTGGGTATGTTTATTTCTTGCACTCTTGACCAGAGCTCAACAACACGTTTAAATAAAACAGATCTGACAGATCTTAAAAACTATGTTAATGCATTGGATATGCAAGCATGAAGGATCAGCACCAATCTATCTTTTTACAGTAAAATCAATTTTCAAAAATAATGTTCCTCACTTACCAAAAGCAGGCACAGCCCGGCATCGTGAGATGAGTCACTGAATCATGTCAGACACAGCTTACTGCAAGTTTGAATCATATATTCACATCTCTATGCTTTTAGTTCAGTGACAGTTGCTTGTCAAGAATCAAGGTGGCCACTGGTAGAGTCAACCCATCTGTTTGATAACAGTTTTTTCAATGTCTTTATTTTAGGATATAACATTTGCTGCTAACATTGAATAACGTGGCCAGTTGACAAGTCATTGGGATTGTCAGAGATCTGTACCAATTAAAGAATTGAAGCAAAGGGACAGCTGATAGAGGTTAAGATAGAACTGTATGGTCAGGACAGAATTGTATGGTTATTATAACACCAGATAAATTAATTCAATTAATGTATACAAATAGGAATCTGATACCTGCAAATATTTCAAATACTTTGCTCTTGTTATTATATTTCAAGCTTTAGTAGCATGCAACAACCCTTCTGTTAAACAGAACTACGTCAGACATCCTTTGAAACTATTAATCTGCTCAGCCAGAATACATCACCAGAGATCGTTATGCACGAGATAAGGGTGAATGAACACTTCGTTAACCATATTTCAGTGCTAGGAGCCAATGGACCCCAAAATTTAATCAGATTCCAATGTAATAATTGTTCAATGGGAATAGATTAGCCCAGATCACCCAACCACACAGCACAAATAGCGTCACCCTCCTGGAAGGCTAAACCTGGTGCAAGACATGAGGCTCGTTCAAATGAATGGGAGATATTGGGTGCCAAATGAAAGGTTAATTGAACTATAATTGATTATTATTATTATTTTTTTTTAGGTTTTCAATTGTCTTTAATTGTGTGCGTCTTTTTGCTGCTACATGTAAAGAAATTCCATATTTTAAACAATATTTTAACAGGTTCAGAGAGTTACTCAATATCCATGAATTCAAAGGTATCCACAACCATTCAGTAACCGTAGATTGCATTCAATAATCACCCTGTGATTACAAATGAGACTCCCTGGCTGACTCCCTGGTGCTAGGGTCAAGCTCGTCTTCAGAGTGGCTGCAGGGCTTTCGGACAGGAGAGAGTGAACGGCTAGCGGTAATGGTAAATGTTGGCAAAAAACAACATCGTCAGAAAAAGCGATGAGATCTTGCATTAATTTAGCAAACTGGGTAGCTTTTTAAAGAGCAGCACCATAAAGGATTGCTTCATTTCCCACAAGCCAGTGAGTATAAGAATTGAAGGATAGGTCAGATGAATGCGTGGCTGAAAGGATGGTGCAAGAGGATGAAATATAGGTTCCTGCACCATTTCCGGTCCAGGACCACATCTCAGCTATTGGGAAGGTTTAAACTGAGGCGATGGGGGCTCAATGATGATGTTCTGATGGAAGAAAACAAGTTAGCGAATGTAGTAGGCAGAACAGGAAGGTAAATGCACATGAGAGGAATACAAAATTGCATCCATTTTAATACAAAGAGGTGAGGTGAAGGTGGATGAAACAAAAGCTTTAATGAACCCATGGGCCTATGACATTATTGGCACCATGTGTGGGGCATGTTTGAAAGTTAGGCACGATTGGCAATCCAGGGTGCAGGAATCTTTGGGTGATACCTTGATTGGACAAACATTGAAGACCACTCAAGGTTTTCCCAGTCTATTTTGGGAGCACAGATATGACTGACTGAACAGGAACAGTAACAGAACCGTGTCAGGTGTTATACCCTTAACTGAAGCTGTAACATTTGGAAATTCCAAGAAAAATCTTTCACTGCAGGTTAACAATTTGGCCAAGTGAAAAACTTATTTATTTCCTGCATTGCCACTGATCAGACTGAATGTAATTACAATTGATTAAATCACCACCTAAATGATTAAATTACCCACCAATGTTCTTCGTTCCTTCAGCACAACACAGGAGACCATCTTGATTCTGAGATAACCCCACACCCAGCAGAGATGATCATACGTAAAGCCATGACATGAGAAGTAAAAGTTATGACGTATTCATTTCCCTCTGTGCCACATAACTTTGCAACACTGTGCACAATGGAACCTAGCTGCATGTGACATCAATTGTGAAATAATCTCCAATCTGCTCCTAGATCTCTCAGAATACTGGGTTTGTGAAGAGCTGAAATTACAAGGACACAGGGAAACGAAGAAACCACACCCAAGAACAGAAATCTAACGTGCCTTAATGACTACAGTGATTACAGCGACTCTGACATCTAGCATCATGAAGTGCTTCGAGATGTTGGTCATGAAACAAATAGATAACTCTGGTACCCATCATCTTGGTTACAGTGTACAAAATTGCACTACCACCCGACAACTTATTTACACCTGCCCCCATGTTACCAAGGACCCCACAGTCAGCCTGCAGATCTTGGTATTCCACCCTTCGGTCTTTGGATGTGACATAAATAAAATCCTCCAACATGGTACAGGCACATCCCAATGCAATGCCACATCAATACTAAGCAATAATGAAATGATAAAGTATTCTTTAAAAAAAAAAGATTTGTTCCCAGGTGTACAAGGCACTGGGACAATTTAGCAGGAAAAATGCACAAACTTTGAGATTCCTCTTGCAACATGATCATTTCACATTTTAAACCGTGATAAATATTTATTTGAAGAATAAACGTTTAAAATACAATGACTATGCATTACCTGTTTAATCAGCATATAGGTTTCTGACATGATTTTCTCGATCTTCCCAAGGTCACCAGTCATGACCTTCTGGCCTTGCTGCCAGACCCTGTAGGCATCCAACAGCAGAGCTTTCCCAGTTTCCGTGTCATCGATCAATTTTCTCTTCCTGCACGTTTTCCTGACCACTTGATTGGCCGTGACATGTGATATCCCTGTGATCCCTTGCTGTTTTGAGCTGATGCTCAAGTCCTCCAAAGAAAGTTCAGCAGTTTTGCATTCAGGGCCCTTACCCTCAGACAGGCCAACAGTTTTGTTGTGGTCCACTTCCACCCCACCGGGAGGCTTGAATGAAAAATCCTGTTTTCCTTGTGTAGCAGAGCTGTCAAATTCCATTAGTTCATCTGTGCCAGTGTACGGTTTGCTGAGCTCACCCAAAATTTCATCATTTTTATCCCCTTGCTCCATGTCCATAGGCTTGGGCAATTGCTCCCTTGGAATATCATTTACTCCATTTTCTGTACTTTTCAAAGGCCCCTCAGAGATGGTGAGTTTTTTTGCCACAACGCCTTTGTGCTCTTCAGCATTAGGCTTGTTTGAAGCATCCGATGTCATCTCCCCCATTGGAGAAACTATTGATTTTGGAATCTGGTCTTCCGATACCTAAGCATGAATGGAGTAATGGAGGAACACATTCATTATAATGAACCCTTTTAACAACTGAACCCTTTAATACTTTTTCCAAAACAAATACACCCATGCCCCCTTTACAAATTCACATCTACTTACTCTTTTTAATGGTGTTACCTGTGCACTGTTTACAAAAGGACTACCCATTATTTTCTTGTTATTAATGGAGTTATCTCATGCTCTTTTCATTAGAAAGCAGCAATTTAAAGTTTTACGGACACCCATCCATCTAATTTATGTCTGTATTCCTGGTGTGGCAGCATATGAGGACACAAGAGACTGCAGATGCTGGGATTCTAAGCAAAACATGAGTTGCCGGAGGAAGTCAGGAGGTCACTTGTGGGAGGAAATGGACTGGCCACATTTCAAGTCGGGACCCACTACCAATGTGAAGGAAGGTTTCAAACCGAAACGACATCTGTTTATTTCTTACCACAGATGCTGCCTGTCTGAGTTCCACCAGCAATTTGTGTTCTGGCAAATGAAGACTTGTGCCGTCAGAAGCCAAAAGCCCATCACATCAGAACTGCCACAATGCTATTTTTATGAACTTGAAAATTATCATAAAATGTAAAAACTTATTTACAAGTAAAAAGAAACAAACATCAGCTTCCTGGTTGCAAGCTTGTAACTTCTGTAATACGGGTCAAATTTGAACAAATGTGTAAAGAAAATCAAAAAGTCCATTTGCTGAGATCTAAAATAAAAACAAAAATGCTGGAACACTCAGCAAGTCAGTCAGCATCGGTGAAGAGATGTTTTCCAACAATGCGGCCTGACCGGTTGAGAGGTTCTAACATTTTCTCGTTTAATTTCAGTCACAAAGAAAGTAGGCAAGCCACATCGACCACAGAGAAAATGCATATCAAAACTTGACAAACATGGAATAATTTATAGTATTACCCCAGATAATTCTTTTAAGTTGTCCTCAAGCACTTTTACTGTGAAAACTAACGCCCGCTTGGCAAGTACTTGGCGATCCACATCACGCAAATATTTTCTGTGAAAAAAAACAGTAAACCATAAGAGCAGAGCCTTACATATCCATTAATGGAAGCGCACAAATGGAAACAAAAACGGCAGCTTACTTTTCAATCAATTCTAAAAAGGGAACAATAACATTTCTCATCTCAATATCTCTATGTTTTTTATTTATGCAACAATACCGAGGTGTAATTGGAATGCTGGATTTCAAAGCAAATTAAACGAGCTTAACCATCTTCAAACAGTATGTTTTTAACTAGTTTAACAGCACGGGACTCGATATATTTTGAGTTGCCAAAATATGTTTTGAATTTTAGGAGGAAACTTGAACCCAGCAATGAAACATGAAACAGTCTCTTTGCCTTCCAATTTCCAATCATATCTGTACTCACTGGTCTAAATTTTCATATCCTCACCACTGCATTCAAATTTATCTACATCATCCCTCCTTATTCTGGTCTCCTACCTTCTCTTTTCGTTCTACTTCCATTGGTAAATCCTGTTTTGTTTTGTTAAATCCCTGGGGTATAGAATTCTGTCCCGAGAGCTCTCCAAATGCTCCCTCTCTCTTTTTAACCGAGCTTTTAGACGATGAGTGAGGTGGTATTGTAATTTAATTCCTGGGAAAGTTTTCCAGAAACACGGAGGCATGATTCAGAGATATGGCTTCAAATCCCACAATGGCAGGTGGATAAAAACAGCTATCAAGTGATTACATATGTTGCATAACCTCAGCCAGTTTTTAATCTGCTGGCTCATATCAACATGATTAATGTCTAACTCCTAATCCACATGTGTTTGTAAGGCTCAGCTGCCCGATGCCCAACAAGCCAACCAGTTCAAATGCCACTAAATACAGGCAATAAATACTTGCCTTGCCCACATTGTAAGAGTACATAAAAATAAATTATCCCCAAAGGCCAATAGTTTCCAAAATCAAGATTCCTCTGCATTTATGTGTGAAGTACATTGGCACAGAAATCAGTGACAGATGTTAAAATATCTTCAGGCCATATTGTAATAAAATATTCTGCTTTGAATACCTGATAGAAACTGCCCAAGTGTGAATTAAAAGGAGGAAACAAAGAAAAGGTTTTGCATTCAAGGATAACTTGTAATGCCTGTTATTCATGTCAGCACTATCAATGCAAAGCTGTCTTCAAATGGGTCCAATCTGTTTTAACTTACCACCGAAGACTTAATATGAAAATATAAACTCTTTCAAAACTCTTTTAGGTGGCACAGCTAGTACACCTGCTGCCTCATGGTGCCAGAGATATGCTGGCCACGAGTGCTGTCCGATTAGAGTGTGCATGTTCTCTCAGTGATCAAGTGGGTTTCCTCCGGATGCTCCAGTTTCCTCCCACATCCCAAAGACATGTGGGTTTGCAGGTTAATTGGCCTCTGTAAAATTGCCCCTAATTTGTAGGAAATGGATGCTAAAGAGGGATAACATTGAAATAATGTTAACAGGTGATTGATGGTCAGCATGGACTCCTTGGGCCAAAGGCCCCGTTTCCTTTAGAGATTTTAGATTTTAGGGATACAGCCCAGAAACAGGCCCTTCGGTCCACCGATTCCACACTGAATTATCGCCACTATCCTAACTACACTAACACTATCCTACACACTGGGACAATTTACAATTTTACCAAAGCCAATTAACCTACAAACCTCTACATCTACATGGTTATGGGCAAAAAGCTACTCCTGAACCTGGACATTACAGTTTTCAGGCTTCTATACCTTCATCTCCTGGACAAGTGTCGATCGCCTGGATTGGGGTCGGAGAGGAATTTCCCGGATTTTTTTCCCGAATTGGACCTGGGTTTTTACATGACGAGGTTCTGGGGTGGAGAGGGGTGATAGCAAAGCTACTCCTGAACCTGTTTGTGGGTAAGTGTGTCAGTATTACAGTTGGCGGTTCGACGGAGGCTTCTCTCGCACCTACTTTCTATGTTTCTATGTTTCTATCCCGAAGGCAGGAGTGAAATGAGAGTGTGGCCAGGGTGGTGTGGGTCTCTGATGTTGCTAGCTTCCTTTTTGAGCAGCGACTCTTGTAGATGATCCCTTCGATGGTGGGGAGGTCATTACCCATGATGGACTGGGCAGTGTTCACTACTTTTTGCGATTTTCTTTGTTCCTGGCCGTTTGAGTTGCCGAATGAGGCTGTCGTGCAACCAGTCAATATGTTCTCTACTGTACTTAGTAACATAGAAAATAGGTGCAGGAGTAGCCATTCGGCCCTTTGAGCCTGCACCGCCATTCAATATGATCATGGCTGATCATCCAACTCAGTATCCTGTACCTGCCTTCTCTCCATACCCCCTGATCCCTTTAGCCACTAAGGCCACATCTAACTCCCTCTTAAATATAGCCAATGAACTGGCCTCAACTACCTTCTGTGGCAGAGAATTCCAGAGATTCACCACTCTCTATACCTATAGAAGTTCAAGAGAGTGTGTGTTGACATATCAAATCTCCTCAATCCTCCAAGGAAGTAGAGGCATTGATGGGATTTCTTTATGATTGCATCAATGAACTGGGTCCAGGACAGGTCTTCAGAGTTGTGCCCACCAAGGAATTTGAAGCTTTTGACTTCCTCCACCAACGCCCATCGATGAAAACAGGTATGTGGATCTTCACTCTTCCTCTTCTAAAGACCACAATCAGTTCCTTGGTCTTACTGTCTGGGTACATAGTTGTGAATATAGTCTTGCACATCTACCTCCCTTCCAACCACCTGCCTATCAAAACCTCCCTTTGCCTATGTTGACCTATTACCTGCTACACTGTCTTGCTTCTCCCCTTTCCCAGCTGTTATCCCCCCTGCAATCAGTCTGAAGAAGGGTCTCAACCCAAAACGTCATCAATCCATCTTCGGCTACCTGACCCACTGGGTTACTCCAGAATTTGTGGCCGTTCAAAGAAATACACTGATCTCATCAGATCTGTGAAGGGAAGAGACCACACTATACACCTGCTGTAGGAATGTAACTCCTTAACATGCCTTTTCCGGTCAGCAAACGCAATTAACTAAATCTACCTACGACTATCTCGACTACCTACAACGACATGGCGACCCCACTACAACTGCACCTATGATTACAGGATTATCGATTATCTCCATGGCGACATGTTGAAAAATTTGCGCCGACCATACTGAGGCCATGACTAGTTCGGGAACGCCTCACGACCATGAAGGAGACTCACCAGCGAACATGTGGCGACCATGTGGCGAGCGCAGAGTCTACTGCACTCGTCTAAAAAGTAGCCTATGTGGGACAGGCCCATCACACTTTTCAAGGAAGCTTTGAAAATATAATTGAATCGTTTTCTTTGACCTTGTGGTAGTCTCTTGTCATGTCTGAGCTCAGAATAGATTTCTGCTCCACCAGTCTTATTTTGGGCATGCAAATTTCTCAGCATATTCACTGGAGCACTAGGACCATTAGTGCTGGATGTTGGTCTGAGAGAGGATGTTAACATTAATTCTCCTATTCTACCGTTAATGTGGAAACCTTGGTGCATACAAAATACTTCAGAGCAGTGCTGGTTCGCATCCTTTACAGGAAGAAATAAACCAAGCAACTATCATCTAGACCATCTTACCTGGGCAGTGAGGAAATAATCAGAAACAAAATTATTTGCCTCTAAAAAAAAATCAGCATACACAGATTTGCTAAATGCAAATTGCATCTAATTTGATTAACTTCTGCAATGAAATAGTGATAAGGCTGACTGACAAATTGTTTTAAAACAGAAGAAACCAACAGTGAACAAATAATGAAAATTAAAGAAAAATTGCAGAAATCTGTAATAAAAACTGAAAATGCTGGAGATGCTCAGCAGGTGGGGCACATCTAGGGAAAATTAAAGAGTGTTACGTTGAGGTCTCAGCTTCCCCAATTCTCTTTTCAGAAGCTGCCTGAGCTACTGAGTGTTTCCAGCCGTTTCTGTTTTTATTATCACTGTGAACAGCTGTTTCTCAGACTGGAGGGAAGTATGTTGTGATGTTCCCAGCAGTCAGCTTTCAGAATACCACTTTTTAATTTATACTGACCAGTTTTGTGCAACAGGAGTATAATTTAAACGTCTGCAGCTAACACATAGTAAACAATGAGGAGGATAGTAGCAGATGTCAGGAGGATGTAGTCACACTAGTAAAATTGGGCAAACATATGTTGGATTATACTTATGCAGAAGTGTGAAGTGATCTATTCTCATTAGCGAAATGAAGAAGGTGAGTATAAATTACAAATGTAAAAATTATCCCAGTGGGTGTAGGATCGTGTTAATGTGCGGGGATCGCTGGTCGGCGCGGACCCGGTGGGCTGAAGGGCCTGTTTCCGCCCTGTATCCCCAAACTAAACTAAATCTAATTTTCAAGGGAATGCAGGATCAGAGACACTCAGATATACAAAATGTTCAAATGTGCCATAACAAGTGAATAGAACCTATATAGAGCACGCTGGACTTTTGGCTGAAAAGGAGTGGAGATAGGAATAATTCCTGTCAGGAAACCTGGCAACATGAGTTTCCCACCCAACAATATCAACAACACGAAATAACTAGTTACTGACTCCAGGAAACAGGGGTCTGAGGGTTTTGTGCATGGCCCCGGTCAGCATCAGTGGAGATGGTTTAGCACTTCAGGTTTCTGGTTCACCCACAATGAAGCTACAGCCAAAAAAAACACAACATTGCCTCTATTTATTCAGAAGATTAAGGGAATTCGGCATGACTCCAACAACCCATACCAATTTCTATAGATGTATCATAGAAAACATCCTATATGATGCATCATTCTTGGTTTGGTAAAAAATTGCAGATGTTGGGGAGAAGGTACAAAAGCCTGAAGGCACGTACCACCAGATACGGACCTTCTATCCCACCATTATCAGGTGACTGAACAGACCCGAGTATTGCTGCCTCTCCTCTGTCATAGCCCTCAATTCCCCATAGCCTTCAATTCTCTAATCTTACATTTTTCCTGCAGTTACAGTAAGTGAAAATCTAGCAGGCAAGCAGGATGCTTTCTCCAACCCTCCCAATTGAAGGCCACTATCTTCCGCCGTTTCTACGCAGTGCTTGATACTTACCTCCAGCAGCCAGTGTTTGTCCTCCAGGATGCACCGAGCCGCAGCCTGGTCCATGCCGGTCACCTGGACAAATTCGGCACAGAGACTCTCACGGCAGCGGCACAACGCTTCTGACGCCTCCGACTGCCCGGGACTCTTGCACCGAGGCTGCTCCATGGCCGGAGCTGCAGCAAGTGACTGGCCAGCCCAGCAAACACTCGCCAGCCCCAGCTCCCCGTCCGCATCCGCCCCCACCGCTGCTTCTGCTTCCATCCCTCCCTCAGCCCCAGCTCTCCAACACCCGCGGCCCATGCAGTTGATACGAGTTTTAACATTTACGTTGATCACAGAATTTCTCGTTGAGCTTAAGAAATTTGTGATCAGCGTGAGAATTTGGCCAAATGCGTGATTCTCACGCTCAATGCGTGAGAGTTGGCAGCCCTGGTTACTCTCAGCTCTCTAGTCTCAGGATCATTGCAAGCTGTTGCTGCCAACTTCAGTACATTAAACAAGTTGCTGTTCACTGCTGCATAAGGAAGGTCACTCATGCTACATACCCATTGGGACATCACTTCAATTACCTTCAGGCCACAGGTACAGGCAGAGATGATCCAGGGATGTATCTGCATTGCATGTAGTATCATAATTACAAAGGCCTTTATAGTAATCTTCTGCAGGAATAATTGACTCCAACTTTGGAGATTCTCTGTAGGCTCCTATGCATCAGCAGATAAACAAACCTAAGACCTAAACCCTCGGCAGCACAATTCAAATCACTCCCATCCATTCGTTGAGCAGAGGATTTCTCCTGCAGTTGGAGGAGTGCTGTTTGTATTGTGGTATGCTCCTTTAAGGGTTGACGAAGCTGCCACTGGGAAGTGCAATAGATTAACAGAGCTGTGCAACATAGAACATGACAGGGTACAGACATAGTACTGTTCAACTCAGGGAAATAACAACATATGCAGAGCTGGAGCAAAAAACTGCACATTTAAAAAATAAAATAGAACAATGGAGTGGTCAGCTGGTCAGATTGCACCAGTGACAAACATTGTTCTAGGGAACCTCCCAACTGAAGGTCTCAAATGTAATGGGATTTAATGCACAGTTTTAGAATGTTGATTTAAGGCCATTATAAAACAGTAAAACAACTCCTAGTCTTATAGTCACCTTGCGTTTTACGCTTGTCTGATTTATGCGTTTTTGAAATAACGCGCTTGTTTAATTAATACCAAAACCTAATTTACACATGGTATTTCTGAAAGAATGCACTCAAATTTATGCCTGCTTAAATTTCTATGTTTAATGTACACTTTTTTGAAATTGCGCTGCTTTTCAGGAACGTAACCCCTGCGTAAAATATGAGGCCTGTATATATATGCTTTCTTATGCTTCCTTACGTCACCCAGTCAACTCTAGCCCTCCAGCCAGTCCAATATCTTTACTCATCTCCCTACAACCTCTTCTCTCTCACTTGCCCATCAACTCTCTGCTACTTTTCCTACCATAGCTGGCATCAGCACCAATTAACAATTTTGTTAGAAGAAAAGGCAACACCAGGAGTCTGAAGAAGGTGTTCGTCCCGAAACGTTGCCTATTTCCTTCGCTCCATAGATGCTGCTGCACCCGCTGAGTTTCTCCAGCATTTTTGTCTACCTTTGATTTTCCAGCATCTGCAGTTCCTTCTTAAACATCAGGATAATATTGACCCGTTGCAAGGTAATATTGCAAATGAAATGGAAGAACTGGCCAACCTTTTCAGTAATCATTTTGTGCTTGTTTTCATGGGACTATACACGGAAATAACCTGTGCTCTGTACAGGGAAGATAACAATGAGTTAAGGCGCTAAACTTAAGAATTAACCAAAATGTGAAAACTGTATGATCTCCAGATTCTGGCAGTTTCCAATAGTGCTTCAAAGAAAGGCAATCAGGAAACCACAGACTCTGTGCCATAATCTTTCAAATCTGTTTCTATTCAAAAATTCTCCCTTCAGATTTAAAAACTGCATTTCAGGAAGATGCAAGAGAGACAAAACAGGAAATTATGTCAGATTTAGATCAGTTATAAGGAAATTATTTTCTGAGGGGTTGCACATGGAACTGAAAATTATATATTTAGTGACTTTTCCTACTTCACCCATTATGATGGAAAGAATGGAAGCTGATAAAATAGCTGATAATGGTTGGACTCTGGTCACTACCCTGAGGAACTCAGTAGTGATGTCCTGAAACTGGGAAACTTGGCCCCCAACAACCACATCAATCTTCCTTTGTGCAAGGTATGACTCCAACTACTGGAAAGATGTCCATAAATGTAATTTCTACCAGGACTCCTTGATGCCACACCCAGGCAGGTGCGGACCTGATGTCATCACCTCTGGATGTATTCTATGTATTGAGGCGAAGACCAAATCTGAGCTTTTGCACTTCTGAAACCCAAACCATGCATCAGTGAGCAAGTTCTTGTGTTGATTGATGGTATCTTGCAGCATTTTGAATGGTAGTACACATTGAATTGTAGGACTCTGGGGAGCATTGTAGAGCCGAGGGACCTAGGAGTGCAGGTGCATGGTTCCTTGAAAGTGGAGTCCCAAGTAGGAGTCGTGGTCAAAAAGGTTTTTGGCACATTGGCAATCATCAGTCAGAGTATTCCATATAAAAGTTGGGAGGTCATGTTGCCGGCATATAAGACGTAGTGATTTTGAGAATTGTGTTCAGTTCAGGGCACGAGGTTATATGAAAGATATTGTCAAGCTGGAAAAGGTACAGAGAAGACTTACGAGGATGTTGCCAGGACTCAAGGGTCGGAGCTGTAGGGAGAGGTTGAGTAGGCTAGGACGCTATTCCTGAGTGCTGGAGGATGAGGGGTGATCTTATAGAGATGTATAAAATTATGAGAGGAATAGATCGGGTAGATGCGCAGTCTTTTGCCCAGAGTGGGGGAATCGAGGACCAAAGCACATAGGTTTAAGGGAAGGGGGGAAAGATTTAATAGGAATCTGAAGGGTAACTTTTTCACACAGAAGATGGTGGGTGTATGAATGATCTGCCAGAGGAGGTAGCTGAGGTATCCTAACGTTTAAGAAACAGTTAGTCAGGTACAGGAATAAGACAGGGTTGGAGGGATATGGGCCAAAGGCAGGCAAGTGGGCCTAGTGTAGCTGGGACATGTTGGCCGGTGTGGGGAAGTTGGATCAAAGGGCCTGTTTCCATGCTGCATGACTTGATGACTGAGAGCAGACCATTGGATCGTAATTAGCAGACTGCATTTGTTCTACTTTTTTATGGACAGTACACACCAAGACAAGTTTCTACCTTGTCAGGTCGATTCCAGTGTTGCAACTGTACTGGAAAAGTTTGGCTAGAGGGGCAGCTGGCATGTACAGCAGTACATTAAGTTCTGTAGTTGTTTTTTAAAATCACTTGGAGATAATTAAATTGGCTAAAGGTTGGTGTTTATATCTGTGGAGATTTCAGTCTGAAGCTGCAAAGCATTGTCCAGTTGGCACCTCTGACTGAGTTTAGGTGTAAATGCTTCTCTTTGTCACACACATTTTGGACTTGGCTATTGCGGAGAACGGGGTGGTATTTTGAGTCCAGTTTGTCTTAACAGCCTAATATTGTACAGATACAAATTCTATAAATCTTGCTGCTACATTTGTCAGTAAAATCCTATCCTATAAAATGGTACACTGTTACATTCATATTACATAGGCAATGCATTTTATATAATTGAAATAACTTTAAAAGGAAATATACAAAATAATGGGGAGAGATTTAGCAATGAAGTGAAAAGAAAGAAACAAAGTTGAATTGTGGAAAAACATGGATAGAGTGAAACCCAGGAATGAGTAGGTAAACATATAAGGAGTGTCTGATGGCACTGGGCCTTTATTTGTTGGAGTTTAGGAGAATGAGGGGGAGATCTCATTGAAACATGCAGAATCGTGAAAGGCTTGGATAGAGTGGGTGTGGAGAGGATGTTTCCACTAGTGGGAGAGTCTAGGACTAGAGGGCAGAGCCTCAGAATTAACAGACGTTCTTTTAGGAAGGAGATGAGGAGGAATTTCTTTAGTCAGAGGGTGATGAATCTGTGGAATTCTTTGCCACAGAAGGTTATGGAGGCAAAGTCAGTGGGTATATTTAAGGCAGAGATAGATAGATTCTTAATTATTTCAGGTATCAAAGATTATGGGGACAAGGCTGGAAAATGGTGTTAGGAGGGAGAGATAAATGTGCCATGATTGAATGGCGGAGTAGACTTGATGGGCCGAATGGCAAATTTTATCCTATCACTTATGATCTTATGAAACCAATGTCACTTTGGGAGAGAGTCCAGTGATACTTGCTATTTTGTCTGGAGTATAACCCTGGTGTCTGAGAGTACCATGATGGAGTACAAGAGATGGATAAGTTTCAGGAGTATTCGTCACTTTTGCAAAGTTACATAAAGTACATAAGGAAGGTAATAATGAAGGGAATGTTTGAATTTCTCCAATGTTCAGAAAAGGGAATTTTGTATGTTAGGTGGATATTCATATATCTGTTTTTTTTTAAATTTGAGAAAGGAAACTACACTGCTATCTATATCTATATAATTCCAAAGTTCTAAGTTGCATACTTACTTTCCTTGGTCAGGTGTCCTTTGAAGCATGGAAGATACTCTCAGCAATGTATTATGGTCCTTCAGTTGTGATAGAACATCAAGTAAGATAACAATTGAACGGTTCATATGTGAGGCAAAGCTGCCAGGACGGTCAATTTCATCCACAGGAATGCGCCAGATTCCCTACAGAGATCAAAAAAGAGTGATTCCTTCAACATTGATCATTGAGGATTAAAGACGACCACATAAACATGACTTAAAAACACGACACAACCACATTAAACGAAGTTGTGGGAGAATCCACAAAATAGTTATTTGTTCTATAAATGTTCAGGCCCAAACCATGATGATCATAGTTCAGTCCATTAGAATACAGATCAGACCCAATAATGCGACCCGATAACATATCACAATAAGTTGTTACAGATGCTGCCTGACCCTTTGATTTACTCCAGTATTTTGTGTCTATCTTTGGTATAAACCAGTATTTAAAGTTCCTTTTCATTTCACTCTGCTGCACTCTGTGTTTGTCTCCCACAAAAGTAAAGCTAAGTACATTTGTTCATTTGGTTCCCATATTCCATTATCTTCTTTCCTTTCATCCATCTAACCAACCTCATCTTGAATGTTGACAGTGCTGCCTACACCTCCATCTCTTGGAGTGAATCCCACAGCTTCCCAACAGAGTGTTTGCAGGTTTGTTATCTCTTCTTTTCTAAATCTTGTACATTTTATTTTGTATCGATGGCCTTTGAACTATGGAACAGGCCCTTTGACCCACAATGTCCACACCGAACATGATGCCAAGTTAAACTAATCTCCTCTCTCTGCACTTGATACATTTCCCTCCAATTCCTGCATATACATGCACCCTTCCAAAATCCTGTAAGATGACACCATCATATCTATGTCGACCACCACCGTTGACAGCGCGTTCCTCTCTCTGTGTAAAAAACGTGCCCTGCACATCTCCTTTAAATCTGCCTCTCCTACTTTAAAGTTAGTCCTTTGACATTTCCACCCTGTTTCCCCTATCTATGCCTCTCATATTTGAAAAACTTTTATCAGGTCTTCCGCCACCATCAACCTTCCAGTGAAAACCTTCAAGTTCGTGCATCCTCTACATAGCTAATCCCATCTTATCCAAGCAGCATTCTAGTAAATCCCTTTGTACCCTCGCCAAGGTCTCCACACCCCTGTAACGGGGCAGCTAGATCTCCAAACTCCAAAAACAGCCTAACGAAAGACATATAGAGCTGCAGTGTGACGTGTTGACTCTTATACTCAATGTCCTGACTGAAGATGGCAAGCATGCCATATACCTTGTTTACCAATCTATCTTCTTGTATTATCACTTTCAGGGAGTTATGGACTTGGACTCCAAGATCCTTCTGTACATTAATGCTGCTAAGGGTCTTGCCATTAAGGATATACTTTTCGCTTACATTCAACCTCCCAAAGTGCACACCTCTTCAGCCCATCTCTTCCAAATGAGAGCAGATCATATTCGTCTTCAATACATCCCAACCACTAATGTGAGGCTCACTGTTGTATAGTTTCTTGGATTATCTCTACTTCCCTTCTTAAATAAAGGAACATTGGCTAATCTCCAGTCCTCGCCTGTGGTGAGAGAAGATATAAAGATCTTCAAGAGCCCTGCGATCTCTTCTCTTGCCTCTCTCAATAATCTGGTACAGATCTCATCAGGCCCTCTGGATTTATCCATTTTATTGCTCTTCAGGAGCTCAATCGTCATCTCCTTGATTTCAAACTTGCCCTAGTGTATTAGTAATCCCCACACTGATCTCACTTTTCCCCATGACCTTCTCCTTGGAGAAAATAGATGCAAGTACTCATTTAGTACCTCGCCTATATCCTCTGATTCCAAGCATTAATTTCCTCTTTTATCCTTAGGCGGGCCTACCTTCTACTTAATAACCTCTTTTTAATAACCTCTTGTTTTTAATGTATAAAATGTCGGGATTTTCTTTAATCCCACTCGACAATTATATTTCATGGTCCCTTTTGGCCCTCGAGAACCCAATTGAGTTATTTCTTGCTTGCTTTATATTCTTCACTTGAAATAATCTGTCATAATTTTAAACACTTCTGTAACACTTCTGCATTGTTCCAAATATAAAGTCTCCTGTTTTTCATGGCTTTCATCCATCCAAGCATCAATTTGCATATCTATGTTACATCGTTTCACTAAGCTCAAATTCCTCCCTCATTAGAGACAGGTCTAATATTAATATTTTATACAAGCTGATTATTATCTCTTGTCTTGTCTTTCTCCATACAAAATATATAAATAAAAGTTAGAACATTTTATTTTTAATAGCTCCATCAATCTGAGATGTTGCCTTTAGTTTGTATTGGAGTTTGTGTTGGAGTTTCTCAACACCAAGCCTATTTGGAGTGCAATTATTTCCATCTTGTTATAAACCAAAGAGGCATCACATCAAGGCAAGGCATGCATTTGCCAAATCCTCTCCCACTACACTATTTCATTGATAGGTTAATTGTGGTCAATGGCCTTCTGAAGAGTCAATTTTAGGATAATCTAAAACTGCAAAACCGCTGATTGATTGTTATACACATTGCCTAGAAATTGTCTCACGTATAAATCATGTGGGACACAAGCGAGCCACTTCGAGTCACCCTGGAAAAGTACCCTCCACTGTATTGCTTGTCATTGTCATGTTAATTCTCTACCACTTTAGCATTTTCTGCAATCTTCCAATTATTATTCTAATTGTTGTGAATATGAAGAAACATCTTCAGTAAATTGTACTTCCGGTGGCGCTGGTGCCAGCAGCCTCCACCTACAGCCCGGTATCTTTTTGTTTTTTTGTTTATTTAGTTATGTAAAAGTGTATTTATTTGTGTTTTTTTTGTGTTTTTATGTGGGGGAAGAGGGCACGGTGCGGGGGATACCGTCCTTCAGCCGCTTCCTGGTGAGGACACGACTATTATTCGAGTCGCGTCCTCGCCCCCCCCCCCCCTCCCCCCACAGCGGCCTACCTACCTGGATTACCTGCCGGGATCGACCGGAGCTCCAGCAGCGGCGGGACAGCGTTGAAACATCGCGGGGCTGGCGATGCCTTACTGGGGGTCGCCGTCTGGAGCCCGGAGTGCTGGACCTGCTGCACCGACATCATGGAGCTGCGATTTGCGGAGCTCCCAACGCGGGCGGCACTGATGGACAGCGTGGGGTCCTGCGACTCTGCCCAGCTCGGCCTGTGTAATCGGGAGCTGCAGACTCCGGCAGCGGGAGGCGGCTGATCAGAAGGTCCGGGCCGCTGAGGAGGAGGATGTTCACCGTCGGGGTTCGGCGTCGGCGTCCCACCAGCCCGGCGTGAGGGCCTGAACATCGGGCCACCCGGGGCGGCGACTGCAGGTGCTCGGAAGGCCCCGTCCACGGATGAACACGGAGGGGAGGCTGGCTGGACAATGGTGCCTTCCTCACCTTGGTGCCATTTATGTTATGTTGTGTCGTGGACTTCTGTATTTGTGCTTTTTTTACATTTTAATTCAATTTCAATTTTATTTTTAATATGTTTTATTATTTATTTATTATTTATTTTTATTATTTCTTTGTGATTTTTTTATGATACTGCCTGTAAGGGAAATTAATTTCGTTGTCTCAAATTGAGACAATGACAATAAATTTGAATACAATACAATACAATAAGTTGCCAGTGGTGAGCAGTGGTTTATAACCACCGAAAGAGGGAATCATTTTGATAACGAATCCTCCAGGACATCACGACAGGCACCTTCACCTAGAGTTAGTGGTCCTATCTCAACAAGTAGGTATGTTACAAAACCTACCTGAATCGTCATTAGGAATCTGCCCTCAGCCATGTCGGCGATTTTGGCGCTGTTTGGAGGGGGCGGGTTTTAAACGCGATTTTTACTAGGCTGTACTAATCGCACATGTTCAGCCTAGTAAATCATTAATGAAAAATCGCTGCAAGACCCGGTCGCAAAAGGTATTATTAGTTTTATAGGCCTCGATAATATAGTTCTAATAGTTTTAAAATTACTCTCTGATTCCGCAACCTCTCGCAGCCCCAGGGTTTTATAAAGCAAACAATTAAAGGTATGTACCTTATTTTTACATTAAATGGGGCATATATATAACCCTATATATCAAGTTATCTATAGCGAGTGGTTCATTTTGGGCTTTTTATATCCCGCAGTATTTTTCTCGGCATTTGAGGGCACTAATCCAGCGCTATGTCAACGTTCTAAACCAGTGCGTTCCACATGAACCCACTAGAAAGCCGATTTAAATGGGCATTTATTTACAGCAATTGAACACTAAATTCCTTCCATTTGGCCTATAAATTAATGTAAATTAGATATAAAAATCATGTTATATTGTGAATTATTTGTGAATAATCTTTGGACACTTAGGCTATTTAAAAATGTTAATCTTTCCTTAAGAAATGGGCGTTTGACTATCCAAGATCACAGCTTTTTTGTAATGTCCATTGAAAATCAATAGGGAACAAGATGCTAATTTCCGAGTATGAAAATGGTCATAACTTTTTTAATACTTGAGATATGAAAGTGAATTTGGTGTCAAATTAAACTTATTGTTATGCTTTATCTGATGGGATAAATTGCAGACTTGATTTTTTAAATCTCAAAATTTTGTAACATTGCTACAACAAGTGATGAGAATCTTGATCCTTTCGGTAGGGATGATTTTGAGTGAAATCTCACTGAGGTTAGCAGTGCATCTGGTTTACAGTGCATCTGGTAATAATTGTGCACTGCGAAGTGAGAATTATAATTGGTACAATATAGGTCAGCTCTGACTCTGACTCGTTCTTAGTGTGTTTGAGTCAGAATGCTGATAGCAGGGTTCAGCCAAAAGTAATGACCAGGCTCTTGAATTTTTCTTACAACTATATTTCATGAAGTGAAATTTTACCTGCTTTTTTTAAATACGCATTCAAGGCTAACAACATTCCTTTGTTGATGACCATCTCCAAATATGCTCTGATATCAGCAAAGCATTTTAAAAGTATTTCAAAAGCTATTTTGAAAGAGAGAATGAGATTGAGAGGAAAAGATATGTAGGAAAGAACTGCAGATGCTGGTTCAAATCGAAGGGAGACACAAAATGCTGGAGTAACGCTGCAGGATCTCTGGAGAGAAGGAATGGGTGACGTTTCAGGTCGAGCCTGAACAAGGGTCTCGATCCGAAACGTCACCCATTCCTTCTCTCCAGATATGCTGCCTGTGCAGCCGAGTTACTTCAGCGTTTTGTGTCTACCTTTGAGAGGAAAAGATAGTTCAGCCATGATTGAATGGCAGAATGGACTCAATGGGCCAAATGACCTAATTCTGCTCCAACGCCTTATGATACACATTGATGTTTCTTGGTTCCCTTCTCTCCCAATCATCCACCGGTTTTCCCACCAAGCTACAATACCTATTGTATTCATGAGCCTGGCATGATTCAAATGTCTCTGGCTGAGGTTTTCAACCATGGCATTCCCCACCCTAAGCTGCTCACTATATTCCTCTGATCATCTGCAGGTGGGACTGAAGTACCAATGTTAAATGCAGGAGGATCTCAGCGCTAGGTTTGCTGGAATGAAGCTGCAACCACATGCCCTTCATGAGCTTACGAGTTGAAAAGTGCAGTTTGTTTTGGAACTGAAGCCAGGTGTCTCACTCGAGGGGACAACGCTGTTTTGATCTATTGTTCATCATAAAATGATTGTTAAAGCGGCTTTTACTAAGCAAAGAGCTGTGATAAACATTAAAGGAAAAAAAATACATGCGACTTGCACACATTAAATGCAAGACAGAATATATTTACAAATATACATTTCATATTCATTGGATTATCATGCCAAACTGGTTTTACTTGAGGAAATCAGTCACTCTGATTAAACCTGTGCTGTCTTCTACTGTTTGAATTCCTTGCAGTCCCCTATTTTAATATAGTAATACTAAAAGTGACCAGCAAAGGAAGGTAACAAGACCAGTTATCAGTGGAGAATTAGGTTTTTGTTCTTTGACTGAATACAACGATTACAACAAAGCTATAACACAATCAGAAGCACAGTTTAGCCCCATATGATGGGTTTGTAATCTGAAGTCACTGTGCAATGGACTTCATTTTATTTCTGCACTATTCCAGGTGTTTGTATGCATAACTTTACCCATCTTTACTATTCAACTAAAAACACAGATCTGACACTATTACACATCTAATTAAAAAAAAATACAGGTAGTTAATTCCGAGAGATATGTCTCGCATCTCATGTAAAAAATAACATCTGCTAGATTGCTCTAATTAATCTAATGTCAATCAGCATCAGCATTCTTGCTGGTCACAAGAACAAAGTTGACAAGAACTCAGTACAAGTAGTCTCTTCATGTGAGATGTTAAGCAGAAGTCTCAATGTTCAGGTCAATATAAAACATTCACTGCACTACCTGAACAGATGCAAGGATGCTCCTGCTCAACATTCCTTCTTCAAATGACAGGATGTTTTATAGGATTCTGTCTCCTGTGAACCATGTGGCCATGTCTGCCCAAAAATAACAAATAACTACTTTTTAACAGAAAGCCTTAATGGTTCAAATGCTCCAAAATCCTCCGAAGTTAACAGAAAATTCACATTGGTAATCCCCTCAGGTATTTTGGGGGAGAACCCAACAACCTCGAGGTTAGAGACTCAAATACTAAATAAGGATCGTTTATTCAACCAATCTCATTTTCTTGGTAATGTTTAACTCATATGGAAATATCTGCAAACCTAGAACATGCAATACTGAACAATGTGCCACAGATAGAGAACACAAACAAACTAACTTCCTGGAGCCTACTCAGTTCTCATTTGTGGCTAATGGCTTCCAGGAACAAATTAACCTGTGGAAGTACTTTAGTGGAAATGCAATTACTTGCCTTACAGAGTGGCAGTTATTCATTTCACCACTAGTTAGTAATAAGTTATCAAGGAGATCTACAGCAGGGCGCAAGTTAAAAATTGTGCCAGTGAAAACCAAGAGAGGAATGAAGGCTCTTGCAAACAAAATATAGAAGATAAAGGTGACTCTGATGAACAAACAAAGATCAATACTGGTACAACAGAAAATCCTTGCACGTTGTTCTATATATATTCTACTACGCACACATCCAGCTGAAATGGTGCTCTGAAATGTATAAACACTGCTGTAATTTCTACATGGTGAAACCAAACTGTATACAAACGGCCTTTATTAAAATCTGACAATGTGCACTTTAACTACATGTGATTTTTTTCTATACAAATCTCAAATTGTGGAGTACAGAGGCAAAGAAATAAATGATGGGTCTTTGTCCCAAACATTATGGAGGGCACTGTAGAAACAGACCATTCAACCCAACCTGTCCATGCCGACCTCGATGCCCCAACTATAGATGTTTCACCTGCCTGCCCTCCCCCCCCCCCCCCCCCCCCCCCCGTTTGTCCTCTAAACCTTTTTTATCTTTGAGCATCAAGAAAGATGGCAGTAGAGTTCAGGCTGGTTGAATGAGCAGAAAGGTGGAAAATGAAAACTCAAGAATTATGAAGTATTCATTTTTGTTAAGCAATTTAATTTAGTTAAGCAATTTAAATTGGGGAGCACAATCCTACACAGGGTACAAGAACAGAGAGATCTGGGAATGTACATTGAAGATGACGAGGCAGGTGGAGAAAACTGAAAAGAAAAGTATTGGGCTTAATAAATTGTAGCTTAGAGCAAGAAAATCATAATGAACAGTTATAAAAGACCAATTTAGATACAATTGGTGTACTGTGGCAAGTATTTTTTGCTTTCCCTCTGAACTATTGATGACATTTTACTTTAGGTGACATTTTAGATTGGCAGACCAATTGGAGGAGGGGATTGGGGTGGGGGGGTTGGGGCATGGGGAGGAACTGGAATTGGGGAAAACAGGACAAATCCAAGCCGGCAACAGATGACCTCAGGCAAGGAGGTTCCCTTCCAGTTCCGGCCTGGAAGCGCCACGAGTCGGGGCTGGCGTGTGGAACTAGCGCTGTAAACAGCGAGGGAGGTGGCACGAGCCGGGACTGATGTGGGCAGCCGTCGGCAGGTCAGTCCGCTGTAACTGAAATCCATATAAAGAAGTCGATTAAAATAAGGATTTACTGTATATCTCAAACAACAGAGGTCCCAGCACAGATCCCTGCAGAATACCGCTGGTCACAGATCTGTAGCCAGAATAACATCCTTCCACTACAACCCTATAGGAAAGCCAGTTATGAATCCAAGTCACTATGGATCCTATGCATCTTAATATTTGGGATCTGCCTATCATAGGGTATTTTATCAAACGCCTTACTAAAATCCACGTAGACAACATCCACTGAACTATCTTCATTAATCACATTCATAACCTCCTAAAAATCACATTCATAACCTCCTAAAAAAAACTCAATCAAGTTAACAAGACGTGACCTACATGGACAAAGCCATGCTGGCTGTCCCTAATTAGCTATTCCCTTCCAAATGCAGGTTAATCCTATTCCAAAGTATCCTCTCTAATAGCTACCATTGATGCCAAGGGTTCACTAGCCTATAATTTCCTGGATTATCTCTACTTCCCTTTGTAAACAAAGGAGTAACCTGAGACTAAAGAAGGGTCTTGACCCAGAACGTCATCTATTCCTTCTCTCCAGAGATGCTGTCAGTCCCACTGAGTTACTCCAGATTTTTGTGTCTATCTTCGGTTAAAACCAGCATCTGCTGTTCCTTTCTACACATTAGTTACTCTCTTGTCCTCTGAGATATCGCCTGTTGCTGGAGAGGACACAAAGATCTTCATCAAGGCCCTTACAATCATCTCCCCTGCCTCCCTTGAGGCAGGCCTTGATGAAGATTGTTTTTCAAGAGACCCAACACCACCTTCTTCTTGATCTCAAACAGCCCTGGCATATTAATATCCCAATACTGATTTCTCTATTCGGCCTTTCTTCATGGGTCATTGTTGGTCATATGGCTGTTGGTGTCGGCTATTGTTCGATCGTTTGGACTTAGGAAATATTGGGCAATATCTTTCCTGTTAGAGCACGTATGACGACAACAAACTTTGAAGGAGTTCCCCTCTGAAAAGGGTCTGAAAAGGTCATCTGACAAATTCCTTCCACAAATATTGCCTGATCCACTGAGTTACTCCAGCTGTTTGTTTTTAGAACAACATTAATACTATTTTGTGACTGTGGCAGTCACATTAGCATTAACAGTAATTATTAACAATCCTAGTTCTGTTCAGGTTAGTTTGCTGGGTATACTGGGTGGCCCAGGTAGAGTCGGGCTCAAGCTGTGTCTGGTGCCCACTGTGCAACTCTAGTGTTCCCCTGAAATCCATCACTATGCACCACACTCAATGAATTCCTACATGAGAACATTCAGAAGTGAAGTGAAATACATCACCATGGGATATTCTTTCATCCCCACTCAGAAGTCTCCCCAATTCTGTGCAGCATCCTTGCTTTCCACAGGTTTCATTTGCTAACACTTATGGCCCCTTAAAATCAGTGTTCTCGGGGTGAAGATCATGACTAAAACTAAACTTAAATTAAGCAAAACAACAACATTTTTTCATCTGTAGCTGGTTTGATCGAAATGAGGCAAAGAGGTTGTTCACGTTATTTGTAGGGTGGATTTCAATTTCATATACTACCCATCTTATTAGCTAAAAGTGTGGCAATCATACCCAACACTTTGGATTTGTTCACATAGCCTTACAGCCCTACATCATTTATTTCTTTTTTGCCTGTGGGTATGCATGCAAACAAGAATAATTTGCACACATACCTTCTTCAGGAGTTGGGAGCCAATGCATTATTGGTTACTATTTATGGAATATTTGACTTCATCTGTTTTTCATAAGCTTTGCAGATCTCAACATGGCAGACCATGCACAACAAGATATTACAGCACCATGGGGTTTTGAAGCAAGCAAAGCAAACAATCATTAAACATTGTGAACCCAGCACACCATGTGTTACGAGGAACAGTTGACAGACAAGATTGAAATGCACAACACTTAAAACCTAGGAGTTTTTAAGTTTAGTTTAGTTTAGAGATACAGTGCAGAAACAGTCCCTTCGGCCCACCGCGTCCACGCCGACCAGCGATCCCCACACACTAACACTATCCTACACACACATATTACCAAGCCAATTAACTTACAAATCTGAACGTTAATGGAGTGCGGGAGGAAACCGTAGATCTTGGAGAAAATCCATGCAGGTTATGGGAGAACGTACAAACTCCGTACAGACAGCACCTGTAATCGGGATCAAACCCGGGTCTCTAAACCTTTAAGGGGCTACAAGTAACTGAACTTTATAAAACACACAGATACTTGCCAGGATAAAGCAGACTTCAGGGTGAATTCTCTCAAAGGATAAAACAACATTATTATCACAAAGTATATCACTGTCATTTTTATTGTGAACATTCTCAAGCAGGAATATACTGAGTGCGAGTACAAAAGTAGGTTCACTAATTAACTTCCATTCCAACCTTTAACCCCATAGTTAACCAAACTTTACAAACAACTAAAATACTTCTTGCAAAGCTATCAAATTAGCATTCTTATTCTGCCTCTGCAAAGTCACAAACATATAATTTGTTTAAAGAACACAACGAATATGATTTCCTTTTTAGGCTGTTCTTTGCACAAGATTTACAGTTCTGCAGGCAATAAAAATTTATATTATTTATCAGTAAGCATATCTCACTAGGCCTCAGCAAAAGCAGACAGAAAACACAAAGTAAAAGGCACATATCACTTTTCATCAATTGTAAAGAAAGCAACCGACACACTCTCTCCCCTCCGCCCCTCTCCAAGATGTCTCAATTACTTCAGTAAACCCCAAAAAGATTATACCAACAGATTATAGCAACTATTTTTTTTAGTTTGGAACTTTACGGTAATTCCTTCTTTTAATTAAATATTTTTGACTCCCACAAGCTCCAAGAAGCCACAAATATTTGACACATCTATTTCACCTTTTAGATAATCTTCTACACCATTTCCATAAAAAAATTCAAAAGGGAAACTAAGCTGTGTTTACCACGAGATGAAACCAAGTTGGAGCAGCTGTAATGCAAATACTTGCCAGAAACACTGCCCTGCTGTTTACATATGCATTCTTCTGGGGGGGGGGGGGGGGGGGGGGGGGGGGGGGGGGAATACATACAGCACAGACTTCAGTTCAAGACACAGCACACGAGGAGACTTCCAGCATGTTTGTGAAGGGGTTCCCCTGTTCTAACCACAGGTGACAGAGAAAATGATGATGGCATTCACAGACAACTTCGAGGTACTCACCATTACAACAGTAACTACGGCCTCATCCAATTATCATCATATTTACAAGTTAAAAGCCTCCCATAAATCTCCGGCTGAAAAGAATAACATTGGTCAACCGTGGGGCCTGGAGTGCACAGTCCTGACAGAGACACAAAAGCATCTGCAGGTCTGAGAGAGGCAGCATGCTGTTGTCAGACGTTTGTTCCTCTTTCAAGCGTTCCATCTCACGCCCACACAGTCCCCCCTGACCCCGGCTTCACTGCTTTTAAGGCAGCTTGAGGCTCAAGGCAGCCAATCACAAAACCCCAAAACCGCCCACCCATCCTCCCACACAAGCACACATACCCACCTGATTGTACAGTACATACAGTAGAGCTACAAGTAGCTACATATTCCACAGTAAAAAAAAATGCCTACCGTTTGTTTTCTGTAGCAAAAATGTGCAGTGCTTACACCGCCGCCAATCCTGTTTATCTGTGCCCTTCCAATTCCTATCTCTCACCATCTGTGGTAGCCCTGCACCTAGACATTTCCTGTAGTTTCATCTGTGTTTGTTTGCAACAATGTCAGTTTTATTCTTTCACTTAACTCTTTCCATTCTGGGATTTTTACTGCGTTGTTCAGTATTCAGCAAGATCGGTATATTAAACAGCAGTGCTGAATAATGGCACAGATCTAGGCATAAACAAAATCTAAATCACACGCTTCCTTTCAGCTCTCTTAACAGGGCTTGAGCTAAACCTGAATATAATCATTACACCAGCATATTCAAAGGAACATTTTCTGTCTCTCTCCCTCACCAACCCAAGTGTTAATTGCAGTTCTGGAGTCCTGTACCTTGAATCAGGCCAGCCACTGAAGATGTCATCAGATATTTACTCACATGCACTTTTTTACTAAAATCATGTTCTAACAGCACAACATACATAGTATTCCTATTCCAAATACACAAATATCTAAAGGTGCAAGGTATCAGGCGCTTGCAAGTTTTCAAAATGTGTGTGTAAATGGATGAAGCAGCTATCTACCAGGTTAGTACACAACAGACTACAACGCCCACAGACATAACTGGGTACTGGGTTCATCAATCAGGGATACATAGCTGGGGGCCAAGTGAGATCTCCTGCACTCCACCTTCCCGTTTCCCACTGTCACTGTTACAGTACCCTCCATAATGTTTGGGACAAAGACCCATCATTTATTTATTTGCCTCTGTACTCCACAATTTGAGATTTGTAATAGAACAAAAATCATGTGGTTAAAGTGCACATTGTCAGATTTTATTAAAGGCAATTTTTATACATTTTGGTTTCACCATGTAGAAATTACAGCTGTGTTTATACATAGTCCCCCCATTTCAGGGCACCATAATGTTTGAGACAAATGGCTTCACAGGCGTTTGTAATTGCTCAGGTGTGTTTAATTGCCTATTAATGCAGGTATAAGAGAGCTCTCAGCACCCAGTCTTTCCTCCAGTCTTTCCATCACCTTTGGAAACTTTTATTGCTGTTTATCAACATGAGGACCAAAGTTTGGCCAATGAAAGTCAACAATGCCATTATGAGACTGAGAAACAAGAATAAAACTGTTAGAAATATCAGCCAAATCTTAGGCTTACCAAAATCAACTGTTTGAAATATCATTAAGAAGAAAGAGCACAGGTGAGCTTACTAATTGCAAAGGGACTGGCAGGCCAAGGAAGACCTCCACAGCTGATGACAGAAAAATTATTTCTAAAGGAAAACCCCTAAAAACCTGTCGGACAGATCAGAAACACTCTTTAGGAGTCAGGTGTGGATTTGTCAATGGCCACTGTCCAGATAGGACTTCATGAACAGAAATACAGAGGCTACATTGCAAGATGCAAACCACAGGTTAGCTGCAAAAATAGGATGGCCAGGACACAGTTTGCCAAGATGTACTTAAAAGAGCAACCACAGTTCTGGAACAAGGTCTTGTGGACAGATGAGATGAAGATTAACATATCAGAGTAATTGCAAAAGCAAAGTATGGAGGAGAGAAGGAACTGCCCAAGATCCAAAACCTACCACATCATCTGTGAAACACGGTGGTGGGGTGTTATGGCCTGGGCATGTACGTTGCTGATGGTACTGGGTCACTTATCTTCATTGATGATACAACTTCTGATGGTAGTAGCATAATAAATTCTGAAGTGTATAGACACATCCTATCTGCTCAAGTTCAAACAAATGCCTCAAAACTCATTGGCCGGCAGTTCATTCCACAGCAAGACAATGATCTCAAACATACTGCTAAAGCAACAAAGGAGTTTTTCGAGGCTAAAAAATGGTAAATTCTTGAGTGGCCAAGTCAATCACCCGATCTGAACCCAATTGAGCCTGCGTTTTACATGCTGAAGAGTACTAGCCCCCAAAACAAGCATGATGGCTGCAAAAGAGGCCTGGCAGAGCATCACCAGAGAAGGTATCCAGCATGCAGTCATTGCATGCAAAGGATATGCAAAAAAAAACTAAACATGACTACATTCATTTACATGACATTGCTGTGCCCCGAACACTATGGTGCCCTGAAATGCAGGGGGACTATGTATAAACACTGTTGTAATTTCCACATGGTGAAACCAAAATGTATACTTATGGCCTTTATTAAAATCTGACAATGTGCACTTTAACCACATGTGATTTTGTTCTATCACAAATCACAAATTGTGGAGTAGAGAGGCAAATAAATAAATTATGGGTCTTTGTCCCAAACATTATGGAGGGCACTGCACAACTGTAGAAACACAGGAGGAGCATTCCTAGGAAAGTAATGCCCCTGTCCCACTTAGGAAACCTGAACGGAAACCCCTGGAGACTTTGCGCCCCACCCAAGGTTTCCGTGCGGTTCCCGGAGGTTTTTTATCAGTCTCCCCACCAGCTTCCACTACCTGCAACCTCCAGCAACCACCTGCAACCTCCGGGAACCGCACAGAAACCTTGGGCGGGGCGCAAAATCTCCAGAGGTTTCCGAAGTGGGACAGGGGCATAACAGTGTGGTATCTAGAATATCCACTTGAAATAGGGTTGGAAGGCACACAGGCAGGTTGGGGCAAGAGCCACCATAAAAGGTAGACCTTACTTTTGCATGACGACTTGGGGAGCCAAAGGGCATGATACAGGGTCAAGAGAATAAAGTTAGAAAGCAGTGGAATAAACAGACACAATGCTGGAGTGACTCAGCGGCTCAGGCAACTTAGTCAGTCATAGAGTGATACGGTGTGGAAACAGACCCTTCGGCCCAACTTGCCCACACCGGCCAACATGTCCCAGGTACACTAGTCCCATCTGCCTGCGCTTTGTTGATATCCCTCCAAACTTGTCCTATCCATGTACCTGTCTAATTGTTTCTTAAATGTTGGGATATTTCCCAGCCGCAACTACCTCCTCTGGCAGCTTGTTTCAAATACCCACCATCCTGTGTGTGAAAAAGTTACCCCTCAGATTCCTATTAAATCTGTTTTCCCTTCACCTTGACCCTATGTCCACTGGTCCTCGATTCCCCATACTCTGGGCAAGAGATTCTGTGCAGCTGCCCGAACTATTCCTTTCATTATTTTATACACCAGCTTCTATAGAGAATATGAATAGGTGATGTTTCAGGTCCGAACCCTTCTTCGGACTGAACTCTGAAGAAGTGCTCCGACCCAAAATGTCACCTATTCATGTAGAAATAAGGAACTGCAGATGCTGGCATAACTCGGCGAGTCAGGCAGCGTCTCTGGAAAACATGGATAGGTGGTGTTTCGGTTCAGGCCCCTTCTTCTCTTCTTCAGATTGAGGTGGAGGAGGGTGATTAAGGTGGTGGGATAAATGTGCATGCTGTTCTTGCTGTTCTTCCAGTTTGCATCTGGCCTCACTCTGGCAAGGATAGAAGGGTCGGTAGGGGAATTGAAAAGTAAGTTAAAATGATTAGCAACCAGGAGATCCAGCAGGCTTTGGCGACAGAGTTTTTTTTACCTAGAAACAGCTTACACAATGGCCTGTTTCCTTTATCATCGTTACTTTTTTGCATATCTTTCATTCATTGTTCTTTATCTCTCCACATCACCATCTACATCTCTCGTTTCCCTTATCCCTAACCAACCAAAATGTCACCCATTCCTTCTCTCCAGAGTTGCTGCCTCCAGAGTTACTCCAGTTTTTTGTGTCTAACCTCAGGCTTTCTGACTGAAGGGACAATGAGCTTGATGTTCTGCTCAGGGTCCAACTAACAATGTCAGGTCAGAGGAAGCAGCAGCTACCAAGTAGACTGTGGGTTTAAATTCAAGATTGCCTGTTCAAGGTGACCTTCACACGAGACACTGGTTCCACCTGGACTGGAGGAGGACAAAATTCCCGGTGGGGAGATTTGCCAGAGCTACCTGGAAGGTTTAAATTAGTCTGGTAGTGGGGTGGTACTGTAGCAGTAGTGAGGCTGATGAGAAGATTGAGACAAACACAGATGTTAAAGAGAGCAGGTTCAGCAGACACAACAGATAGGAGCAAGGCAGAGAGTGTGGGAAGTCTGCTATATTAAACTTATTTCAATGCAAAAGGCCTGGCAGGGAAGGAAGATGAACTCAGGTTATGGATAGGAATCAAGTGAATCCCTTGAGTAGAGAGATTAAGAGGGATCAAGAGAGAAATATGGGCACGAGAGAAATCCAAAGAGATACGACAAGTATATTAAAGACAAAATAATAAATAGGGATAAAATAAGGCCCCTTAAAGATCAACAAGGTTGTCTTCATTTGGAGTACTATATCTTCAGTTTGGGTCAATAGACAATAGGTGCAGGAGTAGGCCATTCGGCCCTTCGAGCCAGCACCGCCATTCAATGTGATCATGGTTGGTGTGATCATCAATGTGATCATTCTTCTATAGGAAGGATGTCATTAAACTGAAAAGATAGATTCATGAAGATATTGCCGAGTCGGGAGGGTTTGAGATACAAGAGGCTGGAAAGGCTGGCTCTTTTCCCCTGGAGTGTGGAAGGCTGGGAGCTGATCTTATAAAGATATATAAAATAATGACGGGGGAGTCTAAAACTACAGGACATAGGTTTAAGGTGAGCAAATAGCCACAGTCAGATTCAGATCAGATTCAGATTCAGTAGGGGAGTCTAAAACTACAGGACATAGGTTTAAGGTGAGCAGGGCAAGATTTTAAAGGAACCCAAGAAGCAGGTTATTCCACACAAAGGGTTCTGCCAAAATGGAACAAGCTGCCAAAGGAAGTGGTAGCAGTTTGGATATAATTATGACATTTTAAAGACACCTAGCCAGGTACAGAATAAATAAGATTTGGAAGGCTATGTTCCAGAAGCACACAAGTGGGACTATCTGGTTAAGCAATTTGGTCAGCATGGACATGTTGAATCAAAGGGCCTGTTTCCATGCTGTATAGCTCTATGATTCTATTATGACTTCCTGATGCAGAAAAAGGGGGAGGCTTATATAATGTAGCACTATACAGGCAATGTAATTTTGAAATTCAATTATTGTTCTAATGTGGACATGCAGACAACCATGCTTTCTATTTGAACAAAGCTGCGATAACAACCTGGTCATCCATTTTACTATAGGATCAATCCTAGCCTGAATCCCAAGGGTAATTCATTTCTAATAGTTGTATCCCAAAGGTGGCAATTCCTGCAGTACAGCACACTTTATACTGAATAGGAATGTCTCCAAGATGTGACTTGAATGAACGACATTCTGAAGCAGGAAAGAGTTGCAGGCTGAGCCATGGCTAATACTTAGACAGAAAGCTAAACAATCAAAAAGAACTGCTCTGTCTATATGTCACACCAGAGAAAGTGGACCATTTAACTCGTACTAGCCCAATGTAGGCATGAGCAAAAGGGTACAATTTTCAGGAGTTATCCATAACATTGGGACACCTTTGATATATTTTCACTGCTATCCTACCAAACATGCCATAGTTTTAAGGAATCACAGCAAACTCAAGAGACTGTTAATGATCCAGCAGCATCTAAAGATAAAATAAAATTCCTAACACACCACACCCATACGCACAAAAACCACTAATTAACCTCACATGTCAATAGAAAAAAAATCATGAAATACTCAGCAGGTCAGGTAGCATCTGTATGAAGGGATACATACAAATGGACAAAACCTAAAATATTAACTTTATTGCCCTCTCCTCAGATTCTACCTGAAAGTTGCATACAGGTTGCAGCTTCTGCTTGGATATTAAACCACTAGTGTGCAGAATTATGCGCTTTGTTTTAATTAGCCTTAAGCTTTCAAGGTCAAAAATGAAAACAAATTATGATTCTGAATACATTAAAGATCCTTCTGAAACTCTTTCGCTCAGAGAAAGGCGGGTATATGGAATGCGCTGCCAGATGAGGTAGTTGAGGCAGGTATTATAGCTGCATTTCAGGCACTTGGACAGGTACATGTATAGGATAGGTATATGGGCCAAACATGGGCAAATGGGACTAGCTCACATGGGGCATCTTGGTTGACATGGACGAGTTGGGCCAAATGGTTTGTTTTCGATCTGTATAACTCCATGTTGGAAAGCTCATAGTAATGAGAGGGGCACAGGTGAAAGCTAGGCCTTCCTTGGTCAGATGATAAAGATATCAAATGAGCATTGTTTAACAAGATTCATTGAAGGAAGCCAGATATAGAAATCTCCCCAACAAAGGGAGAAGCTAAGAATCATAAGGAGAGAAATTTTAAAAAGTCCAATTTATTTAGCAGTTTGGACATCTCAGCGCTTCCACCAGAATCATTTTCCCCAGAAAATGTATTGCAAAGATTTCCATGTTAGGAGAAATGTGCAAGGATGAATAACCAGCTAACCTAATTTCTGGAAAAACCTCTTGCTTTTCTGCCAATAGCTTGATGAGATGTATAGCATCCACATGAACAATAAAAAGGGGCCCAAATCTAAAATCCAAGCAACATATTAAAATCTCAAACACTGAAGGGCTATGCAATGGACCAAGATATCACCCTGCACTCTATATTTTCCCCTTTGTTCTATCTATTGTACGAGTTTAATTTGATTATATTTATGTATAGTATTATCTGATCTTATCTGATAGCATGCAAAACAAAGCTTTTCACAGATTCAGGATGCTCCAAACAACTATTGCATGTGGGTATACAACACCATCAAAGTTGCCCTTGCCCCAATTTAGAATTTTAACATATGGACCAGCCCTGCCCTTACCCAAAACAATTTAAAATCCAAGAGAACTGTGGTTGCTGGTCCCAAAAGGCACAATTGCCCATGGACAATTCAATTACCTGCGTTGCTCAATTCCCCAAGAGTGGGTCTAGCTTTGCCCTCACCCTTGTGGAGCCTTCTACATATTGCCTATTCTTAGCATTCAGTGTCATTACCATCACTAGGTTCACCACAATCAATATCTCCGTGGTTGACACAAAATGCTGGAGTAACTCAGCGGGACAGGCATTTCTGGATAGAAGGAATGGTTGACGTTTCCGGTAGACACTCTCGACTCTTGGTGTCTGCATTCTGGTGCCACCTTCAGGTGATATCTGTACCGCAGGCATTATGGGCACACTCTCACAATTAATTTTCCAATTAATACTCCTGCAACTTGCTTTATGAACAAAAAAAAGAAAATCGCAGCATTATTGATTTGACAATAATAAATAACTCTGATCTCATGTTAGAATCTTATACAGAATACAATTAATGATTTAGGATAATTTAATTTGTTGCTCTATAAAAAAAACATGCTGTACAGATTTTATACAAATAATAATTTTCGTTTTTGTGCAAGTTGTGGTAATATCAGAAATTAACCCCAGCCTTAGCACTGTACACACCCAGAAATAGAGCAAATCCCTGGTGCCTCAGCTCAATTGTTTGTGCTACAAACTGGTGAAAATTGATTGATGGATATATATTTTTGTAAATGCGCACTTGTTTACTCACCAGGTTGTGGGGAGTTACCATATACGAAGCGGTTAAACAGAAAAATCAGTCAATACTGATGCTGACTCAAAACCTTACTCTTGGAGAGACCGATTCTATGAATAAGGTTTGATAATGCTAAGTCAGTGTAGGTAAAATGAGGCCTGACTCACGATGATACCTGGATAAATGACTGCATGGAAAATGGCTCAATTCCTTCTCTGGATATAACAATATGGTTGTTGACATGATTCACTTCTCATCTCAACAGAAGCAGGTCATCCCACTCTGCCAGCAACAACATGTGAAATGCAATCTATTTAAAAAATAACCAGAGTAATGAGACTATTTGAGATAAGTTAACATTGCTAATTGCATGTACATGAATGGCAATTATCCTACCCTGGTGGAAATCCTATCCAATGGTATGATGTGTGCAGAATTTCACATATTGGTGCAATTAACAAAAAATAACAAGATTACTTTGCAAGTTTAACACAAAAGAAGCAGAGGAAATATTCGATCCTATAGTTGGTTACGTGGTTGATGATAGACAAGGAAGTTTTAGACTCTAGTCACATTTAACATGCTGTCCGTCCCGCTGAGTTACTCCAGCATTTTGTGTCTGCCTTCAATTTTAAAGTATGGTCAGTTGGCCAGAAAAATGTAAAAACTAAATTCAATCCAGTGAAGTAGTAGTAGGCCCCCCTCGGTCATGACTGACCATGGGTGATGCATCCTAGTTGCCGACAGGCCGCGCTGGATGGAGTGACATGGACTGACTGGAAGAGCTTAAACTTGCTTTATAGCAAACCTAGTGATGGAAGGTGGGATAACTCGGCGGCTCCTTCTTGACCCCAGGCCAGTGGTTCTTAACCTGGGGGTCATTTGGGGCTTTACCTCCAGTTTAAATTCCATTAGGAATATTTTGGAGGACCAAGAAACCAAGAGGGACATGAAGGGGTCATAAATAACATGTCCATTTGTTCAGCCCATTTTTAAGCATCTAACAAAGGTACATACCACATACAATAGTTTGTTCGCGTATGCGCGTACAAATGCCAAAAAAGGTTAAGAACCAATGCCCTTGGCCAAACAACCTCATTCTATGTCTTAAATTCTCTCCAATTCCATGACGTAATTCCAAGGAAATTAACTTTTTCTGTTGCTGTGACAAATTATTTCCCACTTCCTGCAGAGTACAAGTTTTGTTTCTCTACATCCAATGTGGTATCAATAAGATATCTGTTATGGCATTGTGTTTGGATGCTTTGTATTCAATTTCCGTCAATTTGAGGAGGAGGATAGCTCAGTAAATTTGTTACATCAAGTCTAATGGAATGGACTGTCTGGTCATATACACTCTGCTTTTCTTTATCACCGGGCCAAGTATTCTAATAATCCTGGTAATAAATACACTAATCAACAAGCACCGCTTCCTGCTTTAACAATGATTTCTCAAGCAGTGCAGCCAGCAACTTTTTATTGCAGCAGATGCTACTGCATCAGGGATGCTGATGATATATAAAATCCCATACATGCATAATGAAAATCCGAAGCTGAAGTAACATACGAGATATCCAACTGCACTGAAGTTGTTGAAGGCAAACTTCATTCACACATTTGCTTCAAAGCAGCTTTTATGCTTTGAATTTTACCATGCAATTAAAAATAAATCTATTCAAGGTAGAAGTAATGCTAGAACTTCAATGCACATTGAGCATACCCAATAGTTATCCATTGATCAACATGTCAAAAGTCCAAGTCAGGATAGGCAGGACTTCTGGCAACTCAGTCGAACCACATCCATTATTTGAATCTTGTCAGGAGACTGTGCTATTAGATCTAGTTTAAAACAGTATGGAGTTACAATGTCCTTTGGAAGAGGCATTAACAAGATCCTATTTTTGCATTCAGTTGCAAATTAGGGTTCTGAGACCATTTTAAAGACAACAAAATGTACCTTGTAGAAAATACTCTGGATGCTGGATATCTGAAACTAAAAGGAAAATATGCCGAATAAGTTCAACAAATCAGGCAGTTGCTGCTGGGAGAGAAACAGATCCAAGACAATGAATCATTCTTTTCTACTTTACAACACATTTTGCTGGTGTTCCGATTACAGAATCTTACTCGATAAAAGACATCACAAGTAGACAAATTGTTTTTCGGGTAGCAACAATGTTCTTTTAAAAGTTTAAGAGACAATTTATACTCTGCAGGCCCTCTGAATCGACTGCATATACTCTGAGCTCTATGTATCTGTAATGAACTTCATTAGAGGTGTAAGGAATCCACACATTTCACACAGGTAATGAGGATAGTGAAGAATCATGGAAAGTGGTTGGATGACTGATGAAAAGGACATGCCTGTGAAGCTCACAATTAACCATGACAGGGGAAAGCAGCAGCCATGAAATGCGTTTTGGACTAAGTCAAGACTCATAAATGTTAAGATAGTAGACAGTACAAAACAGCAGACCAGTCACCAGTTTTACTGGAAACCGCACTCATTATGCCAAGAGTGGGGCCATTTTAGTCTATAAACAAACACAACAAACTGTGTGGAGGATGGGGAAAAGGATTTGAAGATACATGAACAGACTTGTTTTATGAACAGTAAGGGCAGCAGATGCAATTTAACAGAGTGGAACCCAATGCATTTTGGTAGCAAGGACCATTATAAATTAGAGAGCACAATTCTAATGTCTACAAGAACAGAGATCTGAATACTTTGTGTATTGAATGTTGAAAGTGCAGAATAGTCAAGAAAGCGGTTTATAATCTATTTACATTCCTGTATTGTATAAAATACAAGAACAAGAAAGTCATGATAAACTGATTCAGCCACAATCGGGAGTAGGGTGGAAAGATGTGAAGGCTTTAGAGAGGATGTAAAAGGGATTTACAAAAGTGATTTCACAAATGAAAGACTGGATTATGATGGTAGACAGGAAAGAATTGGATTCTTCTCCTAGCAGCAGAGAAGGTTTAGTTTAGTTTAGACATATACATTCAGATTCAGATATGGACAGCACCGGTAGTCGGGATCAAACCCAGGTGTCTGTCACACTAAGGTAGCAACTATCGCTGCGCCACTGTGTCGCCCACCGCAAGGTGATTTGCTAGACATATTCAAATCATGAAAGGTATGAGTGACAGAAATTGTTACCATTTGTGACAAGGCCATAAGCGATGGGATGAAACAATCAAAAATTGAACATCAAATTGGTGTTACATTAACAGTGACCATGATTGAATCCCTCAAAATGGCACATTAAGAATGCAGACATGAACTACCCTTTTGCCTCAATGCAACTCAGATTCAGTACAGCGCATCCAAATAAAACAACAAAAAAAACACCTTTTGGAAAGTACCCTACGGTGATGCCACAATGGATATGGAAAAACAAAATTCCTACTCTGCAGGAAGTAGAAAACGATTCATTTGTCACAGCGACAAAAATAGCTACATTGCAATTTTGAATCCAAATTTGGCTTAGTAACAGGAGACAGAGAGGGGGCGGGGAGGCTGCAGAGGGTAGCTTTTCTGATATGAAATCTGTGACCAGTGGTGTACCACAAGGATCATTGTTGGGTTTCTTGATGTCTGCGATATATATCAATATATGAATGACTTGGGTATGAATTTAGGACGTATGGTTATTGAATCTGCAGGTAATACAAACATTTGTAGAGTTGTAGATTGCAAGGATGATTGTCATAGGCTATGGCCTAATACTGATGAACTGGAAACCGAAGTTGAGGGGAAGGGACCCAACGGGTCCCCATATGATCTAGTATCCTATAAAAATTTGAACACCCACGTGCCCAATAAAAAGTATTTTATTGGACTTTGGCAAATATATTTTCCCAATCATTGGGAAAAGTTCATCAACAGCAAGGAGCAAAAACTGTAAAAAAAAAACTGTTTCAGAAGCTATCTCATAACCTAAATATTAGATACTCTGCAGTCTTCATACACCTGACCAGATAAAACAATAAACTTGAATCCACAGAGCATTTTTCAAGTCCTCAGGACATCCCAAAGTACTTTGCATCGAATGAAATATTTTTGAAGTGTAATCACTGCTGCAAAACAGAGAAACAGACCAGTATATATTTGTAAATGGCTCAAGAAGCCAGTGTCACCAATGAACAAAGGATGACACACTGACACAATATTAATATACTTCCATGGTGTTTGTACAGCATAAGAACAGTAGCCACAAGGAGGACACCTCTAATGTAAACATCAGTTGAACAGCCAGCAAGTCAAGAATTTTAGTGTCATTTGTTTGTAGACTAATTGGCTTGGTATACATGTAAAATTGTCCCTAATGACACAGTAAGGGAATTCACAACTACATGTAGCCAAAAGTGCAGAGTTGATAATCCATCTCAGCTTCCTCCTGAAATTCCTATCATTGCAGAGATGGTCTTTATTTGCTCCATGTGATGTCGAGAAATGGTTTGGAACACTCTTTAGGTCCAGACAATATCTTGGCTGTAAAACTGAAGACCAGTGGTCCAAAATTAGCTACATCTCTAAAGAAGCTGTTCTAGTATTATTACAGCACGACACCCACTCAACAATAAGGAAAATAAAAGTTAATAAAATGTTGGGCAATTATCATCCAATGGCCTACTCTTGGTCATCGATATTGCTTTCAAATGGCATTTAGTCAGCAATAACTAGCCGACAGGTGCCTAGTTTGGGTGTTTAGGCTCAACACCATCCAGGACTAAGCAGCCAGCTTGATCTTCACCTCACCGACCATCCTAAGCATTCATACCCATCACCAATGGCATAAGATGGCTGCAGTGTGCACGGTCTTCAAAACGTATTATGACACCTTGCCCAGGTGACTCCAACAGTACTCCCAAATCTGCAACTTCAATCAAGGACAATGGCAGCAGGAGCATGGAAATGCTGCCACCTCTGCGTTCCCATTATGTCACAAACAACCCTATTTGGAGCTATGTTGGCTTTCCTTTATTATTGCTGCGTCTAGTTCTGGGGTTTTCCTACCCGACAACATTCAGAGATCACCATCTGCTCAAGAGCAATTAGAGAAGGGGAATATAAAAAATGCTTTTCTAGTGATGCCAAAAAGAGATGTTGAAAAATGAATTCAAATTAATGCAAATTAGGGGTGGCACAGTGATGCAGCAGGTAGAGCTACTGCCTCACAGTGCCAGACACCCAGATTTGATTCTGACTTTGCTGTCTGTGTGGAGTTTACACGTTCTCCCTGTGCCAACTTAGGTTTCCTCCCACATCCCAAAATAAGTGCGGGTCTAGGTTAATTGACTTCTGTAAAGTTTCCCCTTATGAATAGCGAATAGATGAGAAAGTGGGATAACATTTAACTAGTGTGAACGGGTGGTCGATGGTTGGCATGGACTTGGTGGGCCAAAGAGCTGATTCCGTGCTGTATCCCTAAATTAAATTAAAGGCTACAATTATGAGAGCTGCAGAAAAAAACAAGAAAGTAATAAAGATATATTCTCAGGAAGTTCATGGTTTCTTAAGTGTCAGCTATTTTTAAGAACGTAATGGAAAAGGGGCTTTTGCCATCCACATCTCAGTAAATGCATTAACATACAAGGAAAGCCAAACTATTGCCAAAGTTAGCAGCCAGTGGGTGTCGTGATTCTGCAAAATATCCACAAGGTAGCAGAGGGTAGAAAACACTCCTCAGCTCTATAGCATGTTTAACACAGCTGACCGCGTGAGATTGTCTCACCAGGGGGGTGTACCTTTTTCAGAACACGAGACTCTTTAGTGCTGGCATCACAAATGTAATTGCAAAATTAATATTTTTATGCTGTTAATTTTTCAGCTGTACAACCAACAAATTAGCAAGTGCTTCTATGCTCATTTATTGTGGATGACACAGCGGAACTATCACAGAGGGGAGGGGGAGGGGGAGGGGGAGGGGGGAGGGGGAAGGAGGGGGGGGGGGGGGGAGGGGAGGGGGGGGGAGGGGAGGGGGAGGGGGAGGGGAGAGGGAGAGGGAGAGGGAGAGGAGAGGAGAGGGGAGGGAGGAGGATTCAGGGTGAGGGGAGAGAGGGAAAGGGAAAAGCAAGGGGAGACGGAAAAGGTAGAGCAAGTGGAGAGGTATTGGTTACTTTTGTTAACTTTACTTCAGTGAACTGTAGATAGTGTGAAAGTGGTTATAGCTAGGAAGCACGTGATCGTACAATTTATGGATGTTGGTCAGAGTGCCAGGGAACTCCCCTATAATTCTGTAAGTAGCACCACAGGCTCTTTTCATGATCATCTAAAAGGGCAGGCAAATGTCACATCTGAAAGATCACATCTCCAACAGTGCCCTATTCAACCAGACTGGTTAAAGATGGAAAAGGAAGATTGTTTGCCTTTTGAAATTGGCTCGATGGTGTTAGCTCCCATAAAACTGAAGAAAAATACCTATACTGAAAACCCTTTAATATATAGTGGTATACGTATTTGGAAACATTTAAAAAAGACTTTAAAATGGATAATTTATCACTCTTTCTTCCCATTGTAAACAATCCTTCATTTAAACCCTCTGTGTTGGATAAAGGTTTTACACAATAGAAAAATGATGGAATTAAAAAGGTGGGACATCTTTATAGGAAAGGCATTTTTCTTTCATTTCAGGAGTTACAACAGAATTATGGACTACACTCAAATAACTTTTTCAGATATTTACAATTTAGAGATTATGTTAAATCACATACACAGGATTATAGAACTAGAGAGCCAGAAACTCTTGATGAATGTTTGAATAAACATCCTAATACAGATAGGTTAATATCTCATATTTATAGCACCCTTTTAGATAGTGAAGTCCCGTCAACGGAATTATATAGACAAGCATGGGGAAATGAATTAGACCAACCTATAATGAAAGATATTTGGGGAGAAAGTCTACAAACATATACATCAATGTTCGCTAAATGCCAGACATTTTTTAAATACAATTTAAAGTATTACATAGACTGCATTACTCTAAAAAAAAAAAATTAAATAGAATATTCCCACATATCTCTCCTATCTGTGATAAATGTCAATACTCAGAGGCTAATTTAACTCATACTTTTGTAAATTGTATAAAAATCAAAAATTTCTGGATGGATATTTTTAGAATAATTTCTGAAGATGTTAATACCCAATTGGATCCCGACTCAAAATTAATAATATTAGGAATATCAGAACAAAGCCTAAAACTTACGACGCCAAAGAAACCTCCTTGATTATAGTAGTGGGAAAAAATTAATATTAACATTTTGGAAAAGTCCAACAACCCCCACAATCAAAATGTGGATTATGGAGATGTCGGAGACCTTACATTTGGAAAGAACTAGACTTGTCTTAATTGACAAACAAGAATTATTTGCTAGAATATGGTCTCCATTTATTGACTTTTTGAAAGGGTAAAATGATCCGGCATGGAAGTCTGACTGGAGCTTGAACCCAGGATTAGATGAATAGTTATGTTTTATAATCTACGGGCCTATCTCCAAAGTTGTATAATTTATTCTATTCTTTTTTTAATCATGTTTTTTTTCTCTTCTTTCTCACTATCTATAAAAAAAACCCAAATAGAAGCAGTTAATATATAATTGATAAATGAGGATCCCTATACTCTGATAGCTGGAATTCCATCTATTAACAATATGTAATTGATATACTAAATGTGTTTTGATTATGATATGTACATGCTTCTAATAAAAATATTATTAAAAAAAAAAAAAGCGCTCCCATCACAGTACTGAGAGAAATAAACATTGGATGTTGGTCAGAGTGCCAGGGAACTCCCCTGTAATTCTGTAAGTAGCACCACAGGCTCTTCTCTTGATCATCTGATAGGGCAGGCAAATATCACATCTGAAAGATCACATCTCCAACAGTGCCCTATTCCTCAGCAAGTGAACTAGAGCTGCACTCTGGGAAACCAACCACAAAGAACCTTCTACCTGGCAAAAGATTTTCATTTGTTCAACCTGACTTGATTACAAATTCAAGTTGTAGAATTATTTAAATTCTTTTAATGCAATTAATCCTTTCCATTAATGGGATAACACACAAAGAAATCAGTAAATACAATAAATTAATGATGAGTAATACAAGGTAACCAGACTATAATAGTGCGAAGTACAGAGAGGAACCAAAACAAAGTCCATAGTAGGTCATAGTTGCTGACGTACGATAGTGGTTGGTGTTGTGCAGTGTTCAAGAGCCTGATGATTGCTAGGCAGAGTGAGGATCTTTAATGATACTAGCTCCTTTTTTGAGGCAGAGCCTCCTGTAGATCCCTGCAATGGTGGGGAGGTCAGTAGTTGTTATTGACCGGGCAACGTTTACCACTATCTACAGCTTCCATTCCTGGGCATTTCAGCTACTGATCCAGGCCCAGGTGCAACCATTCAGCATGCTTTCTACCATGCACCAGTAGAAGTTCGATAGAGAATTTGATAACTTATCAAATCTTCACAATCCTCGAAGGAAGTAGTGGTGTCAAAGAGCATTATTTGTGATTGCAACAAAGTTCTGGACTCTGAGTAGATTTCCAAGAACTTGAAGTTGTTGACTATCTCCACCACAGTCCTGTCAACAAAGATAGTTTCATGGATCCTCGGCTTTCCCTTCCTGGAGTCAACAATTAGTTCCTTGGTCTTGCTAACAATGGGAGCAAAATTGTTGTTCTGGCACCATTCCATCAGATTATCAATCTTTCTCTTGTATTCAAAAGCTTCCCATCAGATCTAGTGCTGGATGTGCAACTGCCATCGTTCCTCCAGGTTCAACTCTCACAAGTTCTAGGAGCAGAATTAGGCCACTCTGCCATTCAACCATGGCTGATCTATCTTTTCCTCTCAACCCCATTCTCCCCATAACCTCTGACACCCCTACTAATCAAGAATCTATCAATCTCAGCCTTAAAAATATCCATTGACTTGGCCTCTCTTTTCCTGCATCTGTCTGAAACTGAAACAAATAGCTGGCAACCTTTAGATCTCATTTGATGGCAATGAGGGCATCACTAAAAGACAGCACAATTCTCCCTCTGTAGCAATGCCCAACTTGGATCCTCCCACGGCTCTGCTTTTGTTGAAAATCCTCATTCACAATTTTGAAACCTCCAGATCTGGCTTGCTTACCCTAATCCTTAACTCACGATTCCATTCACACTATACTGGAGTTTGCCAATTAAAAAACAATTCAATGTAAAAATTCACATTTTATTTTCAAAACCCTCTAAGGCCTTGCCCCTTAATTCTTTGCCATTTCTTCCAGTCTCCTAATCATTCAACATCTGTCCTTCTCCACTTCTGGTTTCTTGTACACCCCAGTCAGTAATAGTCATGGTTTCAATTACCAAAGCCTTAGGCTCTGGAACTCCCTCCCTAGATCCTTCCCCTTTCAAAGTCAAAGTCAAATATATTCGTCACATGCACCAACCAAAGTACAATGAAATTAACTTGCCATGCAGCGATACAGTTGGAAAAAAAAGAACACACGATACACAATGAAAACCAACACAAACTTTTTTCCCTCAAAAAAAAATTGTCCATCAACACTAGTTTCTCAGGCGACTCAATTCCATATTTTATGAAGTGCCTTGGTCTATTCTGCTACATTAAAGGTGCTGCTTTATGACAAGTTAATATTTTGTCATGTGAAATGTGCCTAAATCTTTAACAGAATTCTTTACATCAGCCTGCGATACAATAGAAATTTCCAACTAATATCCATAATTTGAAAATATATAGCACCAATAAATCAGGAGATCTAGCAGGCTGCTTAGTGTCTTCCCGGCCAAACATTTAATAAGATCACCATCAATCTGATTATAAACTCAACTCCACATTCCTGCTGTAATCTTGCATCTCCTGGCTGATGAAAAATCCACCTATCTCCAAAAGTGCACGTGGAGAGGATATTTCCTCTTATGGGAGAATCTAAAACAAGGAGTCACAAATTTAAGAAGGTAGCCCCTTTAAGGTACAAATGGGACTTCCAAGGGTCTCTGAAACTATTTTTTCTCAAGAGGCTCCATGTTCACTCTGTCCAAACAGCCTCTGCTTTCATCTATTTAGTTTTAACTGGATATATTGGAAATAAGCATATCAAAGGCAATTGATTTTGTTAGCAAAACAAGTAAGGACTCTGATGTCAAACTAATACAGTATGCTGCCCCATAGAAATGTGTCACTTTCTGTTAATATCAAGCTTGACAACCAGCTGACTACTGGGCACCAGCAAGCTAGGAACTACCAGTCATTATCTGTACTTTGAAAGTGTGAAGTGTTAACATTTTGTTTGCTGGTCCATTCCAGAACACACAAGAGCCTTGGTTAACTATGTAGAAGCATAATGGTCATTTTTAACGACCATAAATGGGATCACAATAAATATTAACATTTTATTGAAACCCAACAGCCTCTAATGTGCTCACTTGTGAACTGAACAGAAGGAGAGCAAGGAAACAAGCAGCCAACCTGTTCCCAGGAGGCAGGATGGAAATTCAAGCATTTGGCTCAGACTGGCAACTGCTGACTTCAAACACAACAGAAAATGCCAGAATCACTCAGCAGGTGTCGAGAGAAAAGGTCAACATTTCGGGGCAATGATTCTTATTCAGAACTTCCGATTTCACCTGTGTTTCCATTTTAACAATGGCTAGCTAGGCTTCCAGGAACCAGGAAAACAAAGCACTCAAAGCGAGCGCAGCAACTAAACGGCTTGTGGTTCTGTAGGAGTCATTATCCAAAGGGTCCACCCAGTTAAAATGCACAACAACATCTCACCCTGACTATTCTCCCAGGCAGGACTCAGGGAAACAACTCACCATCATCTTCGCAATTTGGGACGAGCAATAATGACTGGACATCACTGATACCCAGATTCACAAAATAAATTAATAAAAGAAACACGGCATATGATTCTGAAAGAAAGGATCGTTTCTTTGATCAAAATAGTTGACAGAATTCTTCATGGAACATTTCAGGTTTATTGACACAATGAGAGTGTACACTTGTCAACTGAAACAATCCAAACATTGTGGAGAGAGGTACACAGGAAAGAGGTATGAACAGTAAGGTGGTTAAAAAGTTCAAGTAGACATTATAATCACTTTGACACACACACTGTTTTTCTCATGGAGTTTAACCAGGCAACTGAAGGGGTGCTACAAGAGGGTTGGGAGAACTATGGGCAGATATCATTAGGGTTGGGAGAACTATGGGCAGAGACGTTTGCAATACTCATTGGTAATTGCTAACCGTTGAGAAATTACTGATAGGTAAATGTAGGTAGATGTCAGTATAAGGCAGGACCAAAAGAGAAGCTGATCTCCCCAAATCAAAACCACCCTAAGACAGAGAAATATCTTGCTCCCCAAGTAAACTCTATGTTTGGACTAGGAGCATCCAAACTACCGTTCCTGGGCTGGGGTCACTCCACACCAACTTTAAATTGGTTCTTCAAACACAAATTTTGGACCCTCGTATTCCAAACTCAACTGAATTCAAGGAATGCGATGACACAAATATAGAGTTAGATTGTGCCAAAAATCAGTTGGTCTCCTGGAATGTTAGATTTCTTCTTGCAAGCTAGTTATCACAGAACTGTTGATAGGAAAAAAAACCATGTTGTGAAGGTTTATAACACAGATTTGCTGTACTGCTTAACACAGAAAAACATATGTGATTCAATGATCATCAACATTCCAATACAATGCTCATTACGATTCTCAAGGATGTGTTTGCAGCTCCTTGCTATATTCCTTGCACACTCACAACTGTGAGGCCAAATTCTGCTTTATCTACGGGTTTGCAGAAGACACCACTGTAACGAGCCGGATCTCGAACAATGACAAATAGGAATAAAGGAAGGAGACAGAGAGCTTAGTAATATGGTGTCAAGACAGCAACCTCTCCCTCAATGTCAGCAAGACGCTGGAACTACTTATTGACCGGGAAGTGTGATGGAGCAAATGCTTCAATCAGCATTAATTGTGAAAATGATTGAGAGCTTCAAGATCCTCGGCATAATTATCACCAGTAACCTGTCCTGGACCACAACATTAAAGCTACAGCCAAAAAAGCACACCAATGCCTCCACTTCCTCAGAAGATGAAGTTCAGCATTTCTACAACGACTCTTACCAACTTCAATAGATGCACTGTAGAAAGCATAGAATCAGGATTTATCACAGCTTGGTCTGGCAACAGCTTTGCCCAAGGCAGCAAGAAATTGCAGAGAGTTGCTTAGCCCATTTCTTCACTCAGCCCAGCCTCCTCACTGTCAATTCCATCTACACTTCATGTTGTCCTTGAAAATCAGTCAACATAATCAAGGACCATTTACACCCAGGTCATTCCCTCTTCTCCCTTCTTCAGTCGGGCAGAAGATACAAAAACTTGAAAGCACATATCATCAGATTCAGGAACAACTTCTTTCACATTGTTTTCAGACTATTGAATGGTCCTCCCATAAGCTAGGGTATAGTCCTGATATTCTAACCTACCTCATTGTGGACCTTGAACTTTTTCTCTGTAATTGTGATGCTATGACGTTGTAACATGATATTTTTGCACTCTGGCATTTTTCTCTTTGCACAACCTGTCGTACTTATGAATCACTTCATTGTACTCGTGTATAGAATTATTTGATTTTCATAAGCATGCAAATAAAAGCTTTTCACTGTATCTCTGATCAAGTGGCAATACATTGCCAGTTTCTTGCAGCCTTGGGCACAGCAGCTCTCAAATAAAATTGTGAAGCTGCTGCAGCTGAAGTTAAAGAAACTGCAGTCTGAAGAAGGGTCTCGACCTGAAATGCCACCCATTCCTTTTCTCCAGAGATGCTGCCTGTCCCACTGAGTTACTCCAACATTTTGTGACTATCTTCAGTTTAAACCAGCATCCTACACAAAGTTGTGAAGTTTCCAGATGGGATGCTTTCTGCGACGTAAGCTGGTGGGAGTCATTAAGACATGCTGAATTACCTTTGTCTTCTACGTCTTCTATGACATTTGCAGATATCTGCAGATGTGGTACGGCAGTGGCTTTTTGGGATGATCGACAGCTCCGAACAAGACTGCAACAAATGTCGTGGACACAGCCCAGTCCATCACTCTGACAAGCCTCCTCCCCACTCTACAGTTCATGCTGCCTCGAGAAAGCAGCGAGCATAATAATCGAGGACCACTCACAACCCAGTCATCCTCCCTGAGAGACAGCTATCTTTACTTAAACTGCAAATCTAATTCAGTTCACAGATGCATAAAGTTTACTGTACTGGCAACTGTTTAATCTATTGCATGCACTTCTCATCTGTGTTGCGATTGGTACAACCAGACAGATGCTATTGGTACTGGGGTCACTACATCTGAATCTTTATTAAAAACAATGAATACACATGACTGCAAACACAAAATTTGTCTGTTATGACACAACTATCAGCACTGACCATCATCACATTGTGAAACTGACAGCAATTTACTAGAGGATGCACATGTGCCGCTGGACATGGAAATCCAGTAGCTGCGTCTTGTGGTTACTTGCTTGTTCATATAGTTTTGCAGCAGCTGTCAGCATAATGAAGCGTAATTAGGAATCTGGTATTTAATAAAACTGTTCCTGCTGCAAAATACCTGCCAAAATGCTGCGAAAATGAATTTATTATAAATGGTTAAACATGCCATAATTATGACTTACCCAAATTTACCTGGCACTTAAAGAAAAACAATTCTGTGTACCTGTATTCCAATTCCCTTAAATGGACTTTCAAAACATAATGTATTTTCAATTTATTTAATTACCTTTAAAAACAGTTCATGATATTGTAGATTTTACTTTAATCCTATTAGTTTCAATCTTTATTTTATGCTTTATAATCACTCATTTCAAAATAATATATTTTATATAATAATATGTAAGCCAGTGAGGACACTTTGTTTTGGTCGCCAGGTTGATGTCAGTGGTTGTGGATCTCAGGGATTAGATTGAACAGATTGACACGGCTACTAACACCACAGGAGAAGTGCACATCTCGGCGAATGCTGTATTTCCCATAGGCAGTTATCGCCAAGTCAGTGGGAAGTTCCATCACTTCGTCACTGAATGTAAAATCCAAACCGCTTATACGTGGACAAGATTCAGTGCCATTAAGATATCAGATGATTACAAAATGAAAAGCACAGATAGGAAGAAGTGCCAAGTTTGCAGTTGCACTAAATAAAGGTAAGATAATCCTGCTTAATTGTTTATTTTTGGTGATGTCTACTAAGCACAACTGCTCACAACATATATTGAATATAGTAAAATGATGGGAGCAAATTATTTGAATTTTTTTTCCATAAACTTACATTAAAAAAATTTGTCTTGTTCCTCTCATAGAAGAGCCCTTGTGCTGGCATATGCTTCAACTGTTGCCATGGAACAGTAACACCAAGCAACACGTCTCGAGCCCAGTTCAGGTTCTGCAGGAAGATTAAATTGGGAAAGTTACAACAGTGATCAAAGGAGTATGTTAACATACTTTAAAGTGGCACACAATTAAACAAAAACTTGGTCATAGTATATTGGATTTACTAATGGAACAAAAAATTACGACTTAAAAGAATACACATTGGGTTGAATATTCTAGCAATGGCTGTGGTTTCAGTGTCCAGCTACTTTCATGCAGCCTGTTTCTGGATGTTAGTGGATTCATGTTTGCAAGTCTTTTAATGGTACTCTTAAGGAAACTTTTAACTTTGTTAAGACAACAACAAAAAATAACTGTTAATATGTGTTAAATATCTCTAAATTCTCCCATAATTTTATTAACATCATATATTTTACATTTTCTTCAGTAGCTTTTAAAAATTTGTGATATTTCAAATACAGCCAAACTCCATTAATCAGGGAGATTTGGGAAATGAAGGTGCCGATCTAGAAAACTGTCCAGACAATTGATGTTCTTTCAAATTAAAAACCCAACACTTCTTAAATACCATTCTTTTAGCTATTATATAAGTCAATGCTATAAATTTTCCCATGAACCTGGTGAGTTTCAGAGGACCACTGTGCCAAAATCCCTAAATGCTCACAAATTAATTCCTGGAATAGGGCAGATTTTCCCATAAGGAGAAATTAAGTTGGCTTGCCCTAGCTCTGTTGAGTTCAAAATAATAAAAGATGAAACATTCAAAATTCTTAAACAGAGCACAAGGTGCTGGAATAACACAGTTGGTCAGGCAACATCTCTGGAGGACATGGATAGGGGTCCCAACCTGAAACATCACCTACCCATGTTCTCCAGAGATACAATCGCTGAGTTACTCCAGCACTTTGTGTTCTATACATGATTCCGACATCTGTAATTCCTTGCGACTCCAGAGCTTGGCAGGGGTGGTGTGGTAGATATAGGGATAATATTTCTTCTAGCATGTGTATCTAGGTTCAGGGGTTAACATTTGCAAATCAAGTGGAGGCAGTCAACCATTCAGGACAGATATGAAGAAAAATGTCTTCATCCAGAGGGTGGTGAGTTTTTTAGTAATTTCTACCAAGAGACTATACAAACTCAGTTGTTGAGTATATTAAAGACAAAGTTAGCTAGATTTTTGAATATTAAATTAATTTAAGGAGATTGGGTTAGTTCAAGAAAATGGTGCGTTGTAAAAGATAAGCCATAGTCCTACTGTTGGCTAGAACCGGTGTAAAGGATCAAATTGCCTAGTTCTGGTTCGTATGTATGCTCATATGTACCAATTATGGGATATCAGCTGTCCCCAATTCATTCATATTCTACTACATGCCCATCAAATATACAATGGGCCAACTTTGGTCAAAGTAGTTCCATAATGATAATGATCGCCTTTTGATGTTGATTAACCACTAGTATTAAATGCTTCAAAACTGCATTATAAATAGATGCTTGACATTGCTCTGTGCAAGTTATACACAAATCTTTAATTCAGCTGAAACAGGAGTATGTCACAATCAATTTCATTTCAATGTGATAATTACAGGTACTCATCAAGGCTCTATTTCTGTACATTTTGACTTTCTTGCTTTTAATACTGCTTTGAAGAGCTAATTCACAGGATATTGTCAGGAGAACTGGCTGAAGGGAGGTACACCATCCAGTGGTATGAGACAATCACTAGAGATAGTTGTTAAACCTCAGGCTTCATCCACTTCAGCCATATTTTCCTCATGTTCTTCCAAGCCAGTTCATTGGCCTGCCCCTCAATGCACATTGCTTAAAAGGAAAAAGTCATAGATTATGAACATAAATATCATTAAAAAATATAGCACTGCATTAATACTCCATTGATGCCAAACTCTGGACATTCCAATGACAAGTTGCCCACCATATTTACGGGAGTGGCAAATTAGTGGGATGTGGAGAGAACAGTTTACAGTTAAAATTAGGGAAGGAACAGAACTGCGGTGTGAGCCAGAATAGAGTCAACGAGCCCTCTACGGCATAAAGAAATATGAAATATGAGGATCTGGAGCATGACTGAGCAGACTGTGACAACAATCTCAAGTATGTGTGCAACTGAGTATCACATTATCAAAGTCTTCCAGGAAGTCTCAGAGACCCGAGTTCAATCCTGACTACGGGTGCTGCTGTACAGAGTTTGTACATTCTCTTGTAAGCTTCTGTAACATGGATTACCAAAAGCAGATAGCCCAAAGCACCCATAGCAAAGGTTACACTATAGACACAAGGTTGGGAGCAGAAAAACCTGTTTACAATCAAGATTTAATGTTCCTTTATATTTAAGTACAGTCAGTTTCTAAAGAGAAAGTGTCATCCAAACAATTTACAGATTATTAATTACTCAGTCACTAACTTGTCCTGCATCAAATGTTGATGTAATATTACATGTACACAGCAAACCAACCGTTTTAGAGAAAATAGCAACACAGTGCTTGAGCAGATCGCAGAGGAAACTGTGGATTCACTTTGCACAGATTCATGCAGTCCACCATGCTGTCAATATGATCCACTTGCCCACTCTTGCCCTTCTAGGAAGGAAAAGGAATGGTCTCACCCCAAGGTGCCCAAGCATCATGAACAGCATGTGGTTCATGTAATGAACCACAACTGGCGAATCATGTAGAAAGTATTAACTGGAAAATAGGACCCAAAGAAAAACAGTCGCACATACTATGGGATGGATTAAGCATGTGCAGGAGGGAACATTTTCCATGGATGCAAAATCATATTCCTCCCTCTTCTCATCTCATCCACCAGTTACAACTCCAATGTCATGACCCAACCTTGATAGGCAGTTAGCTTGTTAGCTACAAAAAGAATAGATGATAAATTTCAAATTAGAGTTTATAAAAAATTATTGCAGGTGAATTGGGTAATCTCGTTTATACCTTAACCGAATTCGAGCAAGATGGAAGGTGCACAAACATACACACATTTATATTTTAATTTCTTGAAGATCAAATTCTTAAACAAATTTTAAAAGCCTTTGGCCAGATCCTCTTATAAACCCAGAACAGTTATATAGGAGACAGTTCCAGCCTACTTTCGATTGATACAAATACATCGATAGATGCTCCTGAACACATCATCAGTGATGTAACCTGGGGTCATTGGGTGTTTCGGGTCTTTCAACATCAGACACCCTCACCCAGGCGACCCAGCCGTGGTTGATCAGACCACGACTTGTGTTCAGGTGGCATTCGCTCCTCCCCATGGACCTCCTCTCCTGATCCAGAGCCATCTCGAGGCCTTCTCCGCTGCCTCTGTGGTGTTCTTGATGGCCCTTCTCCTTGCCACTCCGTTGATGCCCAGTGCACTCAAGGCTTTGTAGAGCGATTGCCCTGCAAAACCTCTGCAGCCAACCTCGATGGGCATACACCTTGCCTTCCAGCCCTGCTTGCGGCAGTCTATGACCAGTTCTTCATATTTGGTCATCTTCCTCTCATGGGCCAGCCCCAACAAGCTCTGAGACGGCCTCAGGGTCTATGTGCTGTGGGACAGCTGTTTCTTACGGAAAGTTGCCAGTCCTGCGCAGTCGCCAGGATCCTGATGGATTCCTGGCTGCTGTGGTTCTTGGCAGCTGCCTCCGGCCTCCAGACGGTGATCATCTGGGTGGTGGGGCGTTCTCGTCTGCAGCTGCTGAGTTGCTGATGGCTTCAAGGGTTTGAAACCTTTTTGGTCATGTGTACCGGCCCTGCCCAAGAGCTTTGGGCAACAGCTCAGGATGTGTTCCAACGTCCCCTTGCCTGAGCATTGGGGCAATCTGGAGATTCCGCCTTGCCCCAGATGAAGCAATGTGGACCAGGAACTTGATGCGCTGTGGTTCAGCCTGCCAGAGCTCAGTCCATGTGACTTTTCGGTCCATGGCCTGCTCCCACCTTGTCCAGGATCCCTGCTGCCTCAATCCAACTGCTCTGGTACACCTCTCCTCCTCCACCACTGCCCTCATTTCCTCCTGGACCACCCTGCGCCTCTCCTTCCCCTTGGCCTTGTCAAACTGGGGAGATGGGAAGATTCCCAGGCCTGCTCTTCCCCGAGTCACTGCTCCCACCAGGACTCTGTGGCGTATCCGGGACTCTGCTTGCAGCACGGCTTTGCCGGCTCTCCACTTCCTCCCAGTTTTCACCTCCACCCCTGCTTGAGCCACCTTGGAGTCCCTGTACAGCATCACCTCTCTGGCCCGAGTCACCTTGAACTCCTCCTTCTTGAAGATCAAATTCTTAAACAAATTTTAAAAGCCTTTGGCCAGATCCTCTTATAAACCCTGAACAGTTATATAGGAGACAGTTCCAGCCTACTGACTTACTTATCAAGAGAGAGGCAATTAATTTTCTGCACATCCACATTCTTCCATCCAGGCCCATTAAATGTTCTGTATCACCAGGCTTTTGCATTGCCACTGGCGATCCAAATAGAGCCAACATTAGTCTGGGCTCAACTGCACAAATCCACGGGGAGGTCCAGGCCTCTGACTTGGCAAGGGCCCATGAATGGACGGCAGGCCAGAGAAGATTGGGCCCCGGCTCGGTCAGGTGATGGGACCTCCACTTGAGAGGCTGGAGAAGACAGAACCCTAGACTCGGTAGTTGGATGAGCGGGGCACCTGGCTCGGCAAAATGCTGGAGGGGACGGGACCCTGGCTCAGCGATCCAAGCTGGAATATGCTTGAAGGCTCTGAATTAGGAAAGGATCAAAGTCTCATTGGATCAAAAAGCCTTGGTTAAAAATGACTTGGTTAAAAATGACTGACTGGCTGAGGTCACAGACGGGTGATGAACAGCGTGGAAATCCATCTTTGCCACAAATTCAGAATAGTTATTAAAAGGCAACAAGGGAGAAAATCCAGAAATCCTTAAGATCAGAGAATCTATTAACCCATTGTTAAAAGGGCTTGAATGTAAAATTATTTTCTCTAGGTATAGAAAGGCTACTGTTGCTGTTGGGAAAAGGTAAACCACCAGGACAATGAGTCAAGATGTACAATGTGCTCCAACTTCTTCAATGTAATAATAACTTTATTTGTATAGCACTTTTCATACAATTGAATGCAACAAAGCGCTTTTCACAAAAACCCAGGTCTAAACAAAAATACGATTTAAAACAGTAAGGACAGAGACAATAAATGACATGAAAAGCAGAATATAAAATAAAAAAAGTGTAAAAGGACAAGAAACAAAATCACTAAGGTCAAATAAAGATGGAAGAACTATGTTAACCATTTCATGGAAATGCAGTTGTTGCATTGGATTTACTTGGCTGCTGACAGCCCACTCTATCAGGAATTCAGCAAGGACAGAAGGAACAAAGGCAAGCTGAAAGCTGCAGCCATAAATACTTGGCAAATAGTTGATGATTGACATTTTGGGAATAGCCGCCAGATATTTACAAGAATCATCTAGAGTAAATGTTATCAGTGGCAGGATTTATAATATCAATACATTGAATAAGTTTTTTTTAAGTTTCAACGTTCTCAAGAATTATGGGGGTTTCCTCATTTGACTTGATCACTTTTTTGCTTTAATTCTATTCTTATTTTATATCTATAGCTTCAATTTTTGCATCTGCATCTATTATCACACTGCCCATTCTTGGACAGGAAATGCAGCATAAAAATCCATCATCAGCACTGGATGAAATTAGTTTTATTATGGCACAGGATAAACACGTTTTATTGAGCTCTTCTTCTCTCACCCCTGCCTCCGGCCCTATTTCCCGGGCAAGGAGTCCTTGCCTTCTAGTAACGACCCCGTCTCCCATCTCCAACATTTCTTCTCCTCGTGGACACCTCCTGACGGCCTTCTACCCTTTCTTAACCTTTCTATTTCCAACTGCTGGTGCAAAATCAACGGTCTTGACTTCTCCACTCCCCTTACCCACTCCAATCTACCTCCTCTGAAAGCACAGGCCTTCGCACAATCCTAATATTGTTATCATACCTGTGGACAAGGGAATTGCTGTTGTAGTCTGGCAGGCTGACCTCGACTGTGCTGAGGCCAGGTGCCAGCTCACAGACACCGCCTCACACTTAGCCCTCGACCATGACTCCACAGAACACCAGGCCTTCATCTCCAAGACCGTTACAATCTCATCACATTTGGCAATCTCCCCTCTGCAGCCTCCAACCTTATAGTTCCCCAACCCCGCAGTGCCCTTTTCCATCTCCTCCTCAAAATCCACAAGCAGAATCACCCTGGCGGACCCATTGTTTCTCCATGCTCCTCCCCCCCCCCCCCCCCCCCCCCCCCCGAACTCATCTCCAAATACCTCTATTGTATCTCACTCCCCATTATTCAGTCCTTTCCGAGGCTCCTCACAAGCAGCCTGAAGAAGTGTCCTGACCCAAAATGCCGCTAATCCAAGTCTTCCAGGGATGCTGCCTGATCGAATGAGTTAATCTAGCACTGTTTTACTCAAGATCTCAGCATAGGCAGTTTCTTATGTAACCACAAGCAGTAGGTCAGCATCAGCAGCTGGACATCATTTAGGCATGCGATTCGGCTTCAAACAACCATAGAAATAGTAATTATATGCAGGGCATTTAAGAATCTAATTTTAAATATATTAAATATTATCTACCATTAATGCAATGGCATTCAGATTTTACCTTTTTGATTTGGGTTAGACTTTGTTTTGATTTTATGTTAATAATGTCTATTGAAATCATAATTTTGCCTGACTGTTAGTGACATTAACCAATTTACAAACAATTAGCTTCCAGCAAGACAAACAATCTAGGTTTGAAACAAACCAGGCAACTCAAAAGCATGCAGCCTCCTTATACTACAATGTAAACGTACCATAGATGATCACACCATTTGCTATTTGGATGGTCTTCATTTAACACAATAGGCCAAAAGCAGCTGAACAAAAGGACAAAAGCAAGACTGTAGATGCTGGAAAGCATGTTGCGTTTTCATTACAGACGGAACAAAATCTAGTTGCAGCATCAAGGTGGGGATGGGAAAATATTCTCTGTCTATGCAGTAACTGTGATTGGTGATTTGACAAGTCGAGCGGAAACAGAGGAGTAAAAGCAAGTTTTCCTTCTGTGCACCCTGGAAGTTGCAAAAAGTGAGAAAAAATCTTGTTTTCTTGTGATCAAAACAGAAGCTGAGAAAGACACCAGACTGAATTACGAATTAACATAACTCAAGAGAAAAAGTTAAAGAATTGATAATTTTTAAAGTGTATTCATTAATATGAATGCAGTGGCATAAGTTGTTGTTCCCCATAATATAATTTGCATTATAATTCACAGGACTATATCTCCAATTATAAAATTCTTGCAAAATAAGTGTTTATTCCTTGATAAATAGCTTCATTCTGTTAGAATTCTGTCTGCCTTTTGAAAATTAGACTTCACAAGAAGATAAGCAAGAACTCATGGTATCCAGAAAAAACAATGAAGGGTTCTATTGTCACAGGCTTAACTGGACTTTTGACTATGAGCATCACTTCACCATCCACGGAAAGAAGATGATTTCAAGAAGGATATATAGCTCTTGGGGCTAATGGAATCAAGGATATGAGGAGAAAGCAGGAACAGGGTACTGATTTTGGATGATCAGCCATGATCATATTGAATGGTGGTGCTGGTACATAGGGCCGAACGGCCTACTCCGGCACCTATTTTCTATGTTTCTATGATTAATGTATTGCAGCAATAGGGAACTCAGATGCAGAGAAACATTTTGTGCAGATTTCGAAAGATCTTCACTGGTAAATGCTGATCTTTATTACTTGTGATTTGTTATCGAACCATTCATTTTTAATTGAACTGTATCTATAATACTTATCCAACAAATGGATCATGACACCACAGTGACATAGCTAGCAGAGCTGCCTCCGCAGAAGTCCAGCAAACCCGGTTTAATCCTGATTTGTCTGCATGGGGTTTGCATGGTCTCCCTGTGACTGCAGTAGTGTCCTCCATCTGTTCCAGTCTGCTACCACATCCCAAAGATGTTGGGGTTGATAGATTTATTGGCTTCTATAACTTGACCCAAGAATGTAAGTGAGAGGAAGAAACTGGAGGGAGTTCACAATGCTGTAGGACAACTGCAGAATCTTCATTTGCTGTTTTGAGCCAATGGATATGGGTAAATACAGCAGTCAGTACTGAAACTGAATGTATCCATACTTCCAGGTTATTTCCCTGTTTCTTATGTAATATTTCCATTGTTTCATATCCTGTATTTTAAATAGTATAGATCATGGTGTGTAGCCAAAATAATGAGATGAAGCAAAAATAAATAAATTTGTTTTTACAAAGAAAAATATCAGATATGTCCCTATGTTTTCTTGCCTTTTTTTTGTGACATTTTTCCAGCAGGATTTCATCAAATCCTTCGGCGAATTTATACCAGAAAGATTACATTAATTTTGCAATTAAATAACTATACAAGCCAAATTTGGATTATGCTTATGATTTTTTTTAATCATTTATCACCGATTAGATGGTTTTCTGATGTCCCAGGTTTTTGCAGCAGAACGCGAGTACGGTGCCCCTTTGGCCACGTATAAATGTGTCACGTGTAAACCGTTTTTATATTTGTTTCTTTTTTTATTGTTATATTTTGTGTTTAAGCTTTAAGCTTTGAAATACTTAATAATGAATAGAACTTCAAATCATGAAATTAAAATCTAGTTTGCTCACCTATTTTAGCGGTCTCATTCTGAAGTCCCTCCTGTTGTCAATGCTATTTATAGCGCTATAATGGGGTTTATTTGCACTCGTCGCAATTAAAACAAAAAATTCAAACAACGCAATTATAATGACCCTGGAGTGAACCCTGGTGGGTTAGGTGCTGACATTTTGTAAGGGAGCTTCGAAATCAGTAAGTGTCCCATATGTCTTATATGTTTCATTTGTTTTATTTCAAATTTTGAAAGTGTTAAATTTTGGACAAATTTTAGTTGATTTTAAGCACAAATTAGGCCCATTTTTAATCCTGTGGCATTTCATTATGATTTAATTTGGCCACCCATGTCACAGGTTGGTACCCTTATTTACGGAAACACCCATATCCTTGGTTCATAGATCCTCATGGAATAACACTGCCAGACATCCAGGGAACCATGCCAATCCAAGGAGAAAGTAAAGGGAAAACAGTGGTCTCCATATAGCACATGGCACATTGCTGTGCAGCATGCAAGAGTTTCTCACAACAGCAGAGACAACCATTACAACTAATATGAGGAGCTGTTTTCAGGCATGACTTTCAACCCCAGTCAGTGAATGAACGTGATTTGCTTCCATGGGGTAAAGGTGAAATTGATAATCTGGAAAACTAACCTGCCTCTCTACCCACTAACAGCTTATCAAGAGGCAACATGACGAAATATACTGTGACCACAGTGAGAGGTAGATTGTGTAACACCTTTTGATCTTTCCACTGCTCAAGAATGCCCCATAAGTGGTTCAGGATCTTGCACATGCTAGCTCACTTTGCACTGTGCCCTTCACTGGAAATATATATATGGCATTAGAGATAGGACAAAGAAAAGGCAATTAGCTGACCAGTATAATCTAAAGAAGATTGTTATTGACTTCAGGAGGCAAAGCAGTATTGATGGCAATGATGGACGATAGCTTCAAGTTCCTGGCAGTAAATATCACCAGCAATGTCTTGGACCAGCCACATCAAAGCTATGGCCAATAAAGCACACACGCCACCACTTCCTTAGAAAACTTGGGAAATTCAGCACGTCCCCAACAACCATCACCAACTTTTGCAGATGTGTCATAGAAAGCATTTTATTGGGATGCATCACAGTCTGGTTTGGGATCAGCTCCATCCAAAACTGCAAAAAAATTGCGTATGTAGCACAGACCATCATGCAATCCAACCTCGCTTCCATTGATTCCATCTCCACTTCACGCTGCCTTGGCATAATGGAGGATCAGTCTCACCCCCCCCCCCCCCCCCCCCCCCCCCCCCCCTCCCCCCCCCCCCCCTCTCCCATTAGGTAAGGGGTACGGAAGTTTAAAAACGCATACCTCAAGTTTCAGGTACAGTTTCTTCCAAGCGTTTATCAGGCAATTGAATGATCCTCTCATCAGCTAGAGTGTGGTCCTGACCTCCCATCTACCTCATTGCAGACCTTTGAATTATCTTGAATCAGACTTTATCTTGTACTAAATGTTGTACCCTTTATCCGTGCACTGTGGACGGCTTGATTGTATTTAGGTATAGTCTTTTCTTTGACTGGATAGCAAGTAAACAAAAGCCTTTTCACTGTACCTAGGTACATGTGATAATAAACTAAATTATACATGAAGTCTTCAAACAACAACCATCCAATTGCCTAGAAATATACCACTAAATCTGCCAGTCATCCCAGCACATTGTACCAAAGTTCATCTCATTTACTTCCTTTACGAGTATGATATATAGTGAATTTAGGCTCTCAAATGAAGATGAATTTTGAGTAATTATTCAGAGAGAACAAAGGATACATTGTATCAAGGAACAATGGACGTTCATCTTTGGGAGGAATGAGGATATCCATCCTCCCAAGGTTATTGGAAGGAAGTGTTTTTTTCAGTTTTTTTAGTCTTTAGAGATACAGCGTGTAAACAGGCCATTTGGACCCCCGAGTCCGTGCTGACCAGGGATCACCCCGTACACTAATTCTATCCCACACACATAGGGACAATTTTACAGAAGCTAATTAACATGTAAACCTTTGGAATAGGGAGTAAACCGGAGCACCCGGAGAAACCCAAGCGGTCACAGGGAGAATGTACAAACTCCCTAGAGACAGTACCCATAGTCAGGATGGTGTGGAAGATTGCATCCTTCACGTGGTCCGCCCTGTTTCGACGAATGCAATCAACCTGGCGTGCACAATCAAATAAGATCAAATAGAACAAGTTGTCCTACAACTTTAGGCTGTGCACGCCATACGCAAGAAGAAGATAGTCAGGATTAAACCCATGTCTCTAGCTCTGTAAGGCAGCAACTCTACCACCGTACCATAGTGCCACCCCTAAGTGAGGTCTCAGCATGGCAGTAGAGGGGCCTATGACAGAGTGGTTGAACAGTATAGCTTTCTAACAGGAAGCTACTTTCACGAATAATGACCAGCATTGCCGAAATCATCCTTAGTAGATATCCCAGCAGTGGCCCAGGTAGGTTTGGGTCCATTACGTAATGCAACGTCTGATATCCACATAAGATCTTTTTCAGTTTAGGTCAGTGCCACATTCATGCTGGAACAAAATCAGAATAGTGAAATTGATCATGCTTTTTAATGTCACTGCTTTTTCCCCCCCACTGAGTTATTTGTACTGTATACGTGTATTAGACACATGGAACACCAGGGGACAGCATTCGCTAAGCATGGAATGACCAGGTTTAAGATAAAATTTGAAAATGCCGCACAAGTTAAAAAAAAGCCACAGAACAGAATTTCTCAGCCAAGTCCCCAAAGTGGCCAGTAATTGTTCTAAAAAATTCTCATCCCTTCCCAGCATCAACTGTCAACGTTTTAACATTCCTCATGTTAATCAAGTCCTTTCAGTCACACAAAGTTGACCTTTTCAAGCAGGAATTTATGTTAAAAAAAAAAAAAGCAGAATGTCTTTCTAAATTAATCACATGCATTTACCTTGTGTGTCTTGCTGTAAATGTATAGATACGCCAGTCTGTAGAGACTCTTGTAGTGCTGAGGGAATCGGCTGAGACACAGATGCAGTGCTCTAGTACACTGCTCGATCAAGACTCGGCGCTGCTCCTTCTCATCTCCTGGCAGGCTCTGAGGGAGGTCCTCCAATCTGTAGGTGTCTTTTGTATCTCCTGGAGGTTCGGTTGTTTTCTTTTTTGAGTCACAGAGAGATGAGGAGGTGGTCCTGGTGGGAGTGACAATAGCTGTGCTTGTGATGCCAATCTGACACTGTGACTCAGTATGCAATTTTGCCCCTGCTTGTGCTGCCAGTCTCAAAGCCAGAGCATCTATGCCTTCACTGATCTCCATATTGCTTCCTCTGCAAAGCTCAGAGCAGACTCGTCCCACTGAATCCTCTTCTTCCAGCTTCCTATAATTCTCCCTTGATGGTATAGCAGTTTCCATAGGTGCTCTGTGACCTGTACGTTCAGCCAGCCTCAAAGTCAAAGCATCAATGGCGTCTGTAATCTCTGCATTGCCTGCTCTACAATCCTCCGATGACATTCGTAACCCAAAATCTTCTTCTTCTAGTTTTCCATGGCTCTCCCTGGATAAAACAGCAGCCTCCACGGTTGAGGAAGATGAAGGACTACCTTTACCAGAGTGAATCTTCTTGCTACTGTCCTGGGAACTGGCTGCATCTGTGAAAACGTCCTGGGTCGAGCTAGAGTCAGAAAGTACCAAAATCACGCTATCTTGACTTCTCTCTGAAAATAAAACACAAGTCATTCAATTATAGGTTGCAGTTTTTGGAATAATAGAATCATTACAACATGGAAGTTGCCTATTTGGCCCGATTCTGCTCTCTTCAAGAACCATTCAGCCAGAACCATTCCTCAACTCATTCCCCACAACCTTACAATTATTTAATTCTCAACTATCCAAATAATCACCTGCGGTATGCTTCGATTGAATGTCCTTACACTGTAGTGATTTCTACGTTTCTGGAAGGAAATTTGTATCTCAAGCTTGTTGCGTTGCGTTACATTCTGTGCCACCCTTACTGAATGAAAATCTGTTCCTCAGTCTCTAGTTTCAACTGATCTCCAAATTCAATGCCATTTTTGGGACATAGTCCAGATTTCTACGCGTACGAAATGTTCTCCTAAATGGCCTAGCTCAAATTGAGGTTACATTCCCAGCCACTGAGCCAAATATTTCATCTGCAGCATTCAAGCACAAATGTTAGTGATCAGAAAAGTCAATTTATTATTTGTGATTTTCTCATTTTTCCTCAACATAATTTCAGTCCGTGCAGTTCAGAGTACAATTTGCACACTATTGCCATTTTCAATAAGGAGATGAGTAGATAGGAAAATGAGGGAGAACAGTTCTCTAAGAATCAGTTTGACATCAGAAACTTTGCAAAACCCAATCATCATTGCACACCTATCATATTGTTTTTAAAAAGTTTTGCCAGAACAATAACATGTCAACAGAATCAAATTCCTTAAAACCTACTTAATTGACACTGTTCTACATTTATCGATGATCAGAAACAAGGCATTCGAATTTTTTTTAAAACCCTCCTTACTAATTACATGACTAACAGTTTCATGATGCAATTATCGGCAAAACACAAAGATTAAGTTATTACTATTATTTATACTTAACCAAGTAGTGTACAATAACACTCCAATATCTCACATTTAATACTCTGGTTGCGCCCGACTGACAGATGTTTCAGATTTCTGGATGTTATTCCTATTAATATCCCAATACGCTTTTAATTTACTTTTTTTCTAAGATGTTAGGCAGTAACATTTTCTTTAAACTTTTCAGTTTAAAGAGAGTGCAAGAACTGGGGCCCCAGTGAGTGGAAAGAGAAACAGTAAATACTACCTAGTAAAGTACATGCTGAACCATTGAGATTTCTGAATAGTCAGATATTGAATTATGAGTTTTACTGCGTAAACCATTCTTTTGCTAGCAAAATCAAAGGGTCTGTTTTCATGCTGTATCTCCAAAACTAAATAACAGTGAAAATCTTTATTGGTGCATGTTGAACAAAAGGAATATCTGGAGAGAATGCAATTTATTCAACAGAATGCTCATTGTAATGCGAAAAAAAACTCTTGTTGAGTTTCACTCTCTCTCTTTCCACAAGAGCAATCCGAAGATTGTAGAGGTCTTACTGCCTGAATGGAAAAGCTGCTTAATTTGCTGAAAACAGGTCAACAGCAAATGCCATCTCCATAGCCCTAAACTCATCTCTGGAACACCCGGCCAACGAGGAATCCTACGTTAGACTCATATTTATCAATTATTACTGCCTTCAACATCATAATCCCATCCAAACTCATCATCAAACTCAATAATTGAGAACACTTCCTCTCCAATAACTCTCAGCACCAGTGCCCCGCAAGGATATGTTCTCAGTCCCCTACCAAACTCACTTTACAGTCATGTGTGATATATAGGGGCCCACACCAGGAACACGGATACAGTAGACGAGGTTGAAGGAGGTTTTGCTGAATACTGTATCAGTTGTTCTCAGTGTGGGCTCTGACCTGGGCCTCGTCCACTGTCAGAGTGAAGCCACGCGCATATTAGAGGAACAGCCCCTCATATTTCACTTAGGCAGTTTACAACCCAGTGGTATGAATCTTGGACAAATGATTTAGTAGGATTAAATATAATTTGTTCAAATCCACGAGGATACAGGGAGGCTTCAAGGAGATACAGACCAGTAAAGTAAAAGATCAAGACTGGCAAATGGGAGAGGATTGTCAGATTTAACGAAAATATCTACCACCAGTTACACCACAGCTTGAGAACTCCATCTAGTTTTGGTCACATTACAGAAAGATTTGATTGCACTATAGCAGGCATTAAAGTATTGTAGCTATGAGGAACGTTGGGATAAAAATGCATTAATTAATGAATAATTATTTGTGCATTAATGTCCTGCAGCACCAGAGGATCAAACACCATCGACCATTGCTTTTCCATCATCAAAGATGGGCAGTAGTGGCACAGCTGGTAGAGCCACTGCCTCACAACTCCAGAAACCCGGGTTCGATCCTAACCTTGGGTGCTGCCTGTGCGGAGTTTCCATGTTCTCCCTGTAACCGCATGGATTTCATCCAGGTGCTCCAGTTTCTTCCCACATCCCACTGCCGGTTTGGAGATTAAATGGCCTCTGCAAATTGTCCCTAGTGTGTAGGAAGTAGATGCAAAAGTGGGATAACATAGAACTACTGTGAACGAGTGATCAAAGGTTCGGGTTGATCCAGAAGGGCGAAGGGCCTGTTTCCATGCTATCTCTAAAAACGAAAACATTTTCTAAACTAAAAATGCCTAAATCTCCACCCCTTGCCCTCGCTTTGGGAATTCCGACCTCTTGGCAGTGCCTTCTTCCTGCGTACAAGCAGCAACGAAAGAGCGCAGCCACAGTGGTGAGGATTGCACAGAGGAGGAAGAGCAGCAATTGCTTGAAGTTGGTAAACTGCCGATGTTCAAGTACATGGCAAGGGACCTGAAAGAATACACCACGGTTGTTAGCGACTTCATAAGGAAATGTGTGGAGCATCAAAACTATCCAGATGTTCACCCATCCAAAAGCCTTGGATGAATCAGGAGGCTCACATTTGTCTGAGGACCAGATCTCAGACATTCAAGTCTGACGACATACAAGGTCGTACAAGGTCCAGGCACGACCTGAATAAGGCCATCAAAAAGGCTAAAAGAGACTTTTGCTTTTTAAGTTCTAAATGCAAGGATAAGACGGACATTGGCAGCTGTGGAGGGCTCGCACAACATCACTTCCTGCAATGCAAAACCAACTGGCAGCTCAAGTGACTGAGAGGCACCATTCCTCGACGAGTTCAATGTGTTCCACGCACACTTCAATACATTGAATAGTGATGTGCTTTCTGTGGCCTCCATATCCCCCAATGGTATCGTAATCTCAGTCTTCAAGGCCGACGTCAGAAGATCCTTCATGAGGGTGAACCCTCAGAAAGCATCTGGACCTGATGGTATACCTGGTAGCTTTCTCAAAACCTGCATAGACCAACTGGATGGAGTTATTGCGATGTCTTCAACCTCTCATTATTAAGATCCGAGGTTCCCACCTGTTTTAGATAAGGTGATGTGCCTAATGTCTACCGACCAGCGGCACTAACATCCGTGCTGATGAAATGTTTCGAGGTTGGTTATGGCGCATATCTACACATCCCTTTTCATCTGGATCCTCGACTTCCTCATCAACATTACATAACTGGTACATAATTGGCAGTAGCACTTCCTCCTTGATAACCATCAGCACAGGGGCACCTCAAAGCTTTGCACTCAGTATGGGAAATAACTGGGTGAATACGGTGATAAGGAAATAGATAGATAAGGTGGGCAGAGTGCTGAGAAGATTTACTAGGATGTTGCCAGGACTTGTGGGCCTGACCAATAAGGAGAGGGTGACAGGCTAGGACTTTACTACTTGGGTGGCAAGAGGTTGAAGGATGTATAAAATCATGAGGGGGTAGATAGGGACAGTGCACAGTGTCTTTTACACAGACTAGCGTAATGTACATTGCTCTCCATAATGTTTGGAACAAAGACCCCTCATTTAGTTATTTGCTTCTGTATTCCACAATTTGAGATTTTTTAATAGAACAAAAATCACATGTGGTTACAGTGCACATTGCCAGATTTTAATAAAGGCCATTTTTATACATGTTGGTTTCATCATGTAGAAATCACAGCAGTGTTTATACATGGTCCTCCCCCTCCCATTTCAGGGCACCACAATATTTGGGACACAGCAATGTTATGTAAATGAAAGTATTATGTTTAGTATTCTGTTTCATATCCTTTGCATGCAATGACTGCTTGAAGTCTGCGATTCATGGACATCATCAGTTGCCGGGTGTCTTCTCTGATGATGCTCTGCCAGGCCTGTATTGCAGCCATCTTTAGCTTATGCTTGTTTTGGGGGCTAGTCCCCTTCAGTTTTTTCTTCAGCATATAAAAGGCATGCTCAATTGGGTTCATATCGGGTGATCGACTTGGCCACTCACGAATTGACCATTTTTTAGCTTTGAAAAGCATTTTTGTTGCTTTAGGAGTTTGTTTGGGATCATTGTCTTGCTGTAGAATGAACTGCTGGCCAATGAGTTTTTAGGCATTTGTTTGAACTTGAGCAGATAGGATGTGTCTATACACTTCAGAATTCATTATGCTACTACCATCAATGAAGATAACTGAGCCAGTACCTTCAGCAGCTATACATGCCACAGTCATAACACCCCCACCACCGCATTTCACAGATGAGGTGGTATGCTTTGGATCTTGCTTCCTTCTTCCCTCCATACTTCTTGGCAAACTTTAACCCGGCCATCCTATTTTTGCGGTTAAGCAGTGGTTTGCAACTCTGTATTTCTGTTCATGAAGTCTTCTGCGGACAGTGGTCATTGACAAATCCACACCTGACTCTTGAAAAGTGTTTCTGATCTACTGGACAGGTGTTTGGGCATTTTTCTTTATTGTAGAGAGAATTCTTCTGTCATCAGCTGTGGAGGTCTTCCTTGGCCTGCCCTTTCTTCTTAATGATGTTCCAAACAGTTGATTTTGGTAAGCCTAAGGTTTGGCTGATGTCTCTAACAGCTTTATTCTTTTCTCAGTTTCATTATGGCTTCTTTGACTTTCATTGGCAGAACTTTGGTCCTCATGTTGACAAACAGCAATAAAAGTTTCCAAAGGTGATGGAAAGAATGGAGGAAAGACTAGGTGCTGAGAGCTCTCTTATACCTGAAGGAGGCAATTACAACCTGAACAATTACAAACGCCTGTGAAGCCACGTGTCCCAAACATTATGGTGCCCTGAAATGGGGGGGGGGAGAGAGATGACACACACCTATGTATAAACACAGCTGTAATTTTTACAGGGTGTAACCAAAATGTATAAAAATTTGTAATAAAATTTGTAATAAAAATGTAATAAAATCTGACAATGTGCACTTTAATCACGTGATTTTTTTTTTCTATTACAAATCTCAAATTGGGGAGTGCAGAGGCAAATAAATAAATGATGGGTCTTTGTCCCAAACATTATGGAGGGCACTGTAAAACCAAAAGATATAGGTTTAAGGCAAGAGGGGACATATTTAAAAGGAACCTAAGCAACGGCTTCTCACACAGAGGTTGGTGGGTATATGGAACACGTTGCCAGAGGAGGTAGTTGAAGCAGGTACTAAAACATTTAAAAGACATTTGAACAGGTGCATGGATGGAAAGGTTTAGAGGGATATGGGCCAAATGCAGCAGGTAGAATGAGCGTAGATGGGGCATTTTAGTTGGCATGGACTAGTTGGGCCAAAGGGCGCATTTCTGTGCTCTTACACGAGGCTGAAGTGTGTATAAAATCATGAGGGAGTAGATGGGGAGAATGCTCAGATTCTTTTTCCCCCAGAGTAGGGTAATCCAGTACAGAGGACATGGGTTTAAGGTGAGAGGGGAAAGATTTAATAGGAGCTTGAGAGCCAGCTTCTCACAGGTGGGTATATGGAACACTGCGAGAGGTGATAGATGAGGCAAGTACTTTAGCATTTAAAAGACATTTGAACAGGTACATGGACAGGTAAGCTTTAGAGGGATATGGGCCAAACGTGGGCAGGTGGGACTAACATCGATGGGGCATCTTGGTCAGCATGGGCTGAAAGGCCTCCTTCTGTGTTTGAATATGAGAAAGATATCTAACTATATTAAATATAAATCTAACTATATTAAATATAAATAAATATCAATTAATATTGAAGCAGGAAATGGTTATTTGATATAAAGATCAAACTATACAGGAAAAAAAAAAGTCAGAGGGCATAGATGTATCATGAGAATGAGAAAGATTTAAAAGGGAACTGAGGGGCAACCTTTTCACACAGAGGGTAGCATGTGTGTGGATAAAGCTGCCAGAGAGTGATAGAGGCGGGTACAATTACAACAATTAAAAGATACTTGATATTACAGAGAGAAAAGGTTTGGAGGGATATGGGCAAACACAAACAGTTTAAACAGCCTTGGACAGCATGGATATGTTAGGCTAAGGGCCTGTTTCCAGGCTGTATAGTTCTATGATTCTATTTGCTAATAATCTTACTTAATTGGCTTTCAAGTGTGCTCCAGTACCACGTTTATAGTCCAATGTAAGTCTCAACCCTAAACGTTCATTATCCCTTTCCCTTCATAGATGCTACCTGATCAGCTGCCTTCATCCAACAGTTTGACACAATGCTAGCATTTATTTCAAGAGGGCTAGAAAACAAAACAGGGGTGTAATGCTGAGGCTCTATAAGGCGTGGTTTGGCCGCATTTGGAGTATTGTAAGTAATTGTGGGCAGCATATCTGAGGAAGGACATGCTGGCCCTTGAGAGGGTCCAGAGGAGGTTTGCAAGAATGATCCCAGGAATGACTGGGTTAACATATGATGAGTGTTTGACGGCACTGAGCCTGTACTGGCTGGTGTTAAGAAGGAGGTGGGACCTCGTTGAAACATACCAAATAGTGAAAGGCTTGGATAGAGTGGATGTGGTGAAGAAATTTCCACTAGTGGGAGAGTCTAGGACTAAAAGTCATTACCTCAGAATTAAAGGACGTTCCTTTAGGAATTTCTTTAGTCAGAGGGTGGTGAATCTGTGGAATTCTTTGCCACAGAAGGCTGTGGAGGCCTTCAGTGGATATTTTTAAGGCCGAGATAGATAGATCCTTGATTAGTACAGGTGTCAGGGGTTATGGGGAGAAGGCAGGAAAATGGGGTTAGGAGGGAGAAATAGATCTGCCATGATTGAATGGCGGAGTAGACTTGATGGGCCGAATGGCCTAATTTTGCTCCTAACACCTATGACTCTATGATGTTGCTCTAGAACCCAGCAGCTGCAGTCTTCTATCTCTTTGGTTTTGGAGAGTCAAAATCAAAGAGAGATACAGCACAAAACTGATCTTTTGGCCATTGAGTCTGCACAGATCATCAATTGCCCATTTACACTAATCTTAAATTCTTCTATTTTTTTTTATTCTCCCCACGTTCTCTTTAACTTCCCCTATATTCTACCTACACACTAGAGGCAATATACAGCAACCAACTATCAACCAGCACGTCTTTGAGATGTGGGAGGAAACAGGAGAACCTGGAAAAAAAAAAATCACAAGGTCACAAGGAAAATGTACAAACTCTTACACAGGCAGCACCTGAGGCCAGGATTGAAGTTGTATCTCGGTCCGATGAAGCAGCAACTCTACCAGCTATGCCGCTGTGCTGCCCGTTAGTATTACCAGAATTCTGGAGTGTATGTACTTTCATGTATCACAATGTATTTGTCAGCTGACAGACGGTGGGGAGGGCAGAGATGGGGAAGCTGTCCGACCTCCATCTCAATAGTGTAATTTACTATTATTAAGCTGATTTTCATCCCATTTCAGGTCAGTCCACATATCTGTTCCAAATACCATTTCTAGTTTTGGTTAATCAAAACAGTATGATCGAGCTTAATAACTTTCGCAGCACAAGATTTATGACCATCTTTCAACAGATCTCAGGCAGTCTCCTCAGCTTAGACTTGTTGAGATGCTGACTACAATATTATTCTTTAAAGCTTCCTCGAGTCTCTTAATTACTGCAAACATTTAAACATTTAAGAAAAGCTTAGATGTTCAACAGAGTATTTTTTGTTAAGTACAGGTCAGAGTTCCCGCTTATTCAGCAAAGCATAGAAATAAAACATACTTTTCTCAGATAAAGAAAGTAACTTTCCCTCAATTAAAATAGGCATATTAGGACAATTTTTTTATAAACAATTTCATTTTGAGCTCAGCATGCAATGTGTTTTATTATCAAGCAAATGTGTGGTCAGGTGCAAGCAGGCAAAGATTGATTGGCATTTTATCCAAGAAAGGCAATAGGCAAACTGGGCAATATGGCTGTTCTGTGATATCAACACACACTTAACACGGTACCAGACCACCGCACAAATATCAAACACAAGTTTCACAACAACAAACACAACTTATACCTTCAAACTTCAACCTCACAATAAAAGTACCAACTTAAAAAGTAAATATTCGCTTCTTCCAAACATCAACAGACTCTGCAATGGAATTCCCAGAAACCCTGTTGCCTTGTGCTTTGTATCAACAAGAAACGCCGAATATCGTAGGACAAAGAGTGTCATTTGAGACCATTCCAGAAATCGCTCGCAAAACAGATGTAACCAATGCTACAAATACGGAGAGACAACATGATTTACATAATGTCCTTAGAAGATGGACATCATTGGCACGCTTATTTTATGTGGCAGCGCGTAGCCCCTTGGCGAAGTGCGAATGAATCCCTTCCTAACTTGGTGCAGTCTATGTGGTGATTGTCCTTCACCACGCCATGGGGAAGTTACAAGAATGACAATTAAGAAACAGCAGTTTACTTTGAAATCAGGATGGTGTGCAACATGAATGGAAATGCTGCTGGTGTTTCTTTACATCTGCAGTTCTTTTTGCTAGAAGCTAAGGCTTTGGTGGATTTTATCATATAAACCATGGGACATTTATGTGCATTTTATGGTTTGTTCATGCTGCAACAGTGTTGTACTAAGACTGGAGAATGGGGTGTCAATGAACTCGCTTGTGTTGCCTGGATGATACTAAGCTCCTCGAATGGCTCTGGATCTGTACATGAAAGCCATGAGTATTTCAGTCATGTTGTCGATAGAGGTAGAGAGACAGGGGATGATTCATTTGTGCATGCTTGCTCCTATGGCTATAGCATTTCTATGACTAGGTCTCTAAAGCCTTTTTGTCAATGATGTATCTCATGCACCTCCACAGCTCCTTGATCATTTCCTACCCTCCAAGGATTCTGAAAGAGGACTTGACAATATTAATTCCATTCAGTCTCAAGACAATATAGTTAAACTTCCTCTTGTTAGAGATGGTCATTGGTTGGCACATATTGCTTGGCAATTTTCAGTCGAAGTGTGGGTGTAGTCCAGATCCAGATAAAGCAGCTAAAGATCAGTGGACCCTTGACAATACCCAGGAAAACAACAACAAGATGCAACATAAAAGAGAAAGATCGATAAATTGTGAATAAGTAAAAACAGTTAAAACTCCAGAGAAATGTGTACCAATTCTTGCGCTGCATTTTTGGAAATGACATCCTTCCAATAATATGTCAACCCATTACCCCATCCTTCGTTAAAATGGTAGAAAAAAATCTCAAGACGGTATTCCAAGAAATTGCAATGTTAGGCTGAGTATTCTGGCTGATCCTTCCAAAAAAGAGATTATCTAGTCATTATCACTTTTGCTGTTTGTGGGATTTGTTAATCAATAATTACCCATTACCTGCCACATCTCCCAACTCGGTTACATTCCAAAATTTCTTAATTGAAAACATTAATTAGCTCTTAGCAACGAAAAGGGTTATGAAAAGTATTCAACAAGGGCAAGCCTTTCCTTTAGATGTTCTAAGTGGGGCAAACTGAGCTCATCTGCTTTGGAACATAAATTTTCTTTAAATACCAGAATTTTTCCTTGATGTACTGGAGACGTAAATCACTTACACCAACAGTTGAATTTGTTAATTTACAACAAACACACAGATCACCGAGTTGATCACAAACACACAGATCACCAGGTCAATGTGATCCCCCGAGCGGGAGCTGTTCACGGATCACCCTCACATGGGGAGAACGCTACACCTCGACCCTGCCTCCAACTAGCTCCCCCCCTCCACCCCCTCCCCCTCTCACTCCCCACCCCGGTAAAAGTTGAGGGTGGCGTGAGCAGCCGGGTCTGTAAGCGGCCGGGGAAGGGGAAGGGGTGCAAACCAGGGGTGGCAGTCACCTGTATGTACCTCCGCTATAACTGAAATCAGTTATTAAGAGGTCCATTTAAACAAGGGTTTACTGTACTAACTCTTCATTGTTTATCGCAATTCCACTTACAGGCCAAAATCCAGATTATTTTTAAATACCAAAAGCATCAAGGGCCCTAATCATTTGCAATACTCATACCTGGGGAACACAAATTCATAATTCCCTCTAGTATTAAGAAATTCCCTCCAGGATTAAAGTATCCCTAAAACACATCATAAAAACAAGTGTCTGAGGCCGATTGACACACCATGCATAAAAAGATCCAGCTTGGTCATAGTCATGGAAATGCGGTCATTTATTAATCAGCATAAGATAATTATACACCAAACTAACTACCATTACTGGTAACCTTGATTTACTTGGTTTTCTCCGATATTTTGGTCACCTTCAATGTGATCCCACCAGGAGTCACATCTCCCCATCCGCAACCGTTTTGCTTTCCGCAGTCACTGCTGGCTCCACAAATCTTGCTTCACTCTTGCCTTCCCACCCAAACCACACCCTTCCTAGGTACTCTCTCCTGTAACTGCAGGAGATGCAACACCTGTCCCTATACCTGTGCCCTAACATCCATCCAGGCTACCAAGCAGTCATTCCAGGTGAGGCAGTTTCCCATGCACCTCCTCTAATTTTATGTTGTCCATCCAGTGCACCCAATGTGGCCTGCTTGACATCGGCGAGACCATGCGTAGACTCGGCGACCGTTTTGTTGAATTCTTGCGCTCAGTTCACCAAAGCCTGTTGGATCATCTGATGGCTAACCATTTTAATTTGCCTTCTCATTCCCATTAATAACTTTTCTGTCCTGGGCCTCTTCCTTTCCCAGATTGAGGCCAACTTGGAATATTAGAATCTCATATTCCACTTGGGTAGCTTACAACCCAACGGTAGGAACTGCATTCTACAATTTTTTGGTAACTTGCCTTCAAACAAACCCCTCCCCCCTTTTCTCCCTCTCTTCCCTGTACTCCACTTGGATGTGCACCCATTTCTTCCCTTGCCCACTTCCACCTGTATTCCTTTGTCTGGCTTCACATCTCACACCTCTTCTATCCTTATCTTCTAATCTCACACTTTTTGTGTTTTCATCTGTCCTTTGTCCAACCATCTGCCAAACAAAAAGCTTCCTCACCTGTATCACCCTATTGCCAGGCTTTCGCCCGCCCCCACCTCTCTTCCTGCTTTCTCCTCTCTACTACAGTCCGTCAGAAGTAGAAACAAGGATCTTCTAATGTTGGCTTCCAAAAAATGACAGTGCTGCGGGCCAGACAGCATCTCTGGAGAGGTGATGTTTCAGGTCAGTACCCATCTTCAGACTGATTGTGGATGGAGGGAGGGGGGGGTTAGAAAAAAATTGGACGAGAGGAGGGGAAGGACAAAGTGTGGAAGGCAATCAGTGAACATAGGCACGGGGAGGTTTGATAGGCAGATGGTTGGACAAAGGCCAGTGATGTAAAACAGAAGGTGTTGTGAAGCCAGAGGAAGGAATGTAGGTGAAGGGGAAAGGGAGATATAGGTCTCAGGAGGGGCATGTATGGGGGAGAGGGGAGAGGGGGGGGGGATGGTTGTTAGTTACGTAAAAGCAAGAATTTAATGTTCATACTACTGGGTTGTAAGCTATCCAAGTAGAATATGAATGGTGTTACTCCAGTTTGCGTGTGACTTCACTCTGGCAATGGAGGCCCAGGACAGATTGGATCTTCTAGTTGCTAACCATTTTAACTCCCCTTCACATTCCCATACACTCCTTTTCGTCCCGGTCCTCCTTTATTGCCAGAGTCGGGCCACATAAACTGGAGGAGTAGCATCTTGTATTGCGCTTGGGTAGCTTACAATCCAATGGCAAGAAGGTTGAATTCTCCAATTTTGGGTAACCTCTAACCACTCCCCATCCTCTTTCATCTGCACCCACACTCCTCTGTTCCCAGCTGGATTCTTACCTATTTCTCCCGTCCCCCTACAATCCTTTCTCTGGCTTCACAATTCACTATTCTACAATCCTTTTGACTTAGGCCTTTTGTTTTTTTCACCTCCTGCCTTAGTTCAACCATCTTTCCATCAAACCCACCTAGGCTGTGGGCCGAGCATCAAAAATGTGTCTAGAAATAGGATTTTGTGACCCAAGTCACCAAACTACATGACATTTTCACATATTGTGTAAAAAAAAAAATTATATAAATCACCCCTGAAACTCGATATGAAGAAGATTTGCACATTTTTATTAAATTAGAGAGAGAACGGAAAATTTTCGGGTAATTTTTAGTCCAATCAAAGCACGTTTAACATTGAGTTGTCTGCCAGTTGGCCAATCACGCGTTTTGTTTCAGGCTAGCACACAAAATGGCTAAGGGGACTTCACAGATGCCTATTTTACTGGAGATTCCGATTTGTTGTCTGTGCAATAAATGTCGTGGAAACTTGCAGCAGGTAATTGTATTTAGTGGGAAAAGCATTAAAAAGGCTGAAGAAAGTGCTGCGAAGTGGATTAAAGTGCAAGAAAGCCTTGAAAACAAAGTCCCTGCTGAGGTCCTGGAACACAAAGATTTAGACAGCCAGGGACCAACTCTAACTAAAAGGTAAGATCTAAAGTCTGAATTTATGAAAAACTACCTGTATGGAGTTTAATTAATTTAATTGCACCCTTTTATAATGTGAATAAATTCATTCATTCATTCACTTACTTCATTCATTCACTTACTTCATTCATTCATGAAATTAAGGGCCTAAACTATATGTATCCATAAGACAGTCAATTAAACATTGTCACTAATGCCAACCTGTTGTAGAGTAATAAGTCTTTAACAGCTAATCCCCCTGCCCGCCCGCGGAGATGATCTGCGGCTCCGCGTTCGCGAATCGGCCGCTTATTAATTGAGACCGTGGCTTCACTTTACCGCGAGTACCTATGTCCCGCGGTCGGAGCACTTTTTCCCGGTAAGTTTTCGCAGGCAGCTCCGAGGTTAGCTGTTAAAGACTTATTACTCTACAACAGGCTGGTATTAATGACAATGTTTAATTTACTAGTGTTTTGGATACATATAGTTTAGGCCCTCAATTTCATGAATGAATAAAGTAGGTGAATAAATGAAGTAAGTGAATGAATGAATGAATTTATTCACATTATAAAAGGGTGCAATTAAATTAATTAAACTCCATACAGATAGATTTTCATAAATTCAGACGTTAGATCTTACCTTTTAGTTAGAGTTGGTCCCTGGCTGTCTAAATCTTTGTGTTCCAGGACCTCAGCAGGGACTTTGCTTTCAAGGCTTTCTTGCACTTTAATCCACTTCGCAGCACTTTCTTCAGCCTTTTTAATGCTTTTCCCACTAAATACAATTACCTGCTGCAAGTTTCCACGACATTTATTCCACAGACAACAAATCGGAATCTCCAGTAAAACAGGCATCTGTGAAGCCCCCTTAGCCATTTTGTGTGCTAGCCTGAAGCAAAGCGCGTGATTGGCCAACTGCCAGACAAATCAATGTTAAACGTGCTTTGATTGGACTAAAAATTACCCGAAAATTTTCCGTTTTTTCTCTAATTCAATAAAAATGTGCAAGTCTTCTTCATATCGAGTTTCTGGGGTGATTTATATAATTTTTTTTACACAATATGTGAAAATTTCATGTAGTTTGGTGACTTGGGTCACGAAACTGCAGAATAAAGCTCCTCGGCCCACAGCCTAACCCCCTCTCACCTGTGTATGAAAGAACTGTAGATGCTGGTTTATATCGAAGGTAGACACAAAATGCTGAAGTAACTCAGCGGGACAGGCAGCATCTCTGGAGGAAAGGAATGGGTGACGTTTTGGTTTGATACCCTTTTTCATTCCTTCTCTCACCGGTGATCACCTGTGTTCGCCTATTACCTGCCACACTTCATCCTGCTCCCCTCTCTTCCAGCTTTGTCTTCCTCGCCCCCCTCCCACAATCAGTCCAAAAAAAAACTCCAACCCAAAATCTCACCAACATATATGTTCTCCAGAGATGCTGCCTGAACCGCTGAGTTACTTCAGCACTTTGTGCCTTCCTTATTTTGCTTATATGGGTAACATGCTGACACATTTGTAGTTAAACTAAATCTAAATTGAGAAAATTCCCCTTTGCATTTGGATATATACAAATAAAAGGACATATCTATGTCAATATGAAACATTGTCATCTTCATTTCCTTCTGTATATTTCCTGGTATGCAGCTTACAGGTAAATTAAAACATCCGATTAAAAAATATAAAAGAATAATCAAAATCAGAACCACTTAGCTAGCGTAGCACAATGATGTAAATATAATATACATTTGATACCACAACGTTACACTTCTAACAAATCCCCACAGTGAATTGTATTATTTTGTTGTGTACATTATATTTCTCCAAAAATGAAAACTGTGGAAAAGCAAACCAAAAATATGTTGGCATCAAAACCTAAATGGGTAAAGATACAGGTTAAAAACAGTTATTCTATATTCCCCTTTCATTTAGAAAACTGGGTGAGGGTTTTATAATCTGAGCCAATCGTACAGGAACCAACAAAGTCACAAGGACTAAGAAAGCAGGCATTTTAGGACATAGCAGACTGGCAACATGAAGCCTACAAGGAATGTGAAAAGACAAACATCTTTAACAACGAGTAAGGGAATGGAAGGAAGGGAGGTGAGAAAGGAGATGGAAGGAAAAGGAAACAAGCAAGGTACATAATGAGAATATCCGTGGTTACCACATAATAAGAGTTGAACCGGAGAAGTGTGATACTGAAGAAATTTGCCTTGGTTAATAATAGCGCATTCGCAGAAAAAGTGAAACTTGCATCTTGTGGTTGAGAAAATAAGAAATGCATATAACAGCAGAGTAAACAAATGGAAGTACCACATCAGAATGATCTTCAGGCTGCAGGACAGGAAAATTAACGACAAATGGAATATGTCCAGTATCACCAACAACAATGTTTGGCATCCCAATGCGAGAAGTGGATACAGAACACTGGAGTTGTGTTAACGGTGGTCGACAGTAAGCTTTTAAGAAGGTTCTTCAAGAACCTTTGAAGGAGGGAAGTACATTAACATTGTGAGGTGGGAGGCACAAGCAAGGGAGAGTTCAGAAAATGGAACCGTAAAAGAGCCAGAAACTCAAAACACACTGCATATAAAGCTGTAGATGTGGAAATTAGGTTTAGGAAATGTATTATTTGATAGTGCACTTATTGCACTAGGATCAAGAGCCGTGGAAACAAGTTATCAAGTGATAAGAATCAGAGTTAATCAGCACTGGATCAGATTCAGTGAAAATGCACAAGAAGCCCCAGAGATCATCATAAAGGAGTGGCCGAAGGTTTCGGCAGTGGTGGGGCACAGGCAGTTGAAAAAGCGAGTGGATTGACATAATCTATTTAAAGATGGAACTAAAAGAAGAGCATATATTCATGGCATTATGAGCTACAATGAATGGATAGCGATAAAAGAAAGACATTTATCTTCAAAAAGGAAGACATTTCATAGCTCCCAACACAAATAGCTGAAAGCACAAGCAAAGAACACCAATGCCACACAAAGGTCATTCCAATCATTGATTTGTGGAAAGCATCAGCTACCTTCTCCCAAAACAAAAAAAAACTTCATGGTCACCCATTTCCCTCTGAAATTACTGTGCATCAGCAAAAGTTCACCCTCTTAAGACTTTTCCCAGTAATCTTGTGGTTTCCAACATTCTGTTTTTCCCTTTTTGGTTCCTTCTATCACAAAAATGAACTCTTGTGCATCAATCAAACCATTACTATTGGCTGTACACTGGACTCCTCAACTCAATCTCAATCTTTGTGTGTAGCCTCATTATTGTATCTCAATATCCATCCAAGCACAAAAAAAAAGTTTCTTCATAAGTCTAATGACTGCCATATTTTTGCCTTTGACAAAATTGATGCAAGACTTGCACTTTCAATCCTCTAACCATAATCTTGAGCCTCAGTGAAACGTTGACAGAGCAAAATTTGTCCCTTATAAACTGTTTCCTTTTCATGCGAAATCCTTTCCATCTCTTAAAGATTAAAAAAAATGGCCACACCTATCTTCAGTATTGGTTCCTCAATCAGACAAGTCAGCACTGGCATTCCCTCCCCTCGCAATTACCATTACCTTTACTTATACCATTCCTTCCAAAGAGTAAAACATTTCAAAGTACTCACAGGTGCATTATCAAACGAAGGTGAAAACACATTTGTCTGATAATGCACCTGTGAAATACTTTGAAATGCTTTACTTTGTGTGACACTCTGTCAGATAAGGTGATGTTAGGAAATGATCAATGATATGCGTTTTAAGAAATGTCTTAAAAGGAGGCAAGAATAGGAAATGTGGAGGGTTCCAGGGAAAGTTATCCCCTTCAAAATCCAAGCATCTGATGGCTACTGGTTTAGTCAAGGACATTCAGAGTCCACAAGTGGAAGGGAATGTAGAATGTTTGGAAATTTGTGTGCAGATAAAAATGAAAGGAATGAGACATGGGAAGATTTGAAAACAAGGAAGACAATTTTAAAACCAAGTCTTTTCCAGATCAGAGAAAACTTAGGTCAGCAATCATGGGGGTGGTGTGTGAACTGGATCTGCTGCAAATTGGGATCCAGGCAGCGGAGATTTAAATTACCTCAGGTTCATGGAGAGTGCAACATCTGTGGTCTGAAATGAGAGTATTTGAAATAGTCAAATCCAAGGTATCAAATGCTTCACTGAGAGTTTCAGCAGCAAATGAGCTAGATTAGGGTCAGAGATGGACAGTAACAATGAATTGGAAGGAGATGGATAGATGATCTTCTTCTCTGAACAAAATTGGAGAGAATGATAATGGCTTGGTTCAGCTATTGACAATGGTCATGTCGCAGGATAGAAAGAGTACCAATAGCCAGAAATTGTGGCAAGGAAAACAAAGCCAATGGCTTCGCACTGCCCAGTAATTGACTGGAGTAACGTTGATGGTCATTAGCACATTTGTGCTATCTGGCCTGAAGGGCTCCAGGAGGTCAAGTTGAGGGTGGGAATGGAAATGCCATTGCAGAAGTGGTGTTACAGTGGCACAGTGTTAGAGCTGCTGCCTCACAGTGCCAGAGATCCGGGTTTTATCCTGACTCCGCATGCTCTTATGCGGAGTTTGTACATTTTCCATGTGACCACATGGGTTTCCTCTGGGTGCTCCGGTTTCTCCCCACATTCCAAAGACGTGCAGGTTTGTATGATGATTGGCGTCTATAAATCCTCTAGCGTCAGAGTGGACTCAGTGGGCTGAAGGGCTTGTTTTCACGCTGTATCTCTAAACTAAACAAATTAAGATAGTTCTTCAGCTGTAACTAGACCATCAACAACAGAATCACGTGAACTAATTTGTCCAAAAGAGACACACCTACTCAATGATTTTTCTGCTTCCAGCCTCCAACTTCATCTTTGAGATACTTAGCGAAATTGAATTTAGACAAAGCAAAATCCATACTTTATACTTTAGAGATACTGCACTGAAACAGGCCCTTTGGCCCACTGAGTCTGCGCCAACCAGCGTTCACCCCGTACACTGGCATTATCCTACACACTCGGAACAATTTTACAATTTTAGCGAAGCCAATTAAACTACAAACCTGTACATCTTTAGAGTGTGGGAGGAAACCAGAGCACCTGAAGAAAACCCATGAGGTCACAGGAAGAAAGTTCAAACTCCGTACAGACAGCATCCATAGTCAGGATCGAACCCGGGTCTCTGGCACCAGAAGGCAGCAACTCTACTGCTGCACCACTATGCCACCCTATACAATTCCCATACACAACTCCTTTGCCCAACAAAGCTAACAGAAGACTCTTAACTTCTGAGATGGCTCAGAATTCAATAATTGAATACTGAAGCACCATTGCCAATACCGTCACGTGTCATTGCAATTTTAGAATAACTGAAACGGTTACCCAGGAATTAAAATAAACCAGAGGAAAGAAAAAATCACTGCCATTCCCTTTGCTCCCCTTGCACGATTAGCAGTCGAGGAGTATACTTAAATGTGTTGAATCAACGACCAAATGATCAATGACTCAATAGAGTATGGAAAAGAAAAAGGTTCATCCAGTTTACAGAATGTGGATCTTGATTGGCAAGGTTAGCATTTATTGCACGCCCCCAAAGGTCTTGTGTAGATGATGATCTACCTTCTTGAACGGCTGCTGTCCTTTTAGTTAAGGTGCTCTCACAATTGTAGGGAAGAATTTTTCAGAATTTACTCTCAGCCACAATGAAGAAACGGTGATATTTTTCAAGTCAGGATGGTGCACAACCTGGAGGAAAACCTGCAGGTTCATATGTGCCTGCTCACAGTTTTGCAAAGTGCTGTCAGATAAACTTGGTTGAGTAACTGGAGTACATGTTATTGATGGTGCACATGGCAGCCACTCTGCACCAGCAGTGAATGATATAAATGTCAATGGAGTGTGGACTGATTTGTCCTGGATGGTATCAAGTTGTTTTCAGTGCTGTTGAAGCTGCAGGCACATGGACAAGTGAATAATACTCCATCTCACCCCTGATCTCTGCCTTGTAAATAATGGAAAGGCCTTGGGGTGTCAGGAAGTAGACCATTCACCACAGGCTACCCTGCATCTGACCTGCTTGGTTTACGTGGCTGGTCCAGTTGAGTTTTTGGTCAATGATAATCTTCCAGAATGTTGAGGATGAAGGATTTAATGATTGCAATGCCATTGAATAGCATGGGTAAGTGGAAATATTCTCTTTTTGAATGTTCATTGCTTGGCAATTATGGATTCTCAAATCAGCAATTATACGCAAAAGCTAACGAATAATGATAAAATAAAAGTTACTGGACCAGAAAAATAGCAAACACAAAGCATGCACGTGGCTAAGACAAATATTGCAGCATATACAATCTGCATCAATTCAAAAGGTGTTTGCAGGTATTACCATAAAACCACTTAATAGTAGTGGCCATCTGCCGCATTTTATGGAAGAACCATGTTTTGAGGCCCGAGCCAGAAATCTATAAGCAATAGCTAGTTATGACATCATTCAGTGTATGCTTATTCTGCTATAACAGTTCTGGCACTGAATGCAGCCAAACTGCACTTCATACAAATGCAAGCGTAGCAGCAAACACTTAGAAGCCATCAACAATCCAAGCAAGCACCGAAACAAATTCAAAGAAATCCAATTCCCATAATTTTAAAGAAGCTAGACAGCAGCCATATTGCCCATTTTCCTATACACCATCACCCAGTGTTGAGCATTTAACAGAATTCACCACTTATGATTGCCCAATTATTAATCACCTTCCGAGATTGTCATTAGCTATAACAAGAATAATACCATCAATTGAAGCCTGCTGATGGGGGATTTTACGTTTGACGTAATCGTGGTCAATCGGTGTGGCTGTGTAAGGTGGGGATGTCAGACCTGGACCTGAGGTAAGGTTTCCTTGACCTTGTACGGTTCCAACTGAAGAATGGGAGTCATCATCGTTTATACAGGACTTTTCCCTGAAGAAGACATAAGAGAATAAAAGAGACATTGTAATGTAGAACTCCGTAATAACCACGATTCATTCTCTAAATATTTTCTTGTTGTAAAAGGAATAGAAACGTTTGCCAGTGTGGAACAACACAGACACCTTTGTGAAACAGTAGCCATTACCTCGGGAGCAGGACGGAATCCGCAAGTTCACATATTTACCACAAGGTGTCACTGACGTGCTGCGCAGTACAACCACTGACCTGGGGTTTTACTAGCAACTCCTCGCGGGGTTTACCAGTGCAATTATCAGGTGTTTGGGCCCCCAATGTACTTACGGGAGTGTTGACATTACCAGCCGCTGACTGTATCTCACTGTGGTTCAGTGGCTCACTGAGTGCAATATTGGAATGAAATTGAAGTCTATATAGAGTCTATATAGTCTGAAGAAGGGTCTCGACCCGAAACGTCACACATTCCTTCTCTCCAGAGATGCTGTCTGCCCCACTGAGTTACTCCAGCATTTTGTGTCTATATTGGAATGATCTTTCCATTTCTACTGCCCGACCTGCTGAGTATTTCCAATATTTTCCATTTATTTCAGATTTCTGCATTTTTAAAAATTATTTTATTTAATGTAGATAGATCATGGATTTAAATGTTTGCCAGAGCAATAGCGTAGCCCTGACCGCATGCGTTATTCTTCTTCTAAATATCGGGTGCACATAGCAGAACTGTAAAAAACTTTTGATTCTTACATAACATTTAGTTTAAAGGCTACTTCAACCTATTAAAGCTTAGGGTTTCAAGTTTAGCTAGAAAGAGACTGTTCATCTGTGATGAAAAGTTTGGGAAATGTCCCTTGCCCTTTGGGAAGCACTGTAAGCTCCAATAATAGTGCAGTGGGAGGAAGCTGCAGAAAAGATGTGAAATAACTGCAGCAGGTATATAGACAAATAACATTTAATGGCAAAAGGAAATTATATAGTATCCATAGGACAGGACCCCTCAGGTTTCAATGTGGGTCAATATCACCGTTGAAAAGCCAATATCACAGCAAGAAAGCTATTCTGAGAATAGATACTCCAAAAAAACAACACTGGATCAGTTTAACATTAAATTTATTTCAACTTGAACAATAAATTCTAAGACAAGTTAGAAATGATGCTTCCTCTTACAAGTATGATACTCACACACCTCACATACACCCAAAGGTGCTGAAAAATCAAAAAACACAAGTTCATTTGGCATACCACACAATGAATGTAATGCACATTGCATAACATAGCCAAAAATCATTTAAGATTCAAATTTACTGTGAACCCTCGTTTTAACAGAGCCCTTTATAACAGATTTCAGTGATAGCAGATGTATCTGTTTACGCTGACTTTCTGGCTGCTTACAGCCCTGGCTTCCGACACCACCCCGGCTCGTAAAGTGCACCAGCAAGCCCTTCTTCATCCACCACACCGTCCAGTTGGTGTAGCTTTTACTGCGGCTCATGTTGTAGGCTCTGGGCACCACTCTTTCTTCTGCTGCCACCACCGACAGAACATGTTCGGTTACCGTGGAGATCCCTCCCCTCGATAGCTGCCGCTTCTTCCCGTTGGCCGTCACTTTGACTGATCCCGACTCTATCATCACCTCATCCTCTTTCTCCCATCACTCTGTCCACTCATCCTCTCCACCCTCCTCACCGCCACCTCTTTCTCCTTCTCCTCCGGAGTCGCCAACATATTCCACCTTGGCAAATGTCAGCAACTGCGGGGGAGAAGGAGGAAGCGGTGGAGCAGACGAAGTAACGGCCGACCAGAAGAAGTGGCAGCAGTGCGAGAGGAGGGAGCCTAACGAAGACCGAGCGCATCTTGTCTTTGCCCCCTGCAGCTGGGGCTCTGGAACTCCACTCCAGCAGATCCATTCCCAAAGGCGACATCCGAGGCCGACTTTGCGGGCCAGTATCTTGTCCCCCGGCGGCCTAGACGGACAATTCCAGTACCATTCGACTACTCTCGGAGGTCCACATCAGAAGGCAGGGGTGCCCACCCTACCATATTTTCAGCAAATTTGGCAAATCTCGGGTCAACGGTAGTCAGCCCCATAGGTCCTGCCGGGAAAGCAGCACCTCGGGCGGCTGCTGATCCGTTCCTCATTAGGACTTCAAAGGGCAACCCATTAACCGGCGCCCTGGCTAGCTGACCTCGTTAACCTGGCTGCCCATGCAAGAAATGCAAGGTTCACTGTAAATTTAATTTACATTTAATATTTGTTTTATTTAAGTTTCTAGCAGTCCATGGAGCTTTAGAGACAAGGGAGGGATATAGATAGATAGATAGATCCTTTATTGTCATTCAGACCTTTCGGTCTGAACGAAACTATGTTGCCTGCAGTCATACACAGAATCAATAATAACAAAACATACAATAAACACCAATTAAACATCCACCACAGTGAGTTCACCAAGCACATCCTCACTGTGATGGAGGCAAAGTCTTAGTTTCCATCTCTTCCCTCCTTGTTCTCCCTCTGCGCTGAGGCGGTCGATCCAGGCCGGAGATGCCGCTCTCCAGTCCAGCGGACCTCCGTGGTGATGTCGCCGCTGCCGATAGCCGGAACGCCATCCCCGCTCCGAGACGGCCCGCCACAGCATCAGCTCCGGGCTGCCGCCCCAGCTCCAGGTCGCCGCCCCTGCTCCAGGTCCCGCAGTCTCCGCACCGGGCCGCTGCCCCAGCTCCAGGCCGATGCCCCAGCTCCAGGTCCCGCAGTCTCCGCACCGGGCCGCTGCCGCAGCATATAATTAGTGCATCAGAGGTGTATTGTTGTTTCATTATTATGTGACCTCTGTTGGTTTGACAAAACGGATAATCCAACATTGCTCTGGTACCAAGGGTGCCGGAAAATCTGTGGTGAACCTGTAATTACTCACTAGGCCTGAATGAAGCAAGTTGTTTGAGAAACACCCCACAGTCCCACAAGATTTTCTTTGTGTGTCGCCCTCATCTAAGTCATAATTAAGAGGGCAACAATTGGTGCTAGGAGCAGGGTACCTGCACAGTACAATTAACATGTGGCTCCTAATTCAGTGAGAATAATAAAAGAACAAATCACAGGAAAATGAAGGAGTGGTCACTTTGTTTGGCAAGGTCAGTGTGAGAGGTGGGATGTTAGTGGGACACCTAACAACGTTCTCTCTCTCTCTCTCTCTCGCCTTACTTTGCTTTCTGTAATTTTGCCATCCTTCTTTTTAGTTTAATAATTGTTAGGTTTTAGTTTGCTGTGCAGTTTTGTCAAAAGCTTCCAATGTCAAAGTATTTTTCCGTCAGCTTCCAACTTCAAAGCATGTTTCTATCAAGGAACTGTGTTGTTCATTGTCTAACCCAGTGCTTCTTAAACTGGTGAATGGTTCACCCAAGGGCGAATGAAATTATTTTGGGTCGAATGAAGGGTGAATTACTTAATTTATTCAGATATTTATATATTTGTTTCTATACTTAAAAAAGGCATTGCCATTAAAGTGGTTAGTAAGCTCATTGTTTTTTATGGTAGTGGAGCTGGAAATTTGATGTTTTTTTCTCTCTACCTATGGTTTTCGAATTTCAAAGTAACAGGATATTTCCCAAATTTATGGCGATATAACCTTTTAGGGAAGACCAGACTAGCTGCTGGGATCATAAATTTATAGATGGCAACACTGGAGGATCGCTGTAGGTAACTTTACTTTGTGTAGCAATTTAGCTGCCAAAGTTGATATTTGGTGGTATTGTGAGCTTTCGTCAGGGAGAGCTAAAGAAAGTTATATTAGTTGGATACTAATATATTAAATCCATACTCCATGGTTTTTTGAGCTAGTATTCTCCCCAAAAAACTGCAGTAATCAAAGCCTGAAAGGGTAGGATGGGGCTGAAGCCCAGTGTTTAGACGTTGGAATGGTTTTTTATCATTCTAATAGAATGATTTTCCAACTCCAGTGGTAATTTTACTTCGGAGTCACGTGAGTGACTACGTGAAGAACCCACCCAGCGCGCAGGCGCGGCATTACGTCAGCAGTGCAACAGCGGCAGCAGCTGGAGCCAGGCTCTCCAGCTGCAGCATAAGGACAAGACCTCAGGTAAGTGCCTTTTTTGTTACAGAGTCGCTCCAGAGAGAATCATGGCCTCTCGCAAGCGACCAGCCAGGAGGACTGCCTGCCCAACTCCACCCGAGGACGGGTCCATAGCGGGACGGCAGCCTCTCGCAGCGGAGGAGCCTTTTCAACGCTCCCGCTCACCCGACACCGAGCCGCCCCCAGTGCTGCAGATTTCAACGCCCCGCACAGGGAGGAAGGCGACACATAAAACCGACCGGCCGGTGTCCTCCGATGAATCGGAGGAACGGGAACACTCTCCCCCACCGAAAAGGGGAGACGCTCGGATCAGCTGCATGAGGCAGCTCCTAGAGCGAATGATAAACGAGGAGATGCGGCATCTCCCAGGAGGACGGGCTTTGGCCTCCTCCTCTCCACACCCTTCTGTACCCTCTATGTTCGAGGGCAGTAAGGGAGGCCAGGACTGGGCTGGCCTATCCCAAGGGCAGGCGGAGGATACCGTCAGCATGCCGGGCGTGCCGGAAGAAGAGCTACTGGGTGTAGTGGGCCGATATGCGGTGCCCCCAACAACTGGGATGGTGTTGCCACCCAGAATGGCGGCCACCATAAACAGGCTGTCCAACAACCCGCTGCAGGACAAGGCTGTCCAGCAGGCCCTTGACAATTACATAGCGCCAGAAAATTGCGAGGCGCTGAGGGTCAAGACGGTCAATGGGCAGATCTGGAACCAGCTGGGGCAGCAAATCAGGGCTCAGGAAGTCAAAATGCAGCGAGTCCTGAAGCTCCACTCAGCAGCCGTCACCGCCTTTGCTCGGTCCGTTGGGGATGAAGACCTGACCATACCCCAGCAGGATGCCCTCGCACTGATGTGCAGCACCACCTATGAGCTAAATAACCTACGGCGGGACAACATCAGGCCTGCCCTCAACCCAACATATGCCGGCCTCTGTAAAGCTCCAGCGCCCGAATGACAGGCACTGCTATTTGGTGCGGATCTGGCCAAAAGGCTGAAGGAGTTGGAAGAGGCGGCAAAACCAGTAGGCCTCATGAGGGCAGGGCCAGGACCGAGCAGGGTGAAGACACCCAGTTGGCCGCACGCCTCGGCAGCCACCAGCAGATACCGAGCTGGTGAAAGCCTGGTGACCGCCTCCCACTACCCCCAGAGCTCTTTTTTAGAGCGGGGCCCAGGGCGGAGCCGTGGGAAGATGCGCCGCCCCACCGCAGCACCAACACGGACAACCTTGGGCTAGACCCACCGAAAACGACCCCACAAGTGAACATGGAGGTAGGTGGGTCTGGTTCCTGTCAACATACACAGACAAAGGGTGTAGTATTAACAGGGGGACGTTTGAGGTTCTTCAAGCATGTTTGGTGCTCCCTTACTAACAATAAGTTTATACTCAACAGTATTAGTGGATACAAAATTGAGTTCAAACCAGGCGTAGAACCGCCAGTTCAGCACATGCCCCAAAGGGTGTTCCTTCCCTCGGCAGTTGAGAAGGTAGAAGGACAAGCTGAACTTGATCGGCTCGTGGCTAAAGGCATCATAGAAATGACCACACACGAGCCGCAAGAATTTGTATCAAATATTTTTCTCAAAACCAAAAAAGATGGTGGATGTCGCATTATTATTGATCTGACGTCACTTAATCAGTCTGTTGAGTATCAACATTTCAAAATGGAGACATTTGTCACTGCCAGACAACTGATCTCCAAGGGATACTACATGGCAAGCATAGATATCAAAGATGCTTACTATTTGGTACCCATTCATAAAGATTACTTTAAATATCTGAAATTTATCTGGAGGGGCCAGCTATGGCAGTACCGAGCTTTGCCCAATGGTTTAACGACAGCTCCCAGACTATTTACGAAAATTCTTAAAGTGGCCATGAAGAAATTGAGAGAACTAAAACATTTAGTTGTGGCCTATCTGGACGATGTTCTCATATTAGGAAGAACACGGGAACAAGCTGTCGCAGGAGTGTTAGCCACTAAACAACTCCTTGAAACTTTGGGTTTTATCCTTCACCCAGATAAATCAATATTGGAGCCTACTACTAACATGGATTACCTAGGCTTCACTATTGACACGATTCACATGACTGTCACTCTGCCCAGAGACAAAACAGTTTCACTCATTGAAGCTTGTAGCCATTTAATTGCTACACCGCAACCTAGAATACGGCATGTAGCCAGAGTTATTGGCTCTATAGTAGCAGCATTTCCGGCTGCCCAACATGGGCCCTTGCATTATCAAAATCTACAAAGAGCAAGGACTCATGCATTACGCCTTCATAGGGGGCATTATGATCGCAAAATGGATTTACCCGCTGAAGCCAAATCAGAACTTCAGTGGTGGGTTGACAATATTTGGCACAGTCACAGTCCTATCGCCGTAACCAATCCTAACATAACCATTGCAACGGATGCCAGTGCTTTAGGCTGGGGAGCTACTAACTCCATAGACAGCACAGGTGGCAGATGGACTAACTCAGAGGCATCGCTACTACAATCACTGGGCATTAACTTTTTGGAAATGCTCGCCGCCTTTTATGGGCTAAAAGCATATGCATCTGATATGCGGCACGTGCATGTCAGAATCATGATCGACAACACTACGGCAGTATCTTATATCCAGCACATGGGTGGCATTAAATCAGTATCATGCGACAAATTAACTGCTATAATCTGGCAATGGTGTGTCGAGAGACATATTTGGCTATCAGCTGCCTATTTACCAGGCAAGCTAAATTTAGTGGCGGACACCAGGTCACGAAAATTCAACGACAACATCGAATGGATGTTGGACCCAAAATTATTTGCTAAAATTGTCAAGCAATATGGTACGCCAGATATAGATTTGTTTGCGTCTAGGTTAAATCACCAACTACCCATGTATGTGGCTTGGGAACCAGACCCAGAGGCAGCAGCGGTAGATGCCTTCACGCTGGATTGGGGAAATTTCTTTTTCTATGCTTTCCCTCCCTTCTGCCTCATCAGTCGGGTACTCCAGAAAATTCAGGCAGACTCAGCCTCTGGCATTCTGGTCGTGCCCGACTGGCCTACCCAACCATGGTTCCCAATGTTCCACGACATGGTGGTAGAGACACCAATGGTCCTTCAACACCACCCCCAATTATTGACTCACCCGGTAACTGGCATTAGCCATCCATGCCACCAAAAATTGAAACTCCTGGTTTCCAGATTTTGAACAGGCCTTACCGGGGATTGGGGTTATCAGACAGAACAATCACCACCATGTCGGCATCCCTGCGAGTTTCCACCAAGAAACAGTACCTGACCTTCATCAGGAAATGGGAACAGTACTGTCTGGACGCAGGGACATCCTACAAGACGGCTTCGATCTCGGATGTGCTGGAGTTCCTGGCCCACCTGCACCATGATCTCAAGATGAGCTACAGTGCCATCAATACGGCTCGGAGCGCACTATCCGCATACCTCATGCCGATAGAACAGCATAGTGTGGGATCCCACCCTCTGGTCATCAGACTCCTTAAGGGGATCTTTAATACCAAACCCCCTACACCTAGATACACCCACATGTGGGATGTGAGTGTAGTTCTGACACACCTTCGAGGTTGGCCTCCGGTGGGATCCCTGAGCCTGGAACAGTCCACTTATAAGACCCTCATGCTCATGGCGCTTGTCTCAGCTCAAAGGGTTCAGTCGCTCCATCAGCTAAATCTGAACTACATGGTGACCACCCCAGATACCATTACTTTCACCATGCCGGGGTTGGTAAAACAAAGTAGACCAGGTACATCAAACTCCCCGTTGATCTTCCGGGCTTACCCTCCAGAACCTAGGCTGTGTGTGGTGACCCACCTTCATCATTATCTAGACACAACCCAAACGCTTAGAGGGAGAGAGAAAGCCTTATGGGTTAGCCACAGAAAGCCTTTTGGACGGGTTACCAGCCAGACATTATCCAGATGGTTGAAACAGGTCCTCAGCATGGCAGGGATTAACACAAATGTTTTTAAATCCCATTCAACCAGGGCAGCGTCCACCTCAGCGGCGGATAGGATGCAGGTTCCCCTAGACCACATCCTCAGAGCAGCGGGATGGTCAAGGGAATCGACATTCCAACGATTTTACAGAAAACCGCTGATGGAACAGGACGTCTTTGCGGATACCATTTTAGAAACCGCAAAGTTATGATTTAAAGCCCATGGGAGCTACTTTTTGTTATAGTTAATAAACATTTCTTTTATAACTAAACAAACTTGTTGGTCTTTAGCTACCACTTCCTCCCTCGATGATCTTTCGGCAGTGAGTGATATAACTGTTACACGGTTTGAAATCACAGACCTTTGAAGTCTTCACGTAGTCACTCACGTGACTCCGAAGTAAAATAGTAAGATTAAACGAGTACTTACCAGTACGAAGTTTGATCTGTATTTTATGAGGAGTTACGATGAGGGATTACGTGCCCTCCGCTCCCACCCTCATTATATAGATCAAATTCGGACTAATGTCTCGTTGGTCTTTACTATCTTTACTTCAACTAGTGTCTATCTGTGATTCCACACCGCTGCTTGGAAGTATGCCGCGCCTGCGCGCTGGGTGGGTTCTTCACGTAATCCCTCATCGTAACTCCTCATAAAATACAGATCAAACTTCGTACTGGTAAGTACTCGTTTAATCTTACTATTAAACTTTTTTCTTTTCACTCCCAGTTTACTTTACATATTTTTAAGATGTTCAAAAAATTGAATAAAATAAACACTTACATGATTTAATTTATGTTTTTTGCTCATGTGACAAAATTAATTATATATAAAATTATACATAAGGGAGAATAAGATGAAAATTATCCAAAAAACAAGAACATTTAGTCAAGAGTGAATGAAATGTTGTGATGAAGACTCATGGGTGAATGGCACTGAAATTGTTTAAGAAGCACTGGTCTAACCCACCTCTCTTGCCCCAAGTCGCCGCTCTCTAACAAGGGGCAGTTACCACCTGCTCTTCCCTTTTCTCCCTTGTTAAATTGCTAATCGTACAGCATTGTGTGCATATCCTGCTGATAAGGAGAAATTCTGTGCAATGGTGCTGTCCTCATTTACAATTACTTTTGAATCATAGATGACAAAGCTATTCACAAATGTTTATTAGCCCAATATTTTACTACACAAAGGATTCACTTTCAAATAGTATGTAAAAGGGAAAGGTTTTAGTCTACTTCCAAAGAAAACCACACCGGAAGATAGTACATCTAATTGTAAAGGAATATCTTATCATTAAAGTCCTCTTTATTTAATGGCACTTACTTCTCATTGACTTTAAATGTATTCTTCTCTTCACCTCTGGCAAAAGGTCCGTGTGCTGCTTCTTTGATGTAGCTGAAGAGCATCTCGCAGTCCAGAGTTACTTCATCCTTCTCCAGTAGTTTGAGGATTGAGGCATGAAGTCTGAAGTAGACCTGAACATCATCATATAGTTATATGAACAGTTAATTCTGGCATTTTAAACTATCATTAATCTTCACAGATATTCTCATGTAGTGATATCCAGCAATAATTATTCAAGTATCTCATGGATTACATTGCATTAGTCACTTTTCTATTTCTAGAGGTGTAAAATCGTAAAAGTAAGGAATTTTATACGTTTATATTGCAAATCAGATCACGTCATAAAGTGACACCCATGTTATGATGAGACGTCTGGCCAGGACTGAGGGATGCAAGCAGTAACCCATCAATTCAAGCTGTTTGCAATGCTTGTATGTTTTACACTCAAAGTCTATTTACACCAGTTTCTCTCAGGGAAGAATTCTGAGTTTGGAAGAACATATATATTGCAAAAAAGATAACATGATTCGTTGTTACTTATTAGTAGATATGCCGTGTGTTGGAAGAATGAAGGCTACAGGTCAACCTCTCTAAAGAAAGTTGTATAAACGAGACACTGCAGTAATTCCACACGTGATTTATAGGATAAATGCCAAGTGTTAAAAATCTGGCTCCTCGTTATAAGGCCCACCTGGGAAAAAAGTTTCAAACTGGCTTTTAATCTGTAATAAAGACTGCAATTTATAACCAATAGACCACAAAAAAAAAGTTGACATTTGTAGTCTTTCCTTTGCTCTAAGCTTCAAATTAATACCAGTGTGGTTTCTTTTCAACAAAGTGGAATTGTTGAAATAGTAAAAGTGAGCAATCAATAATATAAAGGCAACAGAACAAAAGTAAAAAATCCTAAATCCTGAGAAAATACAAAGTGAAGCAGAAATGTGAGGTAATGAAATGGAACTAATACTTCTACCAGAAATCACTGTATTTGAATTTACCGAATTCTTGCATAATTAATGCTTTTAATATCCTTTCATACCATGCTTTACTCCATAATTTTTGATTGGTGATGTAACAAAAAATAAATACAGGCAAAGGTTTTCCCTGGGGTCTGAGCACCTAATGCTCGATTGTAACACAGATCTTGAATATCTTATAAGGTATACAAAAATGCTGGAGAAACTCAGCGGGCGCAGCGTTGAATATCTTATAGATAAGTTTATATTGAAAGAAATGGAAAAAAAAAATCCTACAATCGACAGCTAGCAAATATTAATTTGCTTATTTCTGCAGTTAAACCACATTCAGACTGTTTTACATCTAATGTTATCTTCCAAAAGCTCAAAGTTTTATATAGCGAATTAATTACTAGAAATCACATAATATACTCAAGCACTTTGATCCTAGTTTGCCTATTCTTGATTCAGTACCTCCAAAGCCTCCATTGCCAGTTCTGGTGGATTGTGGTAATGGATCTTCCGTGGGTAATGGGCTGCATCTTCATGTAGATTATGTGCTGCCTGACAAAACATAGCACTTGGGATTTAAAAAAAAGATACATTTACACAACACTATTAATTAACTCAGCAGTTCTCTATTGAAATAAAATGAAACCCGTTTGAAAGTGTAATCTTGTTTTTTTGGCATCAAATTTTGACATAGCTAGGCTTTACTGAAGAAGCAATCAATAATATTTGACAAGTGTTAACTGAAGAATGGACATCCAGGACATCCGAGAGATGTCACCAACACTTATTTGTCTCATGCTAATAGGATGTTGCCAGGACTAGAGGGTCTGGGCTATAGGCAGAAGTGGCTGGGACTCTATTCCTTGGAGCGCAGGAAGATATGGGTGATCTTATAGAGGTGAATAAGATCATGAGAGGAATAGATCGGGTAGATGCACGGAGTCTCTTGCCCAGACTATGCGAGTCGAGGATCAGAGGACAGGTTTAAGGTGAATGGGGTAAAGATTTTATAGGAATCTGAGGGGTAACTTTTTCACACAAAGGGTAGTGGATGTACAGAACAAGCAGCCAGAGGAGGTAGTTGAGGCAGGGACTATGCCAACATTTAGGAAGCAGTTCGACAAGTACATGGATAGAACAAATTTGGAGGGATGTGGACCAAATGCTGGCAGATTGGACTAGTGCAGCTGGTACATGTTGACCGGTGTGGGTAGGTTGGGCTGAATGGCCTATTTCCACACTGTATCACTCTAATAGATTTTTAAGAATGCACAAAGGCAAAATTAACCTTTGTTTAACATTTTATCTGAATACGTCTTTGACAGCACAGCAAGATTTCATTGCTACACTGGATTTCAGACTCTGGAACTGTTGCTCTATAAAGCTGAGAACTATATAGTGCATTCTGTATCTTTTCTTTTCCTCTACCTATTGCACTAGAGTTTGGCTAGATTCTATCTAGGTACAGCATAACTGATTTGATTAGATCACATGCAAAACAAAGCTTTCACTATAACCCAATACATGTGGTGATAATAATAAGCAAACATAAAGAATGGCAGCTTAAATTATTTGATCAAGCTTCTGACACCACGTTTGAACTTGTAATTGATAGAAGAAGATAGTGTGATAGATGTTCAAACTTTGTACCTGGTTTTGATTAGAAGGAAAAAACCCACAAGTTACCGTAAACTGTTTCGCACAACCATTGAGGATTTGTGGCTAAATAAAAATTGGTAAAGGTTCAATAAAATCTTAGAAAAAGAGAAAAGGGTGGCAAAGTAGCACAGTGGTAGAGTTGCTGCCTTACAGCACCGGAGATCCAGGTTCAATCCTGACTACGTGTCCTGTCTGTATTGCATTTGCACGTTCTCACTGTGACTGCTTGGCTTTCTCTGCATCTCCGGTCGACTCCCACATTCCAAACCAACCTCCCCCCCCCCCCCCCCCCCCCCCCCCCCCCCCCATTACCACCAGTCTGAAGAAGGGTCCCGATCTGAAACATCACTTCTCCATGTTCTCCAGAGATGTTGCCTGACCTGCTGTTACTCCAGTACTTTGTGTCTTTCTTTGTTAAATGGTAGACTGTGCCTCTGCACAGGTAGAGTATGAACCTATGCTCAAGATTATATAATGTTTTCAAAACACTTTTTATGACACAAGAGAACAATTTCAATATATATTTATGTGTGTGTGTGTGTGTGTGTGTGTGTGTGTGTGTGTGTGTGTGTGTGTGTGTGTGTGTGTGTGTGTGTGTGTGTGTGTGTGTGTGTGCACACACACACACACACACACACAGAACTTTTTTTTCTCTTGATTATCATATTGTTAGGCGTACTATGTTTACATATTCTGTTGTGCTGCAGCAAGTAAGAATTTCATTGTTCTATCTGGGACAATATAATAATAAAACACTTGACTCTTGAATATACAAACATGTACAAATTTATTTTCCTCAACCTATGGCACTGAGCGAGTCCTAGTCAAGGAAGTTAAAGCCACCCACCACGACAACCCTGTTGCTCAGGCATCTTTCGGTAATCTGTTTACATATCTGTTCCTTTATCTGCACTTGCTTTTGGGAGGCCTATGATAAAATCCTATTAGAGTGCTTATTTCTAAGCTCTTCCCATATTGCTTCAGCGGACAAACCCTCCAGTATGTAGTCTCTGAATGTTGCAATGACAGTCTCCCTGATTAGCAGTGCAACTCCTCCATCTCTTTTGTTTCACTCTCAATCACGCTGAATTACAGAAATCTTGGAATATTGAAAATTGACTGGAATCCAAGATTAATTCTGACCTGCTTGTAATGTTCCAAGTATTCCTTTGGCGGTTGTTTCTGCTTTTCTGCTATTTTACCCAACATGTAATGAATGAGCCACTCCTCCTCATCGCCATCACCTTCACAACGTGTTGCTGATAAGAAACATTGCTTGGCCGTCTCAAGCATGCTGTCTCTTCTTTCTTCCATCTGTGGTGCACAACAAAGACAGTGAATGTCACAATGTTTAGATTGTTTCAGTGACCACTCAGCATTGGCTGTGATCACCAACCCGTCCCCTCAGCCACAGGATGATGTACATCACTTCCCTCTGGAAGGAGACCTGGACTGTCAAAGCTGCCACAGCCAGACATAAAAACAGCTTTTGTCCATAAGTAGTAGCTCTACTCAATAATCAAAATTCTGGAGCCTCCTTTTGCTCTGGTATTTTATTTAATTCACATGTTTAATCAATAATGTTTTATTATTAATGTTTAATGTTTTATGTGTCATTCCTAACTGTCACTGTATGTCCTGTTGTCATTTGCAGGCGGAGCACCAAGGCAAATTCCTTGTACGTGAATACTTGGCCAATAAACTTATTCATTCATTCATACATGAAAACAGCAAACAAAAAGAAAAATTGAAAAGGAAGTTTAATATCCTACAGGCACAAGTCTGCAGATATTGGAATTTGTAGTTCAATATACTGGTTTAAAATTAGTGTTAAAGATGATAACCTAGTAGATTTTAAACAAAATTAATTTACCATTACTCCCTGAGATGAAGAAATTCCAATACTTTTACAATGCAACGTTGCATATCATGCCATGAGCTTTTTCGGAATGCAACTTTTTTTGGCAATCTGCACACACTCCAGAAATGGCAAGAATAAAGTAGCCTTTGTAGGAGTAGGGTCAGCATTTTTCCCTCCCCTGTCTTCAAATTTGTAAATCTTAAATACTAATATAGTTTTTCTCTTAACAGGTGATACCTGACCTGCTGAGCATGTGTAAAGGTAGAACTCATGGGAATAGGAAGTTCGAGACCCAAAGGCAGACGAACTGCTGGCAGGGTCCGGAGGAACATCCATAAATTCACTTGAAGAAACTGTGGATGTATTACAGTACAGTCTATGGACCATGACCTTAGGACCAGCTAACCAGGGATAATATTAGGAGGTGGATGTGAATAGCCATCTCTCATGCTAATCGGATTTTTCAGGAGATGGTTAAAATATGTATAATTCAGAGAAAATAATCAGAGAGGCATGGATGTTGAGGCAAATGATGAGAGCATGGGCGAAATAGATATTGAAGAAACAAGAGGTGGAGGTGTCAATTAACCACTGCTTCAGCATTCACAGGCAAGTTTTCATTTTTGTCCTTAATAGGCTCCATTTAACTAGGCATCATGGGCAGTGAGATATACCTTCACATGGACAATATATTGTGTTCAGAAGCAACATGGTTTTGCAATGATTTGTCCGAGGATTCCAAATGTATGGTGTTCCTTGAGTGCTGTTGTAAACTAAAGAGGAGTTCGTTGAGCAGTTGATATAGAACTATGGCAGGTCTAATGAATTAAATACATACAAAATATCTAAAAGTTGCTGAATTGCAGAGAAAGTAAGGATATTAAGAAGCAAAATGTACAGATAGCCGTAATTATAGACACAATCTATGTTGTAATACTTAAGCTAGCAGTAATTTACATAGAAAATCTCCGACCCAAAATTCTCCCAAACCATTAAACCTGCCGTTGATGATGTGAACTAGTACTGTGACCTTTAGAAACACACCTGTTGTACAACTTCTGATGGCAACTCCATTTTTCGCTGTTTTAACTGGCGTGAAGCAAATGAGTGCAGTGCATAAGACATGGATCCATATTCAATCCAGAGCGAGAGGTTAGAATGATCTATCTCAAGTGCTCGTTTAAAGCAGTTCAGAACAGCAACCGAGTGTTTCCAGATAGGCCCATCACTCTTTAACTCATTTGAATTCAACTTGTCCTGGATACGACTGGCTCGGGCAAGAGCCATGCCAGCCCATGAATCAAACCTACATAACAGAAATTTAAAATATTAGAAAGATGAATCTACAAATAAAACATATCTGCGGTATGCTTGACCAGTTTTCAAGAATCTAACTAGGAGAAAAGAGATTGCAGCTGCTGGAAGTTTATTTTATTGCTACATTTTCTTCCCAGTTGGGCAGCACAGTGGAGCAGCTAGTAGAGCCCCTACCTCACAGTGCCAGAGATCCAGATTTGATTCTGACCTTGGACACTGTCTGTGGGAACTTTGCTCATTCTCCCTGTGACTGCATGAGATTCCTCCAAGTGCACTGGTTTCCTACCACATCCCAAAGACGTGCGGTTAATTGGCCCTCTGTAAATTGCCCCCCAATGTGTAAGGAGTAGATGAGAAGTGGGATACTAGTGTGAGAGTGTAAGGATTTGAGTATAGGAGCAGGGAGGTTCTACTGCAGTTGTACAGGGTCTTGGTGAGACCACACCTGGAGTATTGCGTACAGTTTTAGTCTCCAAATCTGAGGAAGGACATTCTTGCCATAGGGGGAGTGCAGAGAAGGTTTACCAGACTGATTCCTGGGATGTCAGGACTGTCTTATGAAGAAAGACTGGATAGACTTGGTTTATACTCTCTAAAATTTAGGAGACTGAGAGGGGATCTTATAGAAACTTACAAAATTCTTAAGGGGTTGGACAGGCTAGATGCAGGAAGATTGCTCCCGATGTTGGGGAAGTCCAGGACAAGGGGCCACAGCTTAAGGATAAGGGGGAAATCCTTTAAAACTGAGATGAGAAGAACTTTTTTCACACAGAGAGTGGTGAATATCTGGAACTCTCTGCCACAGAGGGTAGTCGAGGCCAGTTCATTGGCTATATTTAAGAGGGAGTTAGATGTGGCCCTTGTGGCTAAGGGGATCAGAGGGTATGGAAAGAAGGCAGGTACGGGATACTGAGTTGGATGATCAGCCATGATCATATTGAATGGCGGTGCAGGCTCGAAGGGCCGAATGGCCTACTCCTGCACCTAATTTCTATGTTTCTATGAGAGGGTGATCAATGGTCGGTGTGGACTCAGTGGGCCATAGGGCCTGCTTCCATGCTGTACCTCTAAACTAAACTGCTGTCTCTGAATTCTGAAGGTAAAGGAAGGTGCAATATTGGACCTGCCTGGGGCATTTACAGTGTTTTGCAAATACACAAGTAGCTGAACAAATTAGAGAGGTTACAACTCCACCAGCTATAATCCACATTTAAATGAGCTCTTTGTTCCTGCTTTTTTAATATTGTCAAGAATTACCCATGTCAAACAGTTCAATCAATTGCTGCAGTTTTAACTAGCAACTCAAAGCAACTGCATCAAAAGATTAACTGGCAACATTTAAAGCCTTATCCATGCGTTAACGACAGTAGAAATAGGGCAGACTTTGTCCAACATACTTGATTCAGGTCACATCAGAATTACAATGCACAAAGAAATAAACAACATAAGTAGGGAAGAAGTAACAACTACTAAGATCAGTGGACCCTACAGCTGCATTCTTTAATTTTTAAATATACAATTAACCCTAAGCAAGACGGCTGAGAAGGTAAAATCTGATTAGTAATAGTGCAGAAGGTTGCAGAGCTTTCAGAAGCAAGTCACATGCAGATATTATTGCAGGCGTTCGCAATCAGTAAACTACAACAACTGAACCATACAAGCTAAGACATCTTAATACTAATGCAGGAAAAAGGGTAAAGGGTGTACAATCACGAAGAGCACATTCTAGTCATTGCAAAATATGAAATCCCAAAATACTACCACAATTGATTTTCTTGATTTCACGACAACTTGTAATTCCTACCTGCCTGGGGAGACACAGATGTCATGCATGTAGAATTTAATAGCTTTCGCCTGTTCTTTGTTCTTGAAATGATAATCAGCCAAGAGGTAATACAACTCATTAACAACAGGAAGCACAGAATCAGTTCCTTCAGGAAGTGTTGGCACCTAAGACAAAAAAGATTTACATCATCAGATTTAAATCTGTAACATTTGCTTTGAAAAAAAGATATTCACTAGAAACCCATTTTAATCGACCCAAATAAAGTTGAAATGAAAATGTTTAGAGAAGGTCTGTAACGTAGCTGTTACCCAATTATTGTAGCTAAATTACAGCAAAGACTAGAGGGCACAGCTGAAAGGCGAGAGGGGCAAAGTTTAAAGGAAATGTGCAGGCAAGATTTGTTTAAACAGGGTGGTAAATGCCTGAGATGCGCTGCCAGGAGTGGTGGTGGAGACAGACACAACAATGTTTTCGATAAGCTTTAAAGACAGGTACATGGTTATGCAGGTAATTGAAGGATTTGGATCATGTTCAGGCAGGTGTGATTTAGCAGTATTGTGGCACTATGTTAGGCATAGGCATTGTGGGTCAAAGGGACTGGTACTGTGCTGTACTGTTCTTTGTAAACAGTTATTTCACACTTTCCTCATCTCTTCCAAATAACGGTCTCTAGTAAAGGATGTGACTTCACAGGTTTCACAATATATAAGCTCCTCCTTCTGCATATTTATCCCTCAATAAGCATAACTAGTACATTAGATGGGAAATAGCTGAGCTCCTGATCCACCGTCTCAAGCCTCTGTAGATACCAGTCACCAACTCTGATGGGACATCTTTACAGGGGTTTCACCACCACAACATCTGGCCTCCAACCATGTGAAAACGTTAAGTATCTTTTTTCCACCTCTGCTATTTTGTAACTGAGTGGGCATGTTCAAAGAATATGAATAAAATATGATAATTGTTCACCCTGATTTCCAGCAGCATTGCTCAGGCTTAAATCTTTCTGTCCCATTCCTACCCTCTCGCCAACTTAAAATTAATTTGAATCCCATCTCTCCCAGCTCTGTCAAAGTGTTTTTGGCTTTAAACATTAAAGTGTGACCTGCTGAGTATTTCCAGTATTTTCTATCTCATTTCAGATTTTTCACACGTGCAGCTTCTTTTCCCATTTAAACACGAGACAAATGAATGCTGGTATTCAGACTGATCTGGATTTCTTCACATAATGAACACAAGGTAGAACATGTGATGGCAAATGCATTTATAACTAAAGGATTATATTAAAATACAAAAGTAGGAATACCTTGCTAAACAGCAAGCGGAGTACTACATACAGTTTTGTGTTCCTCGTTTAAGGAGGAATGTATCCGCCAAAGAGACAATTGAGTAAATCTTTGCTACACTAATTGCCAAGGTGACAGCAGTGCCTGATGAGGGAAAATTCAGCAGAATAGATCTATATTCTCTGTAGTTTAAAATAATCAGCGGTCATCTTGCCATCATGCCGGATTTTGAGCTTGACAGTGGTTGATGTGAGGATGTTACCCATCGGGGAATTAGGATAATTTGGACACCCATTTAAAAAGAGTTGAAGAACAATTTATTCTCTTGGATGAGTATAAATCTTTAGCATTAGCTGCCCCAGGGAGCTGTGGATGTTGTCATTATTTTCAAGTCCAAAAGATCTTCAGACACTTGTGGAAGTGTTCATGGGAATCAGGCAGGAAAGTTAAGATAGCAACCATCTCACAGACTGGCAGAGCAGGCTCTAGGTCCAAGTCATCTATTCCTGCTCCTAAAGGGCCTGTACTACTTGGCGATTTTTTCGGCGACTGCCGGCATCATTGACTGACGTATCATGTCACCGAAAAATACACAGCGTGATGACGTATGACGCGGTGTGATGACGTTCGACGCACGGTATTTTTTCACGGTGTTGCAACCACTTTTTTGTCGCCGCTGGATTTTGAAATGTTCAAAATCTTTTGGCGACACTGATATGACGCCAGCAAAATCGGCAAGTGGGACACGCCCTTAATTCATACATTTGACAGTTCCTCCACAGTGCTATTAACATTACCGTGTCAACGGAGCCTTCAATATATGCTGTAACACTCTCCATCGAAAGAGGTACATTATCTTCGTCACGATCTATCGCAGCAATCTTCTTCAAGAGATTTGCCAAATCTGCAGACACAGTGCTGGTCTTGTAACTGTCGAATTCTGGGCAATTCTTAGGTTTGAAATAGTCAAACATAAATTCTGCGTCATTCCAGCCCAGCTCAACCTGTAGTTAAAACAGCAGAAAAAAACCCAATGACTTACATTGAGCCACTGTTTTTAGTTCATAGAACAGCCGCCAGGAAGTAAGTAAAACAGAAGGAATTAGCTTTCATAGAAATCTTTTAAATATTTCCTTTGGGCAACACAAAATAAATTAATAGCCCAGAATTTACAATCAATGCCAAAACAATAGTCCTTGCTGAGTTCGAAGAAAGTTCACCACAACGATACGCAACATCATCACCTATTCCAACAAGCGATGCCATTGGGCCTCTGATCAAAGTGAGTCCCAGGATTCAATGTCATCAAGGTTGACTCAACAGTCAATCACATTAAAGATCATTCAGAGTCAACATACAAACAATCTTTCATTAACTTTATAAACATGCTAAACAAAGATCAGAATATATATATGATTTAGGAAGAAACCGAAATTCCAAATATGATAAAATACAAGAGTTTTGAAATATTTAAAACTGAAACATCCATGAATAGATCGTAATACCGACCAAACATTCAATGTTTTTTGGGTAAATCTTTTTCTTTAAGCAGCAACTAGGGCTTAGTGGATTATCAACATTTCAAAATAGATCTCTTGCAGCCAAGGCTAAGATTTTCTGAGTATTTTGTAGCAGAACTACTTTGTAAATGTCCGAAATTTTACTCAGCTTTTAGCCAGCTTTACTCATTTCCCTTAATTATAGTGGAGAATACAATAAATCACTGGCAGTATTAAAGCTACACATGCCCAAAATAAAATCACAAAGCTGACATTGTTACCCACAGAGTAACAACAATGAATGCCAATTGCTTCATTTTCATTATTACCCCATAAACCAGTATGAATGTTTCAAAGTGTGAAGGAACTAACATATATGTATACCAGATCTCTAAACTTATTCTATCAATGCACATCATGGTGCCTAGGGGCGGAGGGCACGTCAAACTTAAATCCGTGTTTCCACGAAATTTAAGATATTTCAAGTCATAATTTGTAGGAACGAACTTCAAATGCTGGTTTACACTGAAGGGCCTCTCAGTCTGAAGAAGGTTGTCAACCTGAAACTTCACCTATTCCTTTTCTCCAGAGATGCTGCCTGACCCACTGAGTTACTCCAGCATTTTGTGTCAATTTTCAAGTTATAGCTTGCCATGTTCTGATTTAGAATTTATCCACCAATAAGGCAACAGCATTAACAAACATCCAGAAACATGAGTCTGAAGAAGGGTTTCTCAGTCCACATTCTCAGTCTGAAGAAGGGTTTCGGCCCGAAACGTTGCCTATTTCCTTCGCTCCATAGATGCTGTTGCACCCGCTGAGTTTCTCCAGCACTTTTGTCTACATCCAGAAACATGAAGTTTGAAGAAGAGAAACAAGCACAAATATATGGAATGGATTGGGTAAAATTTAAATACTTTATGCAATCCAGAAATCAGTTTCAATACTACTTCACTCTTCCATTAATTCCGTGTTCGTTCTACCAAAAAATCATTTGTGTTCATATTTCCAAAGCAACTTTTAAATGCAGCCTCAACAAATATTCTCTCTTCAATTAATTGTACCAAACAACACATTGAATCCTAAAGGACAGACCAGGAGCAAATAAATATGTCACAATGGGAGGCAGAAACCAGCATTCACAGAGAGCAGAATTGGTTTTAAGTTGGTTAAGGTTAGTCTAAACACAGTGGATTCATTTCACAAATACGTATAAAGTTTTTTGTGCCTACTTCTATACCACAAAGTATCCCATGTTGTCTAGCTTGTCACATAGAGTGCATACATAGGTACATGCCTGCTGAGCCGAATGTTCCTCCAGATATCTTGCTTTACTTTTCTTACTAGGATAGGCATAGAGACAGTAAAAGCATTGCTCAAGTGCAGTTTCAAGTTCCTCTTTGAAGGGGTGAGCATCTTCAGCTCTTGAGGCAGTCAACTCCTTCTGAAGAACTCGAACCTGTTGAGGAAGACATATTGTGTAAGAAGGAACTGGAGATGCTGGTTTAAACCGAAGATAGACAAAAAAAAAAGCTGGAGTAACTCAGCGGAACAGACAGCATCTCTGGAGAGTGGGAATGGGTGACGTTTCAGGTCGAGACCCTTCTTCAGACATATCAATTTATTCCATGAAGTTTTCAAAACAACATAGTTGGCTGTGCAGTGGAGAAACAGGCCATTTGACTAAAGTTCATGTTCCCAGTCTACTTAATTAAATCCTTTCAGCGTGTCGTAACCCTTTCTTCATCGTGTGCTAATCCACGTTTCCCTTAAGTGCATTTCAAATTTCGCAGTTTAAAGGCAAGGCAACTTTATTTATATAGCACATTTCATACACGAGGCAGACTCAAAGTGCTTCACATAAAAACATGTCATACAATAAAATGAAATAATAAAATGAAATAAAATAGAAGAATTAAAAGAAAAGCAAAATTAAAAATGCATTATAAAAAGTGCAAAAGTAAAAGGTGCAATGTAGTTAAGATTTAGCTGAAAGCTAAAGTAAACATAAAAGTTTTCAGTCTTGTTTTAAAAGTGGTCAAAGTTGAGGCAAGTCTTAAATCTTCAGGAAGTTTATTCCAGCTATTTGTTGCATATTAACTAAATCCTGCTTTCCCATGTTTTGTATTTACTCTGGGAATCACTAACAGATTGGTTTCAGAAGATCTTAGGGGTCTAGAAGGCTTATATAGTGGAAGCATGTCAGTGATATACTTTGGTCCTAAACCATGTCGTGATTTATAGGTGAGCAGCAGGATTTTGAAATCAATTCTCTGACATACAGGGAGCCAATGTAAGGATTTAAGAATTGGTGAAATGCGTTCAAATTTTTTGGTCTTTGTTAGAACTCTAGCAACAGCGTTCTGAACAAGCTGTAGCTGCCTGACAGTTTTTTTCGGAAGACCTGCAAGGAGACCGTTACAATAATCTGATACAGGGTCCCATCTACATTTTGCAGTTCCACATTCTCTGGATGAAGTAATTTCATCCTAGGATATAATTTATAGTGATTTTTTTTCCTTCAAATATTTTAGTAATTGAGTAGTACTTATGACCATAGGCACAAGTGACTGCAATCATGGAATCTGGACCAAAAAGTAAACTGCTAGAAGAACTCAATGAGTCGAGCAGCCCCTGTAGAGACAAAGGGATGGTCGATGTTTCAGGATGAGACCCTGTATCAGGATTGAGTGTGTAGCAAGCAGGTAACTAGTGTATAGAAGTGAGAGGGAGGAGTAAGACAGAGGCTGATAGGTAATAGGTGGGACAAGGAGGCAGAGTGGGGGGTGTTTTGATGGAAGATCAAGCCAAGTGGGGAAGGGGGACGGGACAGAGGCTGGTATGTAATAGGTAGAACCAGTTATGGGAGGGATGATGTTGCACATTTGCATTTCATAATCTCAGTCACGCTACTTACGTAGAATTTAAGCAATGCTCCATCAGAATTACAACACCAGGATCGTCGTCCCAGATATTCATGTGCTGTGTTCAGTAGCATTAGAGAGGAAGGCAGCATTGGAGTTTCAGGGTCTACAAAAAATTCACTTTTAAAATAATATAAACAAGAGAATTGGAGAAATGCATTCCTTACTATGAAATAAAGCAACAAGCATATATGGGTAACAAAACAGTGGCTGAAGAACAGAACTAGCAGCTAATTTTGCACCATTGGCTCATATTCAAGTCTTTCAATCCTAACATGCAGATAAATTAAACTAACATTTTAGAATCAATAACAACACCTCTTGCACTAATGTCCTTCATAGAAGGAAGACCGCTAATATTACCAGGTCTGCCATGTGCAGAGGAATTCAATTGATTGGCCTTAGCTGTACTGTGAACATACTCTTGACTGTACTTCTAGATGGAAAATGTCTACTTGAGATATTGGAGCACATTCATGTTATCTTAATAATGTAGCTGCAGAACAGGAAAAGGTGAATAATTCCTCACAAAACAAAAACAATTCAGATATTTGGGATTATGAACTCTATCTCCAGAAACCTATTGCTCCCCAATAACAAAAGTAATGTGACAACATAATAAATGCCTAATATCTTTTTTGCATCACCATAATACCCTTCCGCCACCCACCCAAATAATTCAGGATATCTTATGCCCTGTAAATACGCTCACAACTTCAATGTCTTAACAAAGCCCAAGTTGAATGTCAAACCCTGTATCCTTTAAACTGTAAGGATACCTCCACCCCCATAAACAAGCTTAAATTTCAACAAGTGTGCTTTCAAAATCCTCTGATAGCTCCAAATAAAATTACTAGAATGCTCTAACCTCTCACAATTCTGTCCCATATGGCCCAACCCACTGCTTCCTACTTACTCAAGGTTTCAAGCACGAGGAGCGAGGCATCGACTTTACAGCTACATAAAATACATCACAAGTACATTGTATATAATGAAAACTGGGAACTCTGGAGATGGTGGTAAGTGTAAGGGACCTTGAAGTAATCAAAAAACATGAGTGGACTGTACAAAATATACTACAAAAAGGCTAATGGATCTTAAAACAGCTTTGACTATAAAGTTACAAATTGTTGTACAGGTATATAAAGTATATATTTTTCAAACAGTAAAGCAATTGAAATTACTAGTATGTATAAACCCTACAAGAGGTAGTTGATTTATACTCAAGTTCAGGCAGTAATACTAACCTGAGTCTTCACTCTTACAGTGTTGACGGCGAAGTGTGTCAAACTCCTCCTCCTCATGTTTTATGATTCTGTAGAGGGTTATCCAAGGCAGCACTGATGACACATGGGGTTCTTTGGCATCTTCTGATATCCCCATGCTGTTGTCAATTATCTACAACAGTACACAAACTCCGGTTAATATTCATCACTTCCGCAGTGCACAATCATACCACCATGGATTGGTGTTCACTTCTATGGTGAACCCGCAAGAGCCAAAAACAACATGCAGTTGATAATCTAAGACCTCATATAGCTGCATCAACCTCCACCAATAACGTGCTTTTAGTGTAGTGCAGCAGTCAACAATAAAGGGACAAATAACTAATGCTAATAATCCAGATCTTGTAGAAGCCAACATGGATCAGCAATCACAATGGCCACTGATCTGTAACTTGGCTAGATTACACAGAAGGATGAGTAATTAACACTTCACTCATATCTCAAATTAACACTGGCCTTTATCCTTTCACCAAAATGAATGATGTAATTGATTTCCTTTTTAGTGGAATGATCATCATTCCACTAAAACAACATCAACAACAATAATTTTCATTTATGTAGTGCATTTAATGTGGCAAAATATACCACTTCACTGCACAGGAAAATTGTCAAACAATTGTTAAAGAAAAATGGACCTCATACGTTGCAATCATAACATTTGTAGAGAATAGGGATATCAAGAAGCATTCCATGGCTAAAAGAGCCAATTGGAAAAGGATGGTTCCACGATATACAAGCACCAGACAGGAAGAAACCGTCTCTGGGACAAGATCCACCCAGATCAAACGAGGAAAAATATCCAGGCAGAAATTATAATCTGGAAACCAGAAGGTTTTAAAATGGGTAAATCTTTCTAAGGGCTATAGGTCGTTGGCAAATATAACATTAAGTCTGAAAATGAAAGATGAGGGTAAAGATCTCACAATGGTCTGTGGATTAACAAACATTTCAGGAACAAGTACAAATCTCAAGAAATCTGATAGGACTAAAATAGATGCAACATCTGGTAAAATAGGCTTATTCTCCATTTTCTACAAAATAAAATAGCGGCAATAACTGTGCAAAGCAACTCGATGCATTAGGACGTACTGAAACGCTTAAGAATACTGAACTTTCAACAATATTCTAGATCACAGCATATTTGGAAAGATTAGAGAACAAAGATGGAGCAGACACACTATTAAATAGAGACAACATTGTTAAACTAAAGTAACATAATTTGAACAGAAGCTTAATTTCTCAATCATCCCCTCAGTACTGTGGATGAATTGCTTCCACTCCAATTCTATGTGTTGTGAAGTGATGATGAGATCAGTTTGGGACTCACAGATTCTGGCTCAAGTGAGGCAGGTGTTTCTTGATTGGTGTGAATGCAGGTAATTTGGAAGGTGGTGCTCTCCTTTTACTTCTTTACTGAGCTTCCTTGGGTTCCTGTAAAGTTCTGGTCACAGTGAAAATGCAGGTGATGTGGTAAATGAGCACTTGGTATTCATTACAGAGCAGGACATTGTGTTGGAGAATTCAGAGAGGGAGGGTGGTGAAATTGAAAGAACAAATCATGGTCAAAAGGGAAGTGGTGTGAGATACCTAAGAGTGGTTTAAGGTGGATGAACCCCAGAACCTGATGAGACATGTTCCATACAGCTAAGGGAGCAAATAGAGGAGATTGTTTCACCATTACCGGTTTTGTAGTCATCGTTAGCCACAGGCGAGGTGTCAGGTGACGGGAAGAATAAAAATCACACCTTCATTTGGGAAGGGCAATAGGGATAAGAGGTGATTATCGGCAGCAAATTTAACACCAATGGCAGGGAAATTACTTGGAAAAAAGGGACAAAATTAATCTGCACTTCGAGTAGCAGGGATTAATAAAAGGTAGAAGTCTAGCCTTGTTTGGAGATTCTTCCTGACTAATTTGATTGAATTAGAGAAGTAACTAAGTGTGTCAATGAAGGTAGTGGAGCTGATCTGGTCTACATGACCTTCAGCCCTTTGACAACGTACAGTATGTGACATTGTCCAAAAGTTGAAAGCCCATAAAATCCAGAGAATTTGGAACCAAAATTTGGATTGGTGAAAGGAGTCTGAGAGTAATGATAGAGGCAATAAAAAGGAACTGCAGATCCCAGTCGATACCAAAGATAGACACAAAATGCTGGAGTTACTCTGTGGGTCAGATACCATCTCTGGAGAAAATAGATAGGTGATATTTTGAGTCAAGACCCTTCTTTAGACTTGACATGACTCGAAACGTCACCCATCTATTTTCTCCTGAGATGCTATCTGACCCAATGAGTTACTCCAGCATTTTGTGTCCAGTATTGATAAGAGAGATAGTACTGGAACCTCGCATAAACATTAATGATATGGATGTGAATGAAAATGTATACGATTTGGAAGTTTACAAATTTCACAATAATTAGCATATGGAGATGAGTAGTCTTTGGGTGTAGATCAATAACCTATCCTACCATTGGTGCTGCAAGGGTGTTTTTCAGACTGGAGGCCTGTGACTAGTGATGTGCCTCAGGTATCAGCTGGGCCCATTTCTGTTTGTGGTTATATCAATGATTTGGATGAGAATGTACAAGGCATGATTAGTAAGTTTGCAGGTCAGATTAAAGTGGGTGCTATCATTGAGAGTGAAGTTGGTTATCAAAATTTACAGCGGGATCTTGATCAGCTGGGCAAGTGGACTGAGGAATGGCTAATGGAGAATAATGGAGACAAGTGCAAAGTGTTGCATTTTGGGAAGTCAAATCATGTCAGGACCTTCACAGTGAATGGTAGGGCCCTGGGGAGCATTGGACTTACCAAGCTATTGGGAGAGTTTGGAATGGAGTGTATTTCAAGAGAGGAATAGATAGGGTGAATGTCAGTCTTTTATGCAAGGTAGGGGAATGAAACACAAGAGGCTTATATTTATGGTGTGAGGGGCAAGATTTAATACAAACTGAAGGGCAATGTTTTCCACTCAGAGGATAGTTTATTTATGGAACAAGCTGCCAGAGCAGGTAGAATTTGTGACACGTACTATCACAGCATTTAAAAGACAATTAGACCGTTACATGGATATCAGAGGTTTAGAGGAATATGGGCCGAACGCAGGGAAATGGGGTTAGCTTGGAATGGCCATCTGGGTCGGTATGGATGAGTTGGGCTAAAGGGCCCGTTTCCATGCTTTATGACTTTATGCAGGGTTGACTTTTTTTCTCTGTAGTTTAGGACATGTGATCTCACTGAAATGTACAATTGCATAGATATTTCTTCTGCCTGGGATGTTTAGAAAGTATGGTTACAGATCAAAATAAGGGGTTAGGCATTCAGGACCAAAGGACAAAAAAATTCACCCACAGGAGGAATGAATCTTCGGAATTCACTACACAGGTCTATCGATTCTCAGCGATTCAAGATTCACAGTGTGATCGTTGGTCGGCGCGGACTTGAAGGGCTGAAGCTTCTGTGCTGTACTTCTAAACTCATTAGAATTTGACGGATTTTTGGACAAGAAGTCAGTCGAGATGTAGAGGATCAGTGCAGGGAAATAATTAAGTAAATAAATGAAAAGTCACCCGTGTACCCCTCCCCCGCCCCAGCCCGTGTAAAGGCATATCTGCACAAAGATAGACTTTAAGTTGAATAATAGCTAATAACCCAGAAATTGGCAAAAAATAGCAGCTGATGCAACATATGTGGAGAGAGACACACAGAGAGAGTGAAAATTCTTGGTGGCACCCAAGACAGATGCATTAGAGTTGGATGAACTTACCTAACCAATTCCAAATATACAATGTCAACCTTTCTGGTTTTCTTTTCTTTTCAGGGCCCGTCCCACTGTACGAGGTAATTCAAGAGTTCTCCCGAGGTATCCCCGATTCGAACTCGGAGAATTACGGTAATAGCCGCTCGTAGGTACTCGGGGCTTTCGTGGACATTTTTCAACATGTTGCAAAATCTTCACGAGCTTACCACGTTTCCCAGAGTACCTGCCGTTAGCGTTACGAGCTGCTAAGAGACGTCCCGAGCTCCGACGTACCCGCAATGTACATTCTACGTACTTACCACAAGCTTTTTTTTTTTTTTTTTTAAACTCGGGAGAGCTCTTGAATTATCTCGTACAGTGGGACAGGCCCTTTACAAATGGACAAGAATACAAGTATCACAATGTTGAGCCATTATTCCAATGAAACAGAATATAACAAACCAAATGGATACCATAAGGAGGTAATAGTGTAGGAAAGGTGATCTTAAATATGCAGTTGAACCAGATTACTTTTGGATGAATGCAAGCAAACGACAAAGAAGCAAATAATAATTGACTGCAATTAAAATGGATACGTTGCACTAAACAATAGGCTCTTCTTACCTGAATGAGATTGTTGGCAAATCTGACAAAACACGGGTTCATGGATTGTTCCTCCAGGATACTGCTATCACCAGACAAAGAGTAGTCAATCCCAGTCAACAGCTGAGTCACTGTTGAAACCCACTCTTCCTTTGAGGATGAAGATGATACATTGTTCATCTGTAGAATGGCTTCATTTAGGGCAACTTCAGAACACTCCAAGCACTGTCTGTAATCTTTCATCTTTAATAATGAGTCCTGACAAAAAATTAGAGCAGGAAGCCATTCACCAAACTGAGGAAGTTACTTGGGAAGCAGTGGTGTAAGCAGAAACAGAACAAACAAAGCTTTCTAAATTGAATTGTTACTCCACAGCTAATACAAATACAAGGAGTTAATTTACACTGTTATAGGATTTGTACGCTATTTGGTTAAAAGGTATTAGTACATCTGCACATTATTTAATTTTTAGAACTCTTCCATGTTTTTATGTTTATATCACGACTTTTCATCTATTTGTAACACTCATTAGTTTAGTCTATTTCAGAGATTCAGCAGCTCTGTTATCCCACTTTCTCATCCCCTCTCTACACAGTATGGGCAATTTACTTAGGCCAATCAACCTACAATCCCACACATGTTTGAGATGTGAGAGGAAACAAGAGCACCTGGAGAAAACCAACATGGTGGCAGGGAGGATGTCCTAACATTGAATCCGTGTCTCTGGCACTGCGCCATTATGTTTCCCCTTTTTAAATCCACAACAACGTTATTTATATCCAAGGCAAGCTTTAAAAAAAATGTATGCCACAGTATCAGCCCCGAAATCAACAATAAACGCGAATTGCAACACGTTGACTCAAAGTTATAGCTTGCTCAGGATTTTCATATATGGAAATCCACTGCACATGACTCAAAATGGTCAATTTCTCTGATAAGGATTGATCCAATCTATTCCTAACAAGCAATCTTTATGTTACTTCAGCCAATTAAACCAACTGATGGCAATCATGCACAGACTTGTAGTATATAGGGTGGGAAGAGTAGACAAGATACAAGCCACCTTTAAGCATTCAAGGAGCAATCCCATTGATTCGCAAAGTAAATCATTTTTATAGTCAAACGATATTTAGCACTTCCTGTTTATTGAGCAATGGCCTCTGTAGTGCCACCTAAAATCCAAAATTGTTAATGTGACGTATCTGAATTACCTGCAGCAGGAGGAGCTGAGCAGGTCGCTCAGGGATGGAGGTAACAAATTCGAGAGGCTTTGTTCGGCCAATTGCACCAAGGGACAATGTGGGTCGCAACAGCTTCACAACCTGATCATATTCACCCATCTCATACAGTCGTTGAACCTCCTCAAGACTCTGGCATCTCTCAAGTGACTTGAGTTTTTTATCAATCTGGTATGGACAGAAGGAAAAGAATAGAATGTAAGGCAAGGCAAGGCAAGACAAGTTTATTTGTATAGCACCATTCGTGCAAACAGCACTTCAAGGTGCTTTACAGGAAAGGAAAAATAAAAGTCAATAATTAAAAATTGCAAAATAAGCAATACGACAAATGTATGAATAATAAAACAACGTCAATGCAACAATAAAACATTTTTAAAAAGCACATAAAAGGGTTAAAATTAGACGGTTAAGATTACCTGCATGTCGGGTTATGGACAAGCTATAGTAAACAACAGTGTTTTTAGGCCTGATTTAAATGCGCTTACAGTCTGTGCACACCTCAGGTGTTCAGGGAGCTTGTTCCACAGGTGTGGAGCATAAAAACTGAATGCTGCTTCAGCCTTTTTAGTTCTGACCCTGGGAACACAGAGTAAACCTGTCCCTGAAGACCTGAGGAGTCTAGGCGCCTCATATACAACAAGTAGGTCAGAGATGTATTTTGGACCTAGACCATTCAGTGCCTTGTAGGTCAGTAACAGAATTTTAAAATCTATCCTCTTACACACAGGGAGCCAGTGCAAAGATTTAAGGACAGGTGTAATGTGGTCCATTTTCTTGGTGTTGGTCAAGACTCTGGCAGCGGCATTTTGGATAAGCTGCAATTGTTTAATTGATTTTTTATTGAGACCTGTAAAGATGCCATTACAATAATCTAACCTACTAAAAATATATGCATGAACAAGTTTTTCAGTGTCTTCTTTGGACAGAAATCCCTTGATTCTTGCAATATTTTTTAGATGGTAATAGGCAGATCTGGTAATGGTCTTTATATGGCTTGTAAAATTCAAATCCGAGTCCACAACTACACCAAGGTTTCTGGCTTTGTCTGTGGTTTTCAGTGCAATTGAGTCCATTAGGGACTAAACATTGGTGAATTACAGTTGACACTTCTGCTTTTGTTACACAATATTTTCAGTACAGTAAGTAAAGCTTTGTACCTCTTCCAACGATATAGCAGAATCCACATGTAAATTCGGCAGTCTGATAGTAAAACTATCACCATTCCTGCTGCCAACCTTAATCCCCATGGAACTGCAAAACAAACTAGTGCAGATATCATAGCTCTCCAGAGCTTGTTCCATATCACCCTGTGAACAAATACATTGAAACATCAAATTCATGGGTTTGAATCTTAGTCAAGCATTTTAACACAAAAACAGTTTCCTTCATGAACAACTTCATGATACAAGACTGCTCACAAGTTGACATTATTACAATTATTGACAGGGTCACTGTATGCATTATTCCTGTTCTACACAACATCTGATCTAGCAGGGCAAAAAAAAAAAGCTGCATTTGGTCAGTATATATTAAATATTATATAATAATCAAATCTTTTAAATTTGTGTTCCAAGAATAAAGACAATAGGATGCTAGGAAACAGATTTAATTATTACAGCCACTGTGGTTTTCTCAAGATTCAGGCAAGTCACCAACAAAAGGGGAGCTGCCTGAACTGCAAGATACCATCTTTTTACAGCACTCTTCCTGAGCTAAGGGAGGCAGAGAGGTCTCTCTGACTAAAAGAAGAATTTTGCTTTTCATCTCCTTTTTTGTACCAAGATTGGCAACCTCTGGTCTCAGACAGCCCACATTCAATAAAGAGAAGGTAATGGATCTGGCAGCAGTCGAGACAGCGTTACCCACTTTCCCTCATTTTAATGGAATTTTCAAAGTGAACCTGGATCAATTGAAAGAATTAATTTGCCTTTATCATGAGCTGAGAATTAGAAAACTAGTATTACTGAACTCACCATGCAAGTAGTGAGTTTAAACCATAAAACACAAACCTGCAATGCCATGAATCTAGCTTTCAACCAGTATACTTGAACAACAAAAACTAGCCAGTCATTCTCAAACAGATCCCTCTGGGAGGAAGTGAAGGCCAGTTGAATCAGGTCCCCCAAATAATGGCTTCCCGGAAAATCAGGCCCCAGCTGTGCAGCTGTGTTACTGGAGGTACATTTCCGAGGAGAAACTGGAGTAAAAAAACAACAAACACATGGTAAAACAAAAAATCATCGAGTCATACCACACAAAAACAGCCCCTTAGGCCCAACTCCCCCATGCCGCTTACAAGATGCCCCCATACCAAGATGCCCCATACAAACTAGTCCCATCACCCTGCACCTCCCCAATATCACTCTAAACCTTTCTTATCAACACAATATCGGCACAATATTTGCCACCCTCCAGTCTACCAGCACATCGCCCATATCTAATGATGATTCACCAATCTCAACCAGGGCTTCTGCAATTTCTTCTCTCAGTTCCCACGGTGTCGTCGTATATACCCGATCAGCCCCAGGAGACTTATCTAATTCATACGTTTTAGGATATGCAGCACCACCTCCAATAGACAAATAATTGGGAAATTAAATATAATGTAGATAAATGCAAGTAATTTTGCGAGGAAGAATAGGGAATTTCCTCATTTATTTGAGAGTGTGCCCAGGTGAGATAGAGGAACAAATGGATAGAGTACAAACACCAATTGTTAAAAGTTACACAACAAATTAGTAAGGCCACAAAAAAACTAGCATCCACTGCTAGAGGAATAGAAAGTAAAGCAGGGGGGGGGGGGTTGTGCTAATACCAATATCAAGAAAGGGTGAAAATAGCAAGAAAGGAAGAACAGTTGGATTTCTTTTCTTTAGAAAATAAAGCCAAAGGGCAACCTTATGGATGTCTTTAAAACTTTGAAGAGATAATGCCAAGATAATATTTCCCTTTGTGGGGAAGAGCATATTAAGTGACCAATAATAAGGTGGTCACTTAGAAATCGAAAATAAATATCTTCATCCCACCTCAAGAATGGTGAGAATGTGGAATTCAAGAAGTACAATTCAAGGGGAGACTGTGGCTATTCACCATATTTATGCCCCTCATTATTTTATAAGATCACCCCTCAGCTTTCTAGATGAAAAAAGACCTAGCCTACCTAACCTCTCTATAGATCTCAAACTCTCTATAAACCAAAAACATCCAGTTAAATGACATCCTTCTTGTTGCAGACATCTAGAATTGTACATAGTGCTCCAAATGTTGCCTTATTAAGGTCTAATATAGGAGTAACATGATATCCCAACACCTGTATTCAACACACTGACCAATGTTCCAACTCCTGTACTCAATACCCTGACCAATGAAGCCAAGTGTGTCAAACGCCTACTTCACTACCCTGTCACCTGAGACACCACCTTCATTAAATTCAGTACCCGTACACCTAGGTCTCTTTGTTTTACAACACTCCACAGTGCCCAAACATTTACTGTACGTCCTGTCTTGGTTTGTCCTACCAATATACTACATCTCCCATTTATCTGAATCAAGCTCCATCTGCCATTCCTTGGTCCTTTGGACCAGTTGATCAAGATCCTGTAGCAATCGTAGATATCCGTCTTCACTGTCCACTGTACCACCTATTTTAGTGCAAACTTGCTAACCGTGCTACATTCAGACCTCCAGTCTGGAAAATAATAACCCATCTCCACCCGCTGCCACCCACTAGCAACAAGTCTGTTAAAATTTTGCAGCTTCTTATCTGCATACTATAGCAGTTAGTTCTATCTTGTGTAGAATTTTATTTTGTCAGGTGCAGGAGTAGCCTAAAAGAACTGCATCTCTGATCACTGCCTCTGCTGAAGAACACACATTTACACAGCATATTGGAAGATTGCAATGTGTTTTCACAGTTGTTGAATTATCTTCAACGTATAGTAGATAAAATAGACCACTGTGAATTTTCAAGTAGCTGGGTCTCATAAGCAATCCCCATCCAGTTATCTAATCACATAAGGTTGAACGTACTGCCAAAATTTGGGAAATAGTGATATAGGAACTATCTTCAGATAAAAGATGCCCATTTTACACTCTATATTGCTCATGATGGCTGAGCAAATACGTAAGGATTATATAAATGCAAGTCACATTGTAGATATTAAAGCTGAACAAATGATTGTCAATAATCAATTATTACATAGAAAATAGGTGCAGGATTAGGCCATTCGGCTCTTCGAGCCAGCACCGCCATTCAATATGATCATGGCTGATCATCCAAAATCTGAAACCCGCTTTTCCCCCATATCCCTGGATTCCCCTAGCCCTAAAAAACAAATCTAACTCTCTCTTGAATACTATGAAGGAGATGCTGTGAAGTTAAATGCTTCATACCTGTGGTACTTTTGGACTTAGTCAGAAGCCACTGATCGAGCTGTAGTTCCATACACACCAGGCACATTACCATCATATCCTGAATACAATAGAGAACAATTAAATATTCTAATGTAAAACGTCAAAGCCAAAATGCATAGAACAGTTACTTTTTAAAAATTATGAAAATAGCTTTGTAAAAATTACTTTGTCATTCTCAGTTATGCATTCAATTTGACTGTGCTAAATAACCTTAAACCTGTCACACAAGTAATGATATCAAATGTTACCATAATTTTAGTGCTTCTTTGGGGAATTTACATTAGAAAGCAAGTGTTTGAACTCTATTGCCATCCAATGATGATTTCAAGAATTGAAAGATCCATGATAAATTCTGAGCCTTGGCACTGCAATTCAATCCAGAATGATGAATGAAGAATGGTTGTGCACTGGGCAATAACCATATGTGAAATTATTTACTGGACTGGAACCTAATCAAGGATGAAAAAGGATTGAAAAGTTCATCCAGTTAATATTTTTTACAAATGAATTGGAATTGAAATATGTAAAAGAGCAGTCAAAATAGATGGTAGCGGGAGAACTGATATATATTACCATTGCCATGCTTACAAGCATGAATTTTGCAATTCTAGGAAACCATATAATTTGGAGTACATTTCAAAACAAAGAGCAGCTATTAGCACTTTAGATATTTAACTTATTTAAAGGTACTAAAAGGCTTTACATTAGCATGATTGTAAACTATATGGTGCGGAGCTATTAGGACAGTTCATCAAAAGCCTGGCATTTAAAAAGAATGGCATAAATTGTTAGGAGTTCAAAGGGTTTTCGGAAGAATTTTAGACCCAGGTAGCTTAAGGCATTTCATTCAGGGAGAGTGGAGAGAACTTCAAACAGGAAGCATAGATGATTTAAACGGGTCCTTTTCACAATGCAGGCAGTGACTAGTGGGGTCCCCCAAGTCAGTTGGGACCCCATTTTACAGCATATATTAATGATTGGATGAGGGAATTGAAGGCAATATCTCCAAGTTTGCGGATGACACTAAGCTGGGGGGCAGTGTTAGCTGGCATTGTTTAGAAGACTGCAGGGTGACAGTTTGATGGGCATCTGGCAATTCTTGTATATATTAACTGGAACCATGTGGCAAAAACAGGAATTGCAGACTATAAATGTAGCCGATTGGGAAATCGCAGCGAGACCTGGGTGCTGGTACACAAAGGTAGGCATGCAGGTGTCATGTGTGAAAATGGTATTTAGCATCCTTGCAAGGATTTGTAGGAAAAGGTTCTAAATTAAAGGGTGATAACCACACCTATATACACAAATCTGAGGACAAACATATTCAAAGAGGAGTGCAGAGATTTCCCAGACCCATTCCATGTCAGGACTGTCTTAGAGACACAGAGTTTATACTCTCTAAATGTTAAGATTAGGGGATCATAGAAACTTACAAAATCCAAAGGCTAGATGCAAAAAGATTGTTATAGCCTAAGTCCAGACAAGGGGTCACAGCTTAAGGATAAGGGGGAAATCCTTTAAAACCGATATAGTGCTTGCAGAGAGTGGTGAATCTCTGGATAATGCCCCAGAGGGTATGAGGCCAGTTCATTGGGTTAGAATTTCCTGCTAAATCAAATGATAATACTGAGTTACACCATATCATATTAAAAGTTAATTTCCTGCCCTAATTATGTTTCTATTCAGGGAGAGTAGAGTTCAAGCCACCATAATGATTTAGGTCACCTGCCTTTCTTTGTCCAATTTGTAGTTGTCACCATTCAGCACTGATTTTCCAAAGACAACTTGTGTTTTGTGATTAAATGCAAATGGCATTGTTTAGAAATCACAGTTTATTTCATCTGGAATTCTTGTATATATTAACTGGAACATGCAAAATTGTCATATTGTAGATAAATCGTAAAGTTGCTGCTCAACACCATGTCATGTGTGAATCGCTTAAGCATCCTTAAGATTTGTAAAAACAAATTAAATGATAATATATACACAAATACAAATTTTAGAATTTCTGCCACACTAAGGAGTGTAATCTCATGTTTTTCTATTTTACTGCATCTTGCCCCTATGATGCAGGGTAGAACAAAACAATTGATAGTAACAAATTTAAAAGTGAGGGCCCTCAAATTTCCCTCGAGAAAAAAAGCTTAAAATGATAAGCAAAATTTACACTTTAAAATATTATTTACTGTTATCATTTAGGATTTTTATGCTCCATATAGTTTTGCATAATCCTACAATCACAGAGAATCCCCATCTAAACTGAATATCTCAGAGTATGATAAAGCATTCTGATTCTGATGATAGACTTTTATTCAGTCCAATGCATAAATTTCATAAATTGAAACTGAAACTAATGATATGGCCACCATTCAAAATGCGCCCCAAAACATAAAAACTGTGCAATATCATTAAGATAGTGATTTAAAGTATGAGTTAATATATGTAATACTAGACAATGCTATTACTATAACTGTATTATTATTATAATGCTATTATTATACAATGCTATTATTATATCTTGATTTAGATTGTCATACAATCTGATAAAAAATATTGTGAAGAAAAAGTTTCAGCAGTAGCATGGAAAGTAAATACATCTTTCCGCACAGTTCCCAACTTTATACGATGTCCAATACTATGTACTACTATTTTTAAATGAGTGGAAAATACTGTCTTGCAAAGTTATGGTAGTATCAATTAACTCTATCATTGAATAAAATATGTATAGCTAGCCTTCAAGCTAAGCTCATAACATGGTTATGTTACAAAGAACAACTCCATTTTTCAAATGTAGCACAAGTTTAAATATGGGATAGACTCTGGAAAAATAAGTATGAACATTACAAAACATTTCCATGCATGTCACATCAAAACATATAGAAACATAGAAAATAGGTGCAGGAGTAGGCCATTCGGCCCTTCGAGCCTGCACCACCATTCAATATGATCATGGCTGATCATCCAACTCAGTATCCCATCCCTGCCTCTCTCCATACCCCCTGATCCCTTTAGCCACAAGGGCCACATCTAACTCCCTCTTAAATATAGTCAATGAACTGGCCTCATATACTGTATTCAGAATATACAAGTACGAATTCCATCTCTGGAACGGTCCATTAGCACAATCTAACTTACCATAAAATGCAGGTGGGTGGAATACATCATTGATGGTAATTCAATACAAACAAAAGGAAAAGTATTCAAGATCATTAGAACTATTAAGTTTGATGTCAATACCTTGATGTGCTGGTTGCTGCACTCTCGTAGGATAGGATTAGGCAGGCTGCTGCAGTGTTTTCTCCAGCTGTTGTAAATTGAAAGCACAACCTCTGCCAATCTAGGTGGCCATTTTGCCAAGAACTTCTGACCAAGTACCTTTAGATATTTTAACATCAGATCCAGTATTCCACCATTCTTCAGATTGTTCAGTAAGAACTTGTGAACATCTTGCTTTTCTATGTGTTTAAAAAGAAAGCTACAATTACCAAAATCTACCAATGATGAACCTATTACATTAAGTAGGGTCCATCTCATTCTGGCACAAAATTTAATTTGAAATGTGAAATATATATAATGAAAAAAGAAAAATTAGCAATCAAACAAATGTTGACAAAGACAGGCGTTGTCAAAATTTAATAATGATTTAGAAAGGGATTTCAACATAGTATCTCCAAAAATGCAATGAGGATGATGCAGGGAAACTCCACAGTTGATGGAGCAGCCAAATATGTGGCAATTACAATACGATGACCATAACTGAATTAATCCATTTTGGTGGCAAATTATTTTCTGAACAGTAATAGATTGGGAAAAAGGGAGGTACAATGAGACTTGGGACTAATTTACAAAGCCAATCAACATAATACAACAAGACCATCAACTGTTAGAATTAGTTGTGAAATTATTGAGAATTAAATGAGACTAATTGATGAAAATAAGCATGCAAATACAGCAAGCACAGAAGGCGGCAAATGGAACAGTGGTCTCAAAGGTGAAAGGAGTTGAGTCCAGGAATAGGCGGTCCTGTCTAAAGATAACAGGCAAGCCATGCAGGACAGGGATGAGGCGAAATGTCGTCACCCAGAGAGGGGTGAACCTGTGGAACTCTCCCACAGAAGATATTTGAAGCTGAATCATTAAATAGAGAAGCCATCGATTGATTTGAAACAGGGATGGAAATTTTAAAAAGCAAGCTTTTACATAGCCATGTCAACACAGATCAGCAAACACTGGAGGTGAGGGGTCATTATAAGTTACGGAATTATATTATTCTGACTAATTTAGCAAAGTGGAGAACAGTTTTCAAAAATTATAAAATACTATAACATTCACATAATTCCCAAGTTGCTGCAGGAAATAAAAACACTTGGATTACATATATAAAGGGTACAAACAGTGAAGATTACTCACATGTAACTATTCTATATAAATGACAAACAAAAATTTAAGGTCTGGAATTTTAAAAAAAAAATCTTAAATCACTTTCACTTCAGCTTTTTGGGGACCTATTATGTGGACAAAATATCGAGCAAAAATAAATCAAATCCATATTTCAAATCTGTAACCATAACATACAGTAAAAAATATCACAGACACGGTAATACTTAACTGAAAGGTTACAAAGCCAATCAACATGATAAAACAAGACCGTCAACTGTTAGAATTAGTTGTGAAATTATTGAGAATTAAAAACATTCGGAACTGGGCGCTTCTGTTTCCTCAAGACATGAGAGTTAGTAGGTTAAATAGCCACTGTAGGTTGCCCCAAACATGTAGGCGATTCGTAGAATCTGAGGGGAATCGATTAGAATGTGAGAATAACAATATTAGATTAATGTAACGAGTGGTTGATGGCCCATGTGAACCGAAGAGCCTGTAGAGTACTGTATGACTATGAGAAAAAGCTTGAAACCTGGTGGTGATATGGAAAAGTGTAGACGTGCAGAAGAACAAATCTCAAAGCAACTGGCCTGAAAACCTACCGAATTCCATGAAAGATGAAGGGTCAAATTGCATTCTATAAGGACCCATTAGTTGTTGATTTTCCTTTTTCAGTTCTGTCTGTACTTCAAAGGTACTAAAAGCATCTTCTTCATCCTCCAGTTCTAACCTCTTCAGCCTTGTAAGAGAAATGAAGTTAGCATGAATTAGCTGTCTTATTAAAGTAGTAATGTGTGTAAATAGACAATAGGTGCAGGAGTAGGCCATTCGGCCCTTTGAGCCAGCATCGCCATTCAATGTGATCATGGCTGATCATCCCCAATCAGTACCCCGTTCCCCATATCCCCTGACTCCGCTATCTTTAAAAGCCCTATCTGGGTCTCCCTTGAAAGTATCCAGAGAACCGGCCTCCACCGCCCTCAAAGGCAGAGAATTCCACAGACTCACAACTCCCTGTGTGAAAAAGTGTTTCTAAATTCTAAATGGCTTACCCCTTATTCTTAAACAGTGGCCCCTGGTTCTGGGAACATGTTTCCTCCAGCGTGTCCAAACCTTTAATAATCTTATATGTTTCAATAAGATTCCCTCTCATCCTTCCAAACTATACAAGCCCAGCCGCTCCATTCTCTCGGCATATGACAGTCCTGCCATCCTGGGAATTAACCCTGTGAACCTACGCTGCACTTCCTCAATAGCAATAATTAGGGGACCAAAACTGCACACAATATTCCAGATGTGGTCTCACTAGGGCCCTATACAACTGCAGAAGGACCTCTTTGTTCCTATACTCAACTCCTATTGTTATGAAGCCCAACATGCCATTCGCTTCCTTCACTGCCTGCTGTACCTGCATGTTTACTTTCATTGATTGATGAACAAGGACTCCCCTAGATCCCGTTGTAACATAGAAACATAGAAAATAGGTGCAGGAGTAGGCCATTCGGCCCTTCGAGCCTGAACCGCCATTCAATATGATCATGGCTGATCATCCAACTCAGTTTCCTGTACCTGCCTTCTCTCCATACCCCCTGATCCCTTTAGCCACATCTAACTCCCTCTTAAATATAGCCAATGAACTGGCCTCAACTACCTTCTGTGGCAGAGAATTCCAGAGATTTACCACTCTCTGTGTGAAAAATGTTTTCCTCAACTCAGTCCTAAAAGATTTCCCCCTTATGCTTAAACTGTGACTCCTTGTTCTGGACTTCCCCAACATCGGGAACATCTATACTTCCTCTTTTCCCAACTTGACACCATTTAGATAATAATCTGCCTTCCTGTTTTTGCTACCAAAGTGGATAACCTCACATTTATCCACATTAAACTGCATCTGCCCATTCACCCAACCTGTCCAAGTCACCCTGCATTCTCATAGCATCCTCCTCACAGTTCACACTGCCACCCAGCTTTGTGTCATCTCCAAATTTGCTAATGTTACTTTGAATCCCTTCATCTAAATCATTGATGTATATTGTAAATAGCTGCGGTCCCAGCACCGAGCCTTGCGGTACCCCTCTAGTCACTGCCTGCCATTCTGAAAGGGACCCTTTAATCCCTACTCTGTTTCCTGTCTGCCAACCAATTTTCTATCGATGTCACCACTCTACCCCCAATACCTAATTTTGCCCACTAATCTCCTATGTGGGACCGTATCAAGTGTTTCTGAAATTCCAGGTACACTACATCCACTGGCTCTCCCATGTCCATTTTCCTAGTTACATCCTCAAAAAAACTCCAGAAGATTAGTCAATTAAAGGCTGGATCTCAAGAGATATAAAAAAATAAGAAAAAGAGTATGAGGAGATTATTGGTCTCTTGAGCTTCCTCTACCATTCAGAGAGCATGACTGATCCAGCCTTAGCCCAAACCCTGATATCCCATGCTCTCCACATACTCCTCAATGTCCCCTGTAGCTCAGTTGTCTGCAAATCTCCATACTGAATACATTCCAAGTACCTAGCTTTTTTGAAAAGATGTGACATTAATTTACATGACAAGGATGTTTAAAGTAAGACTGCAGAACTATTGAGGATCAATTAAATTACTAAAAAAGGATTAAGGTTAGTACAAGATACAAGTTGAAGGATTCAGATCCAGGTGGAAGGCAAGACACCATTCATTCATTCATCATGCGATTGAAAGAGTAACTAAGTGTGATTATAGAAATATGAGGATGGGTAACTCTAGTCTTACAAATCTAATCAAGTTTTTTTGAGGAGGTCACTAAGTAAATTGTTGCAAGCAGTGCTGTAGACATTGAGGTTACATGGACTTCAGTAAGATTGTTGACTAGGTCTCATGGTAGGCCGGTACAGATGTTTAAGGCAGAAGGGATTTGAGGAGTATTGGTAAGTTGGATCCACACTTGGCTTGGTGATAGGAGGACAGTGATGGATGGTTGTTTCCCTGAATGGAAATCTACAACAGATGATGTGCTGCAGGAATCAGTCGTCAGATTTGGTGTATGTGTATATATATATATATGTATAGGGAGGACAGGATAAACAGAAGGACCTTTGGGTGCAACTCCAGAGTTATCTGAAAGCAGTGAAACGGGTCGATAGGGTGGCGAAGAAGGCATTTGGTATGCTTGCCTTCATAGGCCAAAGCATTGAGCTTGAGAATTGGAATGTTCCAACTGTACAAAACGTCGGTTAGATCACATCTGGAGTACAGTTCTAGGCGCCACACTAGAGAAAGAATGTGGCAGCAATAGAGTAAATGCAAATGATGTGGCCTGAAATGGAGAGCTGTCGAAGTAAGAAGAGATCGGATAAGCTGGGCTATTCATGGAATATAGGAGGCTATGGGGTAAACTTATATTGGGGTTTATATTATGAGGGGCATAGATAGGATAGCTGAATCATTTTCCTACGGGCAAAAGCCTAGAACTGGAGGGCACTGGTTTAAAAGAAGGGAGATATTTAAAGGAGGTCTGAAGGGTGATCTGGTGGTTTTCTGAAACGTAATACCAGAGGAGGTAATGGAAGCAGATAAAATGACGTTTAAAAAACAATTAGACAGGTACTTGGATAGGAAAGGCATAGAGGGTTACGGGCTTAATGTAGGCAAATGGAATTAGCGTAGATAAGCATCTCAGTCAGAAGGTCGGCTGAAAGGTTTGGTATTTATCCCCACAAATCTATGATAACTTAGAGAACCAGTTACTGTTAAGCAGGAGAGCAACTTGTCAGATTTTCTGTCTTCATAGCATTGTGTTTCTCTTTATTTCTATCTTCTTATGAAAGACTGACTTTACTGTTGTGATGCTATAGTGAACAATGCTGAAAGGTTACTCATCTTGGAAGCAGAATACATTGGAGTCACTGGATTGATCCTGAGGGTTCGTGATACGATTAGTGTCTAATAAGAATTGGTGTACGTCACTGGGGAGACAGGAGTTAATTTTATTAAAACATACATGATTCTAAACATGATTAACAGAATAGATGTCAAGGAGCTGTTATTACTAACTGAAAATATAGACAATAGAAAATAGGTGCAGGAGTAGGCCATTCAGTCCTTTGAGCCTCATTGGAGTCCAAATGAGATGGAGGAACTGAGTGAAATCCAGGTTAGCCGGGAAGTGGTGTTAGGTAAATTGAATGGATTAAAGGCCGATAAATCCCCAGGGCCAGATAGGCTGCATCCCAGAGTACTTAAGGAAGTAGCCCCAGAAATAGTGAATTCATTAGTGATAATTTTTCAAAACTCTTTAGATTCTGGAGTAGTTCCTGAGGATTGGAGGGTAGCTAATGTAACCCCACTTTTTAAAAAGGGAGGGAGAGAGAAAACGGGGAATTACAGACCAGTTAGTCTAACATCGGTAGTGGGGGAAACTGCTAGAGTCAGTTATTAAAGATGGGATAGCAGCACATTTGTAAAGTGGTGAAATCATTGGACAAAGTCAGCATGGATTTACGAAAGGTAAATCATGCCTGACGAATCTTATAGAATTTTTCGAGGATGTAACTAGTAGAGTGGATAAGGGAGAACCAGTGGATGCATTATATCGGGACTTCCAGAAGGCTTTCGACAAGGTCCTGCATAAGAGATTAGTATACAAACTTAAAGCACACGGTATTGAGGGTTCAGTATTGATATGGATAGAGAACTGGCTAGCAAACAGGAAGCAAAGAGTAGGAGTAAACGGGTCCTTTTCAGAATGGCAGGGAGTGACTAGTGGGGTACCACAAGGCTCAGTGCTGGGACCCCAGCTATTTACAATATATATTAATGATTTGGACGAGGGAATTGAATGCAACATTTCCAAGTTTGCGGATGACACGAAGCTGGGGGCAGTGTTAGCTGCGAGGAGGATGCTAGGAGATTGCAAGGTGACTTGGATAGGCTGGGTGAGTGGGCAAATGCATGGCAGATGCAGTATAATGTGGATAAATGTGAGGTTATCCACTTCGGTGGCAAAAACAGGAAAGTAGACTATTATCTGAATGGTGGCCGATTAGGAAAAGGGGAGATACAACGAAACCTGGGTGTCATGGTATACCTGTAACAGTCATTGAAAGTAGGCATGTTGGTGCAGCAGGCAGTGTAGAAAGCGAATGGTATGTTAGCATTCATAGCAAAAGGATTTGAGTATAGGAGCAGGGAGGTTCTACTGCAGTTGTACAGGGTATTGGTGAGACCACACCTGGAGTATTGTGTACAGTTTTGGTCTCCTAATCTGAGGAAAGACTGGATAGACTCCGCTTGTACTCGCTAGAATTTAGAAGATTGAGGGGGGATCTTGTAGAAATGTACAAAATTTTTAAGGGGTTGGACAGGCTAGATGCAGGAAGATTGTTCCCGATGTTGGGGAAGTTCAGGACAAGGGGTCACAGTTTAAGGATAAAGGGGAATCTTTAGGACCGAGATGAGAAAAAAAACATTTCACACAGAGAGGGTGAATCTCTGGAACTCTCTGCCACAGAAGGTAGGTGAGGCCAGTTCATTGGCTATATTTAAGAGGGAGTTAGATGTGGCCCTTGTGGCTAAAAGGATCAGGGGGTATGGAGAGAAGGCAGGTACAGGACACCGAGTTGGATGATCAGCCATGATCATATTAAATGGCGGTGCAGGCTCGAAGGGCCGAATGGCCTATTCCTGCACCTATTTTCTATGTTTCTATGAGCCAGCACCGCCATTCACTGTGATCATGGTTGATCATCCACATTCAGTACTCCGCTATCTTTAAGAGCTCTATCTAAAATATTTTCGCTTCCCGAGACAGAATTCCACAGATTCACAACTCTCTGGGTAAAAAATATTTTTCTAAATAGCCTACCCCTTATTCTTAAACTGTAGCCCCTGGTTCTGGACTCCAACATCGGGAACATGTTCCCTGCCTCTAGCGTGTCCAATCCCTTAATAATCTTATATGTTTCAATAAGATCCCCTCTCAACCTTCTAAATTCCAGTATACTGGCCCAACCGCTCCATTCAATCGACATACGACAGTCCCGCCATTCCGGGAATTAACCTTGTGAATCTACGCTGCACACCCTCAATAGCAAGAATGTCCTTCCTCAAATTTGGTGACCAAAACTGCACACAATACTCCAGGTGTGGTCTCACTAGGGCCCTGTTCAACTGCAGAATTACCTCTTTGCTCCTCTACTAAACTCCTCTTGTTATGAAGGCCAACATGCCATGAGCTTGCTTCACTGCCTGCTGTACCTGTATGCTTACTTTCAGTGAGTGATGAACAAGGACCCCCAGATCTCTTTGTACTTCCCCTTTTCCCAATTTGATACCATTCAGATAATAATCTGCCTTCCTGTTTTTGCCACCAAAGTGGATAACCTCACATTTATCCACAGTAAACTGCTATGCACCACCCACTCACCCAACCTGTCCAGGGAGGGATTGGCTCAGGAGTGACAGGTCAGAGAAGAGTAAAGAAATTTATTAAAGAAACTTAGAAGAGTTTTAAATCTTTGGAATTCTGTCCGATTATGGTATGGATGGTCAGGCATTAAAAAGGCCAAATAGATTCTTGGAAAAATCAAGGAGATGACGCAGGAAAGTACAGAATCAACAATTATCTAATTCAGTAAAACATAAAGCACTGGAGAAGGGCCCTGACCCAAAACTTTGCATGTCCAGCTCTTCCACAGATGCTGCCTGACCCACTTATCAAAGTGTCAAAGTAAAGTACTTTGTTATTTACTCAAGATTCCAGTGTCTGCTGTTTCTTTGCTTTCTATGATCTTATTAAATGAGAGAGCAGATTTGGGGGTCTACGGAGCCTAATCTAACCTATTTTATTTATTTAAAATACAGTGCCCACAGTTGGCTCAGCATCAAGAGCAAATCATCGGCTCAAAATGTGTGTCCATTTCCTCCATAGATGTTGCCTGACCCACTGAGTTCACTTCGGACTTTGTGTTTTGCTCAGGATTCCAGCATCTGCAGTTTCTTGTGTCTCCATTTGACCCTTTATTAGATATGCCATGACTCTGATCAGAATGCCATAGCTAGGAACCTTGTTAAAATTGAGCTGAATGTCACAAATCAAGGGACTATGGATTAAACAGAATGCAACTAAAGGCAGGTGGAGGAGGACTGCCACAAGACTCAGCTTCCCCTACTTACAAGACTGTCAGCAGCTGTTTGTCACTACAATGTAATGTGTACATTTACACATAGATAGGAGTATGACTCAGCAACAGATCCCTTTTACACTACATTATGGCACACAGGGCCAGCCTCTGGTGTGCTAACACATAATTGAGAACATATGATACCTTCTTCAAAAGTGGCAACATTTTTCACAATGAGGGCTGTTTTACCTTGATGGCAGGAACTTGACCAGCAGTTCCTGAAAGTCTATTTTCTCTTCTTTCTTACACTTGGTGTTTCTCACTCGGGCCGAACGCCTCTTAGCTGGCTCCCCAACCTCATCAGCAGTCCGCTTCCTCTTGGAGCCTTTCTTTGACTTGTCCATGATTAAAGAGTCTGCTTCAATACGAAACATTCAGAAATGACTTACAGAAGCAACAGGGTTGGCATTTTACTACAAGGATTTTGCTACATCAATCTGAAAAATAAAGCCATACTTCACAACCAGCAATTGATTGTATGATTTACTGGGAGTGATGTTGAGTTTAACACAACTAGTCAAAGATAATCGGCAGTCAATGGATGTCTGATGATTGGAACATCGATATTGACTGCCCTGCCCATTATCATTGTTTATTGTGAATGTTCCTGTATGTGATAAAATAGTGTAAAGATTCACATCTTCACATTCAGACCTTCCATAGTTGCACCCATCCTTTGTCTATAGTCTCTTCCAGCCCACAACCCCCTCAGCCTTTGTGTGAATTAGTTATTGCATCTGATATCTGACAACTGATGATGATAGAAAACAGGAAGAAATCAAGAAGTGGTTAGATGTGCATCAAAGCAGCAAATGAAATTCAATCACATAAATGTGAGGAGTTGTATTTGGTGAAGGCAAGAGGATTTACAATGTGGAAGCATACTAAAAAGTGGAGGAGGGAATGCACACTCAGATCCCTTAAAGTAGAAGAAAGGCAGATAAAGTGGTGAAGTTGAGATACAGAATATTTTTCATCACTGCTCAAATTGTGAAATATAAGATGAGAAAGGTTATTCCAGAACCAAAAGAAAACACTAGTGTGGTCACAGCACAGCGTACAGTCTTGACCATCATATTGATGCAAGTATCGCAATATCATCAGAGATTATAGTGGAGATTTAATAGGGTACTTCCAAGATTGATGAATTATATTAAGATGAGACTACTAGCTTTTCTATGGAAGTCTGAAGTCAAAGAAATCTTACTTGCCAATAACCATTTGTGGATCCCAAGGTGAGTAGAGTCTTCTACAGGATCTGCAGATTTTGCCATAGACAGAGGAGGTAAAGCCTAATGGAGCAAATGGGTGAGTTCTTGTTTGTTGTAGGTTCTTTCTGACTGCTAGTGCTTGGTCTCCACTTACTCCTATTGTAGAGAGTCAAAGTGCTCTGACAGATTGAGCAGTCTGGTGCAAGGAATGTCCATGAGTCAGGGAAAGTATTTGTTTCAGGAGCCTGATGGCAGGCATGCATCAAACTGGCTCATCTATCAAATCTGACTGAGCCTATTCAGAGACTTATTGAGGATGATGGCCTGAGGGAAGACACTGATGTTGGATCACTTGAAGGATTTGAAGGATTTGGCTGAGACAATATTGGTGGCACCTCTCGAGTGTTTTGAGTTTAACCGAACTTTAACTTAACTTAAAGAAGCTTAACTGAACAACCAGATCAGCAAAACAGCCATATAAGCAGACAAGGCAGCATCTATGGAGTGAAGGAAATAGGCAACGTTTCGGGTCGAAACCCTTCTTCAGACTGATGTGAGGGTGGGGGGAGGGAAGAAGAAAGGAAGTGGGCTGAGGGAGAGCTGAGAAGGTAGGGACTATCTGAAATTAGAGAAGTCAATGTTCATACCGCTGGGGTGCAGACCTCTCAAGCAAAATTTGAGGTGCTGCTCCTCCAATTTATGGTGGTCCTCACACTGGCCATGGAGGAGGCCCAGGACAGAAAGGTCGGATTTGGAATGGCAGGGGGAGTTGAAGTGCTGAGCCACCGGGACATCAGGTTGGTTATTGCGAATCGAACGGAGCTGTTCAGCGAAGCGATTACCAAGCCTACGCTTGGTCTCACCGGTGTAGAGCAGCTGACATCTAGAGCAGCGGATGCAATAGATGAGGTTGGAGGAGGTGCAGGTGAACCTCTGCCACACCTGGAAAGACTGCTTAAGCATTCATTTTTCTACTAAAATCTCAACCACATTGGGGGTTCATGATGGTCACCAGATTTCCGCGAGAATACCTACTCCAAGCATTTTCCCCCACCCCCTTTTTCAATTGTATCGATGTCACATACTTGGCAATTGGAACAAGAGTGGGAGAGGATGACCGATCACTTCTAAGGATCTCCAACAATATTTTAAAAACCGAATGATTATATTTTTAAAAAGCCCATTCAAAAGCTATTTTCTCACTATATCCCACCATTCTTCATAATTGCAGATATAAATAGCATTCATACTAACCTTGCACCACAACAGCTTCTGCTACATTTGAAGTAGGAGGTGGAGCAGCTGGTGTAACTGTGGCTGGCGCTGGTGCTGGTATTGTTGGTGTTGTCACCACTGGTGCAGGACTGGAAGTCGTGGGATTGGGCTGGATGACGCTGACAGGTGTGCCTGTTGGTGATGTCAAGAGATGCTGGGAAGGATCTCTGTACATGCAAAGATCTATCATCCTACCAAGACCAGGGTGAGGTGGCTCAGATAATGTCAAATTTATGTATGTAGCCAGTAAGCTCTCACCTAGGCACATCCACCTGCAATAAGAAAACAATGTTACTTGTCGGAACAAGTATTTTAACAGTACAACGCCTCTACTTCCTTAGAAGGCTTAGGAAGTTTGGCATGTTACAGTACACGTGAAACTAAACTTGCAAACAAGTATATATTATCCTCGAATCCGTTGTTCATATCGCTGACACTGATTGCGATTACCAAAGCCCCTATGCCAATTCCTACGACACCCCACTAGTTACAGCATCAGAAAATGACCCACTTATTCCTACTCTGCTTTCTGTCCAGTAACTAACTCCAAACCTCCGTCAGTGTGTCACTGTCAATTGTATGGTCTTATATTTGTTAAATAATTTCCTCCAGGCTTTTGAAAATCCACATACCAAATTCATTTATGTAGCTTTACCTATTCTATGGGTTACAACCAAAAAATCCAACAGATCTATCAGTTATAATTTCCTTTTCATAAATTCATGTTAACTCTGCCATTACTAAATTCTAAGTGCCCTGTTAGCATTTACTCAATAATAGATTCCGGCATTTCACCCCACTACTGATGATCGGCTAATTGATTTACAGACTGTCTGCACATGTACCATAATACGTCTTAATATAGTTTTCTAATCTACCATAAACAACTCATGCCTCACACCTTTACAATTTGCTTTCTTCAATTTAAGACTGTTTCATATTGAAGTAAATTATTTTTCCATTACGTTGTGTACAAAATTCTACATTACCAATACTCCTCCCTATAACCTGTTAACTGCCAAATTATTATTGATTCCTTTCTCATTGCAGTCTTCGATCCAAAATCTCCTGCTCACACAGTTCCTCAGTATACTAAACTGGAAAATCAACTGGTATTTGGCCTCCACACTATTACACCCAACTTGGTGAGCATCAACAAGAGATCTACAGATGCAAAAACCTTGATAAATTTGGTCTAAAATAGCAAAAGTCAAATATCGTTCAATTATAATTGTAATTAATTTATTAGCAAAGTATGTAAAAACACACAAGGAATTTGATTTGCCATACAGTCATAGCAAAAAAGCAACAAGACACACAACTACATAAAAATTAACATAAACATCCACCACTGTGATGGAAGCCGATAACTTATTATCTTCTTCCCTCCTTTTCTCCCGCGGTCGGGGCAGTCGAACCATCCTCAGTCTGGGCGATCGAAGCTCCCGCATTGGGGCGATCGAAGCTCCTGCAAACTCCTGCGGTTGGAGCTCCCGAAGTTGATCCCTGACAAAGGGATCGCAAGCTCTACGATGTTAAGTGTGCAGGCTCCCACGGTTGGAGATCCCGAAGTCAATCCCCAGCAAAGTGAACGCCAGCTCCACGATGTTAGGGCGTAGTGCAGACGGAGATACGATGCAGAAAAAGTCTCATCTGCGTCGAGGTCTGAATTCTGAACCACATTGCAATAATCAGTGGGCACTTTTTTTGTTATGAACACGAGAAGAGCAAAGCACCTAAAAATTCAGAGACCTCGTGTGACCAGGATCTGATAGAATAGCAAAAATCACACTAATATAATCAGCTCTGACCTATTATTGACTGGAAGGCCATCTACAACTCAGCATTGCAACAAATAACATAATTCCCAACAAGGTGGGGGGAAACAGACTGATGTTCCAGCTCCAGCCTAGAACTTACATCACAACATACCTTATGACAAGAATACCATGACTTTCATCAAATAAATTCAGGATTGGATTGAGAATATCGAGTAAAAATTGGCTTTAATGACTACATCTATTTAATTCAGGACCCCTCATATAGCAAAGGAATATGATCTCAATTACAGAAATTTAGGACAATGTAAATGGAGGGCATCAAAATTCAAAATGTTAACTTAGTTATGTCATGCAAAGTGGCGTCAAGACATGTTTTCATTTTATCTAGTTTTACAATTTCTGAATAGCAGATTATATACTTCCCTAATGCGAATGGAATCCATACATCACACCCTTTTGCCCAAAACACATGGTAGTCAACATGATAGTTAAAACATCAGCACACAGGTTTAATGTGAACTTCACTAACAGTCCTTATTGGTTACGTACGTGAACTGAGATATTGGTTGTGCAAGCTGAAGATCTGGCTCCTCATCTTGAACTGCCAAAGCCTGTTTATTTCTGCGTAGCTCAAGAGCTTCCTCAATCACAGCTCTGGCCTCGGCTGGATCCACATCCAAAGCGTGAATAGACATATCGCTAAATACAAAAAGATGACGCAGAATAAGTAACTTTCAGAGTGAAAGCTAATAACAGGAATAGCCTGTTTTTTTGGCGTATTGTGTTCCGTTTTGAATTAAGATCAGCGAGGAGAAAAGCTCATCTGACTTCAATTCAACAGATAGTCCTGACTTTGACACATTAGTTTCCACATACAAGGTCTCAACATACCTTTGCATGCTAGATGCCTTTGAGGAAAATGAATACAATCTATAATTTTCCTTTATCCTTGTAGTCTTCTCTCCCCCCCAGAAATGCATCCAGAACTACTCTTTAATCACATTAGACAAAGCGTATTTTGATAAATCAAGGAGAAATTTGAGGAGTCACATGGCTGATACCAAGAGACTGCTCCTTCCACAACTCCGTTTCTCATGCCTTCCCTCCCAAACCACCCCCTCCCCAGGTACTTTCTCCTGCAACCTCCTCTCTCAACACTGTCCAAGGTCCCGACAGTCCTTTCGAATGAGGCATAGGTTTACTTGCTAGCTTGCTTATATGTCTGTTAAAAGATAATAACCTACCATTTCAAGAACATACGAAAAGAATCCTTTCTCAAGCAAGGCTGTTCTTCAAATATCTTCTCTTTCAAAACTAAGCCTTTGCTATACCGGCAGTCCTTCTCCAAAGCTTTACATATGTAGTATAGACAATCTGAAATGAGAAATCAAAGAGATTTCATGTGTTTTGTTTCAAATTATGCTAAACTATCATGTGCATTTCAAAAACCATGTTAAACTTTATGTGGAAACATTGCATTTTTGCTTTGAATCAGGAGATTAAGGAAATTTGGCAGGTCTCCATCGACTCCTATCAATTTCTACAGGTGCACCATAGAAAGCATACTATCAGGTTGCATCAGTTTGGTTTGGGTACAGCTCTACTCAAGACTGAAAGAATTTGCAAAGAGTTGTGGATGCAGCCGAGTCCATCACTCAGAACAGACTCCCCACCATTGGCTCCATCTACACGTCACGCTGCTTCAGGAGGGCAGCCAAGGATGTCGGTCATTCCACCTTCTTCTGCTCCTGTCAGACAGAAGTTTGAAAGCACATACCACCATTCTCAGCAACAGTTTCTTCCCCTCTGTTATCAGGCTTCTGAACCATTTTCCCCATGAAGCAAGGTGAAGTCCCATTCCTCCAATTGCGCACATTGGACTTTTTCCCTCGGGAACTGTAATGCTACATTGCTGAACACTATATTCTACACTCTGGCGTCTTTTCTCCTTGTTTTACCTGTTGTGCTGTGTATGGATTGATAGTATTAATGTATAGTATTATCTGATATAATTGGATAGCATGCAAACAAAAGCATTTCACTGTATCTCACTACACATGATAATAATAAACCAAAGGTAGACACAAGATGCTGGAGTAACTCAGTGGGACAGGCAGCATTTCTAGAGAGAAGGAATGGGTGACGTTTCGGGTCGAGACCCTTCTTCAGATTGATAAACCAATACCAATAGAGAAATGGATTGGGACTTTAATTAGTGGTCAACGAAGACCACAAGTAACACAGGAGGTTAAAAGAGCATTGTATTTCACTTTTCACTAGAATGGACTATTGTGTCTGTGGGCCAAGGTTTTGTCTCCAATAGATTAGGGAGTATATAACTAAAGTAGCACAAGGACCTTTTCTCACAATACTGCCAGTGTGCAGCTCATGAAGAAATGCGGGGACTCTAAGTTTATCATCAAGCTATCTATCCAAATGGATCTGCTTCTACCAAACTCACGATTTCCAAACCATCACTAGCATCCTTGCATTAGCTGCTCAACAATGCATAATTGCAATTTTTCTAAAGTGTTTTTAAAATTGAACATATTCCCACTATTTTGCTCCAAAATACTACATCGTTTTTCTAATTAAAAAAATGTAAATACCATTCCAATTGCAAATTCTTACAAAACATTAAAAATGGAAAATAAGAAATTTACACTACATCTATATTGAACTTTGATTGGATCATACTTGCCATTCTGCATGCAGTCTTTATAAAAACAATGCAGAGATCATCATAAAAACAAGATGCAGCAGAGAGAATTTACAAGGTAGATCAGATTGGGTTTGTTTACACTTGAGAAAAAGGCTGGGAGATAATCTAACCTAGGCTTTTAAAAATGACAATGGGTTATTATTAAATAGAACATTTTCCCAACTGAGTAAAAAGCTAAACTTGACACCATCATTAGATGATAATCACCAGCAAATGTTATCTGTGTCCATTTCAGATTTGGATCTATATTCTAATAAAATTGTGGAGATGTACTGGAATCCTGCTTAGCCAATAGATATTAGATCTTGGTCCTAAAACAGTCATCCACGGGGTTTTTGTGCTGCTGTGAGAGGGAGCTGGTGTAAGTCTGTATCCTTCATAGACATATCTGCAACAATGAAAACGGCGGTCTCATTTTCATGTGAAGACACAAGCAACTGCAGATGCTGGAAGCTGGTTGATTGCCACTTGACTCACTGTGAAACGAAGGACTGAGGTAAATATACAGAAGCTGTCTGTGAGGGCTGCCTGGGTTGGGTTGGCTTGGATGAGTAGTGTTGCCGCTCTGCACTGAGATGCTGGGCTCAAAGTGAGTGCACACCCTTGCTGGGTTAGTCGCTGGCCTCATTGGTTTATTACCAAGGAGAAATCTTTGAACAGAGGAGAGCTGTGTGCCAGCAGTGGGGGAAAATAATTTCCATCATTTCCAACTGAGAAGAGAGATCGTAGGACTGCCGTTTTTGTAGTTCAAAAATATATATTATTCATTACATGTACGGTAAATACAATCGCTAGTCATCGTTCTCTGTTCATCATACCATCAATTCAATGCACTTTCTTACAACGCATCAACACCACTTGGTTCTGGTGAGTTCTGGTGATGAGGCATTCTGCAAACGACAGTCTGTTCAGGAAACCATCTCATGGAATCCATCATGTTGTTCTCTCGAGTGCTAGCAGGACTTTCTATACTGATCGCTGACTGATGGAAGTGGTCAGAGGTGTTTTTCCAGAGCAACAAGGTCCAACTGAAAGGAACACTGAGTAACAAAAAGGTTAACCCCATCCTTAGCAACACCAAGGACAGGTAGAACCTCAGTACATAGTAACACTTGGCGTTTTCAAACTTTGGTTCTGCACACAGCTTGAGGCAACCGCAGACAAACGTGCCCATCAGGACCAGGACAATTTTGGGTATGCTTCCCCCCCCCCCCCCGAACTCAGTAGAGAGTCATGGAGTGCATCCAATGGGTCACCATGCGCCTTGGATCTGCAAACAAAACTGGAGATAGCTCTGGTACTGCCATGGCACAAGAGCATGGTATTTACCACATCAAGTGAATCTCACAGCTGCGGATCATGTTCTTGCCCACCATTAAAAGAGGGTGCCACTCTCACATTCCCACCTTGTCTTCTGCTCCAGCTAATTCTTGCTACACATCTCGGCCCCTGCAAACCAGATTCCCACCACTTGGTAGCCTGTTAACAGATAAAACAGTTGCTGTCATTCCACAGCACTGCCTACACTCATCATAACCACCAGGAACAGTCTGAGCTACACCAACAACTGTGCCATCCACCACAGCTCTAACATCATCTCCTCCGAGCCACGTAGTAATCACATCATTTTAAGCATTTCATTGATGTAGACGTACCAGCAGACAACTTAGTCCTTACCAAGTCCCCACTAAAGCAGCAGGGAATTACAGAAGGCTCCTTGAAGAACATTGTGGTCAGTGATCATTCTCTCAATAATCAATCTCTCAGTATGTAATGTCAATGCATACCTTCTGAAATAACATTTCTATTAACAATAAGGGATAAATAAGGCAATTTTTTTTGGTTGGTCTTTCTCTCCCCACACACTCCACAGGACTCATTTTTATGAAAACATTACCCTTCTGAGCCACATTTTCTTCCCCTAAAGGCGTGACAAATAATTTTATATGGCTCAGCAGGCGACTGCCTCTTCCAGGAGGTCAATCTTCATATGCAGCCCAAGTACTGGCTGACCTACTACCCTTAGGATGTTACTGAAATCAATGTATAAACCTGCCCACTTTGAACACCTACTGCTTCCAGCAAAGGTTAGTACAATCGTCAGATGGTTATGAGATACTGCTCACTGTGCGAGGCCAATCAGAAGTACTTTAAATATCAATCTAATTGCATAAAGGGCAACTGGTAAACTCAAAAATTCTAAGAACTTGAGAGGTTTCAACTTACTGGTATAATCACTAAGTGTATATAGTACAGTGATAAGATTGTCCAGGCATGGCCAATGATCAGCATTACACTTCAGTCCTTCTTCAAAAGCATGGCGAGCCAGTGGAACTCGAATCAATTTCAATGCCACTCTTCCTATTTTATACCAGAGATTTACGTCAGTAGAATCCAACATTACAGCCTGTGTAGGAGAATCAATAGAAATAATGATAGGCAAGTTCAACAATAGAAATGCTGAAGTACCAACAAACGATCCATTAAACTGTTTGATAGATGAATCTTTTTCAAAATGGAAGGAATATCATCCCATCAAGGAAAACGGTCTGGTCAAAATGCAGTGCCAACATGTTGCAGTTCCTCACCACTCCTACAAAATATTCTGCTCAGAAAGCAGACGTGAAAAGTATTGCACATGCAGCAGGGCACATGGGGAGAAGAAAGGAAGAGAAGGATGTCTCTAGCAGAGCGGGTGTAAAGAGCAGTATGAATGACATTACACTTGTGAGGGCTCTTATTACAAATTGAAGTTAGCATAGCAATTGGCATTGAGGGGATGTGAGAATGTTTTTTTGGAAAGCAGGCACCAAAGCTATCAAGATAGTTGGCAAAAAAAATTGAACCACCATCAATTTACTTCTGGCAATGACAAAAAAATGTTTCTCATTTGAATTAATTTCCTCACACATAGATTTTTTTTGCATTATTAATTAAGTTTTGTTCTTTACCTCAAGATAAAATTCCATTGCTGTACTCGGGTCATCCTTTTGGGATGCCAAACTGGCCAAGTTTTTATAGGTAGAATACTTCAGCATTAATCCTGGGTGCTTTAAACCTTCATTCTCATCACCTGATAGAACAGCCTAAGGGAGCAAATTAGGAGAACATTAGAATGTGTACTTTCCATCAAAGTATGCATCGACAATAGATGACCAGTAGCAAGTAGCCAGATAACTCGTTACACCAAACTCTCACTAGTTCACTACAAAAAACGATTCATTAGCAGGCTTGGCTTAATAATATCTACTGATCTCTGCAATGGACAAAAGCTGATGTAGAGTCAAAGGAAGAGATATGAGGAGAGGCAGTATTCATTCTATAGGATAGTGCCCAAGTGACAGGCACTCGGTCCCACAAGGTGAATCCGTTACCACTGGAGGAAGATGGCGGCAGCAGCAGCAGGCAGAGAAAAGGGGACTGTTGATGAGTGGACTGGGGCTCACCTCCCGCACGCAGCCTGCAATGGCTCAGAGCAGTGGAGATGCAGTAGAAGGAATCAACAATATTGCTTGACCAGGCCAACCTGCAACTTCAACCGAGTGCCAACACCAGGACAAAGGGTCTTTATCGCCAAGTTAAGACTCTTAACATTTTAAACATCTTTGAACTTGAAGGATACAAGATGGCGCCGGAAATGTAGCAACTCGTGCACTGCCTACGTGTAATCTACTATACTCTTTTACATGAGTATGATTGCGCCTATGAGGAGTTTTCTTAACAGTCAGAGTGCATGTGTTTGCCTGGATACAACTGAAAAGAATATTGCAAAAAATACCTAAATCTTTAATCAATAAGAAATTCAATCCACTAAAAAAAATGTAAGGAACACAAACGATAGAAGAACAGGCATCAATAGTTTACACAAGAAACCACTAAAAAGAAATACTTGCAAAAGAATCTAAATTAATTTCCATTCATCATTTCTGCGAATGTTTAAAAAAATTACGTGTGCAGCACTAAAAGGACGCTTTTCGAATTCACGTAGCCTAACAAAATAGGTCTTAAACATTTTGCTATTAATTACAAATACATTGCAATAGGGTCCTTCTGATTGTTTTCTAATGCTTACCTCTTTCAACAGCTGAGTATTCAATAGCTCATGATAAGCCTTTGTAGATTCTTCATAACGATCATGTTTTTGTAAATCTAACGCTTTGTGGTACAGGGAAAAAGCTTCTGCTTCCTATATTGATTAAAAAAAACACTGGTTAGTTTGTACATCAGCCTCCAATGAACATACTTAGCAGAGTAAGAAAGAACTGCAGATGCTGGTAAAATTGAAGGTAGACACAAAATGCTGGAGTAACTCAGTGGTTGAGGCAGCATCTCTGGAGAGAAGGAATGGGAGACACGAGACCCGAAACATCACCCATTCCTTCTCTCCAGTGATGCTGCCTCACCCTCTGAGTTACTCCAGTATTCTGTGTTTACCTTCAACATATTTAGCATGTCTTACATGTCTCCAGCAGACAAACAACATAAGCTGCTTAAGATATTTATCAAACCACAAGAACACAAGAAATCACAAACAGCTACAAGCCACATGCTCCCTCAAGCAAGCCCTGTCATTCAATACAATCAAAGCTTATCTGTTCTAGGCAACTCCTCTTCTAGGCCAGCCCACAAAGCCCTAAATTCCCTGAACTTTTAGTAATGGAATTCCTTGAGTAATATCACTATTTCAGAGAATCTCTGACTTTGGTAGAGAAATTCCCTACACACATCAGTTTTAACTGACAGCTTCCTTATATTCCTTATATATGTAACTACATCCCTCGTTCAGGACTCCCCCACCATCGACGGGATGGTGGCGGAGAGTCAAAAGCTTCAAATTCCTGGGCATGCATATCTCTGAAGATCTCTCCTGGACCCAGCACATTCATGCAATCATTTAAAAAAAGTCCATCAACACCTCTATTTCCTGATAAGATTGAGGAGATTCGGTATGTCAATCAATACTCTCTTGAGCTTCAACAGATGTACATTAGAGAGCATATTAACTGGTTACATCACAGCCTAGTCAAGCAATTCGAAAGCCCAGGAACAAAGAATATTGCAGAAGGTGGTGAACACGGTCCAGTCTATCACAGGAACTAACCACCCCACCATTGAAAGGATCTACAGGAATTGCTGCCTCAAAAAGGTGACATATCAGAGACATATATCACTCTGGCCACACATTCATTTAACTCCTGCGATCGGGATGAAGGCATTAGAACCTGAAAACTGTAACACCCAGGAGCACCTTCTTTCCAACAACCATCACACTATTAAACACTACATCCTCCAAATAAGCTCGGAACTGCATAAACTTGGGACTATATAAAATAGTGCAAAGACAAAAATATTATGGGTAGAATCTGTTGTTGAACGAGTTCACGTTTCACAAATGACCACTAGATGGATGGAGCAAATTATGTTTTAGAACCATTTTACCTACCTTTAGTTTAGAGATAAAACATGGAAACAACTAGTCCGCGCCGACCTGTGATCACCCATATACTAGTTCTATCCTACACACTAAGGACAGTTCAGTGTGTAGGATAGAACTAGTACAGTGGTTCTATCTTTCCTCCCACATAACTACTGCAATGGTTCTATCTTTCCTCCGGGTGCCACCCCACCCCCCACCCCAAGCGCAGAGACGTGCTGCAGCACAACTAGCCTTTCCAACAGCTTGAACTCCGTGAACCCCCAGCAGAGCCACCGCCACGCCGCGCCAGAGACCCGGGCATGACACCGCCCCCCCCCCCCCCCCCCCCCCCCCCACCCCCACCCCATGCCCTCCTTCCACAACAGGTGCCCTGGCACACTAGCTCCATCCCACAACATTAGGGACAACTGACAGTATGTAGGAGGAAACATGGCCACAGGGAGCACCAGAGACCAGGATCGAACTCGGGTCTCTGGCACTCTAAGGTAGCAACTATACTGCGGCGGCACTGGTCCGTCCCAAGGTGTTGTATATTTTGTGTAGTGTATGTTTTTTGGTTGCTTTTCCAATAGTGCTGTACATATTAATCCCGTTATTCAGTTATAGCGAACAATTGGTAATAACGAACAATTATTAACCCCCCCCCGTGTGGTGCATTATAGCGAGGGTTTGGTGTTTACAGAGTACTATGTTTACATATCTGTTGTCCTGCTGCAAAGAAGAATTTCATTGTTCTTTTTCGGGACATGTGACAGTAAAACACTCTTGAATCAAATTTCCAGAAGTTAATAACCCCAATACAAGTACAAACATTAGACTATACAAACCTGAGCTTCTTTGGTTTGAGTTTTGTGGCTCTTGAAAGATTCCTCATAGTCTTCCACCACTGTGGTATCATTTAAAGCTGCAATACGAATCTAAAGAAGCAAACACAAAACAATTAACTAAGCTCAGCGCACTTCAAACAAGTATATGTATCTAGGTACATAAAAATGATGGAGAAACTCAGCGGGTGCAGCAGCATCTATGGAGCGACGGAAATAGGCAACGTATCGGGCCCGAACCCCTTCTTCAGACTGATGGGGGGTGGGGGGGGGGGCGGGGAGAGAAGAAAGGAAAAAGGAGTAAGAGCCCGAGGGCTGAGGGAGAGATAGGAAGGGGAGGAGACAGCAAGGGTTAACAAAATTGGGAGAATTCAATGTTCATTCCCCCAGGATGCAGATTCCCCAAGCGGAATATGAGATGCTGTTCCTCCAATTTCCGGTGGTGCTCGCTCTGGCCATGGAGGAGACCCAGGACAGAGAGGTCGGATACGGAATGGGAGGGGGGGTTGAAGTGCATCTAGATCCTGACACACAATAGACTGCAGATGTTAGAAACTTGAAAGAAAAATAAAGTGCTGGAGGAACCCAGTAGACGTCTGTGGAGGGAAATGGACAGACAATGGTTCAGATCAGGATCCTTCTTCAGACTGATGGAGAGCCGAGTGGAGAAAGCAGGAGAGATAGGCGAGGGTCAAGGACCGACAAAAATGATAGGTAAATTCATGCAAGGAGGGATGATTGACAGATGGGTGAAGACAGTAACCAAGGCTGTAGGTGGTGAAGAAAAAAAGGGCGCAAATGTGGAATCTGAAATGTAGAACCAGAGAAAGGGATAGTGGGTGGAATGAAACAGCAGAGGAAAATGGGGGATTTGGAGTAGGGTCGGTTCAGAGATGAGCAGATGGACGAGGAGAAAGGAAGTAGGTAAAAGGGGTAGATGATAAAGGTTTTTAATAATTAAATTTACCATCGCCTTTATCATTGCTTTTAATATGCCAGCATGATGGCCCATGGTCAATTGTAGAATGTGGAAATCAAAACGTTAGACCTGGCACAATACTTATGGTCTACCAGACAGCAAGATCACTGCGAGTAAGTAACTTACAGCAGCTACCGGTCACTTTAACTTAATAACAACCCTGCAAATGCACTATAATTTAAGTAAAAAATAACTCAGCAGGTCAGGCAGCAATTATGGAGGACATTGGAGGCAATTATCCAGGTCGGTAACTTTCATCAAACTTTACTCCCTGCATTCATTCCCCACCCCTTCCAACTCCAAGTCTGAAGAAGGATCCCAAGTTGAAACATTCCCTGTCCATGTACTCCAGAGATGTTGCCTAACCCACTAAGCTACTCCAACACTTTGTGCTTTAATCAACATTCCAACTCTGCAGTTCTTCGAATCTCTACTATTACCTATTGTTTTATTACATACTTTCCCATCCAAGCTGATCTCCAAACTCGTGGAACTTGGTCAGAACTCATTTCTGCAACCGGATTCACAACTTCCGCACCAACAGACCACAACTAGGGAGGATAGGTGACAAATCATCCTCTATGATAATCCTCAACACTGGTGCTCGGCGAGGATGCATTCTCAGCCCTTGTCTTTACTCTTTATACACCCACGACTGTGCAGTCAAGTACAAATATAAATCAACTTACAAATTCAGAGACAACGTCATCATGGTGGGCCGGATATCAAATATTGACGAGACGATGTACAGGAATGGGATTGAGAACATCGTAACCTGGTGTCAAGACAACAATCTTTCTCTCCATGCAGGCAAAGAAAAAGGAAATGGTGTTCGACTTTAGGAAGTGAAGCGGTACACATACCCGGTATACATTGACGGTGCCAAAGTAGAGTTGGTAGGAAGCTTCAAGTTCCTATGAGTAAATATCATCCGCAACTTGTCTTGGACCGCCCATATCAAAGCAATAGCCAAGAAAGCACACCAACTCCTCTGCTTCCATGGAAGACTTAGGAAGTTCGGCATGTCCCCAACAACTCTCAACAACTTTGACAGATGCTCCGTAGTAAGCATTTTATAGGGATGCAGCACAGCATGGTTTGGGAACAGCTTCTTCCAAGACCACAATAAACAGTGGGAGAATTGTGGACGCAGCCCAGATCATCACACAAACCAACCTCCCTTCCATTGACTCCATCTACACTTCAATATAGATAGATAGATATGCCATTTATTGTCACTATACATGTACAGTGAAACTGAAAGCTGCTCGTACTCAGTGCATACATACAATTTAGCACAAAAAACAAGAAACAGAAAAAAAAAAAAAAAAAAGGGGGGGGGGGGGGGGGGGGGGGGGGGACATATATACATATATCATATATACATATATACAGATGGAAGGCCGTGTTGGGCGGTGTAGTCAGTGCATGTGTGAATTTGAATTTATGGTAGATATAATTCTCAGAAAGCAACTATTCCTGAGTCTGTTTGTCCTGGATTTGATGGGACAAATTCACAACTTTATATACAGCATAAACAAGGATGAGTCTCACCCCAGACACTCCCTCGTCTCTCCTTTCCCATCAGACAGGAAGTACAGAATTGTGAAAACGCATGCCTCTAGATTCAGGGATAGTTTCTTCCCAGCTGTTATCAGCCATCTGATCCATCCTATCACCTACTAGACATTGGTCCTGCGCTACAATCTACCTCATCAGAGACCCTCGGACTATCTTTTAATCGAACTTTACTAGACTTTATATTGCACTAAAAATGATTCCCTTTATCCTGCGTCCACACACTGTGGATGACTTGATTGTAATCATGTATAGTCTTTCTGCTGACTGGATAGCGCGCAACAAAAGCTTTTCACTGCACCTCGGTACACTTGACAATAAACTAAACAAAATGTAACAACATGGCTGTCAACCTTTTTGGTTTCAATCAATTCCTACTGACCTTGTAATTACTTCTTTCACAACTACTTTAGTCGTTCTTAAACCAATTGTTTTAAATTATCACCGGGTTTCCAACATTTCTGTTAAATGCTGGTGCTCAAACGGTAGTATCATCATTTGTGAATCACAAAGTCAGCTTGCAGGTACAACAAGCAATTAGAAAATGGAACAGCACATTGACCTATATAGCAATGAGACTGGTGTACAAGAATAAGGAGTTTTAAACAGGGAACTGCTGAAACCAAAATTATAGATTACATAGAGAATTAATCTTCTCATCATAGGAATGACACATGGAGGCAATGGACCAATTTGATTTCTGGAATTAATTGATAGGACTACAAGGAAAGATTGCATACAAATCCCCTGTATTCCTTAATGGTTAGAAGAATGAAGGTGATTTTGAAACATACAGGATTATGAAGGCACTGGATAAGGTGAGGTTACTCCTCACAGCAGGAGAATCGAGAATTGGGTAAAATATCATTAGGATAAGGGATATAGAAGTATAGGACATGTAGAATAAAGATTAGGAGGGATATATTCAATCAGTGGTTTGTGAATCTATAGAATTCTCTGGTACAGAGAGGAAAGGTTTAGAAGAATATGGGCTAAATGGGACTAGCTTCGATTAGGGGGGGGGACCATCTTGTTCAGCATGGACCGAATAACCTTTTTACATGCTTATGTCTCCATGCCTCAATGACCTCAAATTCTGTGTATGTTCCATCGTTGTACATTCAAGACTGTGATCATTACACTTTTGGAATCCAAGAAAGCATGGAATAGAGATCATGACAGAAAAATAATTTGAGAAAAAACATGAACCCTGCAAAGAAACATAGACAGACACACAACAGAGAAACAGGTCCATCAGCCTACTGAAACCATGGCATCTCAATCAACATTTACATTTATCCCTTTTTATATCGCTACTTTCCCATCAACTTCCACCAGATTGTACCACTCACTTACACATCGGGGTCAATTTACAGTGGCCAATTAACCTATCAACTCACGGGTCTTTCGGATGTGGGAAGAAACCAGAGCATCCAGAGAAAACAAGAGGTCATAGGGAGAATGTGCAAACTTCACACACAGCATCCAAGATCAAGATTGTCCCTGTGTCCAGAGACAAAAATGTTTTAATCAGCACAATGTCAAAGTGATACTCTATTTATGGATATGCCATCTTTTGAATGAAATATTTTCCCAAGGCCATGACTATTGGACAAATGTATATTGGAGAATGTTGCATACAGTTCTGGGACGAGTCACAAATGCAGAATTTCTAATTGAAAGGGCAAAAGTGTTAGAATGTAATCTAAGATTTTCACTCCACTGGTAACATCATAACATTAACCATAATGAAGTGCTTTGAAAGACTAATGACGACCACATCTTATCCAATCTTACAGATAATTCAGAAATCCTGCAATTTGCGTATAGGAAAATAAGTGTTGTATAGGAAAATTAATTCTACAGAGAATGCTATAAACCTTGCACTATATTCAGCTATGGATCACCTTGATAAGCACATCTATATCAGTATGCTATGCATTGGAAAGGTACATAGATAGGAAAGGTTCAGACAAATACAAGCCAAATGCAGGCAGATGAGACTAGCATAAATGGGGTATCTTGGTCGGCATGAGCAAGCTGGGATGAAAGGGCTGTTTTACGTACTGTATGACTCTACTACAGTTCAGCCTTCAACACCATATTTCCAAATGAATGCATCCCTAAAATTCTGGACTTTGGCCTTGGGGCCTCCATCTGCAACTGGCTTCTAGAATTCCTGACCAGCAGTCGGATAGAATCGGTTATATTTTCTCCAATCTGACCCTCAGGGTTGTGTGCTCAGTCCCTTGCTCTACTCCAGTCTATCACCAGAAACCTAACCTGGTCCCTTCACACTTTTGACTGTGGTGATCAAGCAGGCACTTCATCATATTTACTTTCATAGAAACATAGAAAATAGGTGCAGGAGTAGGCCATTCAGCCCTTCGAGCCTGCACTGCCATTCAATATGATCATGGCTGATCATCCAACTCAGTATCCTGTACCTGCCTTCTCTCCATAACCCCTGATCCCGTTAGCCACAAGGGCCACATCTAACTCCCTCTTAAATATAGCCAATGAACTGGCCTCAACTACCTTCTGTGGCAGAGAATTCCAGAGATTCACCACTCTCTGTGTGAAAAATGTTTTCCTCATCTCGGTCCTAAAAGATTTCCCCCTTATCCTTAAACTGTGACCCCTTGTTCTGGACTTCCCCAACATCGGGAACAATCTTCCTGCATCTAGCCTGTCCAACCCCTTAAGAATTTTGTAAGTTTCTATAAGATCCCCCCTCACTCTTCTAATTTCTAGCGAGTACAAGCCGACTATATCCAGCCTTTCTTCATATGAAAGTCCTGACATTCCAGGAATCAGTCTGGTGAACCTTCTCTGTACTCCCTCTATGGCAAGAATGTGTTTCCTCAGATTAGGAGACCAAAACTGTACGCAATACTCCAGGTGTGGTCTCACCAAGACCCTGTACAACTGCAGTAGAACCTCCCTGCTCCTATACTCAAATCCTTTTGCTATGAATGCTAACATACCATTCGCTTTCTTCACCTGCTGCACCTGCATGCCTACTTTTAATGACTGGTGTACCATGACACCCAGGTCTCGTTGCATCTCCCCTTTTCCTAATCGGCCACCAATCAGATAATAGTCTACTTTCCTGTTTTTGCCACCAAAGTGGATAACCTCACATTTATCCACATTATACTGCATCTGCCATGCATTTGACCACTCACCCAGCCTATCCAAGTCACCTTACAGCCTCCGAGCATCCTCCTCACAGCTAACACTGCCCCCCAGCTTCGTGTCATCCGCAAACTTTGAGATGTTGCATTCAATTCCCTCGTCCAATTCATTAATATATATTGTAAATAGCTGGGGTCCCAGCACTGAGCCTTGCGGTACCCCACTAGTCACTGCCTGCCATTCTGAAAAGGACCCGTTTACTCCTACTCTTTGCTTCCTGTCTGACAGCCAGTTCTCTATCCACATCAATACTGAACCCCCAATACCATGTGCTTTGAGTTTGTATATTAATCTCTTAGCGTCCTTAGGCGTCTAAGAAGATTCAGCATGTCCACAAAGATTCTCTTAAATTTCTACACATGCAATTTGGAAAGTACTCTCACGGGATGCATCTCGGCTTCATATAGGCTCATTACTGACAGAACCTGCAGTTGGTGGTGAACACAACTCAGTATCACTTCCTTCCATCCAGTCATCATGAACACTCAAAATATTCTCAAGGATGTCTGCCATCCTGGCCATTCATTTTTCTCCCATTACCTTCCAGGAGAGGATACAGGAACTTAAAAGCTTGAATGCCCAGACACAAGACCAGCTTCTACCCCACTACTATTAGACTGTTAAACCAATCAACTCTTTCACATCTCCTTCCCGAAGCTCCTGCCACATACGCTTACTCATAACTTGACCTCATTCCGTTATTATTGTACTTTAATTTTCTTGCATTACAATACTGCTTTATTCTGTTGTTTTGCACTTGTTATTGTATTTATCATAACTAGAATTATAATGCGTGCCCTGTTAGCTTGATGTGAACAAGGCATTTCATTGACCCTGGTGTATATGACAATAAACTAATCGGAATCAAAAGCAGCTGCTGCTTTAACCCAATGTTGTCTGACACCATTCTAATGTGATGCTTTAAATTCCTACACTGGTACTGCTGTAACAATGCATACATTCATTATCTCTGTTCAGTTCCATGCCAATGCCAAAAATGTAGCAATTCAGGTCATCCTACAGTGGAGTTTGGACAACATTCAGGATTGGATTGAAAGCAACAATTAACATTCACAGAATCATGGAGTCATTTTTCAGCAGAGGCCCCTCAGCCCAGCATGCCATGCTGACTGGAAAGTACGATCCGTACTACTACCATTTACCAGCACATAGCAATTAGCCTTTTATGCTTTCAAGTCAAGTACCATCTAAATGCTTAAATATTGTGAGAGTTTACACATCTACCATACCTTAGGTAGTGCACTCCCTTAAACCACCACCTCACTGAAGAAAATGCTCCTCAGATCACCTCTAACCTCTTATCACTTACCAATGCTCTTCCGTCTTAGATGCATCTGGTATGGATAAGGTTTCTTACTATTTACCTATCAGGTCTCGTCTCAGCCTCTTCCACTCCATGGCAAAGAAACCCAGCCTATCTGGTCTCTCATAACTGGAATGTGCCATCCATGATCACATTTATGATTCATCTACTCTACACCCCTTCCATTATATTTACATAATTACTGAAATGTGTCAAAACAGAAATGTACGCTGTACTCCAGCTGTGGCCTACACAACCAATGTTTTGGAAAGTGGCTCCTTGCTCTTATATTCGATGCCCCAGTTGATGGAGTCTTGTTTCCTGAACTATGATCACTTTTCATCAATCCTTGTTTTAAAGATTGGAACATCCAATCACTCCAAAATTTCTGAAAATACTATGCTTCACTGTACATCAGTGTCAGGAGGCTTTGGGAAGGGATGTTTACCAGAATAAAGTCTAGGTTAGGAGGTATTAGCAACAGGGAGCAGTTTACAGACATGGATTGTTTTTTATCAAAAATGCTGGAGGTTGTGGACAGACCTGATCAAAACATATAAAATAATGAGGCATACCTAGGATATATAGTCAGAACCCTTTTCCCCCCCAAGGATGAAACATCAAATACTAGAAGGCATAGCTATAAGGAGAGAGGGGCAACATTTAAAGGAGATGTACAGGGCAAGTTTCTTTACAGAGGGTAATCAGTGCCTGGAACACGCTGCCTGGTGTGTTGAAGATGCAGATACAACAGCGGCATTTAAGAGACTTTTAGATAGACATATGGATATGCAGAGAATGGAGGGATGTGGATTATCTGCAGGTACATAAGCAGTGGTCTTGGTATCGTGTTCAGTGCAGACATTGTGGCCGAAGGCCTTGTTCTTGTGCTGCATTGTATGTTCCATATTATGATGGTCATCACCACCAAGAAAAAACACATTCACCTTCTCCTGACCTTCAACAGCTCCACCACCACCATTTTCAGCATCCCATTAATGAGAAACTTCACTGAACAACCAGATCAGCAAATACTCATTCAAGCAGACAGGGCAGTCTATGTCAATTGACGACACGGTTCAAGTTAGGAATCTGAATGTTCACCTACTTAGTTTGGCGTCATGGAAACTCTCAAGACTTTTGACATAGTCCAGGTCATTATTCTGGATACTAAACTCAATGCCATCTTCTTCGTTACTAGAGCAGCACAGAAAGAGTTACCGGAGGCACGATGCAATAACTGATAATTCCAACACTGCAACCAGGGACTGCAACCAGGGACAGCAACAGTGATGTCACGGGAGCACCATCATGCCTCCCCTTCCTAAAATCGTCTATTCATCACCAGAGAACGACTCTGCTTCTCTGTCTAAACACCACCAAAGATCCTCTGCTATAGGATCTTTGAACACCACCACCACCAGATTACTACCAGCCTCCGGAAGTAAGTGACCCCATCTGCCTCCATCATCAGGGCTGATCCTGGTGCTAATGCGACAATGCCTCTGCGCTGCCGGTCGCCACCTCTGACCAACGGATCAACGGCGAGGGAGCGGTTACCTCTGCCACTCGGCACCGATTAGTAGCCAAGAGCTATTGGACATCGGGCTCCTGACCTTATCTCGGCGGCAATGGGTCAGAAGAAGGCGTCTCCGCGACCTGCTGATCAGCTCACTCACCATCCTGCGCCGCCACTGCCGCTGGGCTCCGCTCCACGACAAGGAGCTCCAGGCTACAAGTCCGGTACACGGGCCGCGGGGCTAACGATGCCGGTCAGCGGTTCTTCCCCGCAAACCGCAGGGCCGCTATTCCCACTCCGTGTGGATCTCTCCGGTGGGCGCTGGACTCCGGGTACCGATCCACGGCTTTTCAAGGCCGGGTCACCGGTGCCAACGTACGGCTCTTGCCCGCCGGCAGCTCAGCTCTCAGCGCCGCCCCGTTTCCATGGGGTTACCCACTCCTCAATAACTCGACCTCCTAGTGGCTGGCGGCGCAAAAGCATCATCCAATCATAAGTCAGTGGGCGAGGCTCGAGCCTCACCTTGCACATAATGCGCATGCGCGATGTACGTGGGCGTCAACCGTCGGCTTTGGGCGTCACCGAAGAGAGAGGAACAGCAGGAAGCATGAATGAAGGAACAAGTCACAGTGAAATCATTTACTTGCATGCTCAAGGTATGCAAACAATTGCCACATAAAGGGCGCTGACAAAATTACAAAGTAGCTGTGCCAGTCCTCCCACTCCAACACAGTTCAACTCCAACAACTCCATTCAGTTCAACGAATTCACCACTCTGACGAAAGAGATTCTTCCTCGTGTCCTTTAGGTCGACGGGGTTAGTGAATAGATGAGATAGAGGGAACTTTGCAGATGCTGGAATCTTTTACCAAAAATTACTAAGTCATAAAGTAACTCAACACGTCTCTGGAGAATGTGGATAGGTGATGTTCCAGATCCAAACCCCTCTTCAGACTTGTTGTAGAGGTTGGGAGGGGGGGGGGGGGGGTAAACTGTAAGACAGGTGGTGGCGGGACAAAGTTTGGCAAGTGACAGGTGAATAAAAGTGAGGAGGGGTTGTTTGGCAGCTGTAAGGTACCCAAGCAGAATAAGCAATTGCAGATGCTGGAATCAGATCAAACAAGCTACTGCTGGAGGAACTCAATGGACCATAAGTTATAAGGATGGAATTAGACCATTCAGCCCATCAAGTCTACTCTGCCATTCAGTCATGGCTGATCTATCTTCCCCTCTTAACCCCTGCCACACGTACCAATCAAGAAGATATCAATCTCCACCTTAAAAATATCCATTGTTGGCCTCCACAGCCTTCTGTGGCAATGAATTCCACAGATTCACCACCCTCTGACTAAAGAAATTCCTCATCTTCCTAAAGGAACATCCTTTTATTCTGAGGCTATGATCTCTGATCCAAGGCTCTTCCACTAGTGGAAACATCCTCTCCACATCCATTCTATACAGGTCTTTCACTATTTGGTAAGTTTCAAAGAGGTCCCACTCATCCTTCCAAACTCCAGCGAGTAGAGGCCCAGTGCTGTCAAATGCTCATCATATGTTAAGCAAATCAAAACTGCTCACAATACTCCAAATGTGGTCTGACCAATGCCTTATAAAGCCTCAGCAATACATCCATATGTTTTATATTCTAGTCCTGTCAAAATAAATTCTAGCATTGCATTTGCCTTCCTTACTATCAATTCGACATGCAAAATAACTTTCCGGGAATCCTGTACCAGCACTCCCAAGTCCCTTTGCACCTCTGATTTATGACGACTTCCCATTTAGAAAATAGACTACACCTTCTACAGGTCAGATGAGATGTCCTGAACCCAGGCAACAGGCAGGCAACAGAGCCTATGGGACTCTGAAGAAGGGTTTCGGCCCGAAACGTCGCCTATTTCCTTCGCTCCATAGATGCTGCTGCACCCGCTGAGTTTCTCCAGCAATTTTGTGTACCTATGGGACTCTTGATCCTCGTGACAGTGAACATTGCCTATTCCTCTGATTATACTATCCCCAACGACGACTATGTGTTTCTTCTCTCTCCCCTATTGAATGGCTCCCTGATCCACAGTGCCACAGTTAAGTGCTCACCCTTCCTACAGCCTGCACAGGGAGCAAGAATCTCAGACCTGCTTGAAATGCTCAAGGGCCAAAGCTCCTCTAACGCTACCTTTGTCTCTACCCCCCAGCCTGCTTCACTGCTTCATTTGTACAACAAATCCCCCCTCCGCCGACCACAGACCAAGTTGGAAGCAGTTACTCTAACAGGTATGACTGCCTCCAGAAATACATCTTATCGACTGGAATCCTCTTCAGTAACTTTCCTACCACAGATGTTGGCTTACTATAGTTCCCAGGTTTTTCTTTCCAGCCCTTCTTAAGGCACATTAGCCACTCTCCAGTCTTCCTGCACTTCACCATTGTCTAATGATGATTCGTATATAGTCAAGACCTCTGCAATTTTCTCTCTAGCTTCTCACAGTACCCTTTGATTACAGCTGATTCCAGGCTCTGGAGATTTATTTAACGTTGTATGTTTTAGGATGTCCAGCACCTTCTTGATTGTACCGGACATTTCCTTTAAATATACCAAGTTTGTTAGTCTTCATGTCTTACTCCACAGTAAAAACAGAGGAGAAATACTCATTGAAGACATAGCCCATCTACTGAGGGTCCATGCATAGAATACCACTATCGTTCTGATAAGCATTATTCTCTAGTTACCCTTTTCCCCTTAATATACTTGTGAAATAAATCTCTTTGGAATTTCCTTAATCTTGTCTACCAGAGCTATCTCTTGTCCCCTTTTGCCCTCCTAATTTCCTTAAGTATGCTCCTCAATTCCATACACAACCTCCAGAGATACTTAATCCCCAATCCTTGCCTCCTCCTTTTTCCTGACCAGAGCCTCAGTTTCTCTCATCATTCAGGGTTCTTTACCCCCATCTATCTTGCCCTTCACTCTAACATGCAAAAACATCCCACTTTCCGTATGCCCCATTGCTCACAATCTACCAATTTGTCGTTAACCAATCCACAGTCTACCAGTACACCATCAAAAACGTGTGCTTCATTTGGGGTTAATTACCCAAGTAGCAGCCAATCTAAGGACTTTTGAAACTCCAAACACACCACATTCATTGAATCCCTATCAACCATCTACCAAATCTAGAATTTGAATGTGCTGTTGCCACTTTCTTAATGAGACTTCAACTTTTTCCCCCAACTACAGATAACTGGTTGCTTTTTTTCCCCCTGCTTTCTCTCTTCCTCCTTTAAATAGTGGGAAGCGCTCGTTCTAAAGGGCAGTAATATCAGAACTGTGACCTCCAAGTTTAGTTATTATCCCATCAACTTTCAAGCTCTTGAACCACACTGCTCAACCTTAATCGCAAAATCGATCTGCTACAGATCTTGATTAGGTTGCACTACTTTGTTTTGCACTATTTATGATCTGGTTACCTTCTTGTACTGATAATTTATTGTATTATTAATTATAGTACATTTTTGTTGTGTTGTTGCACTAATGTACCTGTAAAGCTGTAGCAAGTAAGTTTTTCATTTGTCCATTCCTGGTGCATATGACGACTCTGGATTCTTGAGCATTTGAGCTCCTGGACTTTAGAAATACGGGTTAAAAAAATGCAAGGGCCAGGAAGTTGTGATGAAATTTTATTTAAAAAGAAACAAATGTTTAGTCCCAGCTGGAGTATTGTCCTCAGTTCTGGATACCGCACTTAACAAAAGAAGTTTAAGAATTTAGAAAAGCCCCAAGAGATTTACTAAAATGTGCATATGACAATTAAACACCCTTGACTTGATTTACATTAGAAACCTTCCAATCTCTAGTAACTGTTCTAGAATCCGTGGAATTTTGGAAGATGGCAACCAGAGTACCCATCCAAAGCCACCTCTTTTGGAGCAAATTAAACAAGTCCTCAGAATTTACCAGTATTCAGTCCCATTGTGCAATACCACGTATGAATTAATGTTAATTGATTTCTGTTTTATTCTCTAGCCGAAACTGTTCTCCACTATTTCCAGCAGATGTGTAACTTCTATGAAGACGTGCATTGAATGTTTGTTTACTTTTTCTGCCACTTCATTTACCAAAATAACTATCCAGTCTGTAGAGGACCCACATCAACCTTTGTTAATCTTTTCTTTTTTAATCGATCTATGGAAGCTTCACTCTGTTTTACGTGTTGTTACTCTCTTCTTCCTGTCACTGTTCACACATCAATTTCTTGGATCTCTTCCAAGAAATCACTTCCCACCCATAGGATCTTCAGGCTGAGAACAGAATGCCTTGACATATACACTGTAATTCCTTCTCGTTACTCAGAGATTATCATTCATTCTTCTAACTATTGAATTTGCCTTAACTGGCTTTCAGCCCCACCAGCTGTCTTTGCATGCTTATTAACCTACGTTGGATGGTGGTCAACAGGGTCAAATGTACATGGTAGGTCAATGGGCCATTTTATTGCACTATATGACTTTATTAAAGATTCTAATATGACCTTTATTAGAATCATACAGCACAGAATCGCCCTTCAGCCAAATTAGGTCATACAAACCAAGATGCCCCATCTAAACTGAGCCTGGCTCACATTCCTTTAAACTTTCCCTCTCCGCATATCTCCAAATGTCTTTTCAATGCTGTTATTGCCCCTACCGCGACTGCTTCCTCCAGCAGGATGTTCCATGTACCCACCACTCTGTGTGAAAAGTTGCCCCTCGGGTTCCTATTAAATCTTTCCCCTCTCACCTTACACCTATGACCCCAAGTTCTTGATTTCCCTGGGTAAAAGAACTTATACTACCCTCAGATTTTGTACACCTCTATAAGATCACCCCTCGGCCTCCTGCACTCCAAAGGATAAAATGTATCTAATGGATTATAGAGTGTAATTTAGTTTATTTATGCTAAATGTAATTTATTTACTTGTTATAATGATAATCAGATGATTGGTTAACAGCTAAAAATTAATGCAAAAAATTAAAACAATGTTCAATGTAAGCCATGTTACTTGCTAAGACTGTGTGAAGAGTAAATCTGAAAAAAATCTTGATGGATGTTGGAAATATCAAATAATAAAATATTTGAACTAATGTGTTCTAAGAGATTTGATCTGTAGGCTAGAGTGACAGATTAAATGAGCTTTCCTTCTTGCAGATGTGCTACCAACAAAACTACAACCAGCACCAAGTGGCTTCGACTGAAATCGGGACACCACATACTCTTCATACCAGACACGTATGTCTCAGGTAAGGCGAGAATTGTAAGTTAGAATCATTGTTGGCACCTGTATCCAAATAATGCACATTTGCATTCAAGCAAAGCAATCAGCAACAAAAAATACTTGCTGAGGCACTGCAGTGAAACATAACTGGTCGAAACACAAGGCATCTGACCTTGGAATGCACAGTGAAAACATTAGCTTACAGCAAATTTGTGCTTTACCTGGCCTGGGAGAAGCATAGAAAAGCATGTAATCACGTGTACATTGTAAGCGTTGTAAGCATTTGCCCCTGAACATGATACTAGCCCAGGCATTTTAGAGGGCAGTTAGGAGTTGAAACTAATACTCTTATGCAAACCAGACCAGGTGAAGGTTTTGTGGAATGGATTTTGAATAGTAACACCGTAAATTGATAGAACCGTTAATTGTAATAGCATTTTTTTAAATCCTAGATTTGTTTAATTACTTGAATTTCAATTCCCAACCACGGGGGGGGGGGGGGGGGGGTGTAATTGACAATGCCAGATCAATGGTCCAGGAATATGAATATTATTACTATCCATTGTGCTAATGTCCCTATCTTGTTGTATTTCTACATCATTCCACTGCCAAGCTGCACAAAAGGTAGATCTGATGCCTGTAGTACCCATTTAGCTTAACTCAGTATGTTATAACTATAACCAGTTACCTTAAAATTTTATCTGACTGTAATTATGTGGGTGGGATTTATACATAGTCTGAGGCGTGTTTGCGGCTGGGATTCTCACGCAGATGCCCTCGTAGTTTTCATTTAGTTTGAAGAAACATGGGGGAGAGGTCACAGCTTTCGACCAAGCACAAGTCTGACTACCAGTAAGATCAAAATGTATTTAAACAAGAAGTTTGGATGAATATCTTACTGTTTTTACTTCTACAATAAAGAAACTATTAATTAAGAGACTGTGTTTAGAAGATTTATCTTTGGACGGCATTGAATGTCTCGTGGAGCGCTCGTGAATGTGTTTCAATTATCCGCTGAACCGCTGTCTTCAATCATAGTGACGAAAGGAGGAATCCTTGAAACGATATAAAAACGCCCTTTAAATGTATCAGCTGTCTAAAAAATTGTCAAATCAGTTCCATTACTGCAAACATTCCCCTTCAGAAATGATGTATGCTCTCTTTTGAATATTCATTTAACTCTGCTTCCATCAGGTTGTCAGACAGTGCATTGTAGATCACAACATCAACAAACGCGAACCACCACAGTTTGCCCGTCAGCGGTGCTGCTCCAATATGATCATGTCAAACCTTCGCCTTCAGCCAAATCTCATTTCAAATCTTCAGAATCTATTTGTATCACTTGTACTGTAAAGGTTCAGAGAAAAGATCACAATCAGATTTGTTTATTACGCAAACAAAGCCATCATAGTTTATTGTTTATTACACAAACATAGCAACATGCGCGGTTCACAGAATGAGCTTAATGTTAGATAAAGGGTGGTAGATAGATAGTAACAGCGGGGCCCATTTCGGCCGTTGATCCAGTATCAGAGGCACCACTTACTCAGACAAAAGTGTGGGCTGATGCTTCAGTTCAACTCCAGTCACTGTCAGAGGAGTTGGATGAGAACTCCAATCTCAACAGTTTCTGTCATGCCCTTAACCAACATCTATCCACAAACTAGCACGCCAACTAAAGCTGAGGTGCAGGTGTGCTGCGTCCTCACATCTCCAGATTCCCAGGTCCAATTTTGACCTCTGATGTTACCTCAATGGCGTTCTCTCTGTGACCATGTAGCTTTTCCCAAATGCTTCTGTTTCCTCAAAGATACCTGTGTTGATAAGTTGGTAGAATCTGTGAATTGCCCTTCTGTGTTGATGGGTGGTAGAAAAATCAGTGAGGAGTTGATGAATACATGAGAGAATAGGTAGTAAAGCAATGGATGGGAAAATGGGACTGATTGGATTGCATCAACTTAATAATCTCTATTGTAAGGAAGTAATAACTTACTGATATTCGCTTGCCCTTTTGGAATTTGCTTGCGGAAATAAGCTTCCACATACATCAGCGGTGAGTACTGCTCCAAGCTAAATTATCAAGTTCACAATGCTTGGAACATGCTGTTCACTACATATGTAAACATGAATTTACTTACAACACAAATGTAGGTGAAAATGTAAAAGATGTAAGTTTACCTTCAGTGTCCATAAACATGGGCACCTGTTCCTGTCCATCAGAGTCGGTGATAAGAGTGACACACTCTATGGAGGGCGTGCGGCTCTGCTGGTGGCTGCTTGGGCCAGCGGTGGAATCGTCCTCAGTGAAGCTACTTGGCTCTTCTTTAATGCACAGTTTTTTGGAGGCTTCTGCTTCCTCAGCTGCATAACATTTCCTTTTGTTGAAGTTACACTTCAAAGATTCGCCAACTTCCTGCAGAGGAGAGCAACTGTTTAACCAGTATCTGATGTTAAGGATAGATAGGTGTGGGCGAGTTGGGCCGATTGGCTTGTTTCCACATTGTATCACTCTATCACTCTCTGACACAAGCTCAGTCCAATAGAAACACAAGGAACTGCAGATGCTGGTTTACAAATAAGGACCAGTGCTGGAGTAACTGATCAGGTCGGGCAGCATCTCTAGAGAACATGGAGAGAGTTGGGACTAAGGCAGGTGAGAGGCTGTAAGTTGGTATGGAAGATGGTGAAAGAAAGTTCGCCGTACAGAATAGGCAGCAACGCAGCAGAGAGTGAGGAAAATAGATACAAAATGCTGGAGTAATAGAGGGATAGGCAGCATCTCTGATGAGAAGGGATGGGTGACGTTTTGGGTCAAGACACTTCTTTAGACTGGCCAGAGAAAGGAAAAGAGAGATTTAGACAGTGATGTAGAGAGATATAGAACAAACGAATGAAAGATATGCAAAAAAGTAACGATATCAAAGGAATTAGGCCATTGTTAGCTGTTTGCGAGGTGAAAACGAGAACCTGGTGCAGCTTACAAAGAGGGTAGGGATGGAGAGAGAGAGGGAGTGCAGGGGTTACATGAAGTTACAGAAATCATTATTTATACCATGGGCTGTAAGCTGCGCAAGCGAAATATGAGATGCTGTTCCTCCAATTTGCGATTAGCCTCACTCTGGCAATGGAGGAGGCCTAGGACAGAAAGGTCAGTGTAGGAATGAGAAGGGGATTTAGAGTGAGAATAGGGCCCCTCAGAAGACAAAGCGGTCATCTGTGTGGAGCCGCAAGAAATGAACAAGGCCCTCAATGAGGGTTTCTCTTTATTTTGTACGTTAGAGGAAGAAATGAATGCTGGGGAACTATTACGATTGAGGAAGTGCTGAATGTCCCAAGTCATATGAAGGAAGATAAATCACCGGGCTCAAACAGATATATCAGAGGACTGTGGGAAGCTGGAGAATATATGAATTATCATTAGACACAACTGAGGTGCCAGAAGATTGGAACGTGGTAATATTGTACCTCTAATTATGACGGGCTGCAAATCAAAACCTGGGAACTATAGGCCAGTGAGTCTAACACCTGTGGCAGGCGAGTTACTGGAGAGTATTCTGACAGATAAGATATAGTCTTAGATATATATGCATTTGTATAGACAGGGGTTGATTAGGGATAGTTAGCATGGTTTATATGTGAGAGATGGAAACAGAGTGATGGTGGATGGTTATTTTTAGGAAGGGAGGCTTGTGACCAGTGGTGTGCTTCAGGGATTGATACTGGGCCCGTTGCTGTTTGTGCTTTATATCAATGATTTGGATGAGAATGTAGAGGCAAGCTTAGTATGTTTGCAGTTGATACTAAAGTGGGTGGTATCGTAGATAACAAAGATGGTGATCAAAAATTAGAGTAGGATCTTGATCTGATGGCCAAGTGGACATCGGAATGGTTAATGGAGTTTATGCAGAAAAGTGTGAGATGCTGCATTTTGGGAAGTCAACCCAGGGCAAAACCATCACAGGAAATGGCAGTTCCCTGGGGAGTATTGTAGAGCAGAGGAATCTAGTGGTGCAGGTACATAGTTCTTTAAAAGTGATATCATAGATAGATTGGGTGGCGAAAGCTTTCGGTACTTTGGCCTTCATCAGTCAGGGTACAGAGTATAGAAATTAGGATGTTATGCTCCAGTTGTACAAGATGCTAGTGAATTTAGATTATTGGTTATGTCTTCATCTGCTTCTAGGCTAACATCTGGAACTCACTTGCCAAGACTTGCTTCTCCTTTAGCTCTCCTTTAGGACTCTGCATCCATGACTGGTTTATGCTCTGATGCACCTTGGATTTACACAAAAAAGGGACACTTCTTCTGACTGGAGTCTGGGGAAGGATGCTGCCTGAAAACGTCATGGCATAGTCAGAGACTGACCTGACAATGTGCAAGCAAGAGTAGCAGGAAGTAACAGTGGGCTAACAACAAACTACGGAATGGCCAGGAATAGTGTCTCAGAGCAAATTAAGTCTGATTTTCAGCTGCTCAGGACATGTCTGCACTGACCCTGGCCAAACGCAGTTGTTTCTGACAGAGGTAGAAAGCACATGCCCATCTCATTTTATCCTATTTGCCTGCTTAATTCAGACAGAGCACTGACCTCAGTATTAAAGCCACTTTACATCTTCTACATGATTAACTCTGCACATTCACCTTCACATTCACAGCAATTCTGCATCCAGGCAGCGATGACTTTCCATCCAAAGTGGACTTGTGTTTCACTGAAAAAACAATAATTTTCATGAGTAAAAGATCTATATAATGAACACACAAAGGAAAGAATTTGCCTCTTTGGCAAACATGTTTAATGAAATCAATCATTTAAGCACCAAAGGTGAGCTCTGGGAAATAACTGGGAGGGACAGGGAATGCCAGCTGGGAGTCACAGTGAAGGACAGCTCGCTGAATCACAGAGACACAGTGAACGTTGGCTCTGGAAATCACAAGGATTGACAGTGTTTAAGAAAGAACTGCAGATGCTGGAAAAATCAAACGGAGAAACTCAGCAAGTGAGGCAGAATCTGTTGTCGAAACGTTGCCTATTCCTTCTCTCCATAGATGCTGCCTCCCCCGCTGAGTTTCTCCAGCATTTTTGTCTGGGATTGACAGTGTGCTTGATTCAGAAATCACTGGGGTTGACAGCAAGTGCCAGCTTTGAGTGCCAGCCCTGGGATTCACAGTAAGCGATAACTCTCTGAATTAGACACCATGAATGATAGCTCTGGGAGTCGTAGTGAGCAACCGCTTTGGGATTCACAGCGTTCTGAATCGGAGGCACAGTGAACGACAGCTCTGGAATTCACTGACATTCACCATGAGTGACGTCTCTCTGAATCACAGAAGCACAGTAAACGACAGTGCAGGGAGTGAACCTCCAGATCAATCGTGGAACGGCAAATAACTTGCGCGGGGAGAATGGGGGTAGGGGGCTCTCAACAAACGTCTATGGCCACTGCACGTTGTGAGTCAAAGGCAATTGTCATTTTTATTAGAGGAAACAGGAGTACCTGACTATTACTCACATCTCGTGATCATCAAATTGCCCAGCATTTTCTCCGGAAACTTGCAGCATTCCTGAAAGTCGATAATGGTGTTGTCCACATGCACATCCATTGGCTTTTCTTTCCGTAGTTCTGCGAGAGCTGACTTGATTGTTCCATGCAGCTTCAGGATTTCCTGCTCTGTGGCATAGCGCAACAACTGGGACACCACGTTTTTGCTCACCCCCATTCTCTTCAACACGTTCTCTATGCTGTTCAGACTCTCCTGCAGCTTGTGAGTTTTGGAGGAGTGAAGCTCCTGCAGCTCATTGAGCAGCCTGCGCTCCTCCTCCTTCACCTTCTGCAGGGCAGCCTGAACCCGGGCTTCGATCAGATCTGTCAGCTTGTACTTGTCCTTGTTCACGTCATCCACGAGCAGTTCCAGTTGGCTCTGTGATTCAACAAACTCTTCTTGCTTTGTGACTATTGCTGCCAGCGTTTCCTGCAGCTCGCTCTTCAAAAGGCTGATCTGTTTTCGCACAGGGGTGCAATCGTGGTCTTTGTGTTCCAGAAGCACGCACAGGACACAGAGCCACATCGAGCAGGTTCTACAGTACAGACTGCACATAAAAACTAGTCACAATTACCATCAAGCAAAGGCATAAAACCCATACCACTATCTTATGCTGCCTGTCCAGCCCGTTGACACTTGGTTTCCTCAAATAAAACCCCAAACATTCCTTGTACATGCAAGACCTTATAATTGACCAGATCCCTAATCATGCCCAGCCGTTTCAGAGATTGTAAAATAACATAGTTGCAAGTCACATATTAAGATGTGTGTTTTCAAACCTATTCATCAGGGTGGATTTTTAGTTACAGAGTAGTAGATTGATGGGAAATGCTGGAGTAACTCAGCGGGACAGGCAGCATCACTGGAGAGAAGGAATGTGAAATGTTTCGTGTCGAGACCCTTCTTCAGACTTCCTACACAGTAGATTGATGGGACTATAATTGGAAACAAATTGTTTTTAAAGGTATATTTATTTAATGGCGTGAATTTTAATTCAATTGCTGTGGTAGGATTGGACTTCAGGACACCAGCAGAAAGGCCCTGGGCTCTGGATGTTATAACGGTAACCTAGCCACTGTTGTATCTTTTGCATTTCTATCTCATCTGTGTGTCATAAGATTTCACCCTCTTTTAAAAAGCAGCCTCGGCTTTCAAACACAGTCACTGTGCACCACCCACATCACCACACCCTCCCTCTACATTGGAAACACAACCTTTACCTAATTGTCTGATTTTCATGCGAGCTGCAGAGGAGATCCTTTGATCTTCTTAGAATCTTCAAGAACTCGTCTGAATTCAACTTTCGCAAAGTGCCCAAGGTCTCCACGTGCTTCTTGTGATCTGGCATCAACACCTGATGAGTGTGGAGGCACTTGTTACACAGCACCTTGTCACACTCCAGGCACACAAACTCTGCAGACGTATTCTCCTCACAGGAGGCACAGCGCTGTTCTGCACTTTCCAGGATTTGCTGCTGCTTTCTCACACTGTTCTGCAAGTTTGACACAAATATATTGTCTGGCAGGGAAGAGAGACCTTTCTTGGTCACCATTTCGCAGCTGGGACAGGTGACATCGCTCCCATTGGATTCGCGCTCCAGACAACCTGCACAAAAGGTATGAAGGCACTCGAGGAGCTTTGGACTTGTTGCTGGATTGTTGCAGAGCCCGCACTGAAAATATTCCTCAAGCCCTGTTACCAGCTTGGCCTCCATGACCTGCAACAAGGAAATGCCCATCACATTAAAGTTATATTCAAAGTGAAGTGCATGAAAAAGCAGAGGCTAGAAATCAACAATGAAAGTGAGAAACGCTCAGCAGGTCAGGCAGCATCTGTGACGGAAACAGAGTTATCATTTTTGTTCAGAGAAAGAAGACAAAGGCAAAAGAGAATGGGAATTCCAGTCAAAGAGAAGGGAGCAAAATTTCAAGGGAGACATCTCTGAAGAGAAGTGAATTTGACAACAATTCAAAAACAAAAATAAACCTGCAGATTTTGGAAATATGGAGTTAAAACTGATTCTATTAATATAATATAATGAGATGGAATAAATGGGTCATTTTCTGATTGGTGAGCTGTACAGACTGAGGAGTCACAGGGTCAACTCGATCAAAGGCAATTTATGTAATTGACTTAAGCAGAGGGTTGGAGGCCTGGACCCATTCATTGTTGCTTGTGGTCTATATCAAAGATTTCAAATTCAAGTTTCAAGTTCAAGTCAAGTTTACATTTATTGTCACATGCACTATTTAATGGTACAGTGATATTTGAGTTACCATACAGCCATACGAATAAAAAGAACACAACACACGATAGAATTTAACATGAACATTCCCACACAGCGGAATCAACGTTTCCCACTGTGAGGGAAGGCAATGAAGTTCAGTCATCTTTCTCTTTGTTCACCTGTGGTCGGGGCCTTTTGAGCCCTCCGCAGTTGCCGCTACGGCGGCCCGATGTTCAGGCCCTCTCGCCGGGATGATCGGAACTCCAACGTCGGAACGGAAGAACATTCCCAGCGGCTTGGAGTTTCCGAATCGGCCACTTCTTACTGGAGACCGCGACTCCCGAAGTCTACAGGCCGAGCTGGGCAGTTATTCAACACTGGCGGCCCTCGGCAAAGGGATCCCAGGAGTTTGCGATGTTGAAGTCTGCGCCGCCCACGGTTAGAAACTCCGCAACCACAGCTCCACGATGTCAAAGCAGCAGCCCAACACTCGGGAGCTTCAACACGGCGATCCCTGGTAAAGCATCGCCCACTCCGCGATGGTAAATCAGTGCTGCGCCGCTGCTGAAGTTCTGGTCAGTCTCCGGCAGGAAAGGCCGCGCCAATCCAGATGGTAGGCCGCGAGGAGGGAGGTGGGGGGGGCGAAGACGCGACTCAGAGAATAGTTGCATCCTCGACCAGGAAATGACTGAGAAACGGTTTCCCCCTTACCCTCCCCACATCCCATACATAAAAAGACTAAAAAACTTCCAAAAAAATACTTTTAAAGACTAAACATTTTAAAAAGACAAAAAAACAGACATACTATATGTATGGGCTGCCATTATACGACGCCCCTGGTCGACTAGGATGTGAATGTATAAATTAGCTTGGATAAGGCATCTTGGTTAGCATGGACAAATGGGGCTGAAGGGCCTGTTTCCGTGCTGTGTGACTCTAGAAAGTATGGTAATATTGCAGCTTACACTAAATTGGATGGTATCATAGAGAATAGTTATCAAGAATTACAACAGGATCTTGGTCAGTTAGGTAAATGGGCCGTGGCATGACTAAATAAAGTTTAATTCAGATAAGTGCAAGGTGTTAATTTTGGGAAGTCAATCCACACCAGGACTTTCACAATAAATAGTAGGGCCCTGTGAAGTTTTGTGAAGACTGAGGTGTACGAGTACCTGGTCCCCTGAAAGTGGTGTCACAGGTGGAGAGTGGTGAAGAAGGCTTTGGCATTGAGTATATAAATTGGGACACCCTGTAGCAGTTGTACAAGACGTTGGTGAGGCTCCACTTGGAATATTGTGTTCAGTTTTGGTCACCATGCTATAAGAAAGATACCATTAAACTGGAAAGGTACAAAAATACAAACCTAGCTGGGAAAGCTAGGTTGAATACGTGAATACGTAGTCTGCAAGGAGGTATGGAGATAGGTTGCATGAGTGGGCAAAACTTTAGTAAATGGAATGTAATGTGGGGATTGTAAGGGTGTCCAATGCAGAAGAAAAAAAGCAAAGAGTAGAATATTCCTTCAAACCTGAGCAACTAGACAGAAATATCTTGTTGTCCCTGCATTAGAAACACAGAACGTCAATGGGTAATTAAGAACCTAACGAGAACTGTTGTCTTCACGGCAAAGAGTATAATTTCAGGGTGTCTTGCTGCAACTGTACAATGTATTGGTGACACCACACAGGAGGTACTGCATATAGCACTTGTCTCCTTACTTATGTTGGTCTATTTGCATTGGAGACGGTGCAGGGAAGGTTTAGTGTGATTCTCGGGTTAATGGGGTTGACATATGTTAAGATGTTGGCCAGGTTAGGTTAGGTTAACACATTGGAGTTTAGAATAATGGTAAGTAATCTTATTGACACATCTAAGATTCTAAAAGGGTGGATGCTAGAAGACTGTTTCCTCTCATTACAAAATCTAGACCAAGGGACAGGATTGCAGAATAAAACATCACTGGGGTAAAATGGAGATGAGGAAGAGTTTTGTCCAGCGGGGAGTAATACGTTTTTACCTCAAAGGGCAGAATAAAAGTGGTTAATTGCCATATGTATCGACCGCAGGACAAGAACATTGTTACTTACAGCAGTGTAACAGGTCTGTGAACACAATATGCATAGCAAATAAATAATATTTATATATTTAATTAATAACCCTAGTATGTGCAAAAATGCCTGAAATCCAAACTGCAACCAGACAGTCCATTGTTCATAGTTGAGGTCAGTGTTAAGAAGTGTTCAAGAACTTGTGTAAGAAGGAACTGCAGATGCTGGTTTAACCCAAAGATGGACACAAAATACTGGAGTAACTCAGCAGGAAAGGCAGCATCTCTGGAGGAATGGGTGACGTTTCAGGTTGAGACCCTGTCCTGTTGAGTTACTTCAGCATTTTGTGTCTATCTTCAATGGAACTAGTGTGAGTGGGTGATCAATAGTTGGCATAGACTCGATGGGCCAAAGGGCCTCTTTCAATGCTGTTATCTTTCAATCAATCAGCTGAATGATTTGGATTCATATGACAACAGTATGGGGCACCATCTTGACTCCAGTGTCAGCTGCACTTTCCCCTTTGGCCCCTGGATGGCTCTAGACCCTCAGCAATAGAATCCAAAGCTTAAAAGGAAAAGGAAGCCAGATAGAGAACCCAACAGCCACCAACGAACCCGATTCAGACACAGCAAAGTACGCTTGCCCCAATCCCCTCATGCGTACTCGCCCCCTGGCCTCGAATGTTTTTCCACCAACTATGAGAATTGCCCGACTGGCATCTAGTTCTCCTGCTTAGCCATTTTTACTCCAACAGCACATCACAAATCTGTGACCTTTTTCATCTAGGATAAGAGCAGCAGGCACCTGGGACCTACACCACCAACATGTTCCCTTTACATACCATATAGAAATAAATCACTGGTCTTCATCGCCACTGTGGGAGCACCTTCAGAAAGACCACAGTTGTTCAAAAAAACAGCTCACCCCATTTACTCAAAGGCAACAAATGAATCAGACATTGCCTCTTGCCTCCCTTGAGCCATTCTCTCCTGGACTTTACTGGCATCATTTCCTCCGGAAATCTTCCTGTTGGGTTCGCCATCCTTAAGGGTCCCACACCACACAATCCCCTTCAACCTCCTGCCCAAGGTCCTAATGTATTTGTTATTTCAGCCTGCTCTTGCCCCACAGAATTTATTCTTTCCTGTCGTAGAAACAAGGAACCACAGATATTGGTTTACACAAAAGGACACAAAGAAACTCAGCAGGTCAGACAGCCACACTTCATTCTTCAGAATTCTGCATTCTTCATAATGTTCATTTCTAGAATGGACATCCAATTTTTTTACAACTTATTCTCGCACCAGGATGTTTTTGTTTATTATGTTATTTCTTGAGTACTGTGTTTACAAACCTTTCATAGTTCAATTTCGGTACATATGACAATTAAACACTCTTGACTTGACTCTTGACTATACTGCACTTGTGCATAAGGCAATAAAGATGACTTTATTTGACAGTTAGCCTTCACATTCAACAGATAATTCTACAAAAGCTTCCATCATCTTCAGTGGGATTCCACCACCAGACCTCTCTTCCCCCTTCAGCACAATGAAGAGATAATTCCTTTCATAATTTCCTGTTTGTGCCTTCCACGCATGATGGAGTAACTCAACACAGGCAGACAGCATTTCTGGAGAACATGGATAGGTAGATAGACACAAAATGCTAAAGTAACTCAGCAGGACAGGCTGCATCTCTGGAGAAAAGGATGATGTTCCAAGCCGAGACCTTTCTTCAAACTAGTCTGAAACGTCACCAATTCCTTTTCTCCAGACATGCGGTGTGTCACTCCAGCATTTTGTGTCTATCTTTGGTTTAAACCCGATCTGCAGTTCTTTCTTGCACACCTGAACATGGATAGTAGTTGGTTTAATAGGTCGGTATACCAATAAGTGGTATCAGTAGGGTAGTTACTTTAAAATTGGAAAATTCAGTGTTGAATATTTCTCCCTCCCACCCATCGATCAGTCAGAAGAAGGGCCCTGACCCAAAATACCACCTCTCCAAGGATGTTTCCTGGCCTGTAGAGTTACTCCAACACTTTGTATCTTTCCTTGGAGCTGAACAAGTCCAGGCCGATCTCCTTTATTCCACAAATGCGGATCTTTGTTTTGTTTTATCTCTACTTCATATTGTTGCTCTTTCATTAATGATTTCCTTGACATCTTTAGTCTGCACACTTCACATTCGTTGCCTGTTCTCTCCAGCCCTGCCCCTCTCTGCAACTTCCCCGTCATCCCTATCTCAAACTACCACCTATTCCTGGTCCTCCCAATCCCAAACTACTCCCCGGCAATTCCTGGCCATCCGTTTGCCAAACTGGAGTTGATTATTAAAGATGTTAGAGCAGCGCATTTGGAAAGCAGTGACGGGATCGGTCAAAGTCACCATGGATTTATGAATGGGAAATCATGCTCGACTAATCTTTTGGAATTTTTTGAGGATGTGACAAGTAGAATGGATATGGGAGAGCCAGTGGATGTGGTGTATCTGGACTTTCAAAAAGCCTTTGGCAAGGTCCCACACGAGATTTGTGTGCAAAATTAGAGCACATGGTATTGAATGTAGAGTATTGACATGGATAGAGAACTGGTTGGCAGACAGGAAGCAAAGAGTAGGAATTAAAACAGGTCCTTTTCAGAGTGGTAGGCAGTGACTAGTAGGGTCCCGCAAGGCTCGGTGCTGGGACCCCAGTTGTTTACAATATATTAATGATTTAGATGAGGGAATTAAATGTAACATCTCTAAATTTGCGGATGACACAAACCTGGATGGCAGTGTAAGCTGCGAGGAGGATGCTATGAGGCTGCAGGGTGACTTGGTTGAGTGAGTGGGCAGAAGCATGGCAGATGCAGTATAATGTGGATAAATTGTAGGTTATCCACTTTGGTGGCAACAACAGGAAGGCAGATTATTATCTGACAGGTGTCCATTTAGGAGAAGGGGAGATGCAACAAAACCTAGGTGTCACTGTGCTTGTACATCAGTCACTGAAAGTAAGCATGCAGTGAAGAAAGCTAATATTGGCTTTCATGCGAGGATTTAAGTCTTGGCTCAAGGAGGTCCTCCTGCAGTTGTACAGGGCCCTGGTGAGACCGCACCTGGAGTATTGTGTGCAAGTTTGGTCTCCTAAATTGAGGAAGAACATTATTGCAATTGAGGGAGTGCAGCGCAGGTTCACCAGGTTAATTTCTGGGATGGCGGGACTGACTTCTGCTGAAAGAAAACTGGGCTTGTATTTACTAGAATTTAGAGGAAAGAGAGGGGATCTGAGAGAAACATATTAAATTCTTAGAGGATTGGACAGTGTAGATGCAGGAAAAATGTTCCTGATTCTGGGGAAGTCCAGACCCAGGTTAAGAATAAAGGGTAGGCCATTTAGGACCGAGATAAGGAAAAACTTTATCACCCAGTTGTGAATCAGTGAAATCCTCTGCTACAGAAGGGGCTGGATATTTTCAAGAGAATTTAATTTAGCTCTTAAGGCTATGGGAATCAATGGATATGGGGGGGAAAGCCGGATTTTGGTCGATCAGCCATGATTATATTGAATGGCCGAACGGTCTACTCCTGCACCTATTTTCAATGTTTCTAACTGTAACCGGTATTTCCCAATCGTCTCCTTCCCAAATATACCACCCACCTGCGTGCAGCTGCTGTTTCCAGAGCTGGAAATCTGAGCAAACAGAAGCTGCTGGGAACACTCAACGGGTCTGGCAGCGTGTGCGGGGATGCGCTGCATTCGCTGCCACTGAAACCTCGCTCACTTTGCAACAGTTTCCTGACCCCGTTAAACGGCTCGCCATTTAATCTCACCTCCAAGTCCTTGACTCTGCTTCTCTGCGCCGGGCTCGGGTCTGAGCCTCCGACCTGGCCCGGAGAGACGGGGGCGAGGAAAGAGCCGGACCTGGCAGCGGCGTGGTGTGGTCTGAGCCAAAGATCCTATAGCAGCAGGATCTTAGGTCTGAGCTGCCTGTCCTGCCTCCCCCCGCTGCTGCCGGGAACGGGCGTTCTCCTCGACCAGCACAATGAGAAACGAAAGTGAAAGTGCGGAGCAGCTTTATGGCATCGCCGGGGTACACTTCCTAAAATTGTGGGACTGCCCACAGCAGAGGGGAGGGGAAGTGGGACCCGCCCCCTATCGGTTGTGGCCGGGGATGTAGTTGCACCCTGTCCACACCAAAGATCCGCTATAGGATATTTGGTCCACACCATATATAAAGCAAAGATTATAGAGCAGAGCTCCTCTAGTATATTTGGTAAAAAGTGAACCCAGGCTGCAGTTGCCTCATGCACACGCCATGCAAATAGTGAACCAACGCTGTAGTTGCACCATGCCATTGCAGGGCTGCCAACTCTCACGCATTTTACGAAATTTTCACGCTCTCACGCTGATGACAGAGGTTCTCACGCTCAATTTTCTTAAATAAATAAATAAATAAATAAATGGGTAGATAGATAGATAGATAGATAGATAGATAGATAGATAGATAGATAGATAGATAGATAAATAAATAAAGTCACACTCCTCCACATTCATCAATGAGAATAGTTTTTTGTCGGCGGGTTCTCCGTAAAGAACGAGCTTAAGCCCATCGTACACTATTTAAAATGGCAATGTAGACAAAAATGCTGGAGAAACTCAGCGGGTTGAGGCGGGTGTCTGAGTTTGAACCTCCCTCAGACTCAAGCATTTCTCCAGCATTTTTTCCTACCGCTCTATAGATGCTGCCTCACCCGCTTTCACATTCCCGTGCAGATGGTGTGATAGGTGGTCCCAGCACCGTGCCACCCCCCACCCCCCCACCCCCGAGGCACCACTCACACCTCCCACCCTCACCTCCGGCAGCTCTGTGTCTGGCGGCCACTCTGTCCACACCGTGTGGAGTTTTAACCCCGACCCGGAGCCAGGAGCGGAACAGGTGAGTGGGGACATCAGTGCCGCCTCCGAAGCCGCAGGAATGAATCCCGGGCTAAGGCTTCGCTCCGAAGCCCGACCCCCCCCGGGTCACTGTTCCTCACCTCCCCCGGGTCACTGACCACTTTTATCAGAATACAACATGGGTAGCCATACAATGCTTGCTGTCGACCGTCACCTATATCTAGGAGTTGAATTAAGCAAAGATTTAAGTTGGCGACTCATATTAATCAAGTATCTAACAAAGCAAATAGAACTCTCAGCCTTCTCAAAAGAAATGTTCACGCATGTAGTACATCCATCAAAGAGAATGCCTACAAGTCCTTGGTCAGGCCCAAATTGGAGTTTTGTGGAACCGTATGGGATCCTTTCAACAACAACAAGATCACCCTGTGGAAAGTACAATGCCGAGCAGCCCGCTCTGTATGCCATGACTACAAGCGCAAATCAAGAGTGAATAATATGTTGACTTCTCTCGGATGGGATACCCTAGAGCTCCGCAGAATCATGCTAAGACATATTGCAATTTACAAGGAGATTCGCAAAATCATGCCATCAAATCCCCCGTCATCCCAGACCACCAACTGCCATGAAACAAGACAAAATAACGGTCCCTACATCAACTCGCTACATTTCAATAAACTTTACTAGCAATATTCCCTTTACCCAAGACTGATAAGGGAATAGAAAAGGTTACCACCCAACACACGTGCTGCTCCCGATGTCAAGTCATTTAAAAAGGGGATTGAGGAACTAGATCTCTCCAACTTGGTCAAAAAGACTCACTTCAAAATGTAACCACTACTCTACTCACTTCGACCTGCGCGAGATAACCACTGATGAGGTGTTTGCGCAGTAATCAACCAGAACCAGAGGGTGATCCCATCCTCCAGCATCTGCCTAGACCCAACTCATTCCAACCCTCATGACCAAAGATCATAGAGCGTGCGGAGCAAGATACTCCACTCGGTGAAAAGGCCGTAGTACAGTAATGGGTAATATTTTGCGCCATCTTAATTAACTCACGATTAACGTCCTGGAGTCTACATCTACAGCTCACTGACTGAATGATACAGACATCCTGACTGAAAATCACAATCTTCCTATCAATTATTTTAGGATAAGCCTTTCTAAAAATGCTACATTTTGTTTTGCCTATTTTCAAAATATAGAATTTTGAACTTGGCGTTTGATTGGTACAAGGAGACTCCAAAGATCGCATTATCTTTTTTTTTACACACAGTGACTTTCTACATTTCTACTTTTGGGTGTGTATGTGGCAATTGTGGCTGATGGAATTTTCTCCTACACTACTAGTTATAGTCGTAACAACATTTAAATACGTGAAATTTTCGATTTTTCCGAACCCCTTAAAACATGTCTGAAGAAGGGACCCAACCCTAAACATTGCATAGCCATTTCCTAGACACAGTGCTGGAGTAACTCAGTGGGTCAGGCAGCATCTCTGGAGAGAAGAAATAGGTGACATTTTGGGTCGAGACCCTTCATCGGACCCTCCATAGATCCAGCCTGACCTGCAGTGTTCTCCAGCATTTTATGTTTTGCTCTTAAAATAAATCTGTGGTCCGTTGAAGAAACTACAAGATAGACCACTCTGGAAGTGCAAGTTTTGCTGTACACTTCATACAGTAGAGCACATCATAATACGCCCTGATTGAATTAATGAGGTTTATTATTTTTTTAATCTGTTGTCTAGAATTAATTGATGCCCACCCTATGTACCTTATATCAGCTTTATTGTATGAAACGTTTGTAATTATCCATAGTGTTTATGGGTGTGTGTTTTCAATAGCTACTGTTTCCAACTCCGACCAGATGTCACATCAGTGATTGAAAACCAGGACGTAAATATGTGCATCATACATATTGTAAAAGAGAAACAATGCTTTGCCAGCATTGGTCTCAGCAAAGATCATTGAGCAGAGCACTCAGAGCGCAGCGCCACACCGTAGGAGAACAAAATATCCGGTCTATGACCCTGACATTCCATACCCCTGATCACCCTATTCCCATTCAGCCCCACCAACCCCCCACCCCAATCCCATCCCAACCATCTCTGATGAAGGTACTGACTTGTGCTAGGAACAGTCCCATCCCAACCATCTCTATCCTGTCCTCCCTCAGCTTTCCTGATCTGTTCCCTCACATCTACTCATTTTCAACCTTCCTCACTCACCACCATGTTATGTAAGCTATCAAACCATTTATAATGAATTAATGACTAAATACTACCACTTCCTTGGTCAAGATTTGGTCCTTGTGCACACTAGGTCCTAGAGAGGGCCAAGTCAGGGAGGGCTCCATTTCCAGGCATTAACCGTCTTGCCAGGGGCAGAGGAATTGTGCAGGATACCTCGCTGGTGATTATATTTTGTCTGCATTCTTGTGTCTATGTTCACCCTCTCTAACTGGTTGCATTTACTCATCGATGAGATCACCTTCTTCTCTCCATGTCACCCTGGTTTTACCCTCTCACAGACATCACCTCTCCACACACTCCTTGCAGATTACCAAGCTTCTTTTGTCTGCTATACAGCTCTGATGAAGGATATTTGACCATCTATATTTTCCATGTCCTGTCCCAGCCTGACCTGTTGAGTATTTCCAGCATTATCTAGGTTTGTACTGGATATTCACTTTGACCTATTCATTCCTCCCCCACCCCTTCCATGATGGAAAACAACCTTGTTTTCTGTCTTTCCCATTTCCGACAATGGTCTCCAACCTGAACCGTTAACTGTCTTTCCAGAGGTGTTGTCTGACCTGCAGGTTTTACTTCAGATTTTCAGAATCTGCAGGATATTTTAATTTCACTGCCTGAAGCATAAGAATAGTCAGTGATCAAGTCATGATTATAAAATATTATTTATTCAAGACCATTTTCATTTCATATAGATAGAAAATACATTATTACGAATTACACGAGAGACTGCAGGTGCTGGAATCTTAAGCAGAAAACTGCTGGAGAAATTCAACTGTCAAGCAGCATCTGTGGTGGGAAGGTGATTCTGCCTGACCCGCTGAGTTTCTCCAGCAGCTTGTTTTTCTGTTTTAAGGGTAATTAGGTAAAAATAGCTGCAGAGGGCAATTCAACTATAGGGAAGCGGATCATGCACATTGAATAGAATACACAGTCTCTGTTACTGAGTTATAACTAGCCAGGACGTTTAGGCACTAAAAAACTTGCAAAAGCTGGCAAAAAGGCATAATAAAATTACAAAAAAGGCACAAAAAGGCATTTATTGTCAAAAAAGGCATGTATTTCCATCACCAAAATATGGTTACAAAAATTATAATATTACGGTATATTACATTAATTGACCAAAGTTGCCTGGTTGCATTTAATTACTAGCATTTTTTTCAAATTATCTGATGTTAAACTATGCCGTCTGTCAGTCAGAATATGCTTCACTTGTAAAAAACTTATTTCTACCTCAGTTTGGGGTCACTGGTGCATACCCAAAACAAGCTACAAGATATTACAAGCTCATGTCAATATCTTGTGCATAACAACTACCTTTGAGAACTTTAGCTATGTTTTGTATTCCTTCAAGATCTTTGTTAGCTAAAATCACTCTCTCACATTTTCCTTGCATGTCTTTACCTACATCGGCAGGAATTTTACGAATATCGTTAGTTACTTTGTTGAAAAACCTGCAAGTTATTCACTAATGTTTCGCCACATTTCTCAAGGGAATTGATAGTTTGTGGGAAATTTGCAAAATTGGAAGCAAATTGGAAGATCGCGGTGGAGGGACTTTTTCTGCATGATTTCACTGACGATCCTGACTGGAGCACATTCTTCTTCCAAACAATTAACGATTGATTTTATCTTTTCAAAATTTGCAGCATAGTAGAGTACAGCAGAGAGCCATGTACCCCACTCTAATCAAAACGGGCTGATGAGTTAGCGGAATCTCAGGTGTCATTTCCTTGAACTGCAGTGCTTTGAGGAAGTTTTTCTTCCTCAAATTGGAAACTAGGAGATCGACATTGGGAAACAAGCTACTTATGTACTTGGCAATTCTATGAAGTCTTTGAGCTAAGCATGTCAAATGCAACATTTTGGAGAATCAAATTTTAAGAGCACAAGCAGCTTTTTTCATGTACAGAGCCGCATCGGTAACAAACAAGAACATTCTCATGTTTTATACCCTCTTGCCAAAGTACAGCAAGTGAAGATATAAACAACTGAGCAATAGTGGAGCTGTTTGACTTCTCCAATACTTCCAATGTCAACAAATACTTCTTTGATGGTTGACCTGCCTCCAGTGTACCGATGACCACATTGGCAACATATCTTCTCACAGCATCGGTTGTCTTGTCTATTGAGATCCATATTTTGTTGCATGCAACTTGAACTCTAATTTTCTGCACAACAATGTTGAAATTGCTATCAACATAATTTTTCCGTAATGATGACTCATTTGGTATAGGTTCCTGTGTATGTCTCTAAAAAACCTCTGAGAGATTTATTTTCCAATTTCCACAGTGGAATTCCATCATCAATGAATGCCTTGAACAGATCACTCGAAAACTCAGATTTGTGACTGGAGCCAACAGTAAACGTAGTGAGGAGACAAGCTTGGGTATTTTGCTTGGGTAGTCTACACCCCAGTGGTATCAACATTGACTTCTCTATTTTAGATAGCCCTTGTCTTCTCCCTCCTCCCCCTCCCCCTCCCCCTTCCCAGCTCTCTTTCTAGTCCTACTGTAACCGCCGCTTCCTTTCAATAGACAAGACAACCGATCAGTCGGAAAAAGGGTCTTGACCCAAAATGTCGCTTATTCCTTTTCTGCCTGACTCACCCGCTGAGTTTCTCCAGCATTTTTTTGTCTAACTTCAATTTTTCCAGCATCTGCAGTTCTTTCTTAAATAGATCTTGGAGAAAACAGACACAGCGGGCAGCGGCATGAACGAATGAACGACCGACGGTGGTGCCCCCAGTTTCGCCTAGTGGTGGAAATTTTCTTGTAAGTTATACTATGTTAACACGTTAATAAAAACATTAATATTAACGTGTTAACATAGAAAACTTCATTGTAATCACGGTACAACTAGAGTAAATAGCACATCCTTTTAGCAAAACGGCAAAAAAAAGGCTGATTTAGGCACTCGATCGTGAAAAAGGCATTACCCTGGTGAAATCATCAAAAGGCACATGGCTTTTATGGCAAAATCCTGGCTCTAGTTATAACAATCAACTTCAAAGGTTCAATACATCTGCGCTCTTCACTTGCTAAAAAACATCGAGAGCCTGATGTAACTGGGTTCCATGTGACCCAGAGACCGGAAGAAGTTCTTCAGCCCATCCTCCCCATCTTGATGATGCATTAATTGCAGCTTCTCGATGCTTACTCCTTGCATTGCAAGTTTATCAACTAACTGAGAGAAAATTATATTTTCTTTGAGTAGGGGCCGCAAAGACACTTGGCATTCAAGCTGGGAGAATGAAAACTGACTGCTCTTCTTTTGTTCTGGAGTAAATTCTAGGACAGAATACAGCTCCTGCAATCTCTTTGCGTCTTCCACAGCATTATGAGTGTTATAACCTTTCTTAAGAAACACTTTCACTAATTCAATTTGCCTATAACTATTGACCTCTGACCTGGGAACAACAACTTTAGCGAGCAAGAGAGTATCTAAGAATCCAGTTATACAACTGTCAAACTGATCTTTCATGGAGAGCTCTTGCAGACCTCGTAAAAGAATAGGAGCATCAAACTTCCAGATGTTATCCCCTATCATCAGAGGTGAGGACAGAGACTGCAGGAAGTGGAGGAAAGCTTCCAAGGTGTCCTGAAGGCTGCTGGCCTGCTGAGGTTCCCCTCGAAGGTATAGGACCCCGTCCAAGACTTGAAATCCATTAATGGCAAACGCACCTTCCGAGATGGTCTTACTAGGCAAGATGTACTTGTTAAAGATCTTCTCGCCACTCACTGCCGACAGCTGCACAATTTCACAATCGTTTTCTGGAAGATATAATGATAAAGCACAACATTTCTTTCAGGGAAATTGATGGTGTAACAACAGTGAAGAGCTAGAACAACTGAGAAAGTGAACCAAGGATTAACTGATGGAATTTAATTGGTTCATTGGTTAGATGAATTTAATTGAACATTGGTTAGAGCACACTTGAAGTATTATGTAAAACACAATGTGCTGGAATAACTCAGTGGATCAGACATTATTTGTGCATGGAATGGATAGGAGGTGATAGCAGGATAAAGCCTGGCAAGTGATGTTGCTACAGGTGAGGGGGTTTGTTGGCACACAGATGGAGTAAGTGGAGATGAATATGAAAACAAAAGGGGAGAGGAGGAGTGAAATGTAAAGCCAGCGGGAGGGATATGGGGGGGAAAGGGGCAGGATATCAGAAGGAAAGGCTGCGCACATGGGTGGGGAGGGGTGGTAGAGGTTGGGGCCGAGGAAAGAGAGAATGGGAATGGAGAATGTATTTAAATTTGGAGAATTCAATGTTCATAGCATTGGGTTGTAGGCTACCCAAATGGAATATGAGGTGCTGTGAGTACTGTGTGCAGTTCTAGTCACCAAGCTGTAGGGAGGATGTCATTAAAGATAGGAAGGTTCACAAGGATGTTACCAAGACTGAGGGCCTTGATTTACAAGGAGAGACAGGATGGGCTAGGCCTTGTTTTGCTGGATCATCAGATGGTAAGGGATGGTTAAGCAGGCTAGGACTCTATTCCTTGGAGTGCAGGAGGATGAGGGGTGATCTTATCGAGATGTACAAAATCATAAGAGATTGTGTATCTGTGGGAGTGCAGTGCAGACTGACTAGTGGATAGAATCCATTGGAAGGTAGTGTGGGATAGAAGAGAGACATGGAGAGAGTGACATAGAAGAGGAACAAGGATAGACTGTACAAAAGTGAGAAACAGAGAAACTGGAAGTAGACTGTACCCTGACTAACATACAGAAAGATTGGGCAGGGAGTGAGATACAGTTAGAGTGGCCTGCAGTGAGATATAATGGAGTGGCTGGGAGAGGGATGCGATAGTTTGTTTGGGAGTAAGATATGATGGAGCGGCAGGGAGTACAATATGACGGAGTGGCAGAGGAGTAGGATACGAAGGAGTGGCCATGAGTAAGATACATTGGAGTGGCGGGGGGTGGGGGGGTGGAATACGATGGGGGTGAGAGGCAGGTGGAGAGGTTGGGAATGGGTCATGTAGGGTGATATACAGAATATGTGGTGACCTCTCTTTGTTGGTTTACCCAATGGTGTCAACACTCTATCCCTCTCCTAGTTCACGCACTGCATCGCATCTTCCCCACTCAACTAACTCTCACACTGATATAACAGATGTGGTGGGAAAAAAATGAAGTAGAGATTGGTTGTGATCTGGAATTCACCTAGTTAGTGCAACTGAAACCGGTCTCTTCAGTGAGAGGAGGGGGACGAGAGAGCGAGAGCAGGACTTCGGGGAAAGTTGGAGAATCAAGTGGACAAACTGATCTACGGAGAGCCAGCAACGAATGGATGGGATGAATGGCCTCCTATGCTGTAACAATCCCTGGGTTCTCACCATCTGTGGTTCATGCAGCAGAGGAAGTCTTGTGTGATCTGTTACCTGGGCCTGTGGTTTCCAAGTCAAAGAACACCAGGGTCTCCTCTGTGCTCTGCTGAGGGCCATCCTGTCCACCACTTGGCATCTCAGCTCCAGACTCTCTCTGCATTGCATCTTCAGCTCCATCTTCTCTAACAATGACTAGAGTACAGGAAGAAGATAAATAATTTAGTGGCATGGTGTCAGGACAACAACATCTTCCTCAACGTCAGCAAGACCCAGGAGCTTGTTATTGACTTAAGGAAGCGTGGTGGAGTACATGCTTCAATCAGCATCAAAGGTGACCAAATGAAAATGATTTAGAGAGCTTCAAGTTCCTTGGAATAAATATTACCAATGATCTGTCGTTGATCAACCACATTGAGATGCAACAGCCAGGAAGGGATTCCTCCTTTTAGAGGAAATTCGGCATCATTCCAGTGACTCGTATATGAACTTCTGCAGATGCACCATAGAAAGCATACTGTCGGGATGCATCACAGCTCGGTTTGGGAATAGCTCTGCCCAAGAACAGAAGAAATTGCAGAGTTGTGGATGGAGCCCAGTCCATCACACACACTAGACTTCCCACCATTGACTCCATTAACACTTCACGCTGACTCGGAAAATCAGCCAACCTAATCAAAGATGTGTTCTACCACAGTCATTCCTTCTCATATTCCTCCCCTCCGGCAGAAGGCAAAGAAGCTTGAAAACACGCACCCACAGACTCAGGAATGACTTCTTTCCCTTTGTTACCTGGCTTCTAAACTGGGGTCTTGTTCGAGTCACCTGCTGAGGCCATATTTGAGTAATGTGTTCAGTTTTGATCACCCCGCCAGAGGAAGAATGTTGTTAAGCTGGATAGAGTGCAGAGAAATTTCGCAAGGACACACCCAGGACTTGAAGATAGCAACAGGGAGTGGTTGGGTAGGGTCAAGTTCCTTTGAACGCAAAAAGCTGAGGAGTGATCCTATGGAATCAGGAGGGGAATAGATTGGGGGAAAAGCACAACGTTTTTTTAACAAGAGTAGGGTAATCAAGACCTAGAGAACATTTAACGAGGGACACAAGGGGAAACTTTTTTCATACAGATGCTGATGGGTATGTGGAACAAGCTGCCTGAGGAGGTAGATGAGGCAAGTACTATAACAACATTTAAAATACATTTGGACAGGTGCATGGAGAGGACATTTTTAGAGGGATAGAAGGGTCGAGATGGCCTGTTTCCGTGCTGTAATTGTTATGATTATATGGATATGGGCCAAATGGTGGGCAAGTGGGATTAGTTAGATGGGGCTGCTAGGGACAGAGGCGTTGGGCCGAAAGGGCCAGTTTGCATTTATGTCACCCATGACCACAGTCATTGGGAGAATGGTTTCCTAACACAGGAAGAAAAGTTCCACCTGTCAGACAGCGAGGGGCAATTCCAGCAATGATGACACAAGGATCAATGACTACAAAGAAAAGTGGGTTACTGGTGAATGATTCAAACATTTACAATCCCCATGTAACAACTGTGACATGACCAGTATAAAATGCTGGAAGTGTTTTGAGTCAGTGAAGCACTTTGTGTCCTCTCATGAGTTCTTCCAGGTATATGGTGCTGGGGATCTTGTTCGTGGCAGCTGAGACGTGTGACAAGAATTGGCTGAAGCAGATAGTCAAGGACGGGGAAAAAATGGATCTGTGAAAGCAGCGTTCCTCTATGTAACGGTGAAAAATTTGGTCATCAGGTGTAGGGTGCTCTCGGGGCTACTGTACTTGGTGCAAGTGTGGCCCATCCCCTGTTCCTATGCCACAGCGAATGGTAGTGTTGTAGAGCAGAGGGATTTAGGAGTACAAGTGCATGGTTCCTTGAAGGTCGAGTCACAGGTAGATAAGGTGGTCAAAAAGGCTTTTGGCACTTTGGCCTTCAACAGCCAAGAGTATTGAGTATAGAACTTGGGAGGTCATGTTGCAGTTGTATAAGACGTCGGTGAGAACGCATTTAGAATATTGTGTTCAGTTCTGAGCACCATGTTATGGGATATTGTCAAGCTTGAAAGGGTTCAGAAAGGATTTACGAGGATGTTGCCAGGACTAGAGAGTGTGAGCTTTAGGGAGAGGTTGAGTAGGCTGGGTCTCTATTCCAAGGAGCATAGAAGGATGAGGGGAGATCTTATAGAGGTATACAAAATCAAGAGAGGAATAGATCGGGTAGATGCACAGAATCTTTTTCCCAGAGTAGGGGAATTGAGGACCAGAGGACATAGGTTTAAGGTGAAGGGGAAAAGATTTAATAGGAATCTGAGGGGTAACTTTTTCACACAGAGGGTGATGGGTATATGGAACAAGCTGCCAGAGGAGCTAGTTAAAGCTAGGACTATCCCATCATTTAAGAAACAGTTGGACAGGTACATGGATAGGACAGGTTTGGAGGGTTAGTGACCAAGCGCAGGCAAGTGGGACTAGGGTAGCTGGGATATTGTTCGCTGGTGTGGGCGAGTTGGGCCGAAGGGCCTGTTTCCACACAGTATCACTCTATGACTATGATAAATGTAGGTGAAAATGTAAAAGATGTAAGTTTACCTACAGTGTCCATAAACATGGGCACCTGTTCCTGTCTGTTAGAGTCAGTGATAAGAGTGACACACTCTATGGAGGGCATGCGGCTCTGCTGGTGGCTGCTTGGGCCAGCGGTGGAATCGTCCTCAGTGCAGCTGCTTGGCTCTTCTTTCACGCACAGTTTTTTGGAGGTTTCTGCTTCCTCAGCTGCATAATATTTCCTTTTGTTGAAGTTACACATCGAAGATTCGCCCACTGCCTGCAGAGGAGAGCAGTATCTGTTAAGGATAGACCGGTGTGGGTGAGTTAGGCCAAAGGGCCTGTTTCCACACTGTATCACTCTTTGACTCTATAACACAAACTCAGTCCAATAGAAACACAAGGAACTGCAGATGATGGTTTACAAATAAGGACACAGTGCTGGAGTAACTGATCAGGTCAGGCAGCATCTCTAGAGAACATGGAGAAGGGGGGGGGGGGTTCATGAACCAATGCAGGACTGAGGCAGGTGAGAGGCTGGAAGTTGGTATGGAAGATGGTGAAAGAAAGTTCACTGTGCAGAATAGGCAGCAACATAGCAGGGAGTGAGGAAGATAGACACAAACTGCTGGAGTAACTCAGCGAGCTAGGCAGTATCTCTGGAGAGAAGGAATGGGTGACCTTTCGGGTTGAGACCCTTCTTCAGACTAATCAGGGGAAAGGAAACGAGAGATTTAGACAGTGAAGCAGATAGATATAGAACATATATATGCATATATATGCAAATATGTAAAATATATGAAAGATATGCAAAAAAGTAACGATAGTAAAGGAAACAGGCCATTGTTTGCCGTTTGCTATGTGAGAGCAAGAACCTGGTGTGGCTTGGGTGGGGGAGGGATCGAGAGAGAGGGAGTGCAGGGATTACATGAAGTTAGACAAATCATTATTTATACCACTGGGCTGTAAGCTGCCCAAGCTAAATATGAGATGCTGTTCCTCCAATTTGCGACTAGCCTCTGACAATGGAGGAGGCCGAGGACAGAAAGGTCAGTGTGGGAATGAGAAGGGGAATTAGAGTGAGAATAGGGCCCCACAGAAAACAAAGCGCTCATCTGTGTGGAGCCACAAGAAATGAACAAGGCCCTCAATGAGTGTTTCTCTTTTGTTTGTACATTGGAGGAAGAAATGACGGCTGGGGAACTATTACGATCGAGGAAGTGCTGAATGTCCCAAGTCATATGAAGGAAGATAAATCTCCTGGGCTCAAACACATATATCAGAGGACTATGGGAAGCTGGAGAATTTGTAGTGGCCCTGGCTGAGATATATGAATCATCATTAGACACAACTGAGATGCCAGAAGACTGGAACGTGGTAATATTGTGCCTCTATTTATGATGGGCTGCAAGGCAAAACCTGGGAACTATAGACCAGTGACCCTAACACCTGTGGCAGGCAAGTTACTGGAGGGTATTCCGAGGGACAAGATATAGTCATAGATATATATGCATTTGGATAAAGAGGGGTTGGTTAGAGATAGTTAGCATGGTTTGTACGTGGGAGATGGAAACAGAGTGATGGTGGACGGTTATTTTTAGGAAGGGAGGCTTGTGACCAGTGGTGTGCTTCAGGGATTGATACTGGGCCCGTTGCTGTTTGTGCTTTATATCAACGATTTGGATGAGAATGTAGTACGTTTAGTACGTGCTTAGTACGTTTGCAGTTAAGGGTCGGGTACTTTTCGGCGCTGCCGTTCCGCCTCCGTTTGCCGCCGCCCATAGTTAATGCTTATCACCGAAACAGCGGTGCCGAAACGACTGTTGCATTTCTGACATTACAACTGTGACTATTTTTCAAAATTACTTCATTGGCTGTAAAATGTCCTTGGCAGACTCTTTTTTCCTCTCAATTTGTCTTTACCTCCTTTGCACTGTCGAAAGTGGACTGTGGTTAAGCTGTCCCGTGTTTCTTCAAGTCTCTCCCATGGGCTCGGTTAGAAAAGGAGGCGGGTGGAAGAAAATTTAAAGTTATCGGACTTTCGGACAGAACCAACTTCTCTTTGCTTGGTGCGGTGAGCGAGGTCAGTCAGTTTCGAAGAGTTTTGAGGGAAGCCTGCAGTTTGGTAAAAGTTGTCGGTCTCTGCTGTTTTCCCAGTGCTGGAGCAGGGAGGCATGTTTGAAGAATGGGAGTGAGAGCTTCCTATCGCTATATATACACACATACACACGCGGATAAGATACGTCGAGGAGCAAAGGTTTGGCCTGGTAAATAGGTGTTATCTGTGTAACTTGTGAAAAGCAAAGGCATAATTGTGTGGTTACTCTGCTGTCCACTGCACATACCTCCCTTGCATGTGGTTGACTCTTTCAACAACCTAATATGATTTGAAAAGATGAAACATTTCTTGTTTGTAATAAAAGTAAATATATTAAAATGGCAGCAGCGGTGCCGAAACGGCGGTGCCAAATGGTACCATTCCGTGCAGTTGTTATTAAAGTGGGTGGTATCGTAGATGGCGAAGATGGTGATCAAAAATTAGAGTAGGATCTTGATGTGATGGCCAAGTGGACTTAGGAATGGATAATGGAGTTTATGCAGAAAAGTGTGAGATGCTGCATTTTGGGAAATCAAACCAAAGCAAGACCATCACAGGAAATGGCAGGTCCCTGGGGAGTGTTGTAGAGCAGAGGGATCTAGTGGTGCAGGTACATAGTTCTTTAAAAGTGATATCACATATAGATTGGGTGGTGAAGGCTTTTGGTTCTTTGGCCTTCATCAGTTACTAGTTATGTCTTCATCTGCTTTGAGGCTAACATTTGGAACTCACTCGCCAAGACTTGCTGCTCCTGTACCTTTAGCCCTCAGGCTTTCCTCTATGACTCTGCATCCATGACTGGTTTATGCTCTGATGCACCTTGGGTTTACACAAAATAAAGGACTCTTCTTCAGACTGGAGCCCGGGGAAGGGTGCCGCCTGAAAATGTCATGGCATAGTCAGAGACTGACCTGACAATGTGCAAGAAAGAGTAACAGGGGGTAACAGTGGGCTAATATCAAATTAAGGATTGGCTGGGAACAGTTGGGTAATGGCCAGGAATAGTGCGAGCCAGAGCAAATTAAGTTTGATTTTCAGCTGCTCAGGACATGTCTGCACTGACCCTGGCCAAACGCAGTTGTTTCTGACGGAGGTGGAAAGCACATGGCCATCTCATTTTATCCAATTTGCCTCCTTAGTTTAGACAGAGCACTCTGACCTCAGTATTAAAGCCACTTTACATCTTCTACATGATTAACTCTGCACATGCACCTTGTTGCAATGAACAGCAATTCTGCATCCAGGCAGCGATAACTTCCCATCCAAAGTGGACTCTTGTTTCACTGAAAAACAATAATTTTCATGAGTAAACGATCTATGTAATGAACACACGAAGGAAAGAATTTGCCTCTTTGGCACAAAAGAAAGAAGAACATGTTTGATGAAATCAATCATTTAAACCGTTTTTTGGAGTTAATGTTATAACTAAAATGAAGTACATAAATCAGGGCAATATATGGGCAGTGTCTGGTTCAGAAATCACTGGGGTTGACAGCAAGTGCCAGCTCTGAGATTGACTGGGATTCACAGTAAGCGATAACTCTCTGAATCAGAGAGACACCATGAATGATAGCTCTGGGAGTCGTAGCGAGCAACCGCTTTGGGATTCACAGCGTTCTGAAACGGAGGCACAGTGAACGACAGCTCTGGAATTCACTGACAGTCACTGTGAGGGACGACTCTCTGAATCACAGAGGCACAATAAACGACAGTGCAGGGAGTCACAGTGAACCTCAGCTCTGGCAACCTGTAGCAGTTCTCTCAGTCACAGTTTGTTGAATCTGCTGGGGAGCACACAGGATGTGCCCTGGTGATATCCCTGGAATGCCCAGATAGGCACTGGTGGTGATGGGCACTGGACATGGCCCGGGCACCCACCCACCAGTTGCTGGTGATGCAGCAGTGAAGCCTCCTTCCCAGATCAATCGTGGAACAGCGACTAACTTGCGCGGGGGAAATGGGGGTAGGGGGCTCTCAACAAACGTCCATGGCGATTTGATTCACGTTGTGAGTCAAAGGCAATTGTCATTTTTATTAGAGGAAACAGGAGTACCTGACTATTACTCACATCTCGTGATTGTCAAATTGCCCAGCATTTTCTCTGGAAACTTGCAGCATTCCTGAAAGTCGATAATGGTGTTGTCCACATGCACATCCATTGGCTTTTCTTTCCGTAGTTCTGCGAGAGCTGACTTGATTGTTCCATGCAGCTTCAGGATTTCCTGCTCTGTGGCATAGCGCAACAACTGGGACACCACGTTTTTGCTCACCTCCATTCTCTTCAACACGTTCTCTATGCTGTTCAGACTCACCTGCAGCTTGTGGGTTTTGGAGGAGTGAAGCTCCTGCAGCTCATTGAGCAGCCTGCGCTCCTCCTCCTTCACCTTCTGCAGGGCAGCCTGAACCCGGGCTTCGATCAGATCTGTCAGCTTGTACTTGTCCTTGTTCACGTCATCCACGAGCAGTTCCAGTTGGCTCTGTGATTCAACAAACTCTTCTTGCTTTGTGACTATTGCTGCCAGCGTTTCCTGCAGCTCGCTCTTCAAAAGGCTGACCTGTTTTCGCACAGGGGTGCAATCATGGTCTTTGTGTTCCAGAAGCACGCACAGGACACAGAGCCACATCGAGCAGGTTCTACAGTACAGACTGCACATAAAAACTAGTCACAATTACCGTCAAGCAAAGGCATAAAACCCATACCACTATCTTATGCTGCCTGTCCAGGCCGTTGACACTTGGTTTCCTCAAATAAAACCCCAAACATTCCTTGTACATGCAAGACCTTATAATTGACCAGATCCCTAATCATGCCCAGCCGTTTCAGAGATTGTAAAATAACATAGTTGGGAGCGCAAGTCACATATTAAGGTTTCAAACCTATTCGTCACGGGTGGATTTTTTGTTACAGAGTAGTAGATTGATGGGAAACATTAAAAAAATGTTAAGTTATATTTATTTAATGACGTGAATTTTAATTCAATTGCTGTGGTAGGATTGGATTTCAGGACACCAGCAGAAAGGCCCTGGGCTCTGGATGCTATAACTGTAACCTAGCCACTGTTGTATCTTTTGCATTTCTATCTCATCTGAGTGTCATAAGATTTCACCCTCTTTTAAAAAGCAGCCTCAGCTTTCAAACACAGTCACTGTGCACCACCCACATCACCACACCCTCCCTCTACATTGGAAACACAACCTTTACCTAATTGTCTGATTTTCATGCGAGCTGCAGAGGAGATCCTTTGATCTTCTTAGAATCTTCAAGAACTCATCTGAATTCAACTTTCGCAAAGTGCCCAAGGTCTCCACGTGCTTCTTGTGATCTGGCATCAACACCTGATGAGTGTGGAGGCACTTGTTACACAGCACCTTGTCACACTCCAGGCACACAAACTCTGCAGACGTATTCTCCTCACAGGAGGCACAGCGCTGTTCTGCACTTTCCAGGATTTGCTGCTGCTTTCTCACACTGTTCTGCAAGTTTGACACAAATATATTGTCTGGCAGGGAAGAGAGACCTTTCTTGGTCACCATTTCGCAGATGGGACAGGTGACATCGCTCCCATTGGATTCGCGTTCCAGACAACCTGCACAAAAGGTATGAAGGCACTCGAGGAGCTTTGGACTTGTTGCCGGCTTGTTGCAGAGCCCGCACTGAAAATATTCCTCAAGCCTTGTTACCAGCTGGGCCTCCATGACCTGTAACAAAGAAATGCCCATCACAATAAAGTTATGGGGTTGGAGATTGCAACCTTCACGTGGTCCACCCCGTTTCGACGAATGGATTCAACCTGGCGTGCACAAACGGGTGACGGGTGACGCCGCGAGCCTCGCCAGCAGCTGTTCGTCCTTTCCACTTTTTTTTGTTTTTATTATGTCTAAAAGTGTGTTTTAGTGTGTGGGGGGGGGGGGGGGGGGTAGGGCGGGAATTGGGGGAAATTTACCTTGGTGGAATGCAACTTTTCTCCCAGTTGCATTTGGCCTCCCTCGCTTTTTTAATTTGACCAATTAAAAAACAAAAATAAACCTGCAGATTGTGGAAATATGGAATTAAAACTGATTGATTGACTAACAGGAAATGGAATATGGAATAATATTATGTATTAATATAATGAAATTAAACAAATGTGTCATTTTCCGATTGGTGAGCTGTACAGACTGAGGAGTCACATGGTCAACTTGATCAAAGGCAATTTATGTAATTGACTTAAGAAGAGAGTTGGAGGCCTGGACCCATTCATTGTTGCTTGTGCTCTATATCAAAGATTTGGATGTGAATTTATAAATTGGCTAAAGCATGGTAATTTTGCAGATTACATTAAATTAGATGGTATCATAGAGAATAGTTATCAAGAATTACAACAAGATCCTGATTAGCTAGGTAAGTGAGCTGAGGAATGACAAAATTAAGTTTAATTTAGATAAGTGCAAGATGTTAATTTTGGGAAGTCAATGCACACCAGGACTTTCTCAATAAATAGTTGGGCCCTGTGAAGTTTTGTGGAAACTGAGGTGTACAAGTACCTGGTCCCCTGATAGTGGTGTCACAGGTGGAGAGTGGTGAAGAAGGCTTTTGGCCTTTATGAGTATATAAATTGAGACACCCTGTAGCAGTTGTACAAGACGTTGGTGAGGCTCCACTTGGAATATTGTGTTCAGTTTTGGTCACCATGCTATAAGAAAGATAACATTAAACTGGAAAGGTACAAAAATACAAACCTAGCTGGGAAAGCAAGGTGTGAGGAGAATACGTAGTCTGCAAGGAGGTATGGAGATAGGTTGCATGAGTGGGCAAAACTTTGGCAAATGGAATGTAATGTGGGGATTGTAAGGATGTCTAATGCAGAAGAAAAAAAGCAAAGAGTAACTTTGAGCAACTAGACAGAAATATCTTGGTGTCCCTGCATTAGAAACACAGAACGTCAATGGGTAATTAAGAACCTAACTAGAATTGTTGCCTTCATGGCAAAGAGTATAATTTCAGGGTGTGTCTTGCTGCAACTGTACAATGTATTGGTGACACCAGACAGGAGGTACTGCATATAGCATTTGTCTCCTTGCTTATGTTGGTCTATAGGGTGATTTCACGAAATGTCACTGGAGCGTAGATCCTGACCCACGTGACCGCAAATTTTAACTGGAGTACACTCGTCACTTCCGGTACATGTTAGTGAATCTGAAAACACGCACTTTCACACCCGTTAAAAACCGCGAAAACGGCCAGTTTTTGAGCTGTAAATTACTGTGCCAGTCGGGGTGACCGTGAGGCACAGCTACCTAACTTTACAGTCCAGAAGAAAGATAAAAACTAAGGTAAATCCAAGAGGGAGCTGAAGGTGCAAATACAGCGGAAGTGCTCAGCGGACATTTGCCGTGGAGATATAAAGATAGAAAATATCGGGAATTATCACGTTTGCTCGCTGCATTTCATCAAAAGTAAGGCATTATTGACGTTTTATCTTTATTCATTTGTTATATGAAAAGTTTTAAAAGTGAAAAATCCGTCAGTAAAATTGCAAAATCGCCCATGGTTCTCAGGTGGGTTTTAATATGCAAAATGAAAACGCTTCTGAAGCTCCATTTACCATTTAAATAATCATAAACTATCAATGCGTTTTGAAATAAATTTTACTCGGATGCAAGCTAAGGAATGGGATAATTGTCAGCTGTTAATTGGACAAAATCAGAACATTTAATTATTTGCCAAAATATATTTCTCACTGTTTCTTGTTAAAAGCCTGTACAATCACCCAAACTACTTATTTATTTATCATCTAATAACAGACAAGCCTGTGCAGGCTTTAAACAAGAAACATTGAGAAATATATTTTGGCAAATAATTAAATGATCTACGCTCCAGTGACCTGTCGTGAAATCACCCTATTTGCATTATAGACGGTGCAGAGAAGGTTTCGTGTGATTCTCGGGTTAAAGGGGTTGACATATGTTAGGAGGTTTGCCAGGTTAGGTCTATACACATTGGAGTTTAGAACAATGCTAAGTAATCTTATTGACACATCTAAGAAGCTTAACAGAGTGGATGCAAGAAGTCCGTTTCCTCATTATGAAATCTAGAAGGGGTGGAAGATTACAACCTTCACGTGGCCCGCCTTGTTTCGACTAATGCAATCAACTCGACGTGCACAAAGAAAAGATGAAATAGAACAAGTTCTACAACGTTAGGCTGTGCACGCCGCACGAAAGAAGAAGATGAAATCTAGAACAAGGGGCAGGATTGCAGAACAAAAGATCACTGGGGTAAAATGGTGATGAGGAAGAGTTTTGTCCTCCGGGGAGTAATATATTTTTACCTCAAAGGACAGAATAAAAGTGGTTAATTTGATATTTTCAAGAGAACTAGATTTAGCTCTTAAGGCTAAGGGATTCAAGGGATATGGGGAAAAGCCGGAATGGGCTACTGATTTTGGATGATCAGCCATGATCATATTGAATGGCGGTGCTGGCTCGAAGGGCTGAATGGAATACTCCAGCACATGTTTTCTATGTTTCTAACTCACCGGTATTTCCCAATCGTCTCCTTCCCAACACTACCACCCACCTGCGTGCAGCTGCTGTTTCCAGAGCTGGAGATCTGAGCAAACAGAAGCTGCTGGGAACACTCAACGAGTCAGGCAGCGTGTGCGGGGATGCGCTGCATTCGCTGCCACTGAAACCTCGCTCACTTTGCAACAGTTTCCTGACCCCGTTAAACGGCTCGCCATTTTATCTCACCTCCAAGTCCTTGACTCTGCTTCTCTGCGCCGGGCTCGGGTCTGAGCCTCCGACCTGGCCCGGAGAGACGGGGGCGAGGGAAGAGCCGGACGGTGGCAGCGGCGAAGGGTCGTCTGAGCTGCCTGTCTGTCGCCTGCGAGGGGCCCCTGTCCTGCCTCACTCCGCTCTCCTCGACCAGCAGAATGAGAAACGAAAGTGAAAGGGCGGAGTCGAGGTGCTTTTCTTAAAATGGTGAGATTACCTCCAGCCTGACCTGATCCCATCCTCCAGCATCTGCACAAAAGCATCTGTCCATCCCCCAGATTCCCGTTCACCTCGGTCCCCATCTCTAATAATTAGCCAATCCTGCCTAGACCCAACTCATTCCAACCCTCCTGACATCCCATACCCCTCTCTTTACTCCCACCCCCCTCTGTTGATGCCCACCCAGCTCCCTGATCACCCTGTTCCCATTCAACCCCACCCAATCCCAACCCATCCATTTCTGATGAAGATACTGACTCGTGCTTGGAACAGTCTCATCCCAACCATTTCTATCCTGTCCTCCCTCAGCTTTCCTGATCTGTTCCCTCACATCTACTCATTTTCAACCTTCCTCACCACTGTGTTTTGTAAGATATCAAACCATTTATAATGAATTAATGACTAAATACCATCACTTAATTAATGACTAAATATGACCACGTCAGGATTTGGTCAACCAGAGAGAATGTGTGCACACCAGGCTACAGAGAGGGCCAAGTCAGGGAGGGCTCCATTTCCAGGTATTAACCGTCTTGCCAGGGGCAGAGCAATTGTGCAGGGGGGGTAGATACCTCGCTGGTGATTATAGGGTTTGAGTGTGAGTTCATGCCAGAAGAATACAATAAATGCTGGAAAAGCTCACCAGGTGAGGCTGTGTGTGTGTGTGCTACAACTCCACAGCTGTTGACATCACTTGACACAGATTATAATCTGCCTCTGACTGCTATACTAACCCATTTGGTCTGTTCCATTCAGAAATATTGATCCCAATATTGAATTCTACAACTTCAGGAAAGTTGATTTCTCGAGCTGTACCAGTCATCCATCTGTAACATGGGCTTAGCTTGGCTTTTATTCCTACAGAGTGGAGGACATGCACAGCCAGACCTGCTGGGCTCACCCACCTGCTCTGCCTTTTGCAACTCTCACATTTCGTCTGCATTCATGTGTTTATGTTTACACTCTCTAACTGCTTGCATTCACATCGATGAGATCACCTTCTTCTCTCTATGTCGCCCTGTCTTTACCCTCTCCCAGACATCCCCTCTCCACACACTCCTTGCAGATTACCAAGCTTCTTTTGTCTCCTATTCAGCTCTGGTGAAGGATATTTGACCAACTATATTTTCCGTGTCCCTGACCTGTTGAGTATTTCCAGCATCATCTTGGTTTGTACTGGATATTCACTTTGAATGAATGAATGAATGAATGAATGAATGAATGAATGAATATGTTTATTGTCATTGCACAATACTGTGCAACGAAATTCCATTACATCTCCTCCGGTTAAAAAAATACAAACACGACAACCATTGACACATATGTACACTTATTAGTAAAATAATAAGTAAGTATTTAAAAAGAATTAAAAATAATTTGGCGGCATTTCTTGGAATTACATTTTGCTTCCCCAGTGTTCTCTGTTGGAATTAAGCTCTTTTATCGCACATGGGTAGAAACTATTTTTTAGTCTACCGGTGCGAGCCTTCAGAGACCTGAATCGCCTCCCAGAGGGTAGCAGAGTGAAAAGGTGGTTGGCAGGGTGGGATGTGTCCTGCTTGATATTTGTGGCCCAGCGCAAGCACCGGGCCCTGTATATATCATCCAAGGAGGGCAGTTGAGCGTTTGTAATGCTCTGCAGTTTTTATAATTCCCTGCAGCGCCCTCCTCTCAGCCACAGTACCGCTAGCAAACCACACCAGGATTCCATAGGAGAGGAGACTTTCCACGGTGCATCGGTAGAAGGTCAGCAGCAGCGGCTGTGAGACGTTTGCTCTCCGCAGAGACCTCAGGAAATACAGCTGCTGATGTGACTTCTTCACAAGAGTGACGGTGTTCATTTGCCATTTGAGGTCCTGGGAGATGTTTATTCCCAGGAACTTAAAGCCAGTGACTCTCTCCACCATGTCTTCTTTGATGTATAAGGGAGCAGGTTCCTCTCTCCTCTTCCTCCTGAAGTCAACGACCAGTTCTTTTGTCTTTGATGGGTTGAGTACCAGGTTGTTTTTGGTACACCAGACAGTCAGTTTTTGGACTTCATCCCTGTAGGCAGACTCGTCGTTGTTGTTTATCAGTCCCACCAGTCACGTCGTCCGCAAACTTGATGATCCTGTTTGTACTGTGTGTTGGTATACAGTCATAAGTGTATATTGTATACAAGATGGGACTCGGCACACAACCTTGTGGCGCTCCTGTGCTGAGCGTCAGGACTGGGGAGTAATTGGACCCCATCCTGATAGTCTGTGGGCGGTCTGTTTAAAAGTCCTTAATCCATCCGCATGTGTTTGCATTAACACCCAGATCAGACAGTTTGTCCACCATTCTGCTGGGGATGATGGTATTAAATGCAGAACTAAAATCTACAAATAACATCCTCACATATGAGCCAGGACGCTCCAGATGTGTCAGTGCAGAATGTAGAGCTATTTTGATGGCATCCTCCGTTGACCTATTAGCTCTATCTGCAAACTGATGCTGATCCAGGGTGGATGGGAGTGAGGACTTAATGTGGGCCAGGACCAGTCGTTCAAATCACTTCATCACCGTTGAAGTGAGAGCAACAGGTCTATAGTCATTCAAGCTGGTAATGGATGTTTTTTTGGGTACAGGCACGATGGTAGCAGTCTTAAAAGCATTTAGGGACAGTGCACGTTGACAGAGAGAGGTTAAAGATGTCGCTAAAAACCTCCGCTAACTGGTCTGCACAGTCCCACAATACTCTCCCTGGGATGCCATCTGGGCCAGCAGCCTTCCTGGGGTTGACCCTGCGGAGTGTTCTTCTGCCATCCTCCGTATTCACAGTGAGTGCCAGGTTGTCAGTGCTGGGCGCGGCTGCAGGTGCAGGATCCGCCTCATTCAGCTCAAAACGGGCACTTTGACCTATTCATTCCTCCCCCACCCCTTCCATGATGGAAAACAACCTTGTTTTCTGTCTTTCCCATTTCTGACAATGGTCTCCAGACTGAACCGTTAACTGTTTGTCTTTCCAGAGGTGTGGCCTGACCTGCAGGTTTTACTTCAGATTTTCAGAATCTGCAGGATTTTTTAATTTCACTGCTTGAAGAATAAGAATAGTCTCTGATATAAACCGGTGCCTCTGTAACTGTTCTCAGTCAGGACCTTCATCAGTCCGAAGAAAGAATTCCATTTGACTTCTGTAGATCTAATGATCGGCCACGATACGACCCATTACCACTGTCAAGGACACCACAGTGCCTCCCAGATATATTTTTGTCCGGAATACCACTAACCTATTTCTCTCATATACTGTTCTTGTCTTGGAGCATAGTCAGTGATCAAGTCATGATTGTAAAATATTATTTATTTAAGATCCACAGTTACATTTTCATTTCATATAGATAGAAAATACATTATTACGAATAACACGAGAGACTGCAGGTGCTGGAATCTTGAGCAGAAAACTGCGGGAGGAACTCAGCTGTCAAGCAGCATCTGTGGTGGGAACGTGATTCTGCCTGACCCACTGAGTTTCTCCAGCAGCTTGTTATTGTGCTTTAAGGGTAATTAGGTAAAAAATAGCTGCAGAGGGCAATTCAGCTAGAAGGAAGTGGATCGTGCACATTGAGAGGAATACACAGTCTCTGTTACTGAGTTATACCAATCAACTTCAAAGGTTCAATACAACTGCATAGTATACAATACAACTAAAGTAAATAGCACATCCTTTTAGCAAAACGGCAAAAAAAAAGGCTGATTTAGGCACTCGATCGTGAAAAAGGAATTATCCTGGTGAAATCATCAAAAAAGGCATTAAAAGCGCATGGCATTTATGGCAAAACCCTGGCTCTAGTTATAACAATCAACTTCAAAGGTTCAATACATCTGCGCTCTTCACAGGCTTAAAAAATATCGAGAGCCTCGTGCAACTGCGTTCCATGTGACCCAGAGACCGGAATAAGTTCTTCAGCCCTTCCTCCCCATCTTGTTGATGCGTTGATTGCAGCTTCTCGAAGCTTACTCCTTGCATTGCAAGTTTATCAGCTAACTGAGAGAAAATTATTTTTTCTTTGAGTAAGGGCCGCAAAGACACTTGGCATTCAAGCTGGGAGATTGAAAACTGACTGCTCTTCTTTTGTTCTGGAGTAAATTCTAGGACAGAATACAGCTCCTGCAAACTTTTTGCATCTTCCACAGCATTGTGAGCGTTATAACCTTTCTTAAGAAACACTTTCACTAATTCAATTTGCGTATAACTATTGACCTCTGATCTGGGAACAACAACTTTAGCGAGCAAGAGAGTATCTAAGAATCCAGTTATACAACTGTCAAACTGATCTTTCATGGAGAGCTCTTGCAGACCTCGTAAAAGTATAGGAGCATCAAACTTCCAGATGTTATGCCCTATTATCAGAGGTGAGGACAGAGACTGCAGGAAGTGGAGGAAAGCTTCCACGGTGTCCTGAAGGCTGCTGGCCTGCTGAGGTTCCCCTCGAAGGTATAGGACCCCGTCCAAGACTTGAAATCCATTAGTGGCAAACGCACCTGCCGAGATGGTCTTACTAGGCAAGATGTACTTGTTAAAGATCTTCTCGCCACTCACTGCCGACAACTGCACAATGTCACAATCGTTTTCTGGAAGATATAATGATAAAGCACAACATTTCTTTCAGGGAAATTGATGGTGTAGCAACAGTGAAGAGCTAGAACAACTGAGAAAGTGAACCAAGGATTAACTGATGGAATTTAACTGTGACAAGTGCAGTTGACACATGACTGTGGCACTTTGGCAAGATAAACTGGAACAGGGCACTGGGGATTATTATAGAACAGAGAGGCAAGAGGATTGCGGTAGACATGGTGAAGAAGGCTTTCATCGAGCGGGAACTGAGTATAAAAGTTGGGACTTGATGCTACAACTGTACAAACATTGGTTAGAGCACACTTGAAGTATTATGTAAAACACAACGTGCTGGAATAACTCAGTGGATCAGACTTCATTTGTGCATGGAATCGATAGGAGACTTTGTGGGTCGGGACCCTTTTTCCAACTAGTTGTAGTGGGGAGGAGAGAGGAAAGACACATAGAAAAGAGGTGATGGTGTTAATGTTCGTTTTACTTCAAACAGACAAAAACACAATAAAGTTAGTAATAAAGCAGTAAGATCTTTATTTCGTCCAGGCGGGTGTGACAGTCAACTCACCCAGTATGTAAAATACAAACTTTAGTCACTCTATCCCCATAAATAGAGATAATGTTCAATCAGATATATCTATACCCCAATAATCAGCAATTCAACAATTCTTTATCTTACAGAGCATAGTACAGTCTCCTGCCTGTTAAAATCAGAGGATTGATAGATTCTTCCAATAGAGGAAAGGTTAGCCCATATATGGTTCTGCTGAAGAAGCTTTTTTTTGCAGATTCAAGCACTTGGTTTTTGACCTTGTTGACGTACATTACAATCTTGTAGAGTAAAGGGTGGGAACGAATTGGCTGAACATTTTTCTGATTGTTTATATCATAGAGAAAGACTTTCATGTTATTGTGCTGTTATCTCGCTAGTGTTATAGAAGAAAGGCGAAAACATTCATATTTTGGGCTGTACTCTTAGTGTTAAAAGGAGGAAGGTTAAGCATCCATTTTATTGCTTCTAAATCTACAGCTGAATCCATTTTGTAACTTCTAAATCTTTAAACTCTTTCAATGGCAGATGATGTTGCTACAGGTGAGGGGGGTTTGTTGGCACACAGGCGTGGAGTAAGAGGCAATAGTTGGAGATGAATAGGAAACAAAAGAGGAGAGTGAAATGTAAAGCCAGAGTGAGGGATATGGGGGAATAGGGGCAGGATATGCGCACCTGGGTGGGGAGGGGTGGGAGCCGAGGAAAGAGAGAATGGGAATGGAGGATATTACTTATTACAAGGAGAGACAGGATGGGCTGGGCCTTTTTTCGCTGGATCATCAGATGGTGAGGGACGGTTAGGCAGGCTAGGACTTCATTCGTTGGAACGCAGGAGGATGAGGAGTGATCTTATCGAGATGTACAAAATCATAAGAGATTGTGTATCTGTGGGAGTGCAGTGCAGACTGACTGGTGGATAGAATCCATTGGAAGGTAGTGTGGGATAGGAGAGAGACATGGAGAGAGTAGCATAGAAGAGGAACAAGGATAGACTGTACAGAAGTGAGAAACAGAGAATCTGGAAGTAGACTGTACCCTGACTAATAAACAGAAAGATTGGGCAGGGAGTGAGATAAAGTTAGAGTGGCCTGCAGTGAGATATAATGGAGTGGCTGGGAGAGGGATATGATAGTTTGTTTGGGAGTAAGATATGATGGTGCGGCAGAGGAGTAGGATATGAAGGAGTGGCCGTGAGTAAGATGTGACTGGAAAAAAATGAAGTAGAGATTGGTTGGGATCTGGAATTCACCTAGTTAGTGCAACTGAAACCAGTCTCTTCGGTGAGAGGAGAGAGACGAGAGAGAGAGAGAGCAAGACTTCGGGGAAAAAGTAGGAGAATCAGGTGGACAAACTGATCTACGGAGGGCCAGCAACGAATGGATGGGATGAATGGCCTCCTATGCTGTAACAATCCCTGGGCTCTCAGCACCTATGGTTCATGCAGCAGAGGAGGTCTTGTGCAATCTGTTACCTAGGCCTGTGGTTTCCAAGTCAAAGAACACCAGGGTCTCCTCTGTGGTCTGCTGAGGGCCATCCTGTCCACCACTGGGCATCTCAGCTCCAGACTCCCTCTGCATTGCATCTTCACCTCCATCTTCTCTAACCTGTGGGAACAGGATTCACGCATCAAACCAACTTTGGTCATGTTAATAAATAACTCTATAAATGGTGGTTAGATGCACAGAACTTGTCTCCCAGTCTGGAACCTTTGTACAGATGCTTACCTGAGGAGATGCCATCTCACTCGCAGTTGCTTTGCTGAATCTTACTGCAGGACCTGAAATTACAAAGCTCATGCTCAGAGATGACTCAGTATCCCTTTCACATTCTTCTCACTTCACCCCTTATCCCTGAAAACCGCTCTACGATGCTGGTCTAACTCGGGAATGCTGGAATGACCCAGTCAACAGCACTGTGGGGCATTCCTAGACTCGTTTCCCCTACACTGAGCAAGAGACTCCGTCCCATTCAGATTACCAGTTACAACCATTTCTTAAACCTCCTCCTGACCGGACGCTAGCCCGAATTGCAAGGGATGAGTGGGAAGGGGCACAACAGACACGGGACATCCCGTCATCGTGATCTGGATTCAGGGTTTAGTGTTCGCACTGACCGAGTGCCTTAACGAGGGATCATCGGCTCAGAAGAGATCGAAGAGCAATTTCTTCACCCAGAGCGATTTAAATCCATGAGGTTGTGGAGTATCAGTCGCTGAGAGAGGTGGATCGATTTGTAGATGTTACCAGTGATCAGTTACCATTGGCCTCACGTCGTCGGGACCCCGTCCTTCACATCACCCTGTGCTCCGGGCAAACTACAACCCAGTTCCCATCCGGAGCGCAGTGAACGGGAGCCCAACACAAAACGTGTGGTTCCCCGCAGCTTGTTTCACCCTGCCTGCACCGACCTTCCCCCATGCACCCACCGCCCCCCACAATTGAGCACTTACCCTGTCGCACTCCCTGAGCCTGTGCCCAGCGCGGATCACCGGCCGCTTGTTTATCAGCCGCCGCCGAGACTACGCCCGCTGACTCACTCGGGTTCCCTGTCATTCGCACAACAGCAGGGACATGTCCGGGCAGCTCTGGGCGGAGGGGAAGGCGTTTGAAGGGAGGGACGGGACGGATCAGATAATCTTTGGACGGGACGGTTTCCTCAGTATGAAATCTAGAACAAGGGGCAGGATTGCAGAATAAAACATCACTGGGGTAAAATGGAGATGAGGAATAGTTTTTGTCATCAGGGGAGTAATACATTTTTACCTCAAAGGACAGAATAAAAGTGGTTAATTTGATATTTTCACGAGAATTAGATTGAGCTCTTAAGGCTGCGGGAATAAAGGGATATGGGGAAAAAGCCGGAACGGGGTACTGATTTTGGATGATTAGCCATGATCATATTGAATGCTGGCTCGAAGGGCCGAATGGTCTACTCCTGCACCTATTTTCCATGTTTCTAGCTCACTGGTAATTGCCGATAGTCTCCTTCCCAACACTACCACCCACCTGCGTGCAGCGGCTGTTTCCAGAGTTGGAAATCTTCTTCTTCTGTTGTATGTCTTTTAGACCTGCAGCTCCATTGAGGCGAGCCAGGCCAACGTGTCATCGTCCAGGTCAATCAGACCTCCTTCACCATTCGGTGGCCGGTGTTTGGGGCAATTGGGGCAACATATGCTCCACTGTCTGTGTTGGGTCCCCACACTCGCAGGAGGCGCTGTCCACGAGGCCCCACCTCTTCATCGGTGCTCCGTAGCGTCCGACGCCTGTCCTCACGCGGTTGTCCACTGCTTTCGGAGCAGGTCCTGGCCAGGGACGTCCATGGGGTCATTGATGTAATAGTGTGGCCTAGATGATTCCGCTGACTTCCACTGGTCTCTCCATCTCGTCTTAACCCAGGCGGCCTTAGAAGCGTCAGCCGGTGTTGTGCAGAGCAGCTCTTGGGCTTGCGTGGCAAAGGGGTGCCGTGACTTGAGGCGCACTCGTCGTGGTGTCTCTGTGACGATCTGATGGAGGAGGTGGGATTCACTGGTCTGCGTCTTTCGACAGAGGGCCAGCGTGGCTGCTTCTCGTCTGATGTTGGCTGGGGCGATGTCAGCGAGGACAGGCAGTTGATTTACTGGGGTGGCTCGTATGCATCCGGAGACAGTCCACAGGGCGCTGTTGAGGGCAGCATCCAGCTTCTTGGTGTGAGGGCTACGGCACCAGACCGGGGCACAGTGCTCGGCGGCTGAGAACACCAGGCCCACTGTGGACAAGCACAGGCGCTTGTCTTTGCCTTGGCACCTTCCAGGTGTCGTTTGAATGCCAATGTTCTGTCGAGCTTCACATCGAGGTACGTGGGGACGGGCTGGCACTGTAACCGAGCATTATCCACCATGACGTTCATCTCGCGGGTCGCTTCCCTGTTGTTGAGGTGGAACATTGAAGATGTTGTCTTACCCATGCTGAGCTTGAGGCGCCAGTTCCCCAGGTATGAAGACAGGATGTTCATGTCTTCAAAGAGGCCCTCTTCTCTTCCTCCCAGGATGGCTTACTGAGTATGTGGGACGCCATTCTTAAGTTTCCTCACCCTGCTGCATTGCCCGTTGCTGGTGTGTAGCCTGAAGCTGCGGTTGCTCAGCTGGGAATATGAGCAAACAGAAGCTGCTGGGAACACTTAACGGGTCTGGCAGCGTCTGCGGGGATGCGCTGCAGTCGCTGCCACTGAAACCTTGCCCACTTTGCAAGTTTCCTGGCCCCGATATCTTACCTCCAAGTCCTTGACTCTGCTTCTCTGCGCCAGGCTTGGGTCTGAGCCTCCGACCTGGCCCGGAGAGACGAGGGCGAGGAAAGAGCCGGTGGCAGCGGCAAAGGGTCGGCTGAGCTGCCTGTCTGTCGCCTGCGAGGGGGCCCTGTCCTGCCTCACTCCGCTGCTGCCGAGACCCGACCAGCAGAATGAGAAACGAAAGTGAAAGGGCAGAGTCGGGGTGCTGTTCTTAAAATTGTGAGATTACCACCAGCCTGACCTGACCCCACCCTCCAGCATCTGCACAAAAGCATCTGTCCATCCCCCAGATTCCCATCTCCCCATCTCTAATAATTAGCCAATCCTGCCTAGACCCAACTCATTCCAACCCCCCTGACATCCCATACCCATCTCTTTACTCCCACCCCCTCCACTGCACCCTGTGTTGGTGCCCACCCAGCTCCCTTATCACCCTGTTCCCATTCAGCCCCCCCAATCCCATCCCATCCATCTCTGATGGAGATACTGACTCATGCTAGGAACAGTCTCATCCCAACCATTTCCATCCTGTCCTCCCTCAGCTTTCCTGATCTGTTCCCTCACATCTACTCATTTTCAACCTTTCTCACTACCGTGTTTTGTAAGCTATCAAACCATTTATAATTAATTAATGACTAAATACCATCACGTCAGAATTTGGTCAACCAGAGAGAATGTGTGCACACCAGGCTACAGAGAGGGCCAAGTCAGGGAGGGCTCCATTTCCAGGCTAAACCGTATAAACCGTACACACAAAATGGGGTAGTATTTCAGTCTGAAGATGGGTCTCTACTAGAAACATCACCCATTCCTTCTCTGCTGAGACTAGCGGAGTGAGTCCGTCCGGGAATGTGGCCCGCTGCAGACTGCTGGAGTACGTGCTCAGGGACGCACTGAAGCTTGGTGCCGCCAACGCTAAGGTTCTGTGGGAAGGACCACAGTCTAAGGTCCTTCCGCTGCTGGACGAGGGAGGCAGAGTGTGGTAGAGATGCCCCTCAAAAATAAGGGAAGGGATTCCACGCCAGTGGATCACATGAGTGACGGTCCTGTATTGTATATATTTATTACGTGAATAAAGTCTATTTTGATATTTAAATAAAATTCTCGCCAGAGATGCTGCCTGGTCCACTGAGTACTCTAGCATTTTGTGTCTATCTACAGGAAAGTTGTGAGCCAAGCAGAGCAACCTCTCGGTCGCCTTCTCTAAACTGTGCAGAGCCTCAGAGGTCGGGATCCCGTCCCCGTGATTCAGACTCGGTCATCCTCCGGGAATCTGGGGACTCCAATTGATCACCGACCTCGATATCCGGGATCGGGAGATAAAATGACCAACGATATAAGAATGTTTTTCTCAGATAACCAAACATCTCAAAGCTCATCATTAGAGGGCTACAGACAAAATAATTAGCTAGAAGCCCTAGAAAGACACAGTTCAGTTTAGTTTATTGTCACGTGTACCGAGGTACAGTGAAAAGCCTTTGATGCATGCTATCCAGTCAGCGGAAAGACAATACATGATTACAATCGAGATATATTGAGGGCAAATAACAAATGTACTGTTAAATTTGGTTCTAATTCCACCTATAAGTTTGCAGATGACTGTACGGTGGTGGCGTGAATCACATACAATGACTAGAGTACAGGAAGGAGATAAATAATTTAGTGACATGGTGTCAGAACAACATCTTCCTCAACGTCTGCAAGGCCAAGGAGCTTGTTATTGGCTTAAGGAAGCGTGGTGGAGTACATGCCTCAATCAGCATCAAAGGCGAGCAAATGAAAATGATTTAGTGAGCTTCAAGCTCCTTGGAATAAATATTACCAATGATCTGTCGTTGATCAACCACATTGATGCAACAGCCAGGAATGGATTCCTCCTTTTAGAGGAGACTGAGGAAATTTGGCATCTTTCCAGTGACTCGCATGAACTTCTGCAGATGCACCATAGAAAGCATACTGTCGGGATGCATCACAGCTTGGTTTGGGAATAGCTCTGCCCAAGAACAGAAGAAATTGCAGAGTTGTGGATGGAGCCCAGTCCATCACACAGACCAGACTTCCCACCATTGACTCCATTAACACTACACGCTGACTCGGAAAAGCAGCCAACTTAATAAAAGACGTGTTCCACCCCAGTCATTCCTTCTCATATTCCTCCCATCCAGCGGAATGTAAAGAAGCTTGAAACCGTGCACCGCCAGACTCAGGAACAGCTTCTTTCCCTTTGTTACCTGGCTACTAAACAGCCCTTCCATAACATGGGGTCTTGGTTGAGTCACCTGCTGAGGCCATATTTGAGTAATGTGTTCAGTTTTGATCACCCTATTACAGGAAGAATGTTGTTAAGCTGGATAGAGTGCAGAGAAATTTCGCAAGGACACACCCAAGACTTGAAGGCAATAGCTATTTGGAAGGCTCTGCAGAGAGTAGTGCGTTCGGCCTAACGCACTATGGGAACTACACTTGCCTCCCCTGCAGGACCTATACAACAGGAAGTGCAGATCCAGAGCCAGCAACATTATGGGGGACCCCTGCCACCCCAGCAACGGACTGTTCCAGCTGCTATGGTCAGGCAAACACCTCCGCTGTCATGCTGTGAAAACAGAGAGGATGAGACGGAGTTTCTTCCCACAGGCCATCAGGTCTGTAAACTCTTATCTCACCAGAGACTAATTTACTGTACTAATTTACTGTTGTTTTGTGTCTTTAAAAAAAAATGTCTTTTCTAACATGTAAATACTGATTCTGTTCTATTCCGTTCTGTAGTTTTTGCACAATCCGCAGGTATTGCCACTTTCATTTCGCTGCACATTTTGTATGTGTATGTGACAAATACAGTTGACTTGACTTGGAGAGGTTAGGTAGGCTCAAATTCCTTTGAACGCAAAGGGCTGAGAAGTGATCCTACAGAGGTGTATGGAATCAGGAGGGGAATAGATTGGGGGGGAAAGCACAAAGATTTGTAAACTATTTTTTCCAAGAACCAGAGACCATGTAATGAGGGACACGAGGGGCAATTTTTTTCACACAGACGCTGGTGGGTATGTGGAACAAGCTGCCTGAGGAGGTAGATGAGGCAATTACTATAACAATATTTAAAAGACATTTGGGCAGGTGCATGGTCAGGATATCCTTAGAGGAATATGGGCCAAATGGCAGGCAGGAGGGATGAGTTAGATGGGGCTGCTAGGGTCTGAGGCATTGGGCCGAAGGGCCAGTTTGCTTTTATGTCACTCATGACCAAAGTCATTGGGAGAATGGTTTCCTAACACAGGAAGAAAAGTTCCACCTGTCAGACAGAGAGAGGCAATTCCAGCAATGATGACACAAGGATCAATGACTACAAAGAAAAGTGGGTTACTGGTGAATGATTCAAACATTTACAATCCCCAAGTAACAACTGTGCCATTACCAGTATAAAATGCTGGAAGTGTTTGAAGTCAGTGAAGCACTTTGTGTCCTCTCACGAGTTCTTCCAGGTATATGGCGCTGGGGATCTGCACCTCCTGGTGTGACACGAATTGGCTGGAGCGGATAGTCAAAGACGGGAATAAAATGGATCTGTGAAAGCAGCGTTCCCTCTATGTAACGGGGAAAAATGTGGTCATCAGGTGTAAGGTGCTCTCGGGGCTGCTGTACTTGGTGCAAGTGTGGCCCATCCCCTGCTCCTCTGCCACAGCGATCACCCAGTTCATCTAGGGGTCAAACATGGACCGGGTCCAATGGGTCACAATGCAGACAGCGGGGGCAAAAGCATGCCCAACATTTCCCTCATCTCGATGGCCACCTTTGTGCGTGGCTGCATCAGGCTATGCATAGACCAAAAGACGTGGGCACTAGGTGTCACTGCCTGGGATTCTACCTGTCCTCAGTGTTGCGAAGGATGCGCCTGGTGCAGATGCCATGCAATGTGCCAGTCAGCTGGACATTGCCACAATAGTGTTGTGAGGTGTTGCATTTTGGGACGTATAACAAGGGCAGGACCTACACAGTAAATGGAAGGCCTCTGGGGAGTGCTGCAGTGCAGAGGGATCTAGGAGTGCAGGTGCATGATTCTTTAAAGGTCGAGTCGCAGGTAGATAAGGTGGTGAAAAAGGCTTTTGGCACATTGGCCTTCATCAGTCAGAGTATTGAGTATAGAAGTTGGGAGGTCATGTTGCAGTTGTATAAGACGTTGGTGAGACCGTATTTAGAATATTGTGTTCAGTTCTGGCCGCCATGTTATAGGAAAGATATGGTCATGCTTGGTTCAGAAAGGATTTACGAGGATGTTACCAGGCATAGAGAGTGTGAGCTATAGGGAGAGGTTGAGTAGGCTGGGTCCCTATTTCTTGGAGCGCAGGAGGACGAGGTGTGATCTTATAAAGGTGTACAATATCATGAGAGGAATAGATCGGGTAGATGCACAGTCTCTTGCCCAGAGGAGGGGATTCGAGGACCAGAAGACATAGGTTCAAGGTAAAGGGGAAAAGATTGAATAGGAATCCGAGGGGTAACACAAAGGATGGCAGGTGTATGGAACAAGCTGCCATCGGAGGTAGTTGAGGCTGGGACTATCCCATTGTTTAAGAAACAGTTAGACAGGTACATGGATAGGACAGGTCTGGAGGGATTTGGACCAAGCGCAGGCTGGTGGGACTAGTGTAACTGGGACATGTTGGCCAATGTGGGTAAGTTGGGCCTGTTTCCACACTGTATCACTCTATGACTATCTGGCCTTTGTGGAAAGGTTCTTCCGGACCAACACCTTTGGCCACGTCCATCAGGCAGTGGTCCTGCTGGACTCCATGGATCCTGTGGTGTGGTTCCCTGAGCAGACTGCCCAGCTTGTCTTGTATTCGCTGGAGTTTAGAAGGATGAGGAGGGATCTTATATAAACATATAAAATTATAAAAGGACTGGACAAGCTCGATGCAGGAAAAATGTTCCCAATGTTGGGCGAGTCCAGAACCAAGGGCCACAGTCTTAGAATAAAGGGGAGGTCATTTAAGACTGAGGTGAGAAAAAACTTTTTCACCCAGAGAGTTGTGAATTTATGGAATTCCCTGCCACAGAGGGCAGTGGTGGCCAAGTCACTGGATGGATTTAAGAGAGTTAGATAGAGGTCTAGGGGCTAGTGGAGTCAAGGGATATGGGGAGAAGGTAGGCACGGGTTATTGATAGGGGACGATCAGCCATGATCACAATGAATGGCGGTGCTAGCTCAAAGGGCTGAATGGCCTCCTCCTGCACCTATTTTCTAGGTTTCTAAATGTCTCATCACCAAAACTCACCACCAAGCACCAAGATCTCGGTTGGCTGGTGGTGAGAGGAGCCCTCCTAGTCAGATCCTTCCTGCACCATCGGAACCTCACTACCAGCGCACGCTGCCCTCGGGACGGCTGCTATGGAGAGGAGACCGTTGACCACCTATTCAAGACTCCCTTGAATAGACTCCCTGTCTCGGTTTATGCTGAACAAATCCGTAACAGAGGACTTTCTGATTTACGGACTGTTCCCAGGGACACATTCGGAGACGAATGTCAAGTGCTGCTGGAAGGTAATAAACTCAGTGAAAGACGTTCTTTGGTCAGCCCAAACCTTGTTGATCTCTCAGCATATGTCCGTAAGGGATTGTTGCCGACTGGCCCGCTCCAGACTTCCACTTCATGACATTGGGGGGCCAATGTATGGTTGAGACGCCCCTCAAACAAGGGCAGGAATATAACCCCAGGGGGCCACATGAGTGGCAAAGTTGCCGAGTAAAATTACCGAGGGAATAGGCAGGGTAGACAGTTAGAACCTTTTTCCCAGGATGAAAATATCAAATACTAGAAGGCATAGCCTTTTGGTCAGGGGGCATTGTTTAAAGGAGATGTGCAGGCAAGTTTGTTTTTTTACACAAAAGATGGTGAGTGCCTGACACGTGCTGCCGGGGTGGTGGTGGAAGCAGAAAGGACAGTGGCTTGTAATACACTTTTGGATTGGCAAATGGATTATACAGGGAATGGAGGGATATGGATCATGTGCAGGCAGATTAGGACATCACATCTGGCACAGTCCTGGTGGTCTGTTCCTCTGGTGTACTGTCATTTGTTGTATGATTAGAAGGGTGGTGAGGAAAATCATTCTCCTGCTGGAGTGGTGGGGGGTGTGGTCGTCTATTTTTGGGAGGCGAGTGATGGCTGAAACGGCGCCCACATTTAGATAGTGCCTGGGCGTGGGCCAGAGGGGCTGTGACCACCGGACCCCAGACCCAGCGTGGGAGGGTGGGATTAGGCTGGAGCACTGTTCCTTGATAGGCTTGGATAGACACAGCAGACGAACGGCCTTGCACGTTCCTTACATTCTCCGACACATTGGATGATCCACACTACCCTGGTCCCTGTTCTATTTATACTTTACCCGCAGTCCCCGCCCGCTGGCACAAGAATTCGCGGATATTCCTGATGATCCTATCGATGTCTGACAAACCCAGGTTCCTGCTGGCTTGCATCAGGTTTTTCAGGCCCATCCTCGGGTTGCTGCAATAAGCCACCTCCAAGGTCTTAAGACTGATATTTTGAAGGGCAAGTTTGTCTGCAACCAGGCGGGAAATCACTTTGCACTTGATGAGAGTCTGCAGGGATATGTGACATTCCAACTGGGACAGAGTGAATTGGCTGTCTTCTGCCTGCTGCAGACTAGGCTGCAGAACCACATACAGTCTCCGCAGGGTATGCTCATTGCAAACCTCCAGCTCGCCAACCAAGATGCTCACTAAATGCTTCAGCTGGTAGTTCTTGACCATCGACTTGGGGACAATTTTCTCGGCCAACCACAGGATGTCCAAGAATCCGGAAATACACTGGGCAAATTGATTCTTCATGGACAGTCTCTCCCAAACTCTGCAAAGAGTTGGAGAGTCACAGTTCCAGATGCCATATCCGGCCAACACAGGCATCTCCAGCTGCTGCAGGAAGTGGAGGAAAGAGTCCATGACATACTGGAGGCTGCAGGCTGGCAGACATTCCCCATGGAGGTACAGTACCCCATCCACAACCCTAAAGCCACGGGCAGTGGCCACATCGGCCAAGTTAGGGTTGCAGGGCATGATGTAATCGTTAAAGACCTTCTCGCCACTCACTGCTGCTAGGTGCACAATGTCATCGTCTCCTACCAAAAATAAAACATGGTCAGAACCTGCTGGGCACATCTGGATTCACATCTGGAGTCATCATTGTGCATTGGTGATACAGGGAGCAACTGAAAGGATGGCTGTGCAGTAGGATGCTCTCTGTACTGGGAATGTGGATGGAATTTTAGTTCAGACACATGTAAAGTGGTGCATTGGAGAAGTGATGCATCAGGGAAGGGTACACACAGTGAATGACAGAGTCCTGGACAGTATACCTTGGAGTACAACTACATGGTGCCCTGAAAGCGGAGACACAAAGTTGACAAACAGGTGAAGCAGGTCTGTGGCACGCTTGTGTTCATTGGCTGGGGCAATGAGCACAAGAGTTAGTAAATCATGTTACAGCTGAACGAGATGTTGGCATGGCCACACCTGGAATATTGTGCACATTTCTGGTCTTCAAACAATTGGAAATACGTGATAAAGCTAAAGAGGGTGCAGAGAAAATTCACAAGAACTTTGCCAAGACTGGAGGATTTAAATTCTAAAGAGAGACTGGATAGGCTGGGACAGACAGACAGTCTGAAAAAAGGTCTCTACCCAAAACGTTACCTATTCCTTTTCCCCCAGAGATGCTGCCTGACCAGCTGAGTTACCTCAGCATTTTATGTCTGGATGGGCTGGGATATTTTCAAGTGAAGGAGGCTGAGGGATGATCTTAGAGGATCATAGATAAGCTAGATTGTCACCATTTTTCCCCCAGGATAGGTGTGTTTCAAAATAGAGAACATGCGTTTAAAGTGAGAAAGGATTGAAAGGATGACCCTCTGCGGCAGGTATTTCCAAAAGGGGGGGGGGGGGGGGGGGGGGGTATAATGAGCTGTAAGAGGAAGTGGTAGAGGCGAGTACAATTAGAATATTTAAGACCTTTGACCAGTTACACAAATAGGAAAGGTTCAGAGGGAAATGGGCTTGAGGGAAGTAGACTCAAGAAGACACCTGGGTTAGCCGTGGACAAGTTGGGCCAAAAGGCCTTTTTCCATGCTCCATGACTGAATCCGTTGCACCAGCCTTGGTGTTTCATCCTGCAATGTTGAAGGGGTTTCACTCGGTGTGAGCTGTGCTGTAATGTACAGGGAGTAATAGATGGCTATGATGGGGGGGGGGGAAAGATAACTTTGCCACAGGGGGGGGGGGGGGGGGGAGAGGGGAGGAGGGGGGGGGGGGGGGGGGGGGGGGGGGGGAGAAAGATGACCCCCCCCCAGGGAGAGAGCCCCCCCCCCCCCCCCCCCACAGATGGAGTTTACCAGAGTGATCCCATCCCCGTCCCCCTCCTGGAGAGGGAGCAGACAGAGTGACCTTCTGCCAGAGAGAGGGCAGGGGGAGCAGCCCACAAGAATGATGTTGCATAGATCAGCAGGGCAGTAGACTTCCATTCCCTGCAGGTGTCAGAGGTCCTGGGCCAAGATGGGGGTATGGAGGGAGCAGTGGGTGATACCAGCTGTGCTGCATATGGGTGGAGGAGGCAGATGAAAGTTCTCAACTATAAACTCACCCACATCGGTGGTCTTGATCTGGAAGAAGACCACAGGATGGCCTCGCAGCTTCTGACACTGCCACATTCCCGACGAACCCTCCTGAAACAAATCCCCGTTCATCCAACCAGAACCGTTGTTTGCTCTGTGGTCAGTTGGATCTTTGCTGCTCTCGGGGTGCACCAGCACGGCGGCAGTCTCAGAGGAGTCCACAACCTGACCGAGAAACACAGCACACTGTCACACCTTGTAACCCTTGTACAGTGATCCTCAACACGCTGGGACAGCAGAGAACCCCCAAATCCCAGGACAGCAGTGAACCCCAAAACCCTTGGACACCAGTGGATCCCAAAACCCCTATACATCAGTGAACACTGAAACCCTGGGACAGGGTTTTTCATGTAAAACCCTAGTGTTTATATCATGGAGTACACAATAGTGCACTTCTTTATGCATTATATGGAGCAGACTCTATTTTTAGCCAGAATGACTGTAGAAAGTATACATGTTCATTATACAGTACGCACCGTGTGCCCAATACATTGCTGCAGTTACATGATTTCGCAACTTGTCTTTAAAAAGAAGGAAATCCTCACCATGATGCCATCATCCTCGCTGTCATCGGACGAGAGCATTATTGACTCCTCTGTGAAGAAATAATTGTTCATTTTTAGCTGTGGTCTCCTTTTTTAAACTTCTCTGAATATATTTAACAGTAAATAAATTCCAGTCCTTAAAGCTGAAATGGGTCCAGGGCTCCCAAAGGAACATCAACTGTTAAATCACCCCCGATTCCTATTTACAATTGGAAGTAACTGCACATGAGACTCCTGTTACCACAGTATATACTGGCATTTGTCCAAGTGAGTTGTTACATCCATGCAGTGGTTTGAGAAGGGTCTCGACCCGAAACCTCACCCATTCCTCCTATCCAGAGATGCTGCTTATCCCGCTGAGTTACTCCAGCATTTTATATCTATCAGCAGTTTACATCATTTTAATTGGGAGAACACACTGCAATGTTATTAATGTGAATTATTTGGCCAGGTTACCTCAGAACAAATGAGGAGATCAAGTGTATGACTCTATGAATGTGGGCAGGTGGGACTTGTGTAGATGGGGCAAGGGCAAGTTGAGCCGAAGGGCCTGTTTCAATGACCCGTTTCTGTTGTCCTCACAATATTTCATGGTTAATTGCATTTCTGTAGCCCAGGTTATTGGGTGACCTAACATCGTAGGCATTTTCAGCCTGGAAGATGCATCAGGGGTATAGGGGGTGGTGTGATATGATGGGACAAGTGGCACTCCCTCACGCAAGCTGGTGCTTCAAATTGGAAGCACTGTTGGAGAAATTACCTTCCTAGGTTTTAAAGAATTTTAACACTCACACAGAGACCGACACATCAACCCAGCACGTCCATGATGACCATCAATCACCCATCCCACTTCTCAGCACTTGGTGATAGAAAACCATGATCTTTGTAGTCTTTTTAAAGGCCCCTGGATTTTCAGCCCTGACGGTTTCACTAGAACTGTGAAATGCCCAAATCCTGGTAATGGAGTGAAGTGGGTTGTCAGGGTCTTTGAAAAGAGGGTTAGGATCTTCTCGATATCTGTTGCCTACACATCATTAAGCAACATGAACCTGGGGAATGAGTTGAGTTGAGGGAGGATCATGCTGCTATGTGGAGGTGATTCAAAGGGGAGCGAGGGTCCTGTGTACGGTGCTCTCTTCGGCCTGGACTCACCAATGTCAGCTTGGTCCACAGCAACCCAGAGACTGAGAACAGTTGGGATGAGTTGCACCGGGAACATCCAGAGAAGGAAGGTCAGCGATGACCGTCAACATGAAGAGGTAACCAGAGTGGGGGGATGAGATCGCAACAGGCCGGGGGTGGAGTGGGAGATCAGCTGAAGTGGGGGGAGTGAGGTTGATCAGGTGGGGGAGAGGTCGGGGGGAGGTCGCCAGAGGGGGTCGCAGGGGGGGGGGGGGGGGGGGGGGCCAGGGGGGGGTGAGAGGTCGCCAGAGGTGGGGTGAGAGGTCGCTAGAGGTGGGAGGGGAAGAGGTTTTTGAAGAGACCTCCTGTGAAGATGAAAGATAAAGACAGCAAGGTTCGGGAATCTTGGATAACAAGAGATGTTGGAAGTGTAGTCAAATATAAAAGGAAGCATCTGTAAGGTTTAGGAAGTTGAAATTGGATAACTTGAGGAATTTTACCAGGGGGGGGGGGGGGGGTGTGTGTGTGTGTGTGTGTGTGTGTGTGTGTGCGTGCGTGCGTGCGTGCGTGTGTGTCCCTCTGCCCTGGATGTCCTTACAGAACCTAATGGTATACTTCTTAACCTTGCACTGTGACCCTGCATAGAACGGACTGGAAATGTTCAATGTTGTTACACTGCAACTAGCAAGGTGGCATCCTGACCTGCCGCAGGTTGCTGCCATTCATCGCCTGTGTCACTGGAAATATTGAGGATGCCGTTCTCTGTCGTAGTTGACGAGGGGAGCTGGGGCGGTGTGTTGCTCACACTATAGCTGTGTTCACTGGACTGGTGCTGTGACTGGCTATCTGGTGCACTTTTATCTTCCATTGAAAGAGAACTTTCAACTTGTACTTTTCCGGAAGCTTCCTGGGTAAAACAAAAAGGACAGTTGAGCATTTGGCAGAACTTCTGGCCTTCCAAGCCCATTTTGGCCAGTTACCTCCCCCCCCCCCCACTCCACCAAAACGACACAAATACATCAATCCCAAAGATGATCAGATGAGTTATTTGATACATTCCAGCAATATCACCATATTGAGGGAGTGCAGGCAATCTGCTAAAATGCTTGTTTCTATAACATGGATTTGACACAACCCAAGTGATGAATTAAGGAACATTATTTTTATTAGATATACACAAAGTGCTGGAGTAATTTAGCAAGTCTTCTTCAGAGTCAAGACTTCCATCTGAAGAAGGGTCCCAGACCAAAATGTCACCCATCTTTTTTCTCCAGAGATGCTGCCTGACCCTCTGAGTGACTCCAGCACTTTGTATCTACCTTCAGTATATAGCAGCATCTGCAGTTGCTTTCTACACATTACTTCCATTACACAGGCCAAATTGGTAATTTTGATAGAGAATGGAGGATTACTTGAAAGTTATCTTAACTAGCACAAAAAATAACTGCCTTGCAAAAGTAAACAGTCTAGAGGAAAACAAAAATCTTCCGGCAATAATCAGACACCATTGTCTCCACAGTCTGTCACACCACAGGCAGTCATAGACATTGCACAAGTGTCAATAGAAGCGATTGCTTGTCAATATGATTCTATTAAACAATGTAGCATTCCACTTCTTGTATTTTTACAGTCGGCATCCACTGTCGGCTCCATTGCGGCAGGAGAGATGGTGGGCACTTGCAGTGAATTTAGAAACAGCTCACGAGATCACAGTTTCCAATCCCAATTTACCTGTGGAGACTCTTCATTTTCTGGATCTTTCGCTTCCTCTCTCCGCTCCTCCTCATTTTCTGGGTTTTTCACTTCCTCTCCATGTTCTGTGATCAACAAAAAACTCTTAGACCCGAGGGCTCAGCAGAAACGAGCATTACATTTCCAAAATGCTGCCAGCTGCCCCCCATTCAGTAGAGTGAAGCATAGGTTCAAGGTGAAGGGGAAAAGATTTAATAGGAATCCGAGAGGTAATGTTTTCACACAGGGGGTGGTGGGTATGTGGAACAAACTGCCAGAGGAGGTAGTTGAGGATGGGACTATCCCATCGTTTAAGAAACAGTTGGACAGGTACATGGATAGGACAGGTTTAGAGGGTCATGGACCAAGCACAGGCAAGTGGGACTAGGGTAGCTGGGACATTGTTGGCCGGTGTGTGCTAGTTGGGTTGAAGGGCTTGTTTCCACACTGTATGACTCTACCCCGCACCTGGCATCATCCAGCAGCCACACCCAGCTGGGCCAGCTCCCCCTCCCACCACACCCAGCTGGGCCAGCTCCCCCTCCTACCAAACCCAGGGTTTCCCACATAATTATTTACCTCTTTTGAGGGGGAAAGTACCGAGTAGGTTCTTTACTTCCAGAGGGCATTCCCTGAATTCCATCGAGGTGACCTCCTTGCTCGAGTCGAAGGGCATTGCCTGCCCCATGGCCATCAGGCCTGATCTAATCGGTTCTATCATATCTTTCATCTCGTTATTTGTGCCAAGCCTCAGTATAAAGTCGGCCAGCTTGTGGCCAGCTTCCATCCTGTGCAACATTTGCTCTGTTTGTCTCAGCCTGTTGGCCAGTCTGCTTAGTTCCAGCTTGCATATATCCTCCAATTCCCTCTTCAAGCTGCATCCCTGACCAATGATTTCTTGCTCGATGACAAAAGCCTGATGTTTCACTGCAGCTTCAATTTCATTTCTTCTCAAGTTCATGCTTTCTTCCAGGGTCATCAGTTCTGAGTGACTGTCCGCAAATCTACTGTACGTTTGCTGTGTCGCGTCCACCATTTGTTTCAACGCTTCGCCCTCCTGCCGAACCTCCTGCTTAATGTCGTGATAAAGGTGACCTTGGGGGGTGTGGTGAAGCAGCAGGCAGTTGCAGCAGGCGCTGGTAGAACACGTCTTGCAGAAAAAGCTGAAAATAAATCAGGAAAAGACAGATCAAGATGGTGAGATGGAGATGCAACCACAACAATCAGCGGCAAGAAGGTTAAAGAGATACGGCATGCTACCGAATTCTCGAACAAACCTCTACAGATGTTCTGTCGAAGGTATCCCGACCGGTTGCACCATGGCCTACATGGCAATTCCAAAGGAACACAACATGCTGCAAAGAATAGTGGATTCAGCCTGATCCATCACAAGTATAACACTCTCCTCCATCGAAAGCATCTACACCTGGCACTGCAACATCTATCATCAAGGACCCCCACCATCTGAGTTATGCCTTCTTCTCACTGTTATCGTTGGGTAGCAGGTGCAGAAGCCCAAAGACCCACATGACCAAATTCCAGAACAACTACTTCCCTACAGCCATCATGTTATTGAACACAACTGCACAATCCTCATTCTACCTCGGCAATGGGACACGACAGACCACTTCTTGCACCGCCGTGCATTTGTTTTCTGATTGTGTTTTGCATTCATATATATTTTTAAGTCTTTTTTTAAAAACTGTCATATAATTTATGTGTATTTTCTGTTTTTGTATGTTGTCAGAATTGATGCTACTCCCATCTTCTGATTCCAGGGAAAACACTTGAACTCCAAGGGAATACAACTTGCATCATCTACCAAACTGTGACCGAATGGGGAGGCTGATTTTACCTGATTTGTTGGTCCTTGTGTTCTGGACAAGTGGCCTGCCTCTCGTTCCTTGATAAAATGGCAAATTCCTCGCAGCTGAGGGCCTTCAGGTTTTCCAGAGACTTCACCGTGTGTCCATGCTGCTCAATCAACAGCTGATGGCCATGGAAGCATCTCAGGCACAAGAAATGATCACACGTGAAACACAGGAAAGTGGCAGGCTCTTCACTGCCACAAGTCTGGCAAATACTGCACCAGATGTCCAGCCCAGTATCAATCCTCTGCTGCAGCTGCACTTTGCTCACCAGTTTGGCCAGCAGTGTGTTGTCTTGTACTTTGGTGATGTCCCCGTCTGTGGGGGCACTGCAGATGGGACAGATGGCAAAGTCCTGCCCCACCCACACATTCTGCAGGCACTCCAGGCAGACACTGTGCAGGCATGGAAGCAGCTTGGGTCTCCTCAGCTGGTTACAGCAAACTCCACACATCACACTTTCACCTGACAGAGTGGCATCTGATCCAGGTTCCATCGCCTTAATTGAGAAGAAGAAAATAATTAAACACATCATATTTCAATAATGAGTACAAAGGTTGTTTTGGCAACCATGACTTGGCAATCATTGTAAAGGTTTAAATCACTGGGCTAGTTCTCCTCTTAGCCTGGCCTTCCCAGGCACAGACCGGCCGCTTGCTTTATTTCTCACCATTTGGTCCACTCACTTGATGTGGAGATGAAATTTCCCTGGACAAATCAAGTCATGTCAAGTTTATTCGTCACATACACATACGAGATGTGCAGTGAAATGAAAAGTGGCGATGCTCGCGGACTTTGTGCAAAAAGACAAACAAACAAACAACCAAACAAATTACAAACCGAATGGAACAGAATCACATATTCTTTTACATATTAAATATTGTGGGCGGAAGGAAAAAGGGAAAAAAACAGCAATTTAAAAAAAAAGCAGTAGAGTGGTACAGTAAAAGTTAGTCCCTGGTGAGTTAGGAGTTTACAGTCCTAATGGCCTCTGGGAAGAAACTCCTTCTCAACCTCTCCGCTCTCACAGCATGGCAACGGAGGCGTTTGCCTGAACGTAGCAGCTGGAACAGTCCGTTGCAGCGGTGGAAGGGGTCTCCCATGATTTTATTGGCTCTGGAGTTGCATCTCCTGATGTATAGTTCCTGCAGGGGGGCGAGTGAAGTTCCCATAGTGCGTTCGACCGAACGCACTACTCTCTGCAGAGCCTTCTTGTCCTGGGCAGAGCAATTCCCAAACCAGATGGTAATATTTCCAGACAAGATGCTTTCCACAATCAGTATGGGCGGCACTCTGGCACAGCAGTAGAGTTGCTGCCCTACAGCGCCACAGATCCAGGGTTGATGCTGACTACAGGTGCTGTCTGTACATAGTTTCTATGTTCTCCCTGTGGCAGCATGAATTTTTTCCAGGTGCTCCTGTTTCCTCGCATATTCCAGTGATGCGCAGGATTGGAGGTTAATTGGCATCTGTAAATTGCGGCTCATGTGTAGGATGAGAAACTGGGATAACATAGAACTTGTGGACGGGTGGTCATTGTGTTTAAGAAAGAACTGCAGATGCAGGAACAATCGAAGGTAGACAAAAAATGCTGGAGAAACTCAGCGGGTGAGGCAGCATCTATGGAGAGAAGGAAATAGGTGCCTTTTTGGGTCGAGATCCTTCTTCAGACTGTCAGGGGGGGGAAGTAAAGGAAGTAGGTGGAGACAGTAGGACATGTGGGAGAACTGGGATGGGGGAGGGGAAGGGGAGAGAAAGCAAGGGCTATCTAAAATAAGGGAGTTCAGTATTCTGACTGCACATGCCCAGGTCAAAGGTCACTATGCATAACATTGCTGGAAAGCACTGGAGCAGTGGACCTTCATTTCATCCATTTTTTCCAGCTTTGATTTTTCTAGGTAAGAAAATACTGCTTTCAAACTGAAATACTTGTATTTATTGTTCCTTTTGATAAAAGCTAAGAATATTTTGTTGCTTTTATTGCTTTATCCTGGGGCCGCTGTGTCGTCGGTCCGGCGCTATCGGTTGGCCCGACGACGGTTGAGCTGGGGTTGGTGCTTCTTCTCCTTGCTGGCTGTGACCGACGACACCAGCGGCCTCAGGCCCACAGCCAGCACGGAGAAGAAACGGCAACTCCAGCCCAACCCCGCTCCCCGACGGACCAGGGACTGCCAATGGCCAACCCCCCCAGCGCCAGTGAAAGCCGAGCACCAGCCATACACACAGGGCGGCGCAGCAACTCAATCTCCTCCCCGCGCCGGCTCCAAGCTTGGCCCGATACCTCCGGCCGCCCCCAGACAGGGACGAGACACCCGGGAGGGGACGGGGACAGAGATGGCCCAGCAGCAACTCAACAGACCCGGCACCGACCCACCACGGATGAGCACAAACTCGCTCACTCACCAAAACATACAGCAATAAAAACAACAAAATAATCTTAGCCTTTAACAAAGTGACAATAAATGCAACTATTTCATTGTTTGAAAGCAGTATTTTCTTACCTAGAAGAATCAAAGCTGGAAAAAACAGAAGAAATTAAGGTCCACTGCATCACAGCAATGTTCATGCATGATGACCTTAGACCTGGGCATCCCCTACCCCCAATTTCTCCGTCTACGCCGCATCTGCGCCCAGGATGAGGTGTACCATACCAGGGCATCGGAGATGTCCTCATTCTTTAGGGAACGGGGGTTCCCCTCTCCCATTATAGATGAGGCTCTCACCAGGGTCACCTCTATATCCTGCAGCTCCGCTCTTACTCCCCATCCCTCTATTCGTAACAAGGACGAACCCCCTTGTCCTCACCTGCCACCCCACCAGCCGTTGCATACAACATAAGGCAGGTACGGGATACTGAGTTGGATGATCAGCCATGATCATATTGAATGGCGGTGCAGGCTCGAAGGGCCGAATGGCCTACTCCTGCACCTAATTTCTATGTTTCTATATAATCCCCCAACATTTTTGCCACCTCCAACGGGATCCCACTACTGGTCACATCTTCCCATCTCCCCTTTCTGCCTTCTGCAGAGACTGTTCCCTCCGTAACTCCCTGGTGAATTCGTCCCTTCCCACCCAAACCACCCCCTCCCCGGGTACTTTCCCTGCAGCCGCAGGAAATGCAACAATTGTCCCTATACCTCCCCCCTCGACTCCATCCAAGGACCCAATCAGTCTTTCCAGGTGAGGCAGAGGTTCACCTGCACCTCCTCCAACCTCATCTACTGCATCCACTGTTCTGGGTGTCAACTTCTCTACATTGGCGAGACCAAGCGCAGGCTCGGTGAGCGCTTTGCTGAACACCGCTGAAATTGGGGGAATAGCACCTCATATTTTGCTTGGGTAGTTTACACCCCAGCGGTATGAACATTGACCTCTAATTCTAGAGCGCCCTTGCTTTCTTCCCCCCTTCCCCTCCCCTTCCCAGTTCTCCCACAAGTAATATGGGATCTCAACCTGAAACGTCGCCTATTCCTTCTCTCCATAGATGCTGCCTCACCCACTGAGTTTCTCCAGCATTTTTTGTCTACCTTCTCTGGGTGATTGTTGTTCGGCACGGATTCGGTGGGCCCAGGACCTATTTCCGCGCTGTATCTCTAAACTAAAGTCTCAAAATAAGAGGTTGGCCATACCACTGAGAAGAAAGTGCTGGCCTTAAGGGTTGCACAATCCAGCCAGTCCACCTTGTAACCGTCACCTGAATTTCAATAAGATCAGCTAACATTCTTTAAACTCCAACAAATCCAGTCGCAGTCGATCCAATCTCGATGGCAAAGTTGCCATTGCTGTTTTATGTGTTTTGTAGTCAATGCCTACTATGTTCTGTTGTGCTGAAGCAAAGCAAGAATTTCATTGTCCTATTAGGGACACATGACAATAAACTCACTTGAACTTGATGTACTTCCCTCTCTGGCAGGTTCATTCTTTTTAAGGCTAATCCCTGTACACAATACCTTACATGTGCGTTTACAATTACATCCCTGTGCTCAAATCCTCTCTTTAGGAAGGCCACCATCTCATTTGTTTTCACAATCTCCTGCTTTCAGTCACATGTGCACCAGAACACCCAGGTCACTTTGAATATCAAGTGGAACATCTCAAATAACATATACCTCAGTCTGAATCACCACCATTCTTTTTTCCACCCCCTACAAATAATGCTTGCCTCACTGTTCCTCGAACAGGTTGTTTATTACCTCATAACCTATAACCCAGTAGTGTTAACGTTGAATTTTCCACTTTCAGATAACCCTCACCTCTGTGTTCCTCTCTCCTTCTGATCCCCTGCCTAGTTTTGTTCAGTTTCACCTCCCCATTGCACAATGTCATCCCCTCCTCTTCCTGGTTCCATCCACTCACAAGCCACACATTTCACCCACGAACCCCCTCTCCCATTTAAATCTAACTGCCCGTCACCTCTTCCCTGGTGGTTACCATTACCACCCTGCCTGTCTCCCTTGCCCCTCACCCCCGCCTATCAGCTCCCCTCCCTCAGTTCATATCAGTTTGTTATGTACACGTACCAGGGCGCGATGAAATTCCTTGTTCACAGGAATGTCATGGCAACGATAGATACAACGATGAATAAATATATAAATAAACTGTACTCCCCGGGGTCTTCTGGTGGAGATAGACGTTCAGCGGAGGGGGGGGGGGGGGGGGGGAGACGGAATTGTCAACTGCAGGTCTGTGATATTGCGCTGGGCGAGGAAGGGACCTAGAGCTGGCGGCGGCGGCGGGCACTTACCGACATCCCGCGGCGGGCAGCGGAGGGGAGGGGACTGCGGCTCGAACTTTGGTGCCCGGACAAGTTGCTGCTCTACAGCCAGAGACCCGGGTTCGATCCTGACTACTGGTGCTGTCTGTAGGGAGTTTGTATCTTCTCCCTGTGACCGCGTCCGGTTTCCTCACACATTCCAAAGACGGACAGATTTGTAGGTTAATTGGCTTCTGTAAATGGTAAAAATAAAATTGTCCCTAGTGTGCAGGATCGCTGGTCGGCGATGCCTTCGGTGGGTCGAAGGGCCAGTTTCCGTGGAGTATCTCTGATTTCCCACGAAAATGAAAGTGAAAGGAAAATCTGACGCTCGCTCGCCAGCCGACCTCTGCTGTCATAACTGGACTTCCCCCACAGCTGGCCACTCCCCCGCGCTACTCCCACAAGATCAAAGATCCCTATAGCAGATCTGCTATAGGATCTTTGCACAAGATCTTTGGACTCCGGCCTCAGTCCTAACCGCGCACAGGCTTTTCCACAGCTGGCGACTCACTCACGCACACACGTGGATTCCTCCACCACTGCCCCACGGCTTGTGATCCACCGGCTGCTGCCCGCAGCGTAGATTATAACGGTAAATGATTTTATTAGTTAGAGGCTGCTCACAAGGCCAGGTGATGATAAAGAGTCCTGTAGGACAGGATACAAGTTATAGTCACACAGCACGAAAACAGGCCCTTTGGCTCAACCCGTCCACAACGAACAAGGTGCCCTACCTATGCTGGTCCCATTTGCTTCGGTTTGACCCATAGACATTTTATTAAAAAAATTACTAAATAATCCTCGTAAATCTTGACTCTTTCCAGTTTAGTGTCATCTTTTTACACAGCAATGTGACCCAAACTAAACTCAATACCCCATGTGTGTCACCAATATCTCGTACAACTGTAACATAACGTACAGACTGTCATATTCAATTCCCTGACCGATAAAGGTCAGTGTGCCAAAAGCTGCCTTCACCACCCAATCTATCTGCAACCACATTTACCATGAACTGTGAAAAGGAAGGCAGTGATTTCGATTTTTGGCGAAAACCTTGCGTCGGATCGAGAGAACGGAAAGGCTATGTCCCCAAAATTGTGGTAATACATCCATTTTTTATACAAGCACTAAATCGGGCATCATGGCACTTGGTACCATATGATATCCATAAGTTAGAAATTTCCATTCTACACACGTCACCTTCCTGCCATGTCTGTGGGTTTCAGCATACACACTTTCAACTTAAATGCAAGCTTTTAAACACACTTTATTGCCCCAAAAAACAGATTATCCATCACAACAAAAGACACAAACGCTGGAGTAACTCAGTGGGTCAGGCAGCATCTCTGGAGAACATGGATTGCTGATGGTTCAGGTCGGGATCCTTCTTCAGACTCATTGCAGGTGGATTCCGAAAGACAGCTAGAAAAGAGAAGGGGCAGGAGAGAGCATGACCAGTAACAGGTGAACACAGGTGAGGGCTTCTTTTTGGTAGGCTGATTGTTGGACAAATGTCAGAGGTGTTCCTTCCTACACATTTTGTCTGCTTCAGAGATGAAGAGACAGAGTCCGAAAAGGATAAAGTGTTGCGAATTGTGAAACTTGAAGGTATAAGAAGAGATGCAGGAGGAGGGAGAGGGATGAAACTGGTGCAAAGTCAGCAAGATCTCAGGCAGAGGAGGGAGAATGGTGGGGGAAGAAAGCGAAGGGGGAAGGAAGCAGTTTGTGGGTTAGTCACCTAAAATTGTATAATTCAATGTTCATAACGTTGGGTTATAAGCCACCCAAGCAAAGTAAGAGGTGTTGTTCCTCCAGTTTATGTGCAGCCTCACTCTGGCAATGCAGCAGGCCAAGGTCAGAAAGGTCAGTATGGGAATGTGACGGGGAGTTAAGATGGTTAGTATCCTTTCAATGCACCAGTTTCTCCTCTCCCTCTGCATCCCTTCCAATGGTTACATGCAGAACCATGGCTGCCTCGGCCAAGTCTATTTTGTCTTTTTCTTCTTTGTTGTTTTCAGCCTGTTGTTAAATGTATGTTTTAGTGTATCTTTAGTATTTTACTAGACTAAGTGGGACCTGTTGGGTCCCAGCATTACATGGGAGGGCTGGTCACCAACGCAATATTTCACCTCTCCACCAATTCCAATATTGCTCGCCACTGTGGGGGGGATGGAGGGGCTTTCTGTTGCGCTAGTATGGGTGTTGCGGGCTGAAGATACTGGTTTCCAGAGGGCTAGTATAGACATTGTGCGCCGAATGGATTCTTGGGCTGGCAGCCAACTGTTGCAACGATTTTGAAAGCCAAGCCAAGGCAAACAATTTGGCTGCAGCCACCCGACAACCAAAATTCATTTTGTGAACAAACTTTAAATAATGGCAAACAATTTGGCAGCAGCCACATCGAGCGGACTCACCATGGAGTAGACGTGCGTTCAGTGTTATTCACAGCTCAGAGAGCCGTGACCCTCTCGCTTCCTGGGTCTGGCAGAGAGTGAGGCACGACACTTCCGGGTTTTATAGTCCCTCTCCCTTATCCCCTGCCGCCAACAGGGGCAGCAGAGAGAATGGGGATTTTTTAAAAAACATTAATATCTCTCTGATTTTTCATCGATGGGTAAAATCCTCTGGTCCCGGAAGGCGGAGGGGGGCTCTGAGCGAGGTGGCCAAAAATGACGGCCGTATGTGGCGGCATTCTCTCAGAAATCGCAGCACAGTGGGCCAAACGCGGTCAAGATCAGACTTTTAGTTATATAGATTATGTGGGGGGGGCGGGGAAACTTTAAAAAAATCTCTTTCCTCGAAGGAGATGCAACTTTTTTTGTATCGTATCTCCGTCCGCACTGAGACCTAACATCGTGGAGCTGGTAGTCCTTTTGCCAGGGATCGACCTCAGGAGCTCAAACCGTGGGAGCTCGCGGTCGCTTGGTTAGGGACCGACTTTGGGAGCTCCAACCGCAGGAGCTTCGACCTCTCAGATCGCGGGAGCGTCGATCACCCCGACTGCGGATGGTTCGACTGCCCCGACCGCGGGAGAGAAAAGACAATAAGACTTTATTGCCTTCCATGTGGTGGAGCCGCAGTGGTGGATGTTTATGCTAATTTTGATGTAGTTGTGTCTTGTTGCTTTTGTTTAGTATGACTATGGCAAAATCAAATTCTTTGTATGTTGCAAAACATACTTGGCTAATAAATTAATTACGATTTTACAGCTTCTCTACCCTCAAGTTTTACAATTCAGAGCTCTTCATCCTCTCTAGGCTTATACCCGTCACATTTGTCTTTTCATCTCTAGCCGTTGCCCAATAATCTATCACCCCCACCACCACCACAACTGTTGTGATCACCTATTCACGGCCATGCTCTGTCCTGTCCATCCTCTTTTACAGTTTATTTCTCCTCTCCCCCACAATTTCTCCAAAGACAGATCTGTCCCAACTGGAAACGTCACCTATCCATATTCTCCAGAGATTCTGCCTGACCTGCTGAGTTACTCCCGTGTTGTCTCTTTCTTTGAAATAAACATCTGCAGTTCCTTGTTATTATATCTTGTCCATTAAAATGTTTTATTCTATGTAAAAAATGATTTCATACATTAGAAAATAAATAACATACATGTTTGTACAAGGTGTTTGTAGGATTTTCCACCAACAATATCCAAGGTCCAAGTAAGATTCAAACATTCTCCACACTGTTAAATTATAAACTTTGATTCTTCAGTTTAGGAGAGGCTCTTCTTCTTTTCATCCTGTGTAGAAAATGGTAAAAACTTAAGTAACGCAGAGACACCGACTGAAAAGCAAATCACATTCTCAAAATTTTACACTGCCAATCAAGACACGAGGAGAGGAGACAAATAATTAAACAGCTTATTTTGGTGCTCCCCAAGATACTGGTTTACATAGTGCACCTTTACCTTTACTTCAGTCTTTCAATAACAGTTTTTTTAAAAGTTTAATTTAGAGGTACAACACGGAAACAGGCCCTTCGGCCCACCGAGTCTACATTCACCAGCGATCCTTGCACACGAACACTGTCGTACAAACACTAAGAACAATTTGCAATTATACCAAGTCAATTTGTCTACCAACCTGTACGTCTTTGGAATGTGGGAGAAAACTGGAGCATCTGGAGAAAACCAAGCATGTCAAGGGGAGAACGTACTAACTCCGTACAGACTAGCACCCGTAATCAGGATCAAACCCAGGTCTATGGCGCTGTAAGGCAGCAACTCTACCGCTGTGCCAAAATAATGGATTCATTCCAACTTTCACCTTTACCTCTTGATCATCATTTCCAAAGATTCCAGTGGCAATTTGATGTGGAGGGAAAAAAAATGTCTCGAACAACAGCGAGATGCCTCCAATGAGTTTGACCCTTGCCGCACCCACCCTCTCTCCAGTGATTCCCCGCCAGACAAACAAATAAATGAAAAGGCATCAACCTGAAACAGCGACTCTGTTTATTTCTCTGCAGGTGCTGTCTGACCTGTTGAGCATTTCCAACATTCTCCATTCATCTTGAAAAAATTGTAGTATTCTGTTTGAAATACAGTTTCAACTTCTAATTCATCACCAATATTCATTCTGCTCAACCTATACCTACCTCTTTGTGAAGACAGCTGTCACTGCAGCAAGAGCCAATATCAGTCGAGCTATCTCCTTGACCGTAGTCGTAGTCAATTTTAACTCTTCCACATCAAATTGCGGCACGGTGGGGCAGTGGTAGAGCTATTGCCTTACAGCGCCAGAGACCCTGGTTTGATCCTGAATGCAGGTGCTGTCTGTACGGAGTTTGTACATTCTCCCCGGGACTTGCGTGAGTTTTTTTTGAGATTTTTGGTTTCCTCCCACACTCCAAAGACATACGGATTTGTAGGTTGCTTGGCTTGGTATAAATGTAAAATTGTCCCCAGTGTGTGCGGAGTAGTTTTAATGTGCGTGGATCGCTGGTCGGTACAGACTCGGTGGGCCGAAGGGCCCGTTTCCTCGCTGTATTTCTAAACTAAAACTAAATGGTTTATGGAAACTTTGGAAATAATTACCAGGAGGTAGAGGTTTTTTTTACTGTGAGAGAATGAGTATGGAGTATATACACTGTAATGTGGATATAAAATAAAAAAATCTGAGTTAAGAAAGTTGGAGTAAAAATAAATTTTAACGTGAACTCTGGAAAGGGAACTACTGTAACTACTCAGTCATGTAAGCTTATTGCAACATTCAATAAAAATGGTTGATCTTTATCTGAACTGTTGTTCACTTTTAATCCGTTCACTCAAAGTGTAGAACACACATACTACATCATACCACCTCCCACTTTCTACAAGTCCCTTTGCCCGCAAACAATCTGCTCTGATCAACTTTTGGAAGTTCCTGTCTAATGCCACCAAAGTTGGCCTTGCCCCAATTTAGAACGTTGTTGTAGCCTAACCATGGCATTATCAACAGCGATTTTAAAGTTAATAGAACTGTGATCCATGATAGCAAAAAGGTTTCCCACTCTTCCAGCACTCACATCCTACATCATACAACATGTCATTAAAACACTAGCTTTGTGAACTACACCACAAAGTTAGGGTACAGTGATCTGGCTGGCTGGGGAATAGATTTCACTGGACAGTCATATGACCACCAGTCATATGACCACCATCACTTCAGTGGTCTCCAAATCTAAAATGTATTGAAGCAAAAGGTTAGTGAGAAATGCCATTGAAAGTAGATGGGCACCTGCTTAAATTATACCGGTTAAAAGTCTGAAAGTTTGAATTAGTACAGTTTGGAAAAATCATGGACTAAGACTTCACGAGGCTGTCATTTACCTTCACAATCTGTTGAAGCTCTTGTAGAGCCTCCTCGTAACGTGGAGTCAGGGCTCTCAGGTATTCTGGTTTCACCAGCTGTTTTTTCAGCATTGTGCTGCCAGCATCACTCAGCATCTGAAGAAACTGTTTCTCCTGCAAATTAAATGACCAGATATTTAGCACCCACAAGTCGGAACAATACAGGACACAAATGAGGGAAGGAAAAGAGCAGAGCAGCCTTGTCGTCGCCGATCAACTGGACTCTGGCAACTTGCATTTGTTTCCCAGACACACATCTGCAGTTCTTTCCTGCACTTTATTTACTTGTGCAGAAGGAGAACAGCACAGTCCCAGTTATAGCATTGCTCGAAAAATTTGCTCAGAATTGTGAACTTTTGTGCAGACATTTGAAATCTTGCACATTCTCCAATTCCTTATTAGCATGCATAAGCATAGAATAAAAATCACCAATCACAATACATTCTTAAAAGCACTGAAAACCAATAAAAATGACATGCAATTTAATCCTGTCCTTGCATTTAATCTTAGTAGAGATACCTTTAGATAGATAGGGCGGCATGGTGGCGCAGCGGTAGAGTTGCTGCCTTACAGCGCCAGAGACCCAAGTTCGATCCTGACTACGGGTGCTGTCTGTACGGAGTTTGTACTTGCTCCCCATGACCTGCGTGGGTTTTCTCCGGGATCTCCTGTTTCCTCCCACACTCCAAAGACGTACAGGTATGGAGGTTAATTGGCTTGGTAAAATTGTATATTGTCCCTAGTGTGTAGGATAGTGTTAGTCTGTGGGGATCGCTGGCTGGCGCAGACTCAGTGCGCTGAAGGGCCTGTTTCCGCGCTGTATCTCAAAACCCTAAACTAAACTCTAAAGGTCCTTGTGCTGTACAGCTATAAGTAACTGCGCATGATCTCAGCCGTTGCCATGCTGCAGCATCCACAGCCTCAGCAGAGGTTGAATGAAAATCAGCGACGGCATCTGTTGAAGCAGGTCAGTCAGCACGTCACTGACAATGCTTTTGACAACCAGGACACAGGTGCTGACACCCGGTGAAGGCTCCTGGCACCCGGAGCAAGGGACATGCCCAGGAGCACGCCCAGGGGACCCCTGGGTTTGCCCTTTGACCGTCAGAGGCTCTCAAGGACGGACGGTTCCATGACAACCTTTATTCAACTGGAGCGCAGGAGTGAGAAAGTGCCCCCAAGACTCACCTGCACTTTTAGGAGGAGTGTGAATGCCAGCCCGCTGTTCCCACCTCGGGCAGTTCGACCAATTCTGGAGGGAAAAAAATGATTACAATTCCAAGCAGGAATTTACAAGGAGCGAAGGTTAAATCTAAACGCTGGCAGAAGAATGCTTGGTATATTCAATGGGAATCAATGAGACTGTCCTAAGCTCAATTTGTGTTAAGGGGCTGTCCCACTTAGGTGACCTAATTGGCGAGTTTAGAAGAGTTTGAAAAAAATGTCATGTTGAAGACCTCCTTCGACTATGTTGAAGCCTAGCTTCGACTAGTTACGACTAACTTCGGGAAAATTGGACACCGAATAGTGGAGAGTGAAGACGACCTCCTTTGATCTCCTTCGACTATGATGAAGACTCTACAGCTACCTTCGACTTCCCTAGATTACCTACGACGAGCATGCCGACCTACTACGACTAAACCTACAAGTAAAAAAAGTATTGATTTTTTCCATGGCGACCTTTTTTTACTCGCGGGCATTTTTCAACATGTTGAAAAATACGCCGCGACCTAGCTGAGGCCTCGAGTACACGGGGACTACTCTTGAGCATGAAGGAGAGTTACAAAGACCTCCTATGACCTCGTGTCGACCATGCTGCGAGTATGAGTTGAGGGCAAACACGCCAGAACTCGTGGATTAGGTCGTCCAAGTGGTCCAGCCCCTTTAATTTCTCCCACGTTTCAAGAAATTACTAATACAAAATACAGGCTATCTACAGGAAGTAGAGATGCCTTATAGTTGACATCCAGATTAGTCAACAAGTGTAAAGAATTCCTGGATTATTTCGTCATTAGCACTGAGGCCACTTGGTTACTTCCTACCACTGCCAAAGTCAACAGGCTAATCTTCCAATATTCTCACAGTCCACTATTCAACCCTCCTCAGAAAGCAGGTCAAATCCCCTTGTCTTTCCCAGTCACAAAGTGATGGAAGATGTCATCAGCTACCAAGTGACCCAGTTGACTTTGGGTTTTGCTAGGGCTCCACATCTCACAAATTCATGCCCAAAACATGGCCTGATCTGTGAAGGAGAGGAGTACTATTAGATGCGGACTGGAACAGTTTAGCCATGATCACAATGAATGACTGTGCAGGCTGGAGCAATATAGTGGCCTGTTCCTGTTTTCTTACGAAGATAGACACAAAAAGCTGGAGTAACTCAGCGGGACAGGCAGCATCTCTGGAGAGAAGGAATGGGTGACGTTTCGGGTCGACACCCTTCATCAGACGTTTTCTTACCTTCTATTTAATGCTCAGCAGCCTGTCATATTAGGACATCCAATATTGACATTTGCAGGAATTGCATTTTGTATGAAATACTGTTTGGGATCATTATTAAAAGACAGCTGTAAGCCGTACTGTGGGTTTTGGCAGTGAGTGAATTGCTCCACAAACAATCATTTTTGTTGTATAATATCAAGGAAGGGGCTTGAAATCAGGTCAGTGAAATCCACACTGCCATTAGTTCACATCACAGCATCCACTTTCAGTGTTTCTGGGAGGAGAGGAGAAAATTCATATCCGCAAGAATACAGAGCTGATCAAAACTAAGTTTAAATTTGACCAACTGTTATTTTGTCTCTGACACAATGAATTGGAAATTACAAATTTCTAATTGGAGATAATGTGGACACAGTCCTCCAAAGGTTCTTGCTACTCTCTACTGCCTGTCTCTGAACCTCACTTCCTCCAGCTTTAGAGCTTTCCTGTACGGAACATTCATCTCACAATGGAACATCTCATAATGCTTTCATCCACCTACATCTTGTTTTCCAGAATTCTTGCCTTTTCCTTAAAAGCACATCATTACTAATCCTATCTCTCCCCATTCTAGCTGCCGCTTGGCTTGGCTTCTCAGATCTCAAAACTATGGGATGTTTCCTCCAAGAAAGATGCTTCAAAAATACAAGGTGGTTAAATTTTCAACAACAAAAGAAAAAGCCTGCTCCATAACATACTTGATTTGTGAACTGAAAGATAAACAGCTTCAGGTCCAAGTTGCGCAATTCATCAGTGGGAGATGTTCAGCAGCCAGGCACATCCTTTCTAAACTGAGCCAGTCCTTATTGTGTCCAGCTAATTACATTTTCCTACTTTACATAATTGCCACAAGTTGGTTTTCTTGCCATCTTTATTTGTTGTGTCTAAACTTAATTAGATGAAGGGAAAGATGAGGTGACGGCAAGCAGGAAGATTGAAGCAGGGAAGGACAAGGAACCGCTGATTACCTGTGGATGTATGTCCGGATGAAGTGTGGAGCATCGTAATTAATCACACATGTGACATTGCTAACATCAATCCCCCTGGCAGTTGCATCGGTGCTGATCAGTCTGAGGGAAACAAAGCAATAAAAATTATCCACCAGAGATAGAAGACGTGACACCAATCTCCAATTGCAGCAGTAAGTGACACATGCACTCTGGTGATCCTGTGCAACCCCAGCCATGTGCGCATGCAATCAGAAGTGCCAGACACCAAGTGTAACATGATACGCATCCACTCACAGACACTGCAAGAACTTTACAGATGCGTTCTTACATTTGTAGCTTTCCTTGTTCAAACTGTTTCAGTGTTTTTCGTCTTTCATTGGGTGATAGTCTGGAAGAAAACTCTGCCACATGAATACCACCAAAGGCATGAAGTAACAGGAACAACCTATAAAACACAAGAAACAACTGTCACATACTTAACTCTGGAGAACAAGGAGATGAATTACAATCATCCTGTTGATCTTATGTAACAAGTAGGCAGCACATAAGTCCACTGTCCTGGCCCACACCAACGCAGCTTGCACCCCCGGCCCCAGCCCATGCAGCTCTGGCCTGTAGTTCAGGAGATGACACACTGAAAATTACATTTTAAACAAAAATTAGAAACTTAATGGGAAAAAGTTTTCAACCTGTGAGATGCATCTCTGGAGTTGGTGAAACAGAGGATTCGACCGAACTTCATTATCAGGGCAAAGTAGAGGATTATCAGAGGCTTCTTGTTGAGCTGACATGGGACATAAAACTCCTGCAGGGAAGAAGAAATGCATTCTTGAAGAATATTCATAATTTGATATCAAATATAAACTGTCTTAAATATTTTCTCCATAGAAGCCTTGCCTCTGACTAACATTGTGATAGATGTAGCATGGGAGATAGAAAAGTAGCTTAAACTAAACATCACTTCTTTGGTTATATTCAAAAACAATACCAGAAAAGAAAACCTTACACAATACGTGCAGGAAGGATCTGCAGATGTTGGTTTAAGCCAAAGATAGACACTAAATGCTGAGGTACCAGACACCAAGTGTAACATGGTACCGCATCCACTGAAGCAAGGTCTCGACACCAAACGTCACCCATTCCTTCTCTCTAGAGATACTGCCTGTCCCGCTGAGTTACTCCAGCATTTTGTGGCTTAAACCATTGAATAGGAAACCGAGGGGCAACTTTTTCATACAGAGGGCGATTGGTATATGGAATGAGCTGCCTGAGGATATAGGTGAGGCAGGTACAATAACAACATTCAAAGGACATTTGGACAGGGATAGTAATGGTTTAGAGGTACATGGGCCAAAGACAGACATATCGGCCAAGCTTAGATGGGCTTCTTGTTGGGCATAGACGGGGTGGGCTAAAGGCCCATTTCCATACTGTGTGATGTTATGACTATGACAAGCAGGAATTTAGGCTTATGTGTTTTTCCAGGTTCTGGCAAGTTCTTCACTCCAACTACTTCAGACAAAGCGACAAATCGTACCTTTCCACCTAATCCTTACTGTATTAGTACTTTGCCTGTTGATCTGAAGGGTGGAGCCTTCTGCTGCACAAACTTTACATTGCTCACAGGTGATATGCCCCCACGGCAATCTAATTGAATGTAACACACCCATCACGAGTAATGGCAAAACTCTGGGAACATGCAACAGGTAAAAATAATAACATATAAATTATGTCTGGAACAGAACAAATTCCTTTAACATAGGATCACCCAGTACTTTGACCAACACCCATCCGTTGTCAAATCAAGTTAGTTACATTCGTCAAGAGTTATACACAAATCCCCACACCTTCATTTAACCCAAAATGATACAACTAAAGCATTTGAATGAAAGACAGCCGACATGTGCATGTCTAACCCTAACCCTAACCCACTTACACACCACTTTCTCTATCTCAATTTCCCTTCAGGAAATGACTAAAAAACTTCAACTCTGCCAGGAACCAAAGTATGATTGCAGATTTCTCCCTGTATCTTACTGCTTGCAAGTGAACAAAAGTGTGTTGAGCCAAACTCCTGATAACCTGTTGTGCTGTCGAGATGGCGAGCACAAGTCTGCTGCCATTTATACACAAACGGTCACCGAGTCTATGCTTTGCCTCACCATGCACAAATCTACGTCAGTTGTTTCCATATTTCCATTGATTGTATGCCAGTTCCCACAGTATTCTTATTCCACACAGATTTTCCTTGTAATTTATTCTCCCAACATTCCCATGAACTCCCATGTTCCATTCCATTCAGATTCGACCACTTACCTACGCACGAGGTGCAATCGACAGTGACCAGTTATTCCACTAACTTTGGAATGCAATAAGAAACTGGAGCACCCGAAGGAAACCAAGAGTCACAGAGAAAATGCAAATTCCACGCACAGAGCATAAGAGGTCAAGATTAAATTGATAGAAACACACAATTCAAGATAACAGGGGCAGTAGGACACTCAGTGCCTCAAGTCTACCCACCATTCAATATGATCATGGCTCATCTTCCCCAGGCCACAGCCCCCCTCTATGCCTGCCTTCAGTTTTCCAATCTTTCAAAAACTTGTTTAACTCCACTTTAAAAACTTCTAATACGCAACCTCCACAGGTCATGGTGCACAGCATCCCAGAGATACATCATTCTCTGCAAGGAAATTTCTACATATAGGCCATTCCCGGGTTATAAATGCCTGACTTATCCCATGCAAACAAATGAGCTCCCATATTATTAAATTAAAAACATCGACGTACCTATATGTGTACCTACAAACAACAAAACTAGTTTCCTTTCTCTCACTTTTAGTAATTGTTCTTTCGTATCAGTGTTATGTGCTTTAGGTGCCATTCGTTAAAATACTGTGGAAATATGGTTACCATATTGAGTGATTTATGTATATTTTCCAAATGTAACAACAAATTCAACTTATAGACCGTTAAAATGTGACTCATTGATTACCCAAGAACTGCTTGTACTTGGTTTTAATGATCAACTTCTTACTTTGCAACTGCATCATCTTATTTGAGATTGCCCCCAGGAGTGAAAACATCTCTTGTCAAACCTCTTGAAGAACTTGCTCTTCGATAAGATCACCCCTCATTCTTCTAAAGTCCAAAGAATACAGGTTCAACTGATAGCCTCTCTTGATCGGACAGGATTCGCCAGATGAATCTCCTTTGGACTGCATCCAAAGCTGCAATATCCTTTCTTAGATAAGGGAACCAAAACTATGTAGTGCTCCTGGCCTCACCAACACTCTGTACAATTGTCATAAAACGTTCCCATTTCTAAACATTAACTCCTTTGCAGTGACAGCCAATGCACCAATTCCCCTCTTAATAACTTGTAGCACATGATTGCAGGCTTTTTTGTGATTCATGCACAAGATCACCCAAATCCCTATTTACTTCACTCATTCCTCTTGCATCACCTTGTGTCTCATGCTTAGTTTAAGTCTTTCCAAAGCATTGACTTAAAGGTTCACGAGTCAAATCTCTCATCCCACAGGAAGAATTCAATGGTCTTTGGAGTGGTTTGACTCATAATTTTGCTCTGAAATTCAGCCAAATTGGTGGATCAAACGAAAACTGCAAAGATGATCATGAACTTCAACTTCCTGTCACTCTATACCCACCCTGATCTCGTCTCTAGTAGAACATAATGTGCTACAGTGACTCAGCTGGTCAGGCAGCATCTCTGGAGGACATGGATGGGACATGTTGGGTCGGGACCCTTCTTCCAGAGGAGAACTTCTTTAAAGTAAGCATATTTAGAGGAGATTTGTATCTTCCTTAATCTATCTCTGTAAACTCTGAATCCTACATTCCCGATGCACCAGGCTTCAATGCACGAGCACAATCTTAGATTGATTGAGGAAGAGGACGCTGGAATAACTAAACTTCAAATTGATGGTTTACTGGCCAGTGATTATCCTGTCTCCTACATGTTTCTAAGACCCGAGCCCACTTAATCCAGACTGAAATAGGAAATCCAGATACAGTTTGAGAGTGGATACCTTGGGTCCAAAACTATTGTCCTCAATTTAAAATAAGGGCAATTATCAAGTTATTAGGGAATAGCTGTCCAGAAAACTTTGTCCAAAGTGGGAAAATAAGCACAAGGAAAGGTCAGTAAATGAGCAGTGGCAGAGAATAAGCAGTACTCTGCAGACATTTATCCCAATTATAGATTAAATGAGAAAGATGATTAATCCATGATTGATAAAAGAAATTAAGGAAAATATCTCCTTAATTCTGCATGGCAAAACCTTATGTTTGATAAGATGAATGGGAAGTTTTCAAGAATCAACATTAAGAGGCTAAAACGTTAGTAATGAGGGAGAAATAATGTGAGAAAATTGCAAGTGATATCATAACAAGTAACTAGAACTTCGATAGCTATATAAAAAAGGGCAGCTAATGTAATCGAGAGACTGGAGAATTCATATGTGGAAACTAGAAATGGCAAATAATTTAAACTGATACTTTAGTTGAGGCTGGGACTATCCCATCATTTAAGAAACAGTTGGACAGGTACATGGATTGGACAGGTTTGGAGAGTTATGGACCAAGCATAGGCAAGTGGGACTAGGGTAGCTGGGAGATTGTTGACTGGTGTGGGTGAGTTGGGCCGAAGGGCCTGTTTCCACTCTATGTATTACTCTATGACTCTAACCTTTATCCATCCTGTGTCTCCATTCCTCAATAACAATGGCAAGGTGAAAAGCATGGAGATTCTATTATTTATATCCTGGCTGGTTTTTACCCCTTAGCCTCTGTCACCCAAATAAATCATCTGTTAAATAACAATACTGTCTGTAAAAACTACATTGCCTTTGGAGCATATCGAGGTCCCATTTAGTTGTGATAGGTTTTATGCAATTCTCTCCATAATTGGAAGCTGTGACTACATACCGTCAATCCCTCAGGCAAGGCGTACTTTTTTTCGACAGAACTAGTTGATGGCTGCTGCTCGCCTCGGGTCACAGTTGATTCCTGCTCCTGTGATGTGTAATTGGCAGTGAAGAGCCGTGGCTGGTGCAGCACCAAACGTTGCAACTTCTCCGAATCCTTGGTGAGAGTGGCAGAGAACAGCAGCTTCTGCAGGGGCATCTGCAAGCGGGAATGGCTGTGGAATGAACCTCAGGTTACTAAGTATGAAAACAGAAATAGAAAGAAAAGACAATAAAAATAAAGAGGTGATGATATCACAGGGCTTCAGCATAGCTACACCAATGACTATTAATACTGTTGCTGCTTGGTCACATGGAGGCATTCTTTTCATTCACAAACTACACTGCAATGAAAGAAATGGGACATTTTAAAGTGATTCTTTTGCATGTCATTCGTCGTGAAGTTTAAAACAACAGTAACCCATTTGCTCAAGTATTTAAAATGCCCTTCACTTTAATTAAACCTATCAACTTTATTCTGGATATTTTATCAGATAAACAACCACAAGCTTCATGTAATCCGGTGCATTTTTAATAACCTGTGCCTGTTTATCAAATAAATTATGTTGAAAGGCAATTCAGAGAAAGATTTCAAATTATTACCATTGTTATTCTCATCACAAATTCTAAACCCAATTGTTCTGTTTTGCATAATAAAAGTAAAACCAAAAGAGCTGAAATTTTTAAAATTGTGTGTCCAATAAAAATGTAACTTTTCCAATTCATCCCAGAGTAAAGTAATAAACTAAACTAATGCTCTCAGATAAAAGGCTTAATAATCTTCTCTCGATAAGAGCAAACTTGTTGCCATAGGTCAATTGCTAATATTTACTCTTCAATAATCATCACTAAAATAGTTTATCTGGTTAGTACCACATTTCTGTTTGCTGGAGTTCTGTGCATCTAAATGAGTCCCTGTGTTTCTTGCATTACAAAAATGACTTGACTTACAAACCAGTGTTTCACTTCTTGAAATATGCTTTAGTGTATCCTGATGTCACGAAGGTGCTATAGAAATGCAACCACTTCCTCTTTAAATCTTCTTCTTGCATATGGCGTGCACAGCCTAAAGTTGTAGGACAACTTGTTCTTTTTTATCTTATTTGTTTGTGCACGCCGGGTTGATTGCATTTGTTTAAACAGGGCGGACCATGTGAAGGTTGCAATCTCCCACCCCTTCTCTTTAAATGAAGCAAACCTGTTCATTGTGTTGCTGACTATAGATGTTAAACAAATGTGGAAATTCACTACAACGTGGATGCCCAAATAATAATAAATGCAATGACTACAGTATAATTAACAGATCCTCAGATCTTAGTAAACTTAATGAAACACATATACTTGTTGAGTCAACAAATTGAATGAACTAGGGTGTAATCAGTTTCAGGAAATATGATACATACTTCACCTTTCCCCACTGGGCATATTAGGATGTGTCATAATTTGTGTATTTAGTTTCCATAGAGATAAAACTGCAGAATTTCCACTAAAGCAGGTACGGGATACTGAGTTGGATGATCAGCCATGATCATATTGAATGGCGGTGCAGGCTCGAAGGGCCGAATGGCCTACTCCTGCACCTAATTTCCATGTTTCTATGTTTCTAAACATTTCAACGGCAGAAATGAATAGTAAGTTTCAGAATTAAAATAACATCATTAGACAGTAGCTGTGTTGGATAAAAAACTATCACCTGATGCACACCAGTGTCAGTCATGCAACAAACCCACCCAAATTAGGTCTAATAGTCTGTGATTCAGTTTCCCCGTCATGATTTCTCACAATTGACTACAGAGAATGGAAATGAAGAAGCTATAGCTACACACTTTCATGTGGCCTAAAGATGCCAAACTGTTATTCAAACTTTTAAATTCTGTACAGATTACTGGTAGCTAATTTGGAAAACAAGGTTGGCCATAGGTCCCTCAAAAGATCAATTTGCACTGTAAAACATGAAGGAAGCAACATGAGGTTTAATTCTACGAGTCATGAATTCAGGATATAATAGAAAATAGCATTGATTTCTCGAAGCAGTTTGAGTGTGGATATAATTCAAGTCTTTAATGCAAAGGGCCTGTCCCACTGTACGAGGTAATTCAAGAGTTCTCCCGGGTTTCCCCTGATTCGAACTCGGAGAATGACGGTAATAGCCGCTCGTAGGTACTCGGGGTTCTCGTGGACATTTTTCAACATGTTGAAAAAACTTCACGAGCTTTCCGCGTTTACAGAGTACCTGCCGTTAGCGTTACGAGCCGCTAAGTGACGTCGGAGCTCCGACGTACCCGCTACGTACTTACCACGAGTTTGATTTATTTTTTAACTCAGGAGAGCTCTTGGGTAAACTCGTATAGTGGGACAGGGCCTTTAAGGAATAACTTGGGTACAATGGTCAACTTCGATTATGCTGGCGCAGAGCAGAGCAGAGAAATGAAAACCACCTAACCAAGCAAACATGCTTTAAGCCTTTCTCTCTGGGATGTTAAGGAGACAAAGATACTCAGTAAATACAAGCAAGAATTTAATTGTCCTATCTGGGACACATGACAATAAAACTCTCTTGATTCTTGTTATCATAGCAACTAACTTTCAAAAACAATTTGGCGAAGGTGTAAAGTGGAAATAGATGACTAAATCAAAAGACCCAAAGGCAAAGGAAAACAACAAATTACTTCAGGTGGAAGGATAATGATACGTTCTGATTACATGCATGAAGTTAAACTTCATTCAACATTTATGAACAGGATAGAGCCCTAGAAATATGGATTTTTCCAGGTCTGTGGGAAGAAGAGATTTAAAGAGCTAACTAGCCTTTAATCTTTATATCTGCATTATATTCTGGCTGTTTCATTACAGTGGGAAAGGACAAATTAATGCCAACCACTTTACTTTTTTTTTTTAAAGTACAGGATACTTTTTCAAAATAAAAAAACAATTTGCTTTTAAACCCAACTATGCACCCCAAGCCCTCAGCTGGAGAATGGGAAGGGTCTTGTAGCTTTACGCCCGAGATTTGTTGCACAGTGGAGGGTGACAAGAACAAGATTCTGCAATTGATTTGAGTCTATACAGAGTCTTCAACAGAAATGGGCAGAGAAATGGCAGATGGAGTTTAATCTAAGCATGTGTGAGGTTTTGCACTTTGAGTGATCAATTGTAAGGGGAAAATATACAATTAATGGCATGACCCTCAGTAACATTCATCTACAGATTAATCTTGGGGTCCATCCATATTCCCTTGAAAGTGGCAACACAAGTACAGAAGTGGTAAAGAAGGCATATGGTATGCTTGCCTTCATAGGTTGGGGCATAGAGTATAATAGCCATGATGCAGCTTTGCAGGTCATAGATTAGGCCACATTTGGAATCCTGTGAACCCTAGTTTCAACAGACTCCTTGATAACGGATTTTGTTAATACAGCGGACAGACCAATGACTCGCACCGCCTCCGCGGCCGCTTGGAGCACGGACTTCCGAGGGCCTCGGCCCAACTCACAAGGTGCACCAGTGAACCCTCCTTTGGCCCGAGTATAAAATCCTATTTTTAATCACAGGAGCTTCTCTCACAAGGATATGCTGCCTTCTACCCGCCCCACTGCCCTAGGGAACCCATTTTGCTCCTGTACCAGCTCCATCCACTGCCCCAACGCTATCATTAACGGCCAGCTCAGCCACAAACCCTACCTTACAGCCGTGCAGACTCCTGGCTCCACTCTTTGGAACAGGGCATCTGCCGCTGAATGTCCATCTACTTTGTACACGGCCTTCACCACCTGGTTCAGCCAATTGTGGTGCATACTGTCAATCATCCGATCTGCTTCATCAATAATCTGTAAAGCAACCACACAATAGATTACTAGCCTTAATCCTTGCATTTATCTTGTCTGTGATCTTTGACACACTGCTGCAAGACAGGGAAATGCTTTATTTTGAATCATTCTTCAGGACAAACGCATGCACTGCTGTTATCCAGACAGAAGCCGATGTCAGGTATCAGATGAAAATCACAAGTGATGTTTCTCATAATCAAACTTTCAACAACCTCAAGTCACATGAACACTGGAAACTTTGGGGAGAAAGTGGGAGAGGAGCATTTGTGAATTGATCAGCTGGATCTGTTATGCTTTCACAAGAGGAAGACGAAAGTTGCAATTATTGAGAAACATCAGCCAAGAACTTGGGTCACTTACCAGGTATCGGAGATGTTGCAGACTAAATCCTTCTGTTTTGTTTATGTGGTCAACCAGTCGCCCTGGAGTTGAAATGACAATATCCGCCAAGCTGCGGTAACCCACAATCCTATAGCAAGGAAAGTAGGAAAAGGGCAGTAAGGAATCTCAAGTCCTCAATGATAACATTGCAACTACAAGCACAAGTTCATCAGACAACAGGAGCTATCAATGTTATTAAAACCCATAGCCTTTTCTAAAACAAAAATGGAGTAAACTAATGAAGCAAAGTTGGGAATTCAGGTTAACTAGATTTATATCCCTGTTCACCTTCAGGATATTATTATCACCCGGTGCTTCTAGCTCTTTACTCAACTAAGTACCTCCGGATTCAGAACACTTACTTCCAGAGGACATTCTATTCTTCTTAATAACATTGACCTCCTTCACCCCTATCCAGGTATATCTGTTTGCACTCTACTGAGTCATTTCTGATCAGAATTTCGGTGTTCTCTCCGTCAGCCTTTCATTCTTTACTTTACTGTAAACCTCAGCACACCAAACCTCAGCTACTCTGTCCTACCAAGTCCAAAAGACCTCCACTGCCACCCAGACAAATCCCGACATCTCAACTTTGACTCATCACCTTTCAACGATTACCCCTACTTTCTCTCTAACCTTCTGTACTTCTACAATCCTCAGAGAAAACTGCAAAACTGCATGGTACCCTGAACAGATAGAGGGAGAGAGAGAGAGAGAGACATACAGAGATACAGAGAGAGGGAGAGAGAGAGAGAGAGAGAGAGAGAGAGGAAAGTGAGAGAGAGAGAGAGACAGACAGAGAGAGAGAGAGAGAGAGAGACAGAGAGAGAGAGAGACAGAGAGAGAGAGAGAGAGAGAGAGAGAGAGAGAGAGAGACAGAGAGAGAGAAGACAGAGAGAGAGAGAGAGACAGAGAGAGAGAGAGACAGAGCGAGAGAGAGACAGAGCGAGAGACAGAGAGACAGAGACAGAGAGACAGGGACAGAGAGACAGAGACAGAGACACATAGACAGTCAGTTGCAATGAAAACTTTCCTGAACCTATACATTCCTGAGACACAAATCCATTTCTCTGCTACTTATATTGGAATTTCAGAATTTTACTGTCAGTAAAATATCTCAAAATAAACATGCATTAGTTAGAAATACTTACGAATGCTCAACAAGGGAGGACTGCTCCATAGCAAATGTTTTTTGTCCAGCAACGATCACTACTCTTAAATCCATGCCTTCAACATAGGTATTGAAAATTTTAAACACCTGAAGATGATAATCATTTAAATAAAGGGAATTGAATTATTTGCATTTTTAATATTAATCATTTGATATCATGGGAGGTTTCTTAAACTCCCGTCTTATCAATCTCTCCATAGGGAATTAGCACACATGGAATGTGCAGTTGTGAACAGATAAAATAGCAAACATTCATCAAGGAGACTGAGATGACTGGTGGTGACTATTCTTTTGACGTCACTTGTGGAAAACATAAAAGCATCCATCTGGCCCTGTTAAAGCAGACATTCAACAGTTGGAGCTGCTTACACCACCCGAATAACCCACCTAGCCAAACGTTGCCACTTACAAAAGCAGACTTCCTAATCTGGAAAAGCTGGTCAGTGCCTTTAGGTTGAATTACTATGTTTTCATGCAGACATCCACAGTAGGTAGCTCCTGTAAACTACTTGCAGATTTATTTGAAGAAACCAAACAACAGAAAACCAGCAACTATATTGGAAAGTGCAACAAGTTCAATTGTTGTACCCTTTCCCGTTGACAAATTCAATGAGTATGGGAAGAACTAAATTTTATGAAGCAACCATTTATATTTTTCCCCCCCTGACAATATTCTGTTCCCTTTCCTTCCTGGGCCATTCATCACTTGACTGTGGTGATCAGAGGTCTCCAGGTACACGACAGAGCTTAGATAATTGTTGTTCACTTTGGAACTTTGCTCCGAGCTTTTTGCAAAGACATGGGCAAGCTTTGAAATTCTAACCCATACCTTTCCCCACTCTGTCATAGATTGGGATATAAAAAATACTAGCTGTTTGACGATCCCCACATACAGCTTGTTAAAACAATGTGCAAATCCCATTGCTTTCATGTTTCTGTAAAACAATTGCAAAGGAAATGAGCTGCATCTTTTCTTTACCTGTTGAGCCAGTTCTTTTGTGGGAAGTAGGGCCAGGGCTCGAACTCTGCACACGGAACAGTCCATCAAAGCCTGTAAATGTAGCCAAAGTTTATTCGGAAGTGCTGTACTGAATCAACACATATGACGAATTGCATTCTATGATCCTTTCTGGCAACTTCAGAACTTTCTAAAGCCACGGAAATACTTATGAAAAACTTGAACTGTTGTCACTGTCAGAATCTAGGTAGCCATTTAGCACATAGCATGATCTACAGATGGCAGTGATTATGATTAAATATTTTTTGCCACAGTTAAGCTCATTGAGGGATACATATTGCCCATAATTTAAAGTGAATTTTGCTCTTCACCCCATGTTGTTTCACGGTATACTTTTACACACAGTTAAGGTGTCAGATAATTTTCATTTAATTAGCAGTGATGTAAAATTGTGTTCTCAGATCTCTGGATCAGTTCTTGATTCCACAACCATTGGGTGCACAGGCAAGTGATATCTGCTCGGCAGTGTATCTGGATCAGCTAGAACCTCAGATCATTGTAGGATGTTGTTTACAACACAATATGACCTGCAGTGTTGCAATCAGCTGGCAAGCAATTATTTTTAATTTGCTGCTCTCTGTTTATCACAGTATCACATCAGTCAGCTAAACACCAAAACCTGCAGACCAAACAGGATTTTCAGTTCAACATCCTTTCTGATATCTACTGCCAACATTCCTTGGAATGCTGCCATAAAAAAAAAGCAATATTTCATGTTGGCACATTACCTACAGCGAACATCAAGGTTTTGATGTTTTAAAGTATGTTTTTTGTGTTTCTTTGTGTGTTTTGTTATGGGGGGTGGTATGGGGGGGTTGAGGGGGAAACCGTTTTGGTCGCCTCCTCCACGGAGAGGCGACTTTTTCCAGGTCGCCTCCCCCGAGGCCTAACAGCAAGGATCGGCGTGGACTTTCCCGAAGACGCGCCCGGGGCTTTAGCGGCGGCAGCAGCGTGGAATCTCGGCGTGGAGCAGGCAAGCACTCCCTGCGGCTCGCCGGAGGGGAGTGCTCCGATTCGTTGGCCCGCGGCTGCAGGCAGCCTGAAGCCGCGGTCTGCAGAGTTCCAGCTGGTGCGGCGTCCGCAGCCCGGGATCCCTCGTGGGGGACCTGGGGGAAGAAGAGCTCCAATTGCCGGCCCGCGGCCAACTTATACCGCGGGCCCGGCGTGGACTTACCATCACCCCTGGAGGGGAGCTTCGACCGCCGGCCCTGCGGTCTGCGGTGCTTCTGGCTGCGGCGCGGCGGAGACTTTAAATCTTCGACCGCCGGCCTGCGGCCTACACCAGCCTGAAGCCGCGGTCTCCGGTGGGGAAGAGCCGACTATGGAATGGCTCTGGACTCTGGTCCCGACCACAGGTGGAAATGGAAGAGGACTGGCCAATTTTTTATTGTGTATTGCGTGTTCTTTCTCATTGTATCGCTGCTGACATATTCATTCCACTTGCACTTTATGTGCAATGTGACGAATAAACCCGTATTGTATTGTAAGGGAGGCATATTTATTTCCCTGGAAACAGCAACCAAAACGCCCAACCAGGTAGATACAAGGAACTGCGTATGTTGGTTTGCAATGAAAGACACAAAATTCTCAAATAATGCATTAGGTCAAGCAAGATCCCTGGAGAACATGGATAGGTGACATTTCTGGTCGAAACCTTCCTACAGTCTGATGAAGGGCCCTGACTCAAAACATCACCTATCCATGTTCTCCAGAGATGCTGCCTGATCTGCTGAGTTACTCAGCATTTTGTGTCGCTCTCACATGTGATTTCCACCTGAAAAATCATGAAGTAATGCCATCTATAATAGATCCTCCTGTTGTAACCTCACATCAACCTTACTTCAAATTACCCTGGGTTATCATCATGAATATAAATATGATGTCTTCTATTGAGTTGCCATCCCAGTACCTGTTTACACAATATTAGAGGACTGGAAATGATCCTGCTTGGTTTACCACACAGTCTCAAGGTGAGAAGCTGGTTCAGCTCAAATTAAGGAATTTATTCTTTCATAGAGACAGGTAGGCAGAGACAGAAGGATATTATGGACTATTGATAAATCAAGGGATAACGTGCATGTGCGAGGACAAATACAAGATGTAAATGGCAAGTATACAGTTAATGGCAAGACTCGTAGCAACATTAATACACTGAGGGACAAGCTTTGCCCATAGCTCCCTGAAAGTGGCAATACAAGTAGATAGAATGGTAAAAAAGACATAATTGTTCGGGGCACTGAGTATAAGGGCAGCTTTATAGGACTTTGGTTAGTCTTCATTTGGAGTATTGTCAGCGGTTCTGGTTAGACCATTAGAAAGATGTGGAGGCTTTGTTGAGGATGCAGAAGAGATTTATCAGAATGCTACCTGGATTAGAGGGTATTAGCTATAACAAGAGGTTGGACAAACTTAGATTGTTTTCTCTGAACCTCAGAGGTTGAGGGGAGACCTGATGAAAGTATATAAAATTATGCAAGGCATAGATAGGGTGGACAGTCAGAACCCTTTTCTCAGCGTGGAAAAAAAATACTAGAGTATAGCTTTAAAGCGAGAGCGGCAGCATTTAAAGGAGATGTGCGGGTAAGTTTTTTTTAAAAGAGAGAATGGTGGGTGCTGGGGGCCTTGCTGGAGGCATTTACAATAAGGGATTTTAAGTGGCTTTGCATAGGCACATGGATATGCGATGGAGAAACAGCTGGACACAGCAGGTACGAGACATTGTATGCCAACTACTGCTTCTATTTTTTAATGTTGAGACCTGAGCTCTGTTCTTCACTGTTAAATAAATACCCCGATCCCCACTCCAGAGATATGTGCCTCCATTATGGAATTGCAAATAGATACAAACCAACACCGTAACTGAATGGACCAATGCTGTTATCCAAATAAGTACCAAAACTAAAATCCAGTTTTTATATCTTCCATGTTAGTCAGACATCATGGAAACTATCCCAATGGAGAAAAAGATTTACATTTACATTGCTCTGAACAATTCTCAGAACCACCTCTAATAGAACTGGCTCAAGTGATTTGCAGTCAATGAAATGCTTTTGAAGTCGAGTCAAAATTCCAAAGGAAAAAATGGAGCTGCCAATTTGCACACAGCAAGTCCACAAAAACAAAAACAAAACTAAAATCTAATATTCTGTATTTTACTAATCTTAACTGAGCCATAATCTTCAACTAGGATAGTGGGATAGCTCCACTGCTGTTTGATTGTCATCTTATCCAGCAGATAACGATTCTGATAGTGTGACACACTCTCAGCACCAGACTGCAATTTTAGCAGATTGTTGTGTTCACGTCAACAGATCGAATTTCCAGCCAACAACCTTCTGCCGCAACAACTCTGACAATCAGCAGTAGAAACAAGGAACTGCAGATGCTTGATACCAAGTGCTGGAGTAACTCAACAGGTCAGGCAGAATTTCTGGAGAACATGGATAGCTGACGTTTTGGGTTGAGACCCTGCTTCAGACTGATTATGGTAGGGGGATGGTGGGGGGGGGGGGGGGGGGGGGGGGGGGGGGGGGGGGAAAAAAAAGCAATCAACAAGGTAAATTATAGTTTTTTTTACAAAACATGACTGGGTGCGTTTTTGTAATTTCCAACAGAAGGAACAGGAAACAAAAAGAGGGAAAACTCCAGGCTCACCTGAATAACAGGAATAACGAATGCCAGTGTCTTGCCACTGCCAGTTGGTGCAGACACACAGATGTCGCTCGGTCGGTAGCCTCCTCTACCCAGGATCAGCCCATGTCTTGAACTCTCCAGCAAGGCAGGAATCAACTCAGCCTGAACTGCAGACAGCAAATTAGAATAAACATTTCAAAGTTAAGGACAGAATACTTGGACTTGTGGGAACAATAATGTTGATCTTGTGTAATATGGCAATGCTCACACATTAAGAGGTGTGTCCCTGTTTCAACCTCCAAATGGCAGTGGTAAAAACAGGAGTTTCAGTTGTTTGACTCTGCCACTATTTATCAACCATTGCTTCATATCCTTTTGATACTTGCACCCTTTTCACCGGTCATCCCCTCTTCCGATGGGCAGAAGATACAAAAGCTTGAAAGCAAATATCTGCACCTTCCTACACCACCAGATTTAGGAATAGCTTCTTCGTCCCCCCCACTATTATCAGAGATCTGAATGGTCCTCGCATAACCTAAAGTGTAGGGCTGAGCTTCCAACGTACTGCATTGTGGACCTTGGGTGCTTCCCTGTAACTGTAACACTATAATGCTGCAACACTATATTCTCCACTCTGCTATTTTTCTCTTTGTACTACATGTGCTGATTGGTCTTATGCAAGGTATGATTTGACCGGAGAGCAGGCACACAAAAGTTTTTCACTGTGTCTCAGTACACGCAACAATAATAAACCAATACCAATGATGCCCAATAAAAATATACTAATCTTTGATTTTAAATTTTCAAATGCCCTAACACTTTTTTTGTACATGCAAGTCAGGCAGATGGGAGAGATCCAGATTTACACTTGCCATTTTCTGATATCCCAACATACAAGAGGATAAATCATCTCTTTGGAATCCCAAATAAAATTAAAATACTCAGCAGGTCAGGCAGAATCTGTGATGAGAAAGAATTAACCCTTTTGTGCAATGTCTCTTCATTGGAACTAGAGAAGTGAGAGAATAAGTGTTTTAAATTTGCAGAATAGGGGTGGGATGAGTTGAGGGAACAAGGATTATGTCTGTGATACAGTGGAGACCAAAGTTGCCCAGCTAACACAATGGTTTCAGTGCCATCTCTTCAGACAGTTCTCAAGTTACATTCTGAAATTGCAAGATATATTTTCTCCTTTCTGGAAACTTCTCCAATTTAATTCTCCAACTATACCCCACTCAGTAGGCATTGACCATTCATAATTATATTTAGGAATGTAATTCAAATATGTACGAACTCAACCAACATACCTACCTAGAACAGAAGATGGAATTATCTGAAAACTACTGAAACATATCCTATGAGTCAAGAGTGTTTTATTGTCATGTCCTGGATAGAACAATGAAATTCTTACTTACTGCAGCACAACAGAATATGTCCAGTTTTCAGGCTCCTGTTCCTTCTTCCCGATGGCAGTGTTGAAATGAGTGTGTGGCCAAGAGATTACATTTCTACCATGCTTTTAATGTTGCAAGAAACCCCAAGGAATTGCACAGGGGTGCAGGAATCAAACAGTGACACAAAACAAAGGAGGAGATACTGAGATAGTTGACCAAGTTGTGGACAAGGAGACAGTCTTAAAGGATCTTGTTAAAGACGGAGAGAAAAGTACACAGGCAAGCAGAGTGATACAAGAATGGGATTCGATAACTTTGGTCCTCCACTGTTAGAAGCATGGATGGCAGTGGTGAAAATAACGTGGAACAGCTCAGGTAAGTTTACAGAATTTGAGGAGATTACAAGAATAGGGAAGGGAAAGACCATAGAAGGGTTTGAAAATAAGGACAGGAAATTTTAAGTTGAGCTGCCCCCCCCCCCCCCCCCCCCTAAATTGTGCCCCTCCCATGCTTTGATTGCGATTTCCGCTCATGTACACCTCTATCAAATCACCTCTTAAACTTTGCTTGCAAGGAAGACAACTTCTCCAGTATACCCATATAACTGAAGGTCACTAGCTCTCTCAAGGACTAAATATTATTTCTATCACATAACACCAACATACCTGGGAAAAAAGAACGGATACCATTTGCTTGAAGCTTTTGAATTAGTGTAGGGTGGATTCCTGGGACATCATCAACAGCTCTAAGATTCTGCTTGATGTCTTTGTTAACCAATGTGGGTTTGGAGAGCCACTGGGGTAAGACCCGCTGAACCTGGGGAAGACATAATAAATTTAGGTTGACAACATAGTACAATCATGGTTCAATTTCTATGTCCTAAGTATTTACCTTAATCCAGCATTACCATATGTCTCCAGATCAAGGAGGTTCAAATATGTGTGACACCAGACAGGTTTGAAGGAAGTTGCACCTTTGGTGTTGTCCTCTTCAAACATACCACAACAGGTATGTGTATCATATACATTCAGAGTCATGCCCTCTCTATTGGTTCTTCACTTGTAGTTGAAGTATATGCAAAAATTAAATTCATAGCAAATTCTCTACTGTCCCATCAAATGTTCCCAAGACAAGTACAGCACTGATTCAATATAACACAAAGCTTCCTCTAGCCTGACCCATCATCTTTTCCAGCATGGGTTAAGTAATAACATTCAATGTGCTTTCCCAATCAAAACTCACAAACAGAAGACATAGGTTTAAGGTGAAGGGGAAAATAGTTAATAGGAATCTGAGGGATAAAATTTTCACACAAAGGGTGGTGGTTGTATGCAACGAGCTTCCAGAGGAGGTAGTTGAGGAAGGGACTATTGCAACATTTAAGAAACAATTGGACAGGTACATTGGACAGGTTTAGAGGGATATGGGCCAAATGCAGACAGATAGGATAAGTGCACATGGTAAATGTTGGTCGGTGTAGGCAGTTTGGGCCGAAGGGCCTGTTTCCACCCTGTATGACTATAAAAAGATTGGAAAAACGAGACATAATCTCAATCATGCATAGAGCACACTAGCAACATATGGAATCAGGTAATATAAACTGTCGATTCTATTAAGGCACTGCATATTTTACCACTGTGTGCAGTGCATGTTGAATCAAATATCCTGCACTGTATGGACTTTGGTGAGACCATGGCAACAATCCATTTTTCATATAATAAAATGAAGTAATTGAGAGAAGCAATATAGGGAAGGTGATGTGTTGCATATGAATGTGAGGAAGTTTAGCACGATCCATGATGACTACAGCTACTGCAAGTGTTGCAACTCCAGGATTCTGGGAAAACATGAGGTGGAAATGTTACCCAGAGATGTTGCTCCACTAGGCAGTCAAACGTAACAGGAGCTAATGACACTCCGCTTGTGCTGCCTTTTGGGACATGTCTTACTCAAAGACATGTCCCAAAAGGCAGCACAAGAGTGTCAGCCGCTGCCGTTGCCCAATAGAAGCTTAATTTTAGCAGCTCTTGTGGGCAAGAGTAGACACTCCAGGGAGAATGACAAACTGATCAGGACTTAGATGACAAGAAATGTCATCACCATAGGGCAGTGAAACTTTGCTATGGAGAACAAAGTCATTCAAGGCAGAGAACAATATAGATTTTTTGAATATTAAAGGAATCAAGGGGCAGAATTATTGCAAGATAGGAACACTGAGATAAAAGATTATCCATGATCTTCTTTAATGGCGGACAGGTACAAGGGCTGAATGTCAGAATCCTGCTTCTACTTCACTGGCTAACACTGTCCTATTGAACATTCCCAGGGCAAGAACAGCAGTAGTTAGATGCAGAGTAAAGCTCCCTGTAAATTGTCCTATCAAATATTCCCAAAGCAGGTACAACAAATGTTAAAGTGAGAATCTGACCATTGAAATAACAAATGTAGGGGTAATGTATTATTAATTATTCCTTCTCTCCAGAGATGCTGCCTGTCCCGCTGAGTTACTCCAGCATTTTGTGTCTACCTTCGATTTAAACCAGCATCTGCAGTTCTTTCCTGCACATGTAGGGATAGCACAAATATGATATAAAAAGTAAAATTCTATCATTCAAACGTGCTCAGGAATCAAATATTCCTGGCCTGGGCAATTTCGGTAACTCAGGTTGATTATTTTCAAACTTTTTTCAGAATTTTATTTACCTTTTCAACCTTTTTCTTCTTAAAGCCTCCAAGGATGGCGAATGTGGACGTGGAAGCGGCTGATGTTTGATTCTCATTATGAGCACTTTCTTCTTTCAATTCAAGCTGATCTGCTTTCCCCAAATCTTCATTCCCCTTCTCTTGCGACTTAATTAGTTCCCCAGATACATCCAAAGGACTTGCCTTATCATCAGTAGTTTCATCTGAAGTGGTAAATCATGAATTGGAATATGAACCAGATATGTCAGCATGTTACATCAAAACAATTCAAAAAAGATGTTTCATGCAATCAGTGTAAATTTTGAATTGCTCTGCCATATTGACAAACAGTTGCCATTCTGTACATCGTTGAGATATGTCACTGCAAAATCTGTTTTGCTCATGGTATGAATGTTGATTAAAGACACCAGAAGAACTTGCTCCTCCTCAGCAAACCAGGATCTATCACATCCACCCGAACTGGCTGGTCAAACTATGTTCCTTGATTGAATGGGGACTCCAGAGACATCAGGAAACCGGGGGAGGGGGGGTTAGTGCGAGGAATGATGGTGGTGGGAATAATGGCAGAGGTGTGTGGGGTGAGACAGTCATCTAACAATTAGGAAAAAATACAATGAATATCCTATTATATCTTGTTAATTTGCTTTAAAAGGCAAGGATTACTTGTCTTAATGACTACAGGCCTGTCACACTGACCTCTGTAGACACTTGAACTTGTAGGCTTGTGCAGGCCATGGCAAAAAATATCACAATCCTGTTTGTTGATTTTAGCTCTGCATTCAACACCATTGTGCCAGAGCTACTACACTCCAAACTTTCCGAGTTGACTGTGCCTGAACCCCTCTGTTGGTGGATCACCAGCTTCCTGACAGACAGTACGCAGCATGTGAGGCTGGGAAAACACATCTCGGACCCGCCAACGCTCAGAATAGGAGCACCGCAAGGCTGCGTACTCTCTCCTCTACTCTCTCTACACCAACGACTGCACTTTCACAGACACCTCTGTCAAGCTTCTCAAGTTTGCGGACAACACAAACCTGATTGGACTGATCCAGGATGGGGAGGAAGTATCACAGCTGGCGTCCTGGTGCCATTGCAACAACCTAGAGCTCAATCTCTTAAGACAGTGGAATTGATTGTAGACTTTAGGAGAGCTCCCCCTCCCCTCACCCCACTCACCATCAACAACACCACAGTCACATCTGTGAAGTATTTTAAGTTCCTGGGAACCATCATCTCCAAGGACCTTAAGTGGGGGACTACCATCGACTCCACAGTCAAAAAGGCACAACAGAGGATGTACTTCCTCTGGCAGCTGAGGAAGCACAATCTGCCAGACAATGATGGTCCAATTCTACACGGCCATCGTAGAGTCTGTTCTCACTTTCTCCATCATGGTCCGGTTTGGCTCAGCCACCAAGCACGACACCTGGAGGCTGCAGCGAATCGTCCGATCAGCTGAGGTTATTGGCTGCAACCTTCCCTCCATTGATGAACTGTACACTGCAAGGGCCAGGAAGCGAGCGGGCAAGATCATCTCTGACCCCTCTCACCCTGGCCACAAACTCTTTGAATCACTTCCCTCTGGAAGGCGACTCCGGACTGTCAAAGCTGCCACAGCCAGATATAAAAACGTTTTTATCCACGAGTAGTTGCTCTACTTAACACCAAAAATCTGTAGCCTCCCTTTGATCTGGTATTTTGTTGGTTCACATGCTTGATCAATGGTATTTTATCATGAATTTTTTATTATTATTAATGTTTAGTGTTTTCTGAGTCATTCGTAACTGTCACTGTATGTCATGTTGTTACTTGTGGGTGGAGCACCAAGGCAAATTCCTTGTATGTGAATACTTGGCCAATAAACTTACTTGCTTACTTACTTCACTTCTTTTAAGGACTTACATAGAAAATAGGTGCAGGATTTGGTCATTCGGCTCTTCGAGCCAGCACCACCATTCAACATGATCATGGCTGATCATCCAAAATCAGTGCCCCGTTCCTGCTTTTTCCCCACATCCCTTGATTCCATTAGCCCCCAAGAGCTAAATCTAACTCTCTCTTGAAAACATCCAGTAGAATTGACCTCCACTGCCTTCTGTGGCAGAGAATTCCACAGATTCACAACTCTGGGTGAAAAGGTTTTTCCTCATCTCAGTCCTAAATGGCCTACCCCTTATTCTTGAACCTGTGACCCCTGGTTCTAGACTCCTCCAACGTGGGGAACATTTTTCCTGCATCTAGCCTGTCCAATCCCTTAAGAATATTATGTTTTTAATCCCATTTCATCCTAAATTCCAGTGAATACAAGTCCAGTCTGTCATTATATGTCAGTCCCGCCATCCCGGGAATTAACATGGTGAATCTACGCTGCACTCCTCAATAGCAATAATGTCCTTCCTTAAATTAGGAGACCAAAACTGCACACAATACTCCAGGTGTTGGCTCACCTGTACAACCGCGATAGGACCTCCTTGCTCCTAAAATCAAATCCTCTCGCAATGAGAGCCAACATGCCATTAGCTTTTTTCACTGCCCGCTGTACCTGCATGCTTACTTTCAGTGAATGATGTACAAAGACACCCAGGTCTCGTTGCACTTCCCCCTTTCCTAATCTGACACCATTCAGATAATAATCTGCCTCCCTGTTCTTGTCACCAAAGTGGATAACCTCACATTTATCCACATTATACTGCATCTTCCCACTCACCCAACCCATTCAAGTCACCCTGCAGCTCATAGCATCCTCTTCACAGCTTACTCTGCCAGCCAACTTTGTGTCATCCGCAAATTTGGAGATGTTACATTTAATTCCCTCGTCTAAATCATTAATATTTTAAACTTTTAAAGTTTAAATTTTGTTAAAATGTATCGTTACAGTTTAATGTAATGTTAAAATTTTAAAGTTTTAGGCCCTGCATTCAATTCACTGGATTCACAAACTTTTTACACTATATCTATCAACAACCTAAGAGGAAACCCAGTAGCATTTGCGCATTGATACATGTATTTATCTTTTCTTTCTGCTTCATCACCACTGATCTTGATTATTTCTGGAATAAGTTCTCAGTACCAAGACCTGCATCACCACCTTGCTTGGGCTTTGGTTTTCTTCCTCTTTCCTTGTTGCCTCTCGCCAGGTGCTTTGTCTTCTTTCTGCCTTCTTCTGAAATTCCTGCCTCTTCCTTTGCTTTCCTTTTCCCTTTTCTGTCTTGTACACCCTCACTTTCCTTGTTCTCTCCCTTTTGTTCATTTGTGGTACCAGTCTTGATTCCTAGCTGCTGTTGCCTGACTTTGGCTTCTTGGTGAAGCTTCTGGAGTAAAATTTGGGATCGGGATTTATCATTGAGATTGTTGGTGGGTTCATCATCACCCAGATACCTAGAATTCAAAAGAAAAAGGAAACAGGTGTTATTAACCAGTCAACAGCTGCTGTAGATGAAAATTTACACTTCTACATCCAGCTGTGAACAAGTAGATTTTCACATCAGTCGGGAATCTCCTGCCTTGCATTTGTATGAGTAATGTAGATTCCTTGACAAAGCACTTCCACACTTTGCTAAAGTAACCTGACACTAAAAAAAAATTCTACAAAATAAGATTAATACATAATCACCTATCAACATCACAATCATCTTGACCTTGTTTCCTTACAATAATTCATTACCTTCCCCAAAATATTTGGGGGGTTTTCATAGGTGTTAAAGTGCAATTAGGAAGCTGAATGTCATCCTTTCAGGCTGCGCAGGATGAGGAAACAGCACCCTACAGACAGCACGTTGCTGGAGATCATACATTCTTGGAGCAGAATATGGCCATTCGGCCCATCATGTCTACTCCGCCATTCAATCATGCCTGATTTATCTTTCCTTCTCAAGCCCACTCTACACGTAGTTTTTTAAGAAGGAACTGCAGATGCTGGAGAATCGAAGGTTACACAAAAAAGCTGGAGAAACTCAGCGGGTGCAGCAGCATCTATGGAGCGAAGGAAATAGGCAACGTTTCGGGCCGAAACCCTTCTTCAGACCACTCTACACATAACCTCCTCCCCAATCCCCACCTCTCCCTTACGCCTTTGCCACACTTCCCACCAAGCACCATCACCTTAAGCCTCCCTTCACCACCCTCCCCCCTTTCCAACCCCCATTTCCCCTCCCTCCCACGTGAAGAGGGAGAAGCCCATTCGCACCTGTTAATACAGAACAGCGCCATGGACACGCGGCTCGGCCTAGTCCCGTCACCCGGCAACCAGACGGAGCACACGGCGGCGCATTCTGTGACGTCATCGCGAGCGACCATATGTGCCCCCCCCCCCCCCCCCCCCTTCAGGGAATGGAGTCAGGACAGTTCGGCGCAGCGGCAGCGCCCCCTACTGCTGGGAGTGACTGAGAGAGCGCCAGTGCTCTGCCGGAGGAGGGGGATGTCGATACATTTCCCTTCCCTAAGCACCACATGGTAGTTAATGAACAACCAACTCAGTTCATATATATTGCTTCAGCTACGTATTGGGGAAAAAAACGGTTCCCACTCACACGGAGGATTTTCCAGCACTGTTAGTGTGAAAATTACATGCTATTTTTCAGCCCATATGTTGTCATTGTCTTGTTGCATTTAGGTAAATGGGAATTACATATTTCTTGCATGCAACAAGACCTAGATTGAAGTAAGGATGGCCTTCGTGTTCCAGCATTTAAGTTATCTACGCAGTAGACGTGCAATTCTAATACATTTAGTAGTTCTCGTTAGCTGCCGTCTCCCTAAAAAGGAGAGGGTTTAAAATGAGATGATGGGCGGTTGAATTGCATTGTGTAATTGAAAGACTTGTATATCAAATTGAGCAAGCAACATTCGTGTATGTTATTGAGGGTTGTAAGTGCAAGCAGTTCAGATAAATAAAGGTGGAATACTTGTATTCAGAGGCGATGAGCCAACAGATTGTGAGAGGGGACCGAGGTGCATCGAGTAAACGTCCTGGATAGACCGAACCAAAGGTCAGAGACTGAACTGAGCACAGATTCTGATTTTGAAGCACGTATTTTTAAAGTATCACATTTAATCGCAAAGATGGTAGAATGGTCAAACTTCACAATCGTTATCTTCATAAAAAAGCAATGGAATTCTGATCACTTTCATTATTGGAATTAATCTAGTCTGGGCAAACTGAACCATGGACTGGCTTGACATCCAGGGCAATCTTCAAGAGCAGCTACATCTAGCTACAAGCTAGATATTTTCCCACAATGGGGAAGAGTTGGGAATGTAAACCAGACCAGCCTGGGGGACAAGAGAGCAGAGAGAAGAGCATATGGCAGATACCACAGGCCATTAAAATAATTGAAAACCGGAGGGAAATACATTATACATAGAAAACACATATGTGTGTGTGTGCGTATATATATGTATATGACATGATGTGCTGAATGGTCTCTTCTCATTCTGTGATCCTATCCAGTTTGTCAGTTCTAGTTGACAAGTTATATATGTTTTTGGCTCCCATAATCTTCTTGCTAGGCTCACCAGATTTACCTTCTGCTGTTTTTCCAGAGGTCAGAGACCTTTAGCTCATCACAGCACTGTCTAAATACACTGAATATTTCTCATGGAAACAATTGCTATCATGGAAACAGAACAGTCCATTATAGTTTGATCACCTCTTCACCTTTACATTCCATTGTTTTGGTTATGTAGCTCACCTGGGTTTGACTTTGTGCATTGTACACTGTATTTGTTTGGGCATGTTAAACATGGCCTTATTGAGAGTCCCAAAACTTCAATTTTCTTGCTTCAACATCCAGAGGTTGAGTTAATTCTGCCTTTCAGCCTTGACTCCATCCATTGTACTCTCTCTGATCCATCATCCCGGCGCGAGGGCCTGAGCATCGGGCCGCCCATGGCGGCGACTGCGGGTGCTCGGGAGGCCCCGACCACGGGTGAACATCTGGGAAGATCGGCGGGGAGGCTGGCTGGATTATGGTACCTTCCTCAACTTTGGTGCCACTGTGCTGTGTTGTGGTTATGTTGTCATGGACTTCTGTGTTTGTGCTTTTTTTTTAATTTGAATTTTTATTTTAATATGTTTATTTATTATTTATTATACTTGACTGTAAGGAAAATTCATTTCGTTGACTCTAATATGAGATAATGACAATTAATTGAATACAATACAATATTCTGCTCCAGCAAACGCAGCGCATTAGTCCGTCTGCTCACTCTAGCAGATGTCTGTGCTGACAAGTGGATGCAAAGGCTCCCTTGTAATTGAACAAACCCAATAGGCTTTAGACAGATTTGTACAACTGGACATGGTAACAGGTGTAATTGTTCCATTTGTTATTTGCAAAACATTCATCGGAAAACACACTAACCAAGCGTGAACATTAGAACCACTTCAGCATATGAGATTAATGGGTACCTGTGATGATGTCTTCTCCAAGCCTGTTAATATCACCATATCTCCAAAGCAGTAACATGTTTGTTTCCTTCCCAAAATGAACACCAATTTTACAGCATGTGTGATTATTGACCATGTTAGATGTGACCCGATCTGATAATTTTTATGCTCACTCGGCGGCTGTGTTCTATTGCCCGAGAGATGCAGTGCCCATTTCATAACTTACTGTTACTTCCTCCAAATGCTTTCTTCCAAAAGCCTTTATGAACACCACAATGACAAGATGAATTCCCACATTGCCTTCCCTACTGTGCCAGAAATTTCCTTTGGTTTCTGTTCAGTATTTCTTGAGTTTTCATTGATAATGAAAACTCCACGCATTTATTATATTGTAAGGGTTTTCTTCAATTCCACAAAGCTTCTGGCTTACCACCATTTGTGAAGTAACCGCTTTACATAGAATTTAAATCAAAAATGGAAACTGAACATAACAGTAGCCGCAACACACAGCCTCACAGCATTCTCCCCCCTAGTATGCGTCCTCTCCCTCTCAGTTGCTTGCTTTGTAACTTATTTTATATCCATTCTAAATTTTCACACCAAAGATGCAAAATTTTGGAATGAGACTTAGTGGGAGGTTCAATGTCTATCTCGCTGGTATTTCCTCTAAAAAGCCAGGTTGTTTGGTCAGGTGGGATTCTTTCACTTTATATCATAAACTGCTGGTTACTAGGTTAATATTCAATCACCAGGTTTACTCACTGCAATCAATTCCAATGCTTAACATGAAAAGGATAGACACTGTTGATGTTCAGTTCAAAGACCTCCAGGGTTACGAACCTTTTGACTGTTCTGAAGTCCCCAGAACAATCAAAGACCAAAAAAGCAAGACTGCCTGCTGGAGGTCATCTAATGAGACCTTCAGGAATATGTCCAGCCAGAGTTGGCAAGTCAAGGGATGCCTGAGGATGTAGGCATTGGAAACGTCATTCATTGTTATTTGCGAGAGGTAAAGAAGTGATGAACGTTGATTGCACAATAGTAGATAATATAGTTAAAGTCCAGTAGTCCCAAGGGTCGATGACTTCAACCTTTACCAATTTGCACATTCCTCTGCAGTGAAACAACATACACAAAACTGAGGCAATAGATTGTTGTTGGCTGTCCATGGAGGTCTCGTTGCACCACCACTTCTCCATGGGTAGGTTGCCCTCTCCCTAATACAAACTATTTCCCAAGGTAATCAATGTGATATCTCCATGAACATTTAGCCCAACGGTCTGATCTTTGGAAACGGTCTATAGCTCAAGGGTAGACACAAAATGCTGGAGTAACTCAGCGGGACATGCAGCATCTCTGGAATGAAGGAATGGGTGATGTTTCGGGTCGAGATCCTTCTTCAGACAGATGGGTTTGGTACAGGTCTGGGTGACATACAGAAGTGATGCATACAATAAGATAGGTTAATAATCATTGCAGAATATTTATGCTAACGCCGTGCAGTAATGAGCACTGCAGTAGTTTCACCCTGAATCACTTGCACTGCAGATGTAACATTCATACAGTATTAAAACCTAATAGAAATACTTAGTGTGCAAGCAATTTGAGATAAAAAGACACTTTGCAATAAATACACAAATGACAATTGCTGAATTTAAATTTATTGTTAATATAAATTAATGACATGATGTAGAGAATCTCACCGTGGCCCGTGAGCTATTAGTACTACACAACTAACAAAACTATTACAGGAACGATCACGGGGGTTGGTTTGCATCACAACCTAGGCAAAGGTGGTTTTATTCCAACCAACATCACAAGCATCGAGGTTTTGGAAGACGATGTACATCCTGTAAACCAAACAAAGAAAAAATTAGAAAACATCCCAGACAAGAATGCCTCCACAACTAAAGCAGGGTGGGATCAAAAATTAAATCTGGTGCTGTCTGTAAAGAGTTCGTACACTCTCCCAGTGACCGCGTGGATTTTCTCCGAGATCTTCGGTTTCCTCCCATACTTCAAAGACGTACAGGTATATAGGTAAATTGGCTTGGTATAAATATAATTTGTCCTTAGTGTGGTAGAATAGCGATAATGTGCAGGGATCGCTGGTCGGTGCGGACTTGGTGGGCTGAAGGGCCTGTTTCCACGCTGTATCTCTCAACTAAACTCAATAAACTAAGATATGCCATTTGCTACCACTTTCCAAACCACAGCACCACCCCTGCCCTGTCCCCTGCATTCCCCATGACCAACAGGGCTTCTTCCTTGAAGCCATGGCTGATCCTTAAACCTTTTAATTGTGATGGGTTTTCTGCTATTTTGAGATGATTAACTGGACTGAAAGTAAGCATGCAGGTACAGCAGGCCGTGAAGAAAGCGAATGGCATGTTGGCCTTCATAACAAGAGGAGTTGAGTATAGGAGCAAAGAGGTCCTTCTGCAGTTGTACAGGGGCCTAGTGAAACCACACCTGCTGTATTGTGTGCAGTTTTGGCCTCCAAATTTGAGGAAGGACATTCTTGCTATTGAGGGAGTGCAGTGTAGATTCACGAGGTTAATTCCTGGGATGGCGGGACTGTCATATTTTGATAGAATGGCGTGGCTGGGCTTTTATACTTAGGATGAGAGGGGATCTTATTGAAAAATAAGAGATTATTAAAGGTTTGGACACGCTAGAGATAAGAAACATGTTCCCGATGTTGGGAGAGTCCATAACCAGGGGCCACAGTTTAGGAATAAGGGGTAAGCCATTTAGAACCGAGATGAGGAAAAACCTTTTCACACAGAGAGTTGTGAATTTGTGGAATTCTCTGCCTCGGAAGGCAGTGGAGGCCAATTCTCTGGAGGCTTTCAAGAGAGAGTTAGAGCTCTTAAAGATAGCTGTGTCAAGGGATATGGGGAGAAGATAGGAACAGGCTACTGATTGTGGATGATCAGCCATGATCACAGTGAATAGTGGTGCTGGCTTGAAGGGCCGAATGGCCTACTCCGGCACCTATTGTCTATTGGACTGAAAGCAGAACTCTCTACTAGTGCACCCTCAGGAAAAGGCAGACATTAGTCTAGGTTGGAAGCTGCAGATATTCTCCCAGATTCAGTGCAAGGAATAACCGTTAAGTGAGGAGAAACTCGCTGCCACATTCAGTCTCATCCAACCCATGCAAAGAGCCTTACCTTTTGGGAGAAATGTGCAGGTGTTTGTTCACCAGGTCGAACAGCAGGGGCGTGTATTGTTTGTTCTGCTTGGCACCAATTTTGCCAATGCTGGAGAGAGTGGCAAGAGCGCAGGGCTCTGTGGATCCGCCAAAGTGCATTATCTGGTCGGGCACAATGTGCACTGCTATGTACTGCAAAACACACAGAGCGCATTGTGACTTCCAAGCTCTCAGCTCACGCAACTACAGTACAGTGGATGCCCACAGGACAAGGGCATTGCCACAGTGAGATGCATCAACACGATCCAGAGGAAAACCTGCCATGAGCCCCATTTCTTCCTGGACCCCCGTCATGACCCCGGATCATTCGATCATGGTCACTGATCTCACTCCTGTCACGCTCCCCCTCCCCAATTATACTGTCCACGTCTAACCCTATAGCTGTCTCATCCCACACTCACACCCTATTTTGATCATCACCTTCATCTCCCACCCTGGTCTCCTGCTCCACACTGAACCACACTGCCTTGCCCCATTAGCTGAGCGTGACAATGCCAATGCCCCCACAGGCATTTAAATTGCAGACTCTAACCCATGCACAGCCCTGGCAGCATAGAGGCAATGCTCTGGGATGGAGGAAGAAGGAAAGTTCATTAGGTAGACCACTGCCGACCATTCAGACCCTTAACTCTGTCCTCGTGTTCAATGTGCATGCACGACTATCTTGACTTTCCTATCTTGGCTCAATGGGCGCAGATCTTTGTCTCACCAAAAGTTATCTTTCCGTACAGAAATTATCAACTCACCATTCTGGAATTTCAGCACCTTTCTTTGGGAATGAGAAAGTTCCCACAGGTTAATCATGTGCAGATATTTCCACCCACTGTGTAGGTTACCACACCAAAATAAGCAGTCAGAATCAGGACTGAGATGACACACAATTTCTTCACAGACAGAGCAGTAAACCCTTGAAATTTACCATCCTAAAAGGCTTTGAGAACGAGGGAGAGATCGGTAGAATTTTTGATAGTAAGGAATTAGGATTATTGCTGGGAAAATGGCAATGAGGTCAAAGATGTGCTCTTTTTGAATGATGATGATGTGGATACGAGGGGCCCAAATGACCTACTGCTACTTCTGTTCATATATTCTCACTTCGGGTGATGGGGGGGTTGAACTGTGCATGTTTTATCATTCAGGGCTTTAGCCATGCGCTGCTGCAGTGCTGCAACAGTGGGGAGGAGTGGCAGGGCCCTGCATTGGCACAACATCACCACCAATCAGACTGCACATCTGCGGTATCGGCATGGATTGGATGTAACTAGACAGCTGTGGCCGGTGACAGACAAGGGGAAGTCAGGCAGCCACTCCCAGCATTCAGCCAAGGATAATCAGCTGCTCCCTGAAGTAGGTCAGCCACTGCACCACATCCGAAGCACAAGTGAAGCACTGTATTTCTACAGCAAACAAGATGTATGCGTGGGACTGGTCACTGTTCAGATTCAGAGGAATTTATTGGCAAATGCATCAGGGTGCAAGGAAATTCCTTGTTCACAATGAATCTCACAGAGTAAACAGCATACACGCAGTAATGATAAAAATAAGAAATACGAGTACAAAACAGCAAGATGCCGCATGATTGTAGTGCCAAAAATATTCAAGTACAATGACAGAATAACCGAATGAGGTAGAGGTACGAGTACGTGGCTGCATCTGCAGGAAGGGCATGTTTGGTTCAGGAGGTCAACAGCCGTGGGGGAAGAAACTGTTCTTAAATTTGGACATCTGAGTTTGCAAACTCCTGTATCTCTTCCAAAATGGTACAAGTGAGCAAGGAGAACATATGATGCACTTGTTGAAATGGGAGGTGGTGGAAGGAGGAGTGTGTAGATGAAGCTAGGCAGTCTTTGATTATCAGGCAGCTTCTATCCCAATGCATCGGGGATAGATTTTGCTCATGGCGGGAAGGGACACAACAGGGAGCACAGATTTTCCCTGGGTTTGTCCATTGGGGTTTATTCAGTTGATCTGTGATATTCCAAGCCAAGCAAGTCAGAGCCTGCACCAGGGGAACATCAACCAACACCAGGCAAAAAGCCCTGGTGTAAAATGGGACGATAGTAACATGGACCTTTGCGGGTGGGTCCCTTTAAAACCAGCATCTCTCAGATCTGCCTTCACACAATGAACACTGTGTACATCTGTACCAGTGGTGGAATTTGTTCCCCGCTCACGTAGCTCCCCTCAGAGAGAGAGTCCAGGACAAGGGCAGGAGAGATGCCGGCCGAGTCTGCTGCAAGATGTTCATGGGCTATCGCGTCAGACAGGAGAAACCAACATACCCAGTGACATTATCGATACTCTCAGCAGAATTAACCTGTGTCCATCAGTTAACATCCACACCTGCTGCATGGCCTGCAACATCCACAGAGCACACTAGGGACATCCCTAGATCCACAGGCATTTCAGTGGAACTATTACAGTTACTTGCATCTTACAGGGAAATTGTATTTCTTACAATACACAGCACTACACATTGGGAACCATTGACATTTTAACTCCCCATCCAACTCTGATCAGAGATCTGTGGCCTCTTGTACACTCACAGTGAGACCCCATACAAGCTTAAGAAACGGCACCCTGTCTTCCATCTGGGCAGCTTGCAGACTCATGGAATCAGTAATTAGCTCTGCAACTTAAAGTAACAATGTCTTAGTCTGTATCAGCTGTCCATCTGCCAGATTAGCTCAGCTCTTTTTTGTTTATCACTCTGGGAGTGGAATGCCCAAGATGTCCTGCTGGCCAAGTCTTTTGTTCTGCATTTCACAAAGCCTATATTCTATTATCTACGTTCTAACAACCGAGTATCCTGACTGGCCTGGTGCAGCAAGTCCAACGCACAGGAACACAAAAGGCTGCAGATTGGTTGTCCAATTCCTCTTCTCACTGCTACCACCGTCCAGATGGTGTACAGAAGCTTTAAGTCCCATACCACCAGGTTTGGGAATGGCTACATTCCTACAACTATCAGGTTCTTGGACCAACCTGCACAACCTTAAGGTTGACAGAAAATGCTGGAGTAACTCAGTAGGACAGGCAGCATCTCTGTAGAGAAGGAATGGGTGACGTTTCGGGTCGAGATCCTTCTTCAGGCTGCACATCCTTAATCCTACCTCGCTAATGGAACACCGCAGACCAAGTCTTGCTTGTTTTTTCTAAGAGTGTTCTATGCTAATTTCTTATTTATGCACTTTTTCTCTTTCATTGTCTTACATTCTTGCACTTTGCGTTATTCCCTTTATCACATATCCGTACGATGTGGACAGCTTGATTGTAATCATGTATAGTTTTTTCACTGACTGGATAGCATGCAACAAAATGCTTATAATGTACATCGGTACACGTGACAATAAACTAAACTAAGTGCCACTGCGACCAAGATTTTCTTTGTACCTGGACTTCACTGTCCTTGCGCGTACAAAAATAAACTCAACGACTCAACCCTCCAACTGTTCTCAATCATTCATTGACCTGATAACCTGGTTTATAAGGTCATAGGAATAATGAGTAGAATTAGGCTATTTGGCCCATCAAGTTTACTCCGCCATTCAATCATGGCTAATCTATCTTTCCCTCCTAACCCCATTCTCCTGCCTTCTTCCCATAACCTCCGACACCTGTACTAATCAAGAATCTATTTATTTCTGCCACTGACTTGGCCTCCACAGCCATCTGTGGCAAAGAATTCCAGATTCACCACCCTCGGACTAAAGCCCATTGCCAGTTTTTACTCTATCCGAGACATCTCCCCTCCCCTATATTCCATACAGTTTTTAGAAGCTTCTTTTGTCTCCTGTTCAGTTCTGACAAAGGGTTTCAACGTGAAACATGCGCTCTGTTTCTGCTCCCATAGACAGGGCCTTGCTGCTAAGTAATTCCAGCGTTTTCTTTTTTTTTAGATTTCCGACATCTGCAGTTAAAAAAAAAATTACAAAGCCCAAAAGTATTCTTCCTAGAAATTTGGGAAATGGCTAACCAGTTTAAACACCTGGTGGAGGGAGGGGCTGATATGCTCTCTCTTCACATTGTGTTTTTGATTTTCTGTTTTTGGACTGAATTCTGTTTTTAGTTTGTGTCTCTGTGATGTCTTTATTATTTATTTTACTCTGATTATATGTTTATATTCCTGTTAATCTATGTAAGGCGTCCTTGAGATGTCTGAAAGGCGCCCAACAAATAACATTTATTATTATTATTCTCAAGGACATCGGGAAACACAAACATGCTGGCAAAAGTGTGCGTGAAACTTTATCACCCTACTTCACCCCTCATTCCTGCAACAACCCTCACACATTCAGTCATTACATTTCTCACCCGCCCACAATCAACCAAACGCCTTACAGTGCTTTTGTCCACCCAACTCGCTCCAACTTTCAAACCATGGTCTCCTTCACCCTGCACCATCTCACCCTCCATACCCTAACCTTACACACTATACACTCCCCTACACTTCCTCTCCCCTCGCTAAATTCCATCACCCTCCACCTCCCTCTCCCTTTTCCCCCTCTGCTGACCACCTTCCACCACCCTTTGTTCATTCCTTGGCGGCGCGACTCACCCGTTGCAGCGGCCCCTACAGCCTGTCTGTCTTTTTTTTATTTTTTGTCTAGTTAAATGTAGTGTTTGGGTGTTTTTTAATAGTATTTTTAATGTGTAAATGTGGGGGGCGGGGGGGGGGGGGGGGGGAGGGGGAAACTGTTTTAAATCTCTTCCCTGTCCGGGAGACCCGACCTTTTCCCTGTCGGGTCTCGGTTGTCGTTGGGGCCTAGCACCGTGGAGCGGCCTCCAGCCTGAACGACCCGGGGGCTCGGGAGACTACTCACCATCCCCCCCCCCCCGTGGGGGGAGCGGTGGTCCTGCTGCGACTCGACCCTGGGGCTCGGAGGCTCCAGCAACGCAGCCCAGGGTCCCAACGGGAGCTCCCCCCCGCTTCCCGGAGCTCCCGCAACGCTTCTCCAGCCCCTCGACCCCCGGGACCGTACATCACCCGGCGCGCTTCATGGCCGTCCCCCGTGGGACTCACCATCGCCCGTCCAACCTTGGACTTTCAGACCGGGAGCCACGGCCGTAAAAATCCCCCGCGCGGCCTAAAATGGCCGTGGGACTTATCACCCGCCCTGGGGCTTGGACATCGGGAGAGACACGGAGAACAGGGGAGAGAAAAGACTTGCCTTCCATCACAGTGGCTTCACTGTGATGGATGTTTGTGTGAATTTAATTATGTGTATGTCTGTAAGACAGTGTCTTTGTTTGTATGGCTGTGGAAACAACATTTCGTTTGAGTCTCACTGGGGCTCAAATGATAATAAATTTGTATTGTATTGTATTGTATTGTATCAAACTTCCCTTCCTACTCTCAACCCAGGTCCTCCATCCTACTTTCCCCCTTCTTCCTCAATCCTACTCCCCATCCCTTACCCAGCCCCCCTCCACCCCACCCCACGCATTTCCCTCCAATCCCCATACCACGCTCACTCCCGTTAGCCCGCCAGCCCGCCCAGCCCACGGATTCAGTCACTGCGCTGAACGAAGGCGGCCGAGGAGGGAGAGTAACTGCAACACCGGCCTCTACCTGCTTACCTCTTGCGGTTTTCCCAGCTCTTTGGACAGTAGACTGGTGAGCTCCTCTCCCAGCACGTCCGGGATGTTGGAGCGACTCAGATTCGTGTTGAGGACAAAAGTCGGCATCTCCGCTGCAGCTCCACTCGATGAGACTGCGGCAGCACGTGGCTCAGCGCTCCTCCCACCGTTAGAGGGCGCGGTGCCTGGAGGACCACGTCTCCTCCCACCGTCAGAGGGCGTGGTGCCTGGAGGACCAAGTCTCCCCCCAACCGTTAGATGGCGCGGTGTCTGGAGGACCAAGTCTCCCCCCCACCGTTAGATGGCGCGGTGTCTGGAGGACCAAGTCTCCCCCCCACCGTTAGATGGCGCGGTGTCTGGAGGACCAAGTCTCCCCCCCACCGTCAGAGGGCGCGGTGTCTGGAGGACCAAGTGCAGATGCTGGTTTATCAACAATACATTAAGTGCTGCAGAAACAACCAAAGATCCCATAGCGGGACTTTTGGTGACAACGGGTCAGGCTGCATCTCAGGGGAACATGGCTAGGTGACGTTTCGGGTCGGGATGTTTTCTTTAGACAGTTTCAATTGTAACACACACCCCCTTCATAAAAAAATGTTTACATTTAAATAATCTGTTGGACATAACAGTTCTGTTCGTTCAATTCTGTGTATTCAGTTTGTTTACTGTTTTTTCATGTTATCTGGATCACTGTATCTGGCTGGTGGTTTTATGTCCTTTCTACTTGTGATTTTGGTATTTATGTCCGCTTCATCTTTTAACTAATTTCTCTTGACATCTGGTGACATTGTGTGTTTTGTGGCATTGTTGGTGGCTAGAAGAGGCAGGACAAAGCCTGGGAAGTAATAGGTAGATGCAGATTTTGACAGCTAGATGGTTGGACACGGGCCAGAGTGGAAAAAGACAGGCAATGTGAGACAGAATTATTGAAGGGTTGCGAATTGTGAGGTTAAAGGGAGAAATATAGGTGGAAGGGAGAGGGAAGAATTAGGTTCAAGTCCAAGTGGGGCACAGGGGAGAGGGGATAGGAGAAGAAAGGGGGAGGGGGGAGTTTGGTTAGTTACCTAAAATTGGAGAATTCAATGTTAATACTATTGGGTTGTAAGCTGCCCAAGCAGAATGTGAGGTGCTGTTCCTCCAGTTTGCATGTGGCCTCACTCTGGCAATGGAGGCAGCCCAGGACAGAAAAGTCAGTATGGGAATGTGAAGGGGAGTTAACAACTGGGAGATCTAGTAGGCCTTAGCAAGTGTTTGGTGAACTTGCAAAACACAAGTGTTTGGTGAAACGGTCGCTCCGATGTGCAGGATGCCACAGTATAGTGGAATGGGAGATGGGATAGAGGAGGTGCTTGTGAACATCTGCCTCTACTGAGGTCCCAGGATGGATGCGTCGGGGGAGGTATAAGGATAGGTGTTAAGTCTGAAGAAGGGTCGCGACCCAAAACGTCACCCATTCCTTCTCTCCAGAGATGCTGCCTGTCCCGCTGAGTTACTCCAGCATTTTGTGTCCACCTTTGATTTAAATCAGCATCTGCAGTTGTTTCCTACACACATCTCCGGCAATTACAGGGGAAACTACCTGGGGATGGCATGGTTTAGGTGGGAAGGAATGAATGAACTAATGAGTTGCAGACGGAACAGTCTCCAGGAAAGCAGAATGGGGTGGAGATTGGAAGAGGTGACATGTTATGGGATCACATTGGAGGTTGGTAACTAAACCAGGATGCACTAGGGAAAATTTTGCAGTCATACCATGAATATAGGCAACTATTATAAGGCAGTTATAAATGAAGAAAAGGAACTCACATACTTGTGTTGGTTAAAAATGTAAATTTATTAACAGTTATTCTTTTCACAATAGATTAAAGTCATAGTTTGACATAATGTACAATATTAACTAATAAACAGTAAACAATAAATATGGAACATAGATCAGAATGCACCAGGAGCCCGGTGATACAGCACTGTGATGCAGCCTAGCATTGATGGGAAAGTAGAAAGCCCACCTCCACTCAATACCCCATTCGAGTTGCTTTGAGGCGGAGAAGATCTCAAGAGAGATGACTGGCTCCCCAATACCAACTGCATCAATCTTTTATTTAATCAAATAAATAGACTTGAAAATGTCAGACAGGATTGGGAGCGCACTCCCATGACAAATAAATGGCTTAGGTTTCTGTCAAAATTAACCTGTTGAGCCTGGAGCTCAACAAGAAACATCATCAGAGTGCTCATACACTAACGTAAGTACTGAATTCTTTGGAAGGGCCTCCCTGAGTAGTGCCAATGTAAACTCAACATCTTAGGTTCATAAACGATTTACGTTGAGTTGTCGATGTGTCACATGAACCTGCACGTGCTGCAACAACCACAACTGCTGTTGGTGAAGAGAGAGACCAAGAGGAACAGAAACAGAAGTATGCTGAATAATCTTTCTCAATCTAAGTGGCATGGATGCATTATAAGCGATTACATTGAATGAATGATAGAAGGGACGTGGAAAAAGACATGTCCCAATTCTACTTATATATTATGAATAATGTATATTTTCTGAGAAAAGTTTTTGTTTACCTATAATTTATCGTAATTTCTCTATGTATCATTTATCTTCTCACTATTATGCCCGAGGTGGAGTGACATGAACACAGGTTGTTGCTGCAGTATGATTGGTAGGAATCATGTGCAGGCAGATAAAATTAGTTTTGCTCGGCATTATGTTTGGTGCAGACATTGTGGGCCGATAAATCTATTACTGTGCTGAACGTTTCTATGTTCTCACTCAGCAGGTCCGGCTGCATCTGTGAAAGGAATGGATAGGTGCCATTTTGGGTCGGGACCCTTCCTACTAGATGCTGCTAGACCCACTGAGTTACTCCTGCACTTTGTGTTTTACTCAAGATTCCAGCACCTGCAGTTCCTTGTGTCTCCTTAGTTACTTGCCAGGGCATGTCGGAAGAACGTCTACTAACAAATACCAAAGATGCTACTTTATGGAGAACTAAGTGAGAGCAACTGATCATGTGGTGGACAGAAAAAGAGATTCAAATACATTCTTAGAACATCCCTGAAGAGATTGGGACACTTCATTGGGAACAACAAGCATTTGTTCAGATTGCCCTGTTTGCCATAAGTGCTTAAAAAGCAGCGCTATAGGAAGCTAGAATGGAGGAAACAAAGCAGGAAAGAGAGTCTTGAAAATCAAAAACCATATGCAACAGCATCTCTCCACATCTGTCCCTGTGTGGAAGCACCATTTGAACCCAGATTGGTCTAATCCACCACTTCCATACACATTGCAATATTATAGACAAATGTCTTATTCGTGAACAACAACAACTGGCCAGGGTATAAAATGCTTCTGCTCACTCTGAGACTGCAAAAGGCACTTTGGTTTTATGCCACGTTGATGTAGGCTTTTTGCGTTTCAAGTTGACAAGCCACGTCAACAATTCAACTGAGAACACATGTGAATCAACCCAGCTAACAGCAAAAGGTATATGCAGTCAAGCTACTTAGAACCTTGTATTTTTGGCCCAATCTGTTCAAATATATAACAAATCCAACATCCAGACCCTTTGTGCCTGGCCCTTTTGCGATTCCAGTTGTAGAAAACGTTTCCACAATGACAACTGTCCGCTGATTGGCTGGAAATTCAGCCAACATAGAGTTCGGAGGTCAGAGCTGCATCTCACCCTCCCGCTTCCAGCGGCTAATAAATCGCAGCTTTTGATGCCAACCTCTTACAATTTGGTAGCAATAACAAAGACCTCTGGAACGATCTGCGAGACCCTCCTGCGAATTGCTACCGAGCTACCTCCCATCCTCTTCCGGTTTATTTTCCGAAATTCTTCCGTGATTTGCAGAACGGTTTTCCCTTTAGTTTCCGGCAAAATAATGAAGACAAACACGGCAATGATCAAACAGTCGCCCAGGAATATCAGGAAGCAGAACGGGCCCAATCCCTCCTGGAAAAGCAAGAGAGCACAGGCTGAGGAAAGGCCGTCGTCTATGGAGCATCACTCAAACAAACATGCGACAAATTTGCCCCTCTGATTGCTCTTCACTATTATACTAAGGTCATCAGTTACTGAAAACCAGCCCATAGGGATAAAGATTTTGCATACATCCAAGATTCAACAAAGTTGGACAGAATAAATGGAATACGTCTTCTGGCTAAAGGATAAGTATTGGACAGCATACAAATACATGCAAAGTTGTTATGGAATTTGACTAAACAGACGCAGGGAGGATGAATGCCCTGGCTCAGGAATGGAAATCAGGGGGAGATGATCGTAAGGGGGCTGGCCATGCAGGACTTCTTTGGAATTCTCTACCCAAAAGAACAGCGGAGACTCAATCAATGAGTTTGTTCAAATGATTAGATTTATAAAAAAGTGAATGAATTGAGGGATATGGAGTCAGTGCAAGAACATGGTGTCAAAGAAAGCATTGTCATTAAAATAAGTAATTGAAACCATAGCAGGGGCATTATCAATGGTCCCTTACATAAGAAGAGAGGAATAGTATCTGAAGACTGGCAGGCATTTAGAGTGGTTCCTCTAATTAAGAGGTCACATCATTCAATTAGCTTAACAATGACAGGAGGTATAATGAAATCTTTAACTCAAAAATGATATGAAAAGTTAGAAACTGAAAAGGGATGCACATTTCTAAAAGGAAGGTTGTGCTTGTTCAACAGTAATCATTTGTTGACGAAGTAACGGGAAGAGCAGCTGAGGGTAACGGAGGAGACTTAATGCCAAGTGATGCAATCCGGGCGGCTTGCATAATAGTGTCTATGTATTGCAAATTACCGGCAAAATACATTCATTGCCTTACAGAGGATGGACTTTGAAGGCAGAGGGAATTGCATTGTTCTCCCAAGCAACCTCTCGGGGTCAGGGATGACTCCATCTCTGAGGTGGAACCAAAGCAGGTGGAAGGAACTAAGTAATTGAATGATAAAACAGGCTTGAAGGATTGTGTCTCGATAACCTTAGTTACCACTGGAACTATAGTCTCGATCCGAAATGTAACCTATCCATGATCTCCAAATGTGCTACTTGATTCAGAACATTGTGTCCTTACCAGAGTGAAGAGATTTCCTTTTCCAGGATTTATCTGTGTCCATACTTACCACAATAAATGGGAAGCTCATTCCCATGACGACGAGGCCCAGCCACTGGAAAGAGCCATTGATCATGAAGGCCACTGGCCGGTACGGCTGAGTAAAGATTTCGAAGGGAATGATTGCTGTCACACCCGCTGGAAAAGCAAAGAATCGCAGCATCAGTACGGACTGTCCAGGTGACTCGGCAATGCTGGCCATTCCACCTTCCACACCCTCCCTTCAATCCCCGCTCCTTGCCCCTGTCCTTTGCCTGAACTCACCAGGGCCAATGCCATAACTGAAAATATAGGCAAAGATGAGGAATATGCTGCAGTACGGCATCCAGGTGAACTGATGCTGCAACACAAGGGAAATCACTCATTAGCCATCATCAAACAGCTACGGAACAGCAACAGGTCATTTGGCCCATCAAAACCATGCCTGCTCCCATCAGAGTCATACAGCATGGAAGCAAGCCTTTGGCCCAACTTGCCCACATTGACCAACATGCCCCATCTACACCAGTCTTACCTGCCTGTGCTTGGCTCATAACCCTCTAAACCTATCCTATCCATGTACCTGTCCAAATGTCTCTTAACCATTATGATAATACCTACCCTAACTACCTCCTCCAGCAGCTCGTTCCATATATCCACCCATTAGTCCACTTCCTCTATTATCCAACTAATTATTCTCTCTTGTGCCTCCCCTCATTCCCTTTGGAAATCCTTCCGCCACCTAGTCCACTTTCTCAAGGGCAACTGGGAATGGGCAATTAAATGCTGGCTCACCCTGCGAATACCCTACCACTCCAAATTTTTATTCAAAAATCTTACAATCATGAATTCATTCATGCCCCTTAAAATATACCTGTACACCTAAAAAATCATTTCTATTACCTTCTCTAGGGCCTTGAGACTCTTTCAAAAGAGTGAATCTGTAGCCTCTTGTGTGTCCATTTTACATGCACATGTACCTAGGTCCCACTGCTCAGACATGCCTTTGGTCTACATCATCTCTCCTTCCTTCCACCAAACATCATGTTTCTCCCTATTAAATTCCACCTGCTGCTGCTCTGCTCCCTCTGTCAGCTTCTCCGTATTTTTGTTGCTTATACTATCCTCCTCCTTTCTATGTGCTGGCTTCTCCACATATTTGGAACTTTTACCTGGCTCAATTATGTTGACGATATTAATATGTGTCAAAGAAGATCTGGGGAGCACCAGGTTTTACCAAATGCAGCTGCAAATAGCATCAAAGTAAGGAAGGAGAATAAAAAATAAACGTTGGCATAGAGTTGGTCATAATACCTCAACCAGGCATGTTATGATGCCTGGCATGAAAACCCCTTTTACTGAATCCTGTATCCTGTCAGTGGAACGCATTGGTGCACAGATAGAGCAACATGCACACGAGCCTTGCAGTATTGTCCCATGTAACTAACTCACGTATTTCTGTTATTTAAAATATAAACCATTGGCACTGCCATTGTTCTTTTTCATCTATATTAAAGAAACTGGGGCTGCCAGCAACAATTTCAAAATATGTATAACATTAACCATGGCAATATTTTGTACTACAAAGAGATCAGTCGTAGACTGCAGCAGAATATTAACTGGCTGGTGGAACGGGTACCTATACGGAAGATTACAATTAATGTGGGGAAATGTCAGTCATGAATTTTAGTGGGAAGAATGGGGAGAGGCAATATAAAATAAAATATACTATTCTAACTGGGGTGTAAGAGCAGAGGGACCGGGAGAAATGTGTGCAAAAGTAATTGCAAGTAGCAGCGCAGGTTGAGTAAATATATACGCACACCACTCTGGGTTTTATCAATCGAGGCAGAAAATCTAATAGCAAGGAACTCCTGCTGAACTTGCGTAAAACACTGGTCCAGCTTCAAATAGAAGATTGTGTTCAATTCAATTCATACCACATTTTACAAAAATGTGACTGTTACAGAGAGTCCAGAAAAGGTTTATAAGAATATGTTGTGCATTGAGGGGTTACAGTTGCAAAGGTAGATAGGGGAACCTGGTGTTGTTTGAAGAGAAGATTGAGGAGAGATAGATAGAAGTATATAAAACAACAAGGGTCTGGACAGAATGGAGAGTGGGGGCTGTTACTTTAGTGGTGAGGTCAAGGACCTGTTATCACGGGTACAAGCCAAAGGGAAAGAGAATTAAGAGTGACATGAGCACAAACTTTTTTTATGCAGCATGTGGTTTGAATCTGGAACCACTGCCAGAAGATGTGAGGAGACAGGTTTCATTATGGCCTTCAAGAGGGAAGTGGATAAAGACTGAATAAATAGTTCCAAGCTATGGAGGGTGGACGTCGGTAGAACTAGATACTTGCCCCGATGGAGAACTGACATGGCCACGAAGGGCCAATTGGCCATTTCTGTGAGCTCTAACCATTCTAAATTCTCGGATTCCACGAATGGGAATTGCACAGGGTAATACTCACCTGCAGGGGCAGAGTGACGCACAGCAAGGCTGCCCAGAGAGTCATTAGGCCATATCCTTTCCACAACAAGGCCTTTCGCCCATCTCGCTCAATGAACAGTCCCTGTGCAAAACAACAATAGGACTTCAGATGCTTCAGTGGAAGGCGAGCTGAGAGTGTGAAGCTGCCCCCAACACCACCCACTGTGGCCCCTATCTCCTGCCCACAGTACTTACACTGATCACTGATGTGAGCAGCAATGTGGCACCTGCCCCCACCACCACGTATGGTATTGTCCAGTCAGGAATTCCGGCTTCCTGGAACACCTCAGAGGAATAGAAATAGATCTAAGGGGCAGAAAGTCAATAAAGTCAAGATTCTCATTTCATCGACACAACACACACTCAGTCACACTGACTACACACGCACAGTCACATATTCCCCCCTTACATTCGACCTCTCAAACTGCAATACTTCTCACTTGCTTGGATTAAACTCCATTTGCCATTTCTCCACCCATTTCTGTGGTTAATCCATGTCTCCCTCTATACTTTGTCAGCCTTCCTCAATGTCCGCAACAAAAAAAATCACGTTAACTTACTTACCATCAAACCACAGAGGTCCCAGCACAGATGCTGGCAAAGCTCAGCTAGTCACAGAGCTCCAGCCAGATTAATACTTTCCCACCACTACTGTCCATGTGTTTGTGCTTGTTCATAGGTGATAGGAACAGAATTAGGCCATTCGGTCCATTGAGTCTACTTCGTCATTTAATCATGGTTGTTCTATATTTCCCTCTCAATCCCATTCTTCTGCCTTGTCCTCGTAACCTTCGACACCATTACTAATCTGTCGATTTCTGTTTTAAAATTAAATGAATGGCAATGAATTCCATCGATTCATCTGTGGCAAAGAAACTCCTCATCGTCTCCTTTCTAAAGGTATGTCCTGTTTGTGTGTGCTTGTGTGTGCCTCTCTGCCCATGTGGATTTATGTATGTGCTTGTGTCCTACCTCAGCCTGGCTCTTCAACCCCCGCATTAAATGAAGCACATGCCGGTTGATAACTCGCTTCGCCACTCACCGCATTGATGCCACACAGCTGCATTGCAACAGTCAGCATAATGTTGGTGATGAGTTGCCACCGCACCGAGCGATCCTGGAACAGCTCCCGGGCGGTCTTCAGTCGCTCGCCTTTTGTTGCAGCTTGTTCCGCCTCCATGTCCTGAACCTCCTCACAGAAATCTCCCTGACCCCATAGTCTTCTGAGCGCTGTGATGCAACACATCGATGGAGGCACAAGTTTCATAAATCGGGACGGGGGGAAACCGAAAGCCGCAGCGGAAAAGTCCATACTGGGGAGCCTGAATAGTCCCGGCTACACAGTCCGTTTACTTCCACATCTCTATCCCCTGTTCTGTCCTCCCATCACTGGCCTCAACTCTGGACTATGTCTCATCTCTGATTCCTCCCAAACCACTCTGCCTCTCTCCCACCCCCCTAAAACCTATCTTTGGTCATCTGCCCGAATATCTCGTTATGCGTATTGAGAGTCATTTTTTAAATCTGATAATGGTCTTGTGAATGACCTGCTCTGGTTCCTCAATAGGGCGCGTGGATTGCCACAGAACCCGGTGGATGCAGCGCAGCCATTCGCGGGGGTTCTAAACAAAAAGTGCCTTGGTTCAGAGCTGACTGACCCTGTCTTAAGTTTCACTCTCTGGCCCTTGTGGATTTATTGAGGTCAGCCGGTGGTCGCAGGAACGAACCTGCTGCCATCGGGCCAATTGACTATTTTGGCAGCAGCAACATGCAGAGCCCCAGTCACAATAGAGAACAACCTCTCCGCCTCTACTCACCGTCCATACACAAGTCTTTATTCCCCTTGTCGATCAGCAAGTACCGGGGGCTCTCTGGGAACCAGGGCAGGAGGATGAGCTGGATGAGAGCAGGGATTCCGCTGAAGGCCAACAACAATGGCCAAGCTGTCTCTGTGCCCAAAATCTCCCTGTGGAAGGTCAAGTGTGAGCATGCAACAGACAAGAGACATCAATGGCAGTAACCAACATGGACCAGAGTCATCCAATCAGTACTACTGGAAGACATAGTCATTGCAACATTAACTTTTATTGACAATGCACTTAACTATTTTTCATTTACATCTAAATTTAACAAATATCTAAAACCAGTAAAGTAGAAAGTAACACTCTCCAAACAAATATTTTAAAAAAAACCACACACACTGCTTTATCTAATTTAGATGCAAGTTGAAGTTCCGGCGAAACAGTCAGAGTATTGATTATAGAAGTTGGGAGGTCATGTTGCAGTTCTTGGTTCTTGGTTTCTTGGTCCTCCAAAATATTCCAAATGGAATTTAAACTGGAGGTGGTGAAGGGAGGGCTTAAGCCAGAAAGGGTTATTGGGAAGAGTTATTTTAAATTTAGTTGCATCTTGTTGGGTAACTAAAGTTGGGTGGAGATTATTCCATGCTTTAATTGTGCGGGGGAAGAACGAATTGCTGTACACATCTGGCTTTGTAGCTGGGATCACAAATTGGATCAAATGCCCTCATCTGCTCCTAATTGGTTTGGGTTTGGTGTAGGTCTTGTAGTCTATGTCGAGCTGACCATTTAACATTTTGTAAAAACAGGTCAAACGGTGAGCTTCACGTCTGTCTTGGAGAGGGTTCCACCACAGAGAATTCAGAAGTTTTGTGACACTCGCTTCTCTCTCATAGATGTTAGTAACAAATCGAGCTGCCTGTCTTTGGACACGTTCGATGGAAGAAATGTTTTTATTTGGGTATGGGTCCCATGCTGCAACTACGTAGTACAAATGAGGTCTAACGAGGGTGAAGTATAGCTTCTCCTTGACAGAAGTTGAACAATGATGAAAGTTGCGCCTCAGAAAGTTTAGGACACCTGTGTCTTTCACCGTTGCATGATGAATCTGACCATTCCAACGCAGGTCATTCTGCATAAGTTGTATAAGACGTTGGTGAGTCCGCATTTAGAATATTATGTTCAGTTCTGGGCACATTGTTATAGGAAAGATATTGTCAAGCTTGAAAGGGTTAGATGTTGCCAGGACTAGAGGGTGTGAGCTACAGGACGTGGTTTGGTAGGCTGGTCTCTATTCCATGGAGCGCAGGAGGATGAGGGGAAATCTTATAGAGGTGTACAAAACCATGATCGGGTAGATGCACAGAGTCTTTTGCCCAGAGTAGGACCAGAGGACATAGGTTCAAGGTGAAGGGGAAAAGATTTATTAGGAATCCGAGGGGGCTCGTTGGTGATTCATGACATTGCGGAATTAGCACAGTCCTCTGAACCACAATCTACAACATTTCTTCCACAGCCTCTCCATCGATTTGTCCTCTTTAATGTTGACCGATAACGTCTACCTTTTGACCATTACCTAGATGTCTGTACTAACATTTCCTTCTTTAGATCGAGGTCAATGTTTTATTATTGTACTCCCACGACGTCTCTCAGGGTAGAAACATAGAAAATGTGTACAGGAGGAGGCCATTTGGCCATTCGAGCCAGCACCGCCATTCAATATGATAATGGCAAATCAGTAAAAAATCAGTACCCTGTTCCTGCTTTCTCTCCATATCCCTTGATTCTGTTGGCCCTAAGAGCTATATCGAACTCTCTCTTGAATACATCAAAGGATGCCACTTGCAGTTAGCACTATGTGGAGAATATGCTCGCAAACATGAGACACCTTCAGGAGATCAAGGTAGCCATGGGCGCTGTGTCTACATTCCATTTCACTCTCACATAAAACTGTGGCTCACTCGCTCCGGGACCCCAGTAGCTGTCTGTCAACCATGGGGTTGCCTTGGTACCAGACGAAAGATAAATGCTGATTGAGATTTGCAAGAACAAAAACTAAGAGGTTTACCTGAGTCCAATCACTTGTCCAACGAATTTACCGAAAGCGACGAACATTGCTCGGGTCAGGGACACGAGGCCTCGCAGCTCCTTCGGCGCACTTTCCCCGAGGTACATACTGTGGACGTTGAGACCAATGCCTTCAAATAGCAGAAAACATGCGATGATCAAGGCAAAGTCCCTCGCTGCAGGGTCATCTCTATGATGCATTCTAAAGCAATCGTTCTGTGAGTGTTGTCTAGCCACATTTTGTCTACTTTACTAATGGAAATTCAACCTTGATATATAGAGATCACTGGAAGATCAAACCGTAAGGCCATCAATTACACCCACTAATCGAAAACACCGTTCAATAATCCATCAATAATCCACCCAGTACTACAGGCAATAATAACCCCCTACCTTTACAGGCACCGATTACATAGCCAACATCAAAAGCAATGATTAATAAACTCCGAACATTACAGTCGTCGACTACACAGCCAATGTTACTTCCATTGGCAACACGGTGTCATCAGTAACATACTCAATGTATTCCATTGGGATACATTGTAACCCATTCTCGGAAGTACACCCATTATGAAGACCACGAGTAACGCCGATACCACTGCTACCACCTGTAAAAACATGCAACATTACACCAAAGCTAATCCACAAACATTAAATCATCATTATTTCTCAGTACAAAGTTGCCTTCGGGAATACATCGAACATAAAATCAATCGTTAACATATCCAATGTTACAACTACCCAATATCACAATCTTCAGTAATACACAAGTGATTACAGCTAATAACAACACGAACTGTATTACAGTTTTACTGGGGATTCAACCGACGTTACACAAGGAATAAATAATTTGGCATTGAAGGCATCAGTAACCCAAAAAACATGAACACCTTCAGCGACACACCCAACATTCCAGCCAACAGGAATACACCAAACGTTGCCGGCATCAGTAATACCCCAATATTACAGTTTCCGTGGCCATACTTAGCATTACCGTCATTAATACCATATCTGGTATTTCGTCTTCACATCCAATATTACAGCTTCTAATAACATACACATCAGATCAGCCACGTGTAGAATTCGCATAATTATAGCCACAAATAACAACTGATATAACAGAGATCAATAACACGCTGAGTATCACACACATCCGTAGTATACCCAACATTAAAGCCATCATTAATCAATCTATCCACCAATGCATCCATCAAGAGCACACCCGGTTTGTTTCCAATTGAAACGGGCCCAGCGTTGTCGCCTGGAATAACCAACAGTACTGACCCCATGCAACGCCAGTTACCCACCAACGCGCCACACTTCAGAAACTCAATCTACATTTCAGCCAACATTGTATTAATACCTGGCAATGCTATCATTAGTGACACATGTGACAACGCAGAAAACGAAATCCACACATTCAGCTCTCAGTAAAACTCACAACGTTCATTCCATGTGAGTAAACCAGTCAACATTAAAGTTATTAGTAAACCATACAATATTATATCACCCAACGTTTCAGCAATTGGGAATACTTTCAACAATGACATACACTCCATAAATGCACTCGCGGCATTAATGTGAACGTCACGGCCAGCGGCGCTTCAGCACCACGGACAGCTACATGTGAAACTATGTGGACAGAATCCAAAGTTTCCCAAACGCTCAGTTCCGATGGCGTTGGTTGGTCAAACATTGCTGGTTGAGGCTGGAGGCCAAACCCATCTTATAAATGAGTTCAAAGAAGCGCTGGAGCTCCATAACGTTGCTGGTTTCAGCACCCAATAATTACTCGGGTTGAATGCACGAGCGTCTTGCACGTGTTCGCGTGGTCGCCAACCTCAGGATGAGAGGTGTGCTCAAAACCAACAAACCACATCTTGAACCAAGGCAGAAGGACAGGTACCTGCATTGATCCCGTACAGGAGCCGCCCCACCAGAATCATTTCAAACGACTGCACCCTCTTGCTGAACATCATGATAATTGCAGCTGTGATGGCCACAATGTTGTTGAAGAGCAAAGCGTTCTTCCTGGAACAGAAATGCATTGGTGCCACTAAATGGGGGCAAAGTCACGTATTCATCTGCGGTTACTGGCGAGGATGGGATGACGTGCGTGCTTAGTCTACTGATAATGACCTGCCACGGAGGCTGCTGCAGTAAGAACTTCGTTGCACATTTGTAAATGCAAGATGCCCAATCCGTGCAGTTGTGGCCATTGGGGCACCTGGATTAAATCCCCGCCCCACTACCCTGCATCCCGGTGAGTGGCTCTGGGATAACAAATACCCTGGGTCAGGAAGACAACAACAATTAAATTATATGTACTCACTATTTTCAACCAAATCCTTACCTCCCATACTTGACAGAGAGATGGCCGGCGTTTAAGGCTCCAAGCAGTCCTCCGATTGGATAAATTGAGACGATTACATACCAGAGCAGTTTCACTGTGGTTCCGTCCACAGATTTGTCAAAGCGTTGGAACCACGTCTCAGCGATGAATTCCTTAATGAACTGCGTCACAATTGTAATTAAATAAAACAACCTTACATTAGCGATCTGGGCATAAAATAGCAAAGAAGACGCGCATTTCTAAAGCGCCTTTTTTTTCACAACCTCGGGACCTCCCGATCACTTTCGAAGTTTAGCGGCTGCAGATCTGGGATTGTTTTTGTCCATCATTTAATCCCAACCCTGAAAGCCCTCAAGGTGCTGGTGAGCCGCCTTCTTCAACCCTGTGGAGGCAAAGAATCTGGTTCCCGTTCCCTCCTCTGTCTCTGTGCGGCGTCTCCTGGTAAAATATTAACACCAGGTTTCACCAGAGACACTTTTCCCTCACATCGCCCTGTCTGTGGTATTCTCGACCCCGTCTCGTCAACCGATTGGAACTTCGTTAATTCAGCGGAATAAACCTCAGCTTTTGCTCTCCCGGGAGCATTCCCTGTACGAGTGGGATGGATAAAACTGTGGGAGTTGGCTGATTTTTTTTTAATCTTGCCCAGGGAAATTTTGCAGGTGCACGTGAAGAGGGGACAAGTTAATAATCATGGGATCTCCTTCACGACTTGCGGTCCCCAAGCTCTTTACAAGAACTCTACCGCGAGTGGACTCCTTTTGAATTGTAGCCACTGTTGTGGTGTAGGACCACTCTTCGAGCACCAGTCGGAAGGAGGGTCTCGACCCGAAACGTCACCCATTCCTTCTCTCCAGAGACGCTGCCTGACCCGCTGAGTTACTCCAGCATTTTGTGTCTAGCTTAAGGTTGTGCAGGTTGGTCCAAGAACCTGATAGTTGTAGGGATGTAGCCATTCCCAAACCTGGTGGTGTGGGACCTAAAGCTTCTGTATTCGATTACCCGCTTGGGCTGTTTTTTTTCCTCCCTAGACTCAGTGTATGGGGGCGCTTTGTCTTAATCCACCGTCCCATTCAAATCCCTAACGCCGTCCATGTGGTTCTTAGTGAAATCCCGACGATATATTTAATCTGCTCATTGGCTACAAGCGGGAGCCACTTACCGCTGAAGGCGCATTGATAGACGACATGTTGAATCCATATTGGAAGCCACCCCCAATGCCGGTCACCAGGATCAGTGCGAGAAGCATTCGTCCCTGAAGCTGCAGTGTGAACAGAATGGATGAGAGAGAGCTCTGACACAGGTTCAACTCTTCTCACTGGCAAGGTCCAACAAAGTATCAGGCGCGGGGGGCAGGTATAAGAGCTGCGGCCAACCTCGGGGCGGGTAGCTGAGAAACCGTGCACTTCCGACCGAAAAAGGACGAAGTGTTTTCTATATACATCGATACGCATGTTTATGTTTATGCCTGCCTTTAAGTATCGTGTACGTATAACATACACCAAGATACGTATTACTTATAATTCGAAGTATATCATTATAAGTGATTAATTATGTTAATGGATTATACTAATACAAGTAATGTCATTTATTAATTCTAAGATAAGATTTTGCTTATCTGAGAATTATCGTTGTTATTATTTCTACCAATAACAATTACAATGGAGCTTTTATTCCTTTGAATGATGATCTAAACGAGGGATTTGAAACATAGGGAATGATGATGAGGGATTTGAAACGACTAAAGTCCAAGTAGACTGTTTTCTGATTTGGAGATTTCCGAAATTAAAACTAAATCCGGCTAAAAAAGTTTCGGCCCGAAACGTTGCCTATTTCCTTCGCTCCATAGATGTTGCTGCACCCGCTGAGTTTCCCCAGCTTTTTTGTGTACCTCCGGCTAATTCAGAGCCGCTCCTGATTTCACTCAAACATGGAAGATGCTTAGATTTCCGGGTGTCCGCTGAAATATACTGTAAAGCACTTTGGGAAGGCAGGTTCTGATGGGACCTGTTGAGTAAATGACAGGGACTTCAGGGGCGCTGATGTACAGAGAGACTATGGATGAAAGTCCAAAACTCCCTGAAAGTGGCGACACCAGGTGGATAGGGTAGTAAAAAAGGCATTTGGTTTACTTGCCTTTATGGGCCGAAGTACCGAGTGTAAGGGTCGGGATGTCAAGTTGATTTTACAAAACATTAGATAGACCGCACTCGGTGTATTGTGTATCGTTCTGGTTGGTACGCTGGAGAAAAGACATGGTAACACTAGTGAGAGTGCAGAAGAGTTCGCGGGGCTGCTGTTTCCAACGGAGGGCTGTAGTTCTAAGGAGATTTGGAGGATGTAGGTAACATAGAAACATAGAAAATAGGTGGAGTAGGCCATTCGGCCCTTCGAGCCTGCACCGCCATTCAATATGATCATGGCTGATCATCCAACTCAGTTATATAGGTTTTTAAATTACAAATGGCATTGGGTATGCTATATAGTTATAATCTATTTTCTCAGGGCAAGGGAATCTAGACCTAGAGGGCATAGGTTTAAGTTGAGAGGGGAAGATTTAAAAGAGATTGATGGGTAAGTTCTTACTGCAGAGGATGGCGATTATCAGGGGGGAAAAGCTGCCAGAGGAGGTCGGTGCAATTACAACATTCAACGTACGTCCGGACAGGTTTAGACAGGGTAGAGAATGCAGGCAAATAGCTTTACGTAGAAAGCCGGCACGAGGTGGTGTACTTTCCATTATATTATTGTGGGTACACAAAAATGCTGGAGGAACTCAGCGGGTGCAGCAGCATCTATGGAGCGAAACGTTGCCTATTTCCTTCGCTCCATCGATGCTGCTGCACCCGCTGAGTTCCTCCAGCATTTTTGTGTACCTTCGATTTTCCAGCATCCGCAGTTCCTTCTTAAACACATTATATTATTGGGCCCTGGTTTTTAAATCCCGTAAGTAGACATCCTCGTACAAAAGACACGTTTGTTTAGACCGAGGCTTGGAGACAACTCATCCCGTTTCGTTAAGAACTCGTTGGAGAATGCTCTGGGAATGTTTACTCAACGTTGAATGTCTGGCCTCTGTTCCAGCATAAAGTGTGATATTTAACAGAAGAAACCAACGCACATTTAGTTTATTCTGACATAATGATGGATCGGAAGAGCATTGTGAAAATAATCAGGTTTAAGGAGCTGGAAATCTGTAATATAAACAGAAAACGCTGGAAAAATCAGCTGCTCGGTCAGCATCTGTGGAGAGAAAATAACATATTCGTCGGGTATATTCAGATCAATTTTGCGCTTCGATAAGGTTCGAAATATACGACATTGTTCAGGAGATACAGTTTGGGAAAAGGTCCTTCGGCCCACCGAGTCCATGCCAACCATTGATCGCCCGTTCACACTAGTTATATGTTTTTATTCCTCTTTCGCATCCAGTCCCTACACACTCGGGGCATATTACAGAGGCCAATTCATCTACAAAGCAGCACGTCTTTGGGGTGTGGAAGGAAACCGGAGCCCCCGGAGGAAACTTACGCGGGTCACAGGGAGAACGTGCGCACTCCACACAGACAGCAGCCGGAGGGCAGTATCGAACCCGGGTTTCTGGCGCTGTGAGGCAGCGACTCTATCAAATACGCCACTGTTACGCTCCACATTCAGCGCTGGGTGTCGTCCAACAGTTCCAACCCCCATCTCCAGTAATATTGCCATTCACTCAGCTCGCAACTGGAATGCGAGACGATGGATTTTATTGAGCAAATGCCAGTGGTTCTTTGGCTGACCGGTCCATGCGGCTACATGCTGGCGGCTGCATCGCCTGGGTAACCCGGACTTCCAGCGACCCCACATCCTGGGACGGGCACTGATTGCGGGCGTCAGGGCACCGGGGTTAAATCCTGGCGGCGGAGCTTGTTCCGAGAAAGCAGAGGGCTAACACGAGTTATTCGGCCACATTTTTTCAGCACCAAACTTCCTTAACAGGCGTCGCCGTGGTTCTTTATCCGCAAACGTTTGGTCCTCTCTGCGCTGAGTGTCTTGTTTGGCGATCAACAATTGACAGCAGCAGCCAGTGTCTGCGAGAGGGATCTCAGAAGTCCACATCAACCAAACCGGTGTGAGTCCGGCTGTTCCACACTGCTGGCGCTGGTTTGTGTTCTGTACCTCTGATCGCCGGGATTTTGAATCTACCCGACACAGATGGGTCACCTGCCTTTTACAGTGAATCTCTCGGAGCGGCGATCATTGCCCCATGACAGCCCTGGTGAAGGTACGGCGCTGTGAACAGCCGATAAACCTCACTCACTCACTCACTCTGAACTCTCCCACCAAACACCCACAACCATTCCGCTTCATCTTAAACTGATTGTCCGTAAAGCGTAGAGCTCTCTCCACACTCACCTGTCGTCCTCTCTCAGGGAAGATGCAGCACAGGTTAGACTGAGGAGACATGGGGGGGGGGGGGGGGGGGGGGGGTGGGTGGGGTGGTGGGGGGGGTTGGAGGGAAGCTCCATCTCATCAAACTTCCTCTGGGTCGGTACACCACGGGTTAGATACTTGAGACAAATGCCACATTCGTAAGCACCAGGTATCTGGAGATCTCAGTGAAACCCTTCACGCCTCAGTGGCGGTGCTTTGCCGCTGGGAATGCCAGTATTACGCCAACCAGTGACTACCCACGCATACCCGGGCTAGCAGAGCCAAGAGATAGACGGAGCCGCCCAGCGAAGGGCCGGAGTAACAGCAGTGATCGTGTTGTATCCCCGGACGCAACATACCAGTTTCTTCAGCATGGTGGCCTTTGTAGATGCGCCCAGCGAGCTCGCCGTTAGTCCCCCGGCTTTGACTGGGAGCTGGGGTTTTAAATAGGGAAAGGTGGCATGAAGCAATCAGCCACTGTTGCTTTTTAACTCGAGTCTAATTTATTAACTATCTTTTGCCATCCGGAAAATACCAGTGGTGTGATTTCGCGGGCCATTAACCACCTCAACTTCGATTGCTTTTTTCATCAGAAGCTCTGCGTCATGAAAAATGGGGGTAAAAATTAAACTTTAAACCCACGAGGGCTGTCAGCCCGGAACCGTCGCCCATGTAGTTCACTCTCCATTGGAACGATCCTGTCCAGCCCGTCCCTGGTCCCATCCTGGCATCGCCTACCTCTCCACTGCAGAGCGGTGTAACTCGTTCACTGTTAACAAGAAGGTACACAAAAAAATGCTGGAGAAACTCAGCGGGTGCAGCAGCATCTATGGAGCGAAGGAAATAGGCGACGTTTCGGGCCGAAGCCCGAAACGTCGCCTATTTCCTTCGCTCCATAGATGCTGCTGCACCCGCTGAGTTTCTCCAGCATTTTTTTGTGTACCTTCGATCTTCCAGCATCTGCAGTTCCTTCTTGAACACTGTTTAACAAGAGCCTGACTTGGCGAGGCTGCATTTATTATATTCAGTGTTCTCTCCGCTCACTGCCCGTGTTCGCCTCCCCTGAACCTATGCAACATTCCGCGGCAGATGGGCTATGCTGAGAGTGCCGGCGCCCCTGTTAACAGGACGAACAAGACCACCATTTACAGGGAATATCCCATCACTCCAGGGCATGATAATGACCGCGTATAAAGCTGGTTTCGTTTAGAGATGCAGCGCGGAAACAGGCCCTTCGGCCCAACTAACATACGTCGACTAGCGACCCCCGCAGATCTCAGATCTCCTCTATACCTTGTATCCCTTACCATAAATCTATGCCCTCTAACGATGGACACCTCTCCTACGGAAAACAAGTTTCTAGGTTACATCTTAGTGAATCCTCTCTTTCCTCTCTCCAGTACATTCACGTCCTACCAATGGTGTGGTGATCTAAACGATACAAAGCGCTCCCTCCACCCATGTTCTAACCAATGGTTTACAAAAATGTGCCATAACATCTTATATTCTAAGTCCTGGCTAATGAAGGCAAGTGTCTCATATGCTTTCTACACCATATTATCCAATTACCCGTTGCCATCATGGATCTTTGGAATTAAAGTACTACCATCCAGACTGTATATCCTATCCTAATTAGTTCCAAAATGCATAATCTTCTACTTATCAGGATTACATTTTATCTGCCATTGCCTTGTCCACTTTACCAAAAGAACGGCATAATATGTAGCCTAAGACTGTTGCCCTCACTATCAACAATATCTTTGACTTTTGTGACATCAGCAACCATACCAATCATGCCTCCTGCATTCATATCAGTTGTTAGTGTATATTAAAAAATACAGTATGGGTTCCACACTGATCACTGTGGCACATCACTGATCACATGTTTCCAATCACAAAAACAAACCTCCACCATCACCATTACCATCACCCTCCTATTACCAAGTCAATTTGGGATTCAGTTTGCCAACTTGCTTCTAACTTTTTGGACCAGTTATCCATGTGAGACCTTGTCAAAAGCCTTACTGATACATGGAAAACCACACCAGTATTACTGCTCACTAGAATATCTTTTGTTATCTTTTTGAAAAAATCAAAGTGTGTTGAAAAAATCAAAACATTTGTGTGTTATTGCCTTTATGGGCCTGCTAAACTGCAACAAGTAGGAGTTTTTAAGAAGGAACTGCAGATGCTGGAAAATCGAAGGAGATACTCAGCGTGTGCAGCAGCATCTATGGAGCGAAGGAAATAGGCAACGCAGGCAAATGGGAGTAACCTGGATGGGGCATTTTGGCTGGACCAAACAAGTTGGGCTGAAAGGTCTGTTTCCATGCACTATGATTAATATTATCCATGACACTATGATTTTACTATAATTTTGGTGTAAGTTGGATGTTATTGTGACATGGAGCAGGGCCTAGAAGATAGGTGGGGACTCTACACAATCACACAGAAGCAGACACCACACCGTAGATCCTGAGTGGTGGGCTGCTGATTCAAAAGATGGGTTTAAAAAGAAAATAATGTTCCTACCGGAATTGCCATTACAGCATTTTCTTTCTTAACTTTATGTTTCAACTGGATTAGATAATGATTGTTAAGTAATTGCATTAATATGCTTGTCATGATGTTTAACCATTAGCTCTAGCATCCATCAGGAGTCTCCGTCATATTACAGCTGGTCGTGAGAAGGTTAGAAGATCAATGTCGATTCTACAGGTCAATAATTAAACAAACCCCTGGTGGATCACTGAGCAGCTGTCTAATCATTGCTATCAATACAGAACCCCCTTTCGACATGTGTTACCCACCCCCCACATACTAAACGCAATATCAAAAACAAAAGATGGCGAATTGGCCACTAGCTTCGTCAGGAACAGATGCTGTATTGTTTGTGTCAGTGGAACTGAAAAGGTGGGGGTGTGAGAACGGGAGAAGGTAACACAACAAAATAATAGCTGGGGATTTAATAAACCACGGATTGTCTTACTTTAAATAACGTCATAGAACATCATCCAAGTCGTTTCACAGAACCATAATTACACATTGTTGCATGCTGTGCCACAGGGGCCAGTGTTAGGAAACACAGAGCTGAGGACCAATGCAGATGAAGGCATGTCCACCAGTAGAGTGTGGAGGATACACAAGACCTCAGGGTTTTGTTGCAGGGTAGTTATGCAACTGATTGGGGTGTAAGCACAAACTGGGCAATCATTTTGCTGAACACCTGTGCTCAGTCCGCCTGCCAAACACTTTAACTCCTCTTCCCATACTGACCTTTCTGTCCTGGGCCTCCTCCATTGTTAGAGTGAAACCAAACGCAAATTGGAGGAACAGCACCTTATATGTTGCTTCGGCAGCTTACAACCCAGCGGTATGAATATAAATTTCTCTAACTTTTAGTAACCCTTGCATCCCCCTCTATCTATGTCCCTCCCCCACTCAAGTTGTTATCACTGTCGGCCTGATGAGTTTCATTGACTGTATAACCCATTTTCACCTAGCCCCCCAGCCAATAATGGATGGTTTCCTAGATCATCGTTACTTTTTTGCATATCTTTCATTTCTTTACTCTATTTCTCTCATTTCCATTTCCCCTGACTCTCAGTCTGAAGAAGGGTCTTGACCTGAAACATCACCTCTTCCTTTTCTCCAGAGATGCTGCATGACCCGTTGTGTTACTCCAGTTCTTTGTGTCTGTCTTTGGTTTAAACCAGCATCTGCAGTTCCTTCCTACACAACAGGTATTTTATGTTGAAGGAGTGGAAAGCAGAAGCCAATGGAAAGAGGTGCTAGGACCCAAAACATTAGAGAGGGGATTGTATTAAGATATTTCCAGAGCAGTTAATACAATTAATATAAACATGTAGAGTTTGTGCAGCAGTAGGGTGGATGTACCAGGATCAGTATGCATAAAAACTGTGCTAATCTGTCATACAAGGAACCTTCATTCTGCTGGACTTGCCGATTGCCCGATCAATTGGATATAATTTATATTAATACCTCAAAAAAACGTTGAAAAACATTTTTGTTCAGAACAATTACTGCGTAATCAGGTAAATTTAAAGTGAGGGTGGGAATTGGACTCTGGGGGTGGGAAGCATGCAGGGGAAGTGAAGACCCGGCCAGTGGGAAGTGAGGTCAAGAACCAGAGCCTGGTTAGTGGGAAGGGAGCGCGTCAAATGTCCAACCAGTGTATTTCCAATTCCTGTACAATGGATAATCATAGTTGTGCTGCAAATAATATTCATCCAATTAATTTGATTGCTGTTCAGGTAAAGCTAAGAGATTCCATTGCATTCATTGAAAAGGGTTAATTGATATCTTGGCTAATAGTCAACCGTCGACCGACCACCATCAAGGCAGCTTAACTGGCTATTTGACTTCTTCTCAGCCTGATAGACCTTCCTGTAGTCTGTACATTGACACTTCACCAACAATTCAGTGCATGTGAAAGAGGATGGACTGCCCTGAAGATGCGAAAACTGATGTGTGGGGGGGGGGGGGGGGGAGATTGTTACCAATGACATACGCAGTCCAATTGTAAGGTCCAATAAAGTTTTATTAACATAAAGGGAAACAATATGCTTCTCTGGGAAAAATTTCCATGTACTAAACCAATTAATTAAAGTCTCTGATGGAAGGACATTGACAGGAATAGCTGGAATAATAAATAATGCTTGAAATTATTTTGTCAATTATCAGAAAGTTGGATTTGCTCCGATTACTAAATTTCATGCAACTCATGTAAATTATTTCTGTACAATTTGTTCCCAAATTATTTTTGAGAAATTAACAGAAATAAACAAAGGCTTGCTGAGTGTGTACTGATGAGGGAGGAGAGGATAACTTCATAACTCACAGACTATGAGAACATTGCGTTTACATCAGAAACAAAGTGACGTGGGCATCAGTGACACCACATATCAAATAAGATAATTGGCATCTATTCTTTCCGACCCTTAAATCAATTGGAAACCGAATCAAATTGCACTTGATCTGCGTCACTGGAAGCTAATATTTTATTTGCAGTTCAAATTTCACATCTAACAAAGGATATGTTTGGAAGACTTTGTGTTTTTAACTGGACTTTTACCCCATTTTGTGAGATGTTTGTGCTATGATTAGAAAGGGCCATTGGTACTCAACAAGGGGAGCAATTGAACTCTTGGCCCAGTGCTCAGCTGCACCGTTAATATTTGACAAATGTTTCAAATGCCCTGGAATAAAAAACGAGAGTGAGGATAGGAGGTGAAAATCGATGTGGAAATAACCCGAGCTCTTACTTTGGAAATTAAAATCGGTCAGGTATTGTGGAATTGACTTAGTCATTTCATTTTACGATACGATATGATCCCTGGAGGGAAATTGGTCTGCCGACAGTCACAACACACAAGGTTCACAAAAACTTGAAATTACAATTGAAAAGAAAAAGAAAAAAGACAAGCAACTGTTGGCTGGCTGCTGTGTGCAGAGCGCCTTCACTGGAACAAATGAACAAACAAACAAACATACACAGACTTATCCCCTGCATTCTAAACTAGAGTGCTCGCCAGGCCGGCTCCCCCTTGTTCTCCCACCGCCCCCCACGGCGGTCCCCATTGAAGATTCTGAACACCGAAAACGACATCACAATGTGATCTCTGCTGCCAATACAGAAGCTATGAGAGTTGACAGAGCGGGGGATGGGAGGAGAAGAAATGTTATTTAAACTTTGTCTTTAGTGGGGGAGTGCGAAAGGGGAGAGGTGAGGGAGGGAGTGACTGAGGGTAGGGAAAAGGAGAGGGAGGGAGAGGTGGCAGAGAGACAATGGGTTCAGCAGCTTAATGGGGAGTAAGGAGAGGGTGAGATCTTTGCCCCCCTCCCCCCATGTGGGAAGGATTGACTCAAGGAAGCACCAACGCCGACCCAAAAGTTGAGTCCATTCATTGGCTCCAGGAAGCGCCAAGGGCAAGACAGCTATTAAGAAGAGAGGCAAGGATAATTGAAGGAAAGGGAACAAGGTCACAATGTTTGTGAGGCAATGGTGACTATTTGAGGCAAATAAACTGGATTGAGGCTAAGGGACACTGGACGCTGACAGAACACTGGCACAAATGGTACAGGATTAATAATAATAATAATAATAATACATTTTATTTATGGGCGCCTTTCAAGAGTCTCAAGGACACCTTACAAAAATTTAGCAGGTAGAGGAAAAACATGTAAGGGGAATGAAATAAATAGTAGAGACATGACTAGTACACAAAGTAAAGACACAATTCAATTCAAAACACAATATGAGGCAATTAATGCACAGATGAAAAGGGAGGGGGACGTGGGGCTAAGGATAGGCAGAGGTGAAGAGATGGGTCTTGAGGCGGGACTGGAAGATGGTGCGGGACACGGAATTGCGGATCAGTTGGGGGAGGGAGTTCCAGAGCCTGGGAGCTGCCCTGGAGAAGGCTCTGTCCCAGGATTGACTATGCAGAGGCTGTAGAACAGTGTGGACCAACCCCACACTGCATGTATTGTCTCACTCCCTCTAGCAACCTAACAGGCATCTGATCAAGAGAAAAGAGAGCAAACAAACTGGTGATAATTGAGAACAGGGACAGAGGTAAAGCAGAAACATGATTAGAGTACAGGGATTTGTCGAAGAAAAATGGAACAATTGTGCAACACCAATTTTGCCCCATTGGGAGAATAAATAAACACTTTGCATTTGTTCTAGACATTTATTAATAAGTCATATTACATCCATCCTGTAAGTACACAATACAGGGAATATAACTTGCTAGTACAAAAAACACATGCCTGTGGGACTGATATGTACTCAGTCATTTTACAAAATGCAAAAAAAAACACTTCTAGTTTAGTAAGAGATGATCAGCATAACACTGCTAGTTTTAAAATCCAATTCAGAATGTCTGGAATATATGATACAAAAACAAACCTAGTCTAAACAGATTCTTGTATATAAACTGTACTCCAATCAACATTACAAGTATCCCATTGAAGGCACATGGTAACAGCTCTGTATCACTTATGTATTGTCGCCACATAATCATCATTGTAGCTTCACAAAAGAGAAACAAGGTACATTTTTCTTATGCAGAATTACAGTGTCATCAGATTATTTCTACTCCTTATATATTTATAGCTAAAACACTCTTGCGGCCAGCTCTATTTCAGCAGACTAAGTTATCAAACAAACCCAGAAAACGTGGGAGGCAGGAGAGAAAAAGGAAATTACACAAATTTAATTTTCTCTGAACTGCTTGAGAAGCTATTCAATATCATCTTCTCGATCATTAATCATTGGCGTATCCATCTCTTAGGTGGCCCAAGGATTCTATCATGTCAACCCAGCAACAGCCCCATAATAGGCTGTGTACTACTCCGTGTCTATCATATACTGGTGGCTTTGTGCTGTTTGAATATTGTGGCTTTGCTGTATGAAAGTGGGTGTTCTTGGTTGTGTTGTCCCTGGAAGGAGGGAGAATTGGATACTTTGCCCAGTCATCATTAACCGTACAATACGAGAAGCTCAACATAAACTTAACAAATGACCTACAAGGCGTACACCCAACCAACGCACAAACAGACTGGGGTGATTTATCACAGTAGACGGGCGATGCCAGTGATCAAAGGATGGAATAGCAAACACAGTAATCGTGGCATAATTTAACATACATGCCTGCTCTGTCCTTATTTACCATGGTCAATCAACAGGGAATATTATCACTGCAGCACCATGGTAAGTGCTACAATGAAAAGATGATCAAAACATTATTGGCCTAAATAAGAAACAGCTGCTACTGCGTCTAAGCATTTAGGCACTGACTGGGACACTGTTGCTGATGGAGCCATCAGATTCCCTCTCCGTTAATGATCCCAAAAAAATGATTGAAATGATGGTCTTTGATTAATTGAATTGCTACAAAATAGGGCAATTCAATCAATTCTATTATCCTTCCAAGAAAATTCACAATCCTCCGATGATGCTAACTGACATGAAGTACGCTTACCATGGGCCTCTGCCACAGTTACAGCACATGGAGCTTTCTGTCAGGGGAGGAAACTGCATGTGTGGAGAAGACTAGAGATACTCAATTGCTACAGAAATGCTTGGTTTAATGTGCTGCCAAAAAAAATCTCAGTTATGTTGCAGTCTCCAGCAACGTGAACGGTGTTTGCAGTTTATGATCTGTTGCTATGGAAAGCACAGTATACATGTTGTTATCCAGACAAATTAACCAGGGCTTTGCTATGGTGCTGGAACAAGGGTTACATATCTAGGATGCAGGAAGATGGGAGAACCAAAGTGACGAGATTCTGAAGGTTATGCTCGAGTGACATCTGCCCACGGGCCAAAGCGAGTAACTGCAACACGTTGTGCCGTGCACCAGCCCATTGCCCTGACTGGGGGCTAGAACACAAGGTCACAAAGCCACCACCTACAAACACCTCCATCTCAACTACCACATAACCTCCAGTCCTGATAGGTCTATAGGATTTAGCAAGCACATTCCTCATAACAGACAACATAACATTTATCAAATACTTACAAAAGTGTCCGTGCACTCCTGAAACTGGCAACTTGCTGTAACAGCATGGCCCACCTAGACTATGCAGGCTGCCCTAGTGTGTGACAAATTGCAATTCTTTCCCTGGACACTGCCCAGCCTGAAAAAGGAAAATTCAGTGATTTGTATTGAGGGGTGCCTTCAGTTAAAGTGAAGAATATCTACATGCCTCGTTATACATTGCTGTCATCCTGACTCAAACACTGCACAGGGCCGACAATTCAGTTGCGGACAGCAGCTGGAGTCAGTGGACCCAAAACACAAAAATTACTAATAATCAATCATAGAAACTATCATAGAATCATAATGCACTGTAGATACACACTGTCTAAAGGATAACTCATATTAATCGAACTAGAGGATCAATAGGTTATCCAAGTACGAGAGCTGCCAAATCTACAGATGTGAATGAGGGCTTCTGGACTGGTCTCAACTGTGGGATATACTAAATATTCCACTACTACAGCATTTTAAGATAGTTAAATAATTAAGACACAGACAATTATTAAACATGTTTAAAAAGTTGCTTTTAATTACATGGAAACAAACTAAAGGTAATTTCTCAGGAGGTCATGAACACTACCATCTGACTTCATTACTCTCCTTTTCCCCAACATCCACAGTATAAAAATATTCAACAGTTTACATTACATCATCTACTTCAGGTTTCTACTGTTTATAAGCCATTATAGACCAAAACAAAGGCTTCTCTCAAGTAGCTTTGCAATCATCAGGGTCTGTACATAGTAGAACAACCCACAAAAGAGTTAATAAATTTCTAAGCAATCACATGATCAACATAACACATTTGTTTGCATGGAGACTTGAAGCACGCACCTGGGAGATTTACAAAGTTCTACTAAACCTGCACACATCACAAGTGGAGCCCAGGAAGCAAGCAGTTTAAGGTTTAACAAAGTGAAGGGTTCAGATATAGCATATAAAATGATTCAAACATCTCGTACTCAAATGCCTGTGCCTTCCCATCCGACTACTAATTACTGTACATGTTAAGAATTAATGAGCTTTAGTGCATTAAAGCACTTTTTCCTTTGTCAAAAGCATTTGAAGTAAAACACTCCCAGTTTACATAAGCAATGTACCACTTTACCTTTTGGTACCAGAGCCATCCACCGCTCCTGCAATTTGCAGTATAGTAGCCTTCAAATATAGTTTTAATTGTCTATTGTGATGTCCTGTAGCTTTGGTGACTGCCAAGTAGATGTTCTCTTATCTCACTCTGAGATGAGGCAAATCATTCTTGGAGCTTTTGGCTGTGAAGCATTTAAAGGTATCAGATTTAATGGAAGTAGTGACGTAGGACCCCAGACTATTATTTGCTTGCTCTGGTAAACTGTATGACATCAAAAGGACAATCCCACCCGCCACCCTGAAAGAGAAGGCAGGCTATTGAGGGGCAGAAAATAAAGGGGCTGAGACAGAGTGTCAAAAGAAAAATGAAATACTTGTGCTGAACAGGCAATCCAATCACTTGGTTGTGAGGAGTGAATAGTCCATTGGTGTATCAGAAGAGATCTGTACCCTGCTCATTGTACAATGCTGCCTCCAATGACATGCTTGCCATCAACATTTTCATTAGTGTTGCTGAGCACAGACACAGTCTCTTCTGGAGTACGCCAAGGTGCTGTTGACAGCCTCCTCGAAATAAACTTCCAACTGGTTCAGAATTTCTTTTGTAGGGACCCTCAATGGTCGGCAGAGGACTTACAACAAATATTTGTTGCACAGATTTCACGTTGACATTGTGATCAATCCACGGGAGAGTGGGAAACGTACACAAATTTGGCCAATTGTATTCAGCAGGTTGGAAACAGCCTTTAATGAACCTTATAATTATATCATAAATGGAGCACATGCTCCTGGGTCATTCAAGAAGACTTAGACTGAGTGATTCATATTCCCCAAGTAACGTTTCTTGACACTTTTTATCCTACCGAGAAGTTGCTACCAGGCCAAGCTGGTAACTGTGTACCAACCAATAATTTAAGTTGGCAATGGAAGACCAAACAATGATCCAGAATGAAGGAGATAATGTGGGGCAAATCAATACCAACCCATGAACTGAGCCATTGGGTCCACCCAATGATCCAATTTGTGCCAATTGTAACTGCCAATGAATAACAGAATACTAACCAGTGAAACAAGTCACAGCAATGCTGTATCAACAACGAACCAAACCAGTTGTGCAAGGTCATTTTATATAAATGTAGTTGCCAATGCAGCACCAATATCCAATATGGTACCAAACATGGTACATCATATCAAAGATATCAAAGCGTTATCTCTATACCAGCTAACGATCCAAGAAATAGCATTGCTTAAACCAATGGCCAAAGTGGATACTCTGGGTTCAATCAACAAACTAAGCTAGTCGTGCAGTACCAACTAATGTAGTATCAGGCAACACATTTTCTGATGCTGTAGTAGAAGATAGGAGATTCAAGGGTAAGGGGAGGGAGAGGGAGTGAAGTGTTGGTGGCTGTGTTCAGTACATCTAAACTATTCTCCATGTAAGACTTTCATACAAATCTGGTTAGCTTTTTCAAAAAATTCTATCAAAAAATCCAATATCCTTTTTTTTCTGTAATACTATTTGATGATCGTCACTATAATGGACATACATATTTGTTAAACAGCAGATCCGAGTGACAAGGTCATTCAGGAAAACCCATTGAACCTTGACCTGTGAACAACTTGGTTCTGACAAATTACAGTCCCACGAAATTCTACTTTTAACAATAGACTTCATTAACTATTTAATTCTAAACTAATTTATTTCTCTTTATATGCCACAGTAAATAAAGAAGTGCAGATTCGATGTGTTGCTAATTTTCATTCTGTTGCAATATTGGTTTTCCCATTTTAGAAAAAAATTAAAAACAATACTCACGCAAAATGGTTATGCAGTTATTAAGAGACTGTGATTGGCTAGCCATATTCTTACCCCTTGGACTTATTTTTGTTATTTTGCATTGATTCAGCAAATCACACTATACATCATCTTGAAAGATATTAAAGCTGGTATCATTCAATACATTTGGAAACAACAGGAATTAAGCTGGAAAGAGTGGAGCAGAGATTTACAATGATGTAGCCATGACTTGAGGGTTTGAGTTATAGGGAAAAATTAGGCAGGCTGAAACTTTATTTCTTGGAGTTTAGGAGATTGAGTAGTGACCTTATACAGGAATAAAAGTATCATGAGGGGCAAAAATGGGGTGAAGGTACAGTCTTTTTTACCAGGGTTGGTGAATCAAGACCTAGCGGGTGTAGGTTTCAGGTGAGAGGGGAAAGCTTTAATAGAAAACAAATGGGGAGTTTTTTTCCCACATTGAGGGCGGTACGCATGTTGAATAAGTTACCAGAGGAAGTGATTGAGGCAGGTACATAGAAACATTTAGAAAGACATTGGTACAAGGTACATGGATAGGATTTGGTTTAAGAGGGATATGGGTCAAACGCAGGCAAATGGGACTAATGTAGATGGGTATCTTAGTCGGCATGGATGAGTTAGGCCAAGGGATAGTTTGGTAAAATGAAGTAACCTAGAACACAAGGAGGAAATACACTCAAAGGTCTTGACACACTGTAAAACAACTTGAAAATGTTACAATTGTCTGACTGCCAAGTGTGCAAATGAAGCACCACAAATATCAACTGTGAAATTTGCTGCTGCAACATTTCTGCACCTTCTACACGGTACCAAAAGAAAGATGACAGGAACAGATTTTGAGCTAGTAACAAGATTGGGCGGTCGATGGTATTGTGCCAATATACCCACACGAAGAACCAGTTATACAAAACAATCAGATCTCCTGCCAGAAACGGCAGGGTACAATATCCCTTACAGTCAGTACCTATCCAGACCAAGTACTAGAGAGATCAAAACACCAGAAAGTCAGCCTGCCGATATAAATAGGGATCAGTATTCAGCCAGAGTTAGTTCCAGTACTAAACTGCGTGAGCTATTTTTCCAAAAAATCACCACAGTTGCTGATCACACAGGGTCACTTGGATAAGGGAGGACAGAGATAGTGTGAGTACCTCTGAATGCACTAAATCAGCTCATTAATGATAGCTAACACTAAGATTGAAAATATGGCAAGCAATGAGAGGATTGCAAGAGTTCAGAACAACACAAATCAAAGTGTAGTTATTTGACGCAAATAAGTGCTGTGACATGCTTTGAAATGACTATCAAAACACAATCAAAGGCACAATCTTGACCCGTGGGCAGGAACACAAGAATCTGGGATATTTGAAGGTGGCAGGATATTCCGGGAAGCCAAATTTTATGCTGTCTTTATTACGAATATAAAGTCATGCTGAACCTTGACAAACCACTCTGAGATCTCATGGATCATCATATTAACTTCCTGTCACTGTCCTTTACGATTGTCTAGGCCTCAGTGAAAGTGTTGATGTGATTTATCACAATGATAGCAGGAATGAGAGATTTTATTTTTGTGGAGGTGGCAGAGCTAAAATGGTTCCCCTTACAACCGAGAAAGGTGAGAACAGATGTGGCAGATATTCACAATCATGAAGGATTTGACAACCTTGTTTTGATTTGATTTTGGACCAATTTGATTTTGCTGGATAACACAGGGGATCTTCTCTGCTTTTGTGCACAGTAATAACAAATAGATACTATGGAAGTATAGTGAAGAATGAATATTCAGGCAAACACCAGATGGTGCTGCAGAGCAATGGATATTTACTCGTTTTGTGTAACATAACATAGTGTGCTGCAATATCCCATGAACACTCTTCAAAGCTTTCAGTGTAGAATGGAAGGGGCGAGGGGTGGAGTGGAGAAACTAGACAAACTAAATAACAGTCCGATCATATAATAAATAATCAGTCTGAAGAAGGGTTTCGGCCCGAAACGTTGCCTATTTCCTTCGCTCCATAGATGCTGCCTCACCCGCTGAGTTTCTCCAGCATTTTTGTCTACCTCCAAACTAAATAACAAATGGATACAGCGTTGTCAAAATGCTCAGAAGTCTAGGAAAAAAAACACTACAGATGCTGGAAATCTAAAAGAGCAGAAAATGCTGGAAATAGTCAGCAGAGCTGGTCACATTTGTGGATCGGTTTCCCTTCCCACAGATGCAGCCTGAGCTGCTGAATATTTCCAGCATTTTCTGTTTTAGTTTTGTGCTCATCTGGTCCGTCAGTATTTATGGGAAACAATTAACAACTTGAAAAGTGAACTGTTTCTCTCTTCACAGATATTGCGAATACCTCATCTCCCATTCATACCAAATGTATGTAATTATTCTTGACCATGCTATCTTTTACACAACAAACCACAACCTCTCTAAATGTTTAAAGTCGTCTCTTGGACTTCAATCAAGTGGTTATTCTTTACATTTAAGCCAGTTACTCAACCAGAGAGCAGGTGGATATCTCTGCCAAGTGCAAGGCCATCCTCATCCATGTTCATGCACTGCCATTTCCTAATGCCTGACAGTGAGTGGGTGGTAAGTATGTGAAATCTGATTTCCTTCCTTCCTGGATTAAAGAAAGGAAACTGTGTTCAGCACTTCTACTGCATCTTTAGGTGAGATAACCCACCAGGCTGAGATCAAATGCAGAATCAACCTGCTTTGACAGCTCCATGAAGCATCAAGTGACATCTTAAACCAATGAAAACATCATGGGCCCTGTCTAAGGCTTCTATAAAAAATAAAAAATATTGCAGGATTTAAAAGAGGGGAGGGAAGGTTTTCATTTTTAAAAAGCCACAATTTATTGACTCAAGAGGTTAGACTCCTCCAACAAACCGTGGTCAACACATGCACTCCATGACTCCTTCTGTGGACTGAGTGAAGAGGCAGAATCCTGATCAAAAAGATCAGCCAACAGTTTCTCCAATAGCCTTAGACGCCAAACTCCACACAATTTCCAGATATTAAAAATATAAAGTGTACACAGAAGAGCTACAAGAGGTGAAACTAAACTCCTACAATATCATTTTTAGTAGCCACGCCCAGCTCCTGGACAAACAGTATATGGAGGTACTGAACGGGGCAAAAAAAAAAAACACATGTACATGGATGGTGCTAAATCTGGGAGGCCAATACTATCAAGAAAAACTGAAGAGACTGGTTGATTGTATTAAGATAAATGCTGAGGGATCAGCTTATCAGACTTTTAAGTCTGAAACAGTGTATTTATTATGTACAGGAGCTATTTTTGCATGCCAGGCAACATCAAAACATGAACTCTAGAGACATGATAGTCATTGGTAAATCTAACAATTTTCAGAAAAACTTCCTTTGCCCAACTTGCTATCAAGTTAGCTGTTGAGTGGAATAGCATAAAAGTACTTTGGAGAAAGCCAAGTACTTGAGGGGATGGGAATAGCTAATATTGTTGGATTTGATGAAGCAAGGCGGCAGGAAGCGCACATGGAATATTCACAGTCACAGACTCACTAGACCAAGTACCCATTTCACAGTGCTGCTAGTTCCATGTTGCAACCTGAACTTGCAAACAAAATTTAATATTTCACAATTTATTGATTATTGACTAAAAAATTGGCCAAAAAAAAAAGAATCAATTCTAAAAGCAGAATTCCATCATGCTATGATGTCCAAGAAGTTTTCATACCATTGAAGCAGTTAAAATATTCCCATGGTCAGATTTCATTTGTTTTTGCAATGCCAACCTTGTCCTTGCTTGCTGTCCATGCCCAAGAAGTTGCTACAACCTACTAAGCTCCAGCCTTGGCGAGAGAAGCCTAATAGTTGCCACTTTACTGCCGTCCAGTTTAATGCAAGTCGCTTGGCAAAGCTCAGGATCAAACTCAACTGACAGATGCTATAATCTGCTATTTTATTTTAGTCCAGAAGAAAGCACTGTCTACAAAGTCCTTATACAAATGGGGATGAAAAAAGACAAAATTTTATAAAATCTTCAACATCAAACAAAAAGATTATTAATCCAGGGAAATAAATCTATACGTAACAGTAATCCACAATTAGCACCCAATACTTCATTATTTTAAGGCAACTAACGCTTTGTGAAGTTACCTCAACTTTTCATCAGCTACTTCCTCATTTGTGTCATTGTAGATGCTTAATTTGTAACCTTTTTAAATATCCAACTCATGTAATTTAATGCTTTATAACTGATATAGCATCTGCAAATTACCAGCTGCCAAATGCTTAATGGGGGGTGAGAAATTGCCCCTTTGTACTATGCTTTATCTTGGATTCAGCAAAACCTAAATAACCTTCAATAAGACTAGATCACAGCATGGGTTCACGATTAGTTTGGTAACATCAATGCTCATACAAAAGTACAATAAATGTTTAAGATGGCTTTTCTGACTAAATGTATGATTTATGTTATTCCTATCCATATATGTAACTATTTTTGAGAAAATGTATAATAATGTTCATCTATGATTTTATTTTTTGTTAACCTGGTATCTCCTTTAACAAAAGGAATCTAATATAGTAATCATAATGTAAAAAAATTACAGAACAAAAACCTGAAATAAAAACAGAAAATGCTGGAAATACTCAGTAAACCGAGCAGCATCTGTGGAAAGAGTAGCAGATATAACGCTTTGGGCTGATAACCTTTCTTTGGAATTCTCTTTTCCTCCTATCCCATTATACTAATGCCATCTGTGTGGAGTTTGCAATGTTCTCCCTGTTTTCTCAGGGGCTCCAGTTTCCTTCCACATCCAAAAGACGTACGCGTTTGTAGGTTAATTAATCTCTGTAAAATTGCCCTATATATGTGTCAGGAGTGGATGAGAAAGTGGGATAATATAGAGCTTGTGTGAATGGGTGATCGATGTTTGGCGTGGACTAGGTGGGCTGAAGAGCCCGTTTCCATGCTGCATCTCCAAACTAAGCAAAACTAAAGCAAATTCTTAAACAATATATACAATCCTCTGACATATTTCTGTTCACTGCTTTCATAACGGATCATGGTTTTTTTCAGTCAATGATTTTCCACTCTGTTCATGAAGGCACTGAGTTTTACACGGCAGTAATTCTCCAGTACGTTAATTTTGTCTATGTGAACCTATACAGCAAGTGGCAGCATTGATCTTAGCTGTGATGTGGAAAACACAGCCAAACTTAATCCTGTGGCCACACAAGCGAATTCAAACAAAATCATTGCACAACAATCAAGATAATGGGCAGTAACCTGGTGTCATTTGGTAGAGCCACTGGAGAGCCAGGAACAGTTCTGATTTTGGGTGCTGCCTATGAGGAATTTACACATTCTCCATGACTGCAGACCTTTCCAGCAGGCCCTATGGTTTCATCCCACACCCCAGAGACCTGCAGGTTGGTAGATTATCTAGCCAGTATAAATTTCCCCTCATGTATAGGCTGCCTGGTAGAATCTAGGGGAAGTAGATGAGAACATGGGGAGAACTTAAAAATGGGATTAGTGTAGAAAAAGTGTAAATGGATGATAGATGAACACGAGCTAGGCTGGCTGTTTCAATACTGCCCTCTCTCTACAACTCTAAAGGTCAGTAGGATATTTATCTATGTTGGGAGAAGAAATACAGTTCATCTTATTCCTTCCCATATTTAACAGCCCTAAGTATTTTCCAAAGGTCACTGAATAAATAATCAGGATCGCTGCAAGGTAATTTATTTCACCTACAATACCAATAGGTTGGGATATGCCTACCAGTTAACAAGTAACTTCAAACCTGGAATATGAACAAGTCTCATTCAAAACATGATAAAATGAATAACATACATAAACAATAAATTAGCCGTTGAAATGTAAACAGACTACATAAATCTCAATTTAAACTTAACATTTATTGGGAAACTATTTCCAGCTTTATGAAGATATCTTGAATCCAGTAACAAATGAAGTATAACATTTAAGTTTTGGACACAAAGAAGAAAGGGAATGAATCAGCTATGTGTGCCCTGCTCTTTTATCTCCAAGGCATGGCTTTAATAGAGATGAAGTTTATCTTTTCCAGCAAGATGAAGAAGCTGTCAACTGAAAAATAATTTGATAACATCTCCAACTAGAGGTATTTCTGGATCACAATATAAGTTCTACTCTAAAGGTAGCTGATAAATAGGAAAAGGATGTATTTTTAAACACATTGTAGTGATATGTCTGACTGGAGGAAGAGTTCCAAACTCACTAGACATCCAAGTAGAAAATTCCTCAGTACAAAGCCTCAAGAATTATAAAAATACATATATATATATATACACACACACACACATACATATATATATACACACACACATAAAACAGAGACAATACTGGATAGATAAGCACATATTACTAAACTATAATATTAATTTAAATGGGAAAGTAGAAATTAATTCCTATAATGTTAATTTAAATGGGAAAGTAAAAATAGCAAAATAATTTTCATCCTATCTAAATAAAATCACAGAAACACTCATGAAAAAGGTAAGATCGAGATTCAGCCATACCTGCAGTCAGATGGGGAACTACATTTGGGCCTGGATTTCTTTAAGTATACAAGTAGTCTCCTGCATCGAAAACCATCTGTGAACCCTCTGCCCAATCAGTTTTAGAAATTGTTCGAGACTGAAAGACAGCTTAAGTATATTTGCAATGATCAATTTTGTAAACATTGTGTTTCTTTATTTTTTATCTCTTGATTTCTCCTCACGAGCTACTTAAAGAGCCCGCTCCGTTATTCCCCCAGGATTATTTACCGCCCTAAATCCTCCCTCTTTCAGGTGCTACAGCGTTTACTGTAACTGTTAGCTTCAAGGCTCCATATTTAGCCAAATGGAAACAGCACTTAGTTATGGCCAACTATTCACATTTACTTTCTTCCCCTTCCTGCCCATATACATGAGCAGCCAATCTAAACACAACTGACAAGCAACTCCATAACATAATGACAAATCCTCTGTTTGGAACCATCAAACTGGATTTTAGAATGAATACCACCCAAACAATTCAGTTTGTAGGTTAATTTTAAGGCAAGGCCAAATTTGTACTGTTAATACCATTTATTATTATTCTACTGTCAAGAGAATGGATGGTCTCACATTAGCCAAATAAACACCTAATTTTATCGTGTTACTAAGTAACAGTCATTTCTTTGCACTGCATCTTTTTGCTCTGGTACACTCAAACAGGCGCCTCAGAGTTTAAACAGTTTTTAGATAAACCATACAGGCTGAAGACATGTTACAGAAGATTCAGGACAGAGGCATCAATTATATTCATTTCATTTTTCCTTTCTTACCAAAGTATCACATTATTTCTAATAAATCATTTAGCACAATTTCATCCCTTTGTCAATCAATAAATTATCAATGAACTCCTAAAGCTCCATTTGTCATATCTGTGACAAAATGAAAATCTGGTGTAATCTGGTTCTCGAGGACTTTGAAGACTCACTTATGTTTATTGATCCTTTTCCCCTCTCAAACACTTTTATTCAATACATTTCAAAGTTTGCATTACCAAACGTCAGGCTTCCCATTACTGAGACAGAAAGCTCTAGTTTCCATCCTAGCTTCTTTTTTTTTTTTTAACCAATTACTTTGATTATTATAACATTTCCAACAGAATGCTTTCATCCCCTCGAAATTCACAGTCATTTACTACTCTGAAGAGATGACTGGCAGCCTGCTGGTGTCTGGTATCAAAAGAGATCACCACAGTGGTAAAAATGCACAGGAAAATGACGCAAGAATGAAATCTCAGGTAATTTAAAACGGTTTCATTAAAAACTGAATTAGAACAAAGAGATTTTGTGCGTTAAAACACTTCAGTGAAAATTTGCACTGATATGCTCAAAAGGGATTACATTTCTAAAAGCCTGGACCTTAGATCATTGTAGCATGATGGTGAAAGATCACAAGTTCTCTCTGCCTCAGTAGTAATGACTATAATGACTGCTTTCATTTTGAAAAGTTGAGAGCATACTCTGTAGTTAAGTCAGCATAATTCTGGCTTTTTGTGTGGATGCACTTGTAAATACATTTACAAATATTTTCTCTTCTCATCTAAATACATTTTTCCACAACTTAGCCACAAATACCAAATTGGATACAGACACGTGGCAATCTGTTGAAAACCCTGCCAGAGATGTTTGGATTTTGAGAATTAGTTTTAAAATATAAAGAAACTGTAGTAGACTATCCTTAAGCAAAATACTGAAGATGTTGAAAATCTGAAATAAAAACAAGAAATTATGGAAACACTGAATGAATAAGGCAATATCCACAGACACAGAAAAAAGAGTTAAAGCCTCCGGATAAATACCTTTTATCAGACCAAAACATTAACTTCGGTTTTTTTTCTCTCTGCACAAATGCTGCCCAATGAGAATAAACTTGTAATAGACCGTCTCTTACTATACAGGCTAATCCATGGCTGACTCTGATTTTTTTACTCTCCAATGATTAGAGCATTCAAATAATTCTGCTTGTTGTGCACCTAAGTCTTTGCAAAGGGGGATCCCAACAACAATCCATTGCTTCAGCGAGTGATGCTCCTTCTGGGATTTGAAATTACAATTACTTTTTTTAAATAATCACTGTTTATTAGTAAAACTATTTTAAAACTTATCTAATTCATTCCATAATGTCCTTTTTAAATTTGAAAAATGACATTATTGTGTAATTAGCTTATTTTGAACAAATTTCATTGGACAGACACTTACTAGCTGGCATAGGAGTATATCACTGTAATATTCTGATTAGAAGCAGTCAAATGGAAAATTCAGCTACAGGAGCCAACCCCCAATTCACATATTGGATGTGGTTCAAATACACCTGCTGCGTCCAAGATTTGGGACAACTGATACCTACTGCGCAAGGAATCATCTTTTGCCCAAGGCAATATTCTGAAGTATAAAATATCAGATGGCCATGATGGTACAGACCACAATGCCTGCAAGTTTCATCCCACCCCAAGCCACATTCTTTTGTTTTGGATGTCTTATTAAAAAAAACTTGTGGTCATTCCGATCACTGCCTCCCAGCTTTGATCATGTTTTGTACTTTGCGGAGCCTCCCCTAAACAAGATCTGACTTTTGGTCAGCGGAGATATCAATGCTCTGCTTGGGTTCTTGATCTGGACAAGGACCAGGATCAGGATCAGGATCTACCAAAGTTGCGCCGAATGCATTCTGCACAATCTGAAATCCAAATGACTCCAAGAGAGACATGTTCTGATGGGGTGAAAAGGGTGAGCTTAGGCTAGTGGACAAGTCATTCAGTTGCCCCTCGCTGGGTTTGACATGGGCCTTCAACATATGCTTATTCAGGTAGGACTTTGATTTAAACACAGAGCCGCAGTCTGGGCAGGTGTACTTCTTCGGTTCTGCATATAGTTCAGCGTTGGATTCGACTTTAACTTTTCCATTGTTAAGGTCACACTGAAAGGACTCATCCTGGTCATGTTTCAAGGGAGACTTGAGGTCACTGATATCTGAGAGATCTCCAAAGGAGTCAGAGTTATCCTGCGAGTCCTGATGCGGGCACTTCATCCCATCCATCTCACCATCTGCAGAAACAAGGAATACAAAAATGTTACAGCTTGCCATGGTAGGAAATTCACAAATAAATCAAAGGCTCTACCACCACTTTGCACTATTACACTGCACTGACTTTCCAGATGTGACAATAGACTGGAAAGCATTCTTCATTTCAAGCATTTTCTTTCCCAATCAAAGCTATTCCATTCATTGACACAAATTACCTGTTAATACAAAGTATTTAAATCAAGTAATGGAACTACAAGATATGAATTTGCTTGTAGGGTCTAAACAATAAGAATTTCCTGGGATAATAATTTTCTAGTACTTGTTTGTGATAGAACCTAGAAAGCTCTTGACCACTAGCCCGACTGGGCATCAACCAAGCACTCTCTGAAAACGGAATAAGCAATTATGATGGCAAAATGTCACACAATTGGGCACTTTTAAGTTTCCAATTTCACCCAGACACCCAAATAAGATAAAAGGCAGAGGCCACAAGGGGAGAGCAAAGCTAAAGACAAAGCTGAGTGGACACCACTCACATCTGTGCTTTTGGCAGAGCAACTCGGGAATCTACAAGGAAAATCTAATGGAGATGAATATAATAGATTTCAGAATCCAGGAAACATGTTTCCTATATTCACTCTCAAATGAAAATTGCAAATAGTAAAATTTAAAGCAATTTTAATAAAATAGTTAAACTAAACAGAAAATGTGAATAAAACAAGGGAGTAACAGTTGTGAATGGATATCTTTTTGAAATAAGATTCACTGAATTTTCCAGTGTTTGTATCAAAATGTCATCATTAAATAACATTACTGAAGAACTTGTTCCAATATACTGTAGGAAGCCTTGGTGAGCGTCAACAACATAACCTGACACAACCCAACTTAAATAAATATGATTTTTAACACCAATAATAAAATGTAATAACATAATTCCATCAAAAGTCATCAGCAAAGGACAGTTTCATGTGATGATAGTTTCATAATTTTTATGTTGCAGATTGGCTGGTCTGTTTAGATAGTTCTTTCTTTCTTAGAGTAGTATGTATATGTATGTTGTATATATATTATTATATACAGAGTATATATATATATATGTGTGTGTGTGTGTGTGTGTGTGTGTGTGTGTGTGTGTGTGTGTGTGTGTGTGTGTGTGTGTGTGTGTGTGTGTGTGTGTGTGTGTGTGTGTGTGTGTGTGTGTGTGTGTGTGTGTGTGTGAAAGAACAAATTAATGTGTATTTCCCTTCTTCCAGAGAACAGTAAAAGATCATGAAAATGTTTGACATATGGTTGGTAAACAAGCACATGCTTAAACCCACCTCCACAAGCTAATACATCAGGGTGGCATAATTGAGAAGTGAATACAAAGTTATACGCATCCCGGACCTTAAATCTAAAAGTAGTGAAAAGTACTTTCATTGTCAACAAAATGCAATTACTTCTGCCTGGAACAGGGAGAGGAGAACTTTGAACTGAAGAACTTTTAGTTTCTTTGATTTTTCACAGGAAATGGATTTAAATTATGCTTTGTGTTTATTTAGTACAGGACCAATATTGTACTAAAGAGATATTCTATCTTCTGCTGTATTCTTCCATAATATTAATTCAAGTTAATTTTTTCACTCGCTCCAGATATTGCTGTGTATTTTTCTTTTGGCTTCAGTTCTCTGCTATAGCTCCGAGCTGCATTTTAGAACTTTTAGAAGCCACTTCATTTTTTTTTTGTATAATTGCTCTCAATTGAAATAGATAGCTTCATTAACACAGCAACCTTGGCCTCATTCTATCAGATATTTCCTTTGGCTTATCCATCCCTCTCTCTCATACCTCTGCATTTTAAAATTTATCATCTCACTATTCCAGATTTGGTGAAGGGGTTTTGACCTGAAACACTAATTTTGTTTCTTTCTTCCAATGCAACCAGATTTTCTGTTTTCAGCATTTAGTTTTCATTTCATATCTCAAGCATCTGCAATTTTTTTGATTTCCAATCACTGAACTCTTTGTCTGAGCTCAGATAGCAATGTTTATCAATTTCCTCTTCTTCTACCACCACACCCTGCTATTATGTTATACATTTTACATAATGAGCCCTGCACATTCTTCCAAAATAATTGTAACGCTGATCAATTTTGAGTCCTTTTTAACCTCTTTGTTTGTGCAGACTTCAAAAACTGTGACTAGTTGGGATTAGTTATGTCGACCTTTCAGAAGACTTCAGGGTTACATGGCTGTGATTCGTCACAACAGAGGAAAGATTGGTTATTAATAATATGAAAATAAATTGATAACATCATCTCCTTCAACACTGTTATACCACATCAGGTCAAATTAGGATTTACAACAGGGTTTCTGTCATTCAACTACTTCTGCATGGTTCTGCCCACTCACACAATATAAAAAATGATGGCAGTTAGCTTGCCTTGTAACGAGCGTGTTCTGTCAAAGTGAAAAGCCATCTCCCCGCTCTGTGTTTGCTTGTGAATCATGATCTGAGTCTGGGGCTTGCACCGCCTGTCACAAGGGTCAGAAGTGTGCGAGGTGGGAAGAGGGACACCATGGTGGGTTTTAATATGGACCCTTAAGTAGGAAGCAGTAGAAAAACCTGAGGAAAAAGACAGAAGAGATTCTGTCACTCCATCAGATGAAATCTCAGCACCCCAGACTTCTGAACATCAGAGGTTAAAATATTCCAGAATTCCACGATTAAAATATTTATTTTCTAATGGGGATATTTTACATTCAATACATTTTCTTCTCAGCTGCTTATCCAAATATATACAATACTTGATGTTAGGCAGTCTCCTTCATCTGGAGGTGATGCAACTTTAATCACTAGTTTTATATAACACATTAGTATCAGGGTATGTTACAGGAATAAAAACATACTTGCATCATTATACTTGTTTTGTGATTCTCATGTTCTCAAGCAGGTCCAGAGAATGTTGCCACAAGTAGGAGACCCATAACCAGTACAATTTCTGCAGTTCCAAATTTTCATATTGACAACTCGTTCAGAAGAACAGATTTGAAAACAGTAAAAGTATGTTCTTAAAATGATCGTAAAAATTCTACTTTCAATCGTAAACTCAGAACTGCAGGGATGGGCTGTTTTCCAATGCATCCACCTCAGTTCAGGCTTGCAGCCTTTATTCAATACTGTGTAGAAACTAGGCCTTGGTTTGAAGCAGCGCCTTCATTTAGAACTGGGTTGCACGATAGGGATAAATTAATGCTGAAACTCCATGGTCCCAAAATAATATCAACCAAATGTATTCTTTCTTTACTTCGTGGAGCTAGATGAATCAGTTTAACAGAGTCTGTGAAAAATACTGGCTGATCTGGCCTCCCCTGAAATAGGGTACAGAACATTAACAACCAGCTACTAGGGGTTAAAAGGTACAGGTCTGGGATTTCAGATTGCATGACAATAAACCCAACTGGGATTTGCACTTAGCTAGGCGGTAGTTGTGTGGAGGAAGAGAGGAATGCCATGTGAAGGAGATCTATCTGTGGATATCGCTAAACTGGACTGCCATGAAATTCTGAGAACACAAGTAAGAAAGGAATAAGACAAACGTAATGAAACACAAGTGGACAATAATGTGCAGTGTTAATGTAGAGTATATAAAATTAATGTTTGAAGTGCCTCTTCTAAAAGAAAACCCTGCCGCCATAGCTGTTAGAGGGCCCAGAGTCAGTCAGCAATCATCAACAGGAAACATTAATACGCAAACAGAGAGCTGGCAGAACAACCTGCCATCTGGAGGAGCAAAGCAGAAAGTTAACGAAAAGTATGTTGAATGATTGTAATCACCATTCTCAGCACATCTTGCAGCCCAGCTGAGTAACTCTCACTACTGAGGAAATGTGACAGTGTAATCAATCACATAACTACAACATACATGTGCTTAGTTAACAGATCTTAGAAATCAGGTATATCCATGTTGTCAAGATGGTGCAACAGCAGAGGCTACAAGTGACTATAACAATATATTTTCAGCTCTCAACTTCAGCCAGGAAGGCATGAAGACTATAAATGATCAGTAATTGATTTCTGCTCCTATGCTGATGAACTAGATTATTTATCTCTCAATGACATGAACATTAATTTGAATAAGGAAACATGGTCCATGGATTAGAGAATGCAAGGTACACAAAAATGCTGGAGAAACTCAGCATCTATGGAGCGAAGGAAATAGGCAACGTTTCGGGCCGAAACCCTTCTTCAGACTGTATGTAGAGAATGTAATATACATTTATTTCATACTATCAGAATAATGCTCAGGGAAAAAAGTCCCAGCCTATCCAGCCTATCTTTATAACTCAAACCCTCCAGACCCAGTAACATCCCTGTAAATATTTATTTCACCCTTTCCAGTTTATTGACATCCTTCCTGTAGCAAGGCAACCAGAACAGATTTTCATTACTCCAAATGTGACTTTATCAATGCTTTGTAGAGATGCAATTTGATGCCAGAAATTTATACACAATACTCTGACGGATGAAGGCAAGCATGCCAAATGCCTTCCACTTCATCCTGTCTAACTGTGTCACCATATTCATGGAACTATGTACCTGCAACCATAAACATTGCTCAGGTCCATATTATTTACTGTGCAGGTCCTGCTCTGGTTTGTCTTACCAAATACCTTTGTATTTATCGGAATTAAACTCTTGTCACTGCTCACCCCAGCGACCCACTTAATCAAGATCCCATTGTAATCTTTGATAATCGTCTTCATTATCTACTGCACCACCAATTTTAGTGTCATGCATAAATTTACTAACCCCGTTACTTGCAATCTCATCCAAATCATTGATATAAATAACAAAAGGTAGACAAATCACAGATCCTCTTGGCAGAACATTTGTTCCAGACGTCCTGTTCAATAATAACTATACAACTGTAAAATCAAAAGATTGTGGGTTGTGACACAACCACCCGCTTAGTTAACTGGTTTGGATCTTCGCACTGCAGTATGTAAACAATTGATTACTATACAAATGCCATAATTGTGACATCTTCAAGAAGTGGATAAATCCAAATGGCATGGAATTGTCTTCCTCAACTGTCTTCTCTGTTACTCTCTGAATCACAATGTGAGTTGTGTCGGAAATAAACAAACACAAAGAGTGGGAGAGGATAAGGGAAACCATTATGATGGGGGAGCCAGGAGGCGTGGGAGGAACAGCTGCCAGCTGGTGTAGGCAAGTGAGTGAGACTGAGCTCTCTCAGCTCTACTTGCTCAACTCAGTCATTAATTGTTGAAGCTTGGGGTTGGAATGGTGAGTAAAGGGATGTAAAAATGGCCCACTCCCACCTAGCATAAGATGTATGCGGCCCCGCAGCAGCTGTCAAATCCATCCCCATCCACCCTGCTAATTTCCCAAACACTCATTTGTATGTGTGGGCTGTCAACAGGTGGGAAGAACTGCATCTTTCTCAAATTTGCATGTCCTCAGAAAATCGTCTCAATCTTAGGTCTCATACATGATGGCATGCAAGCCGCAATTTTAACCAAACCTTGAAAGCTAGTATAAAGTAAGTGACCACTTTGCCAAGCACTTGCGCTCTACCCACCATGCCTCTTGGAGCTCCCCATTGCTCAGGGCCGGATTTACCTATAAGCTAGACAAGCTTAAGCTTAGGGCCTCGAGGTCTAGGGGGGCCTCGCAGAGCCGGATTTACCACTAGGCTTCATAGGCTGAAGCCTAGGGCCTCGAAATCTAGGGGGCCTCCAGCCAAGGCAGGACACCTACCGTTCAACTCTGGGCGGGCCCCCCTCTCTATCTCTCCCTCTCCATCTCCCCCCGCTATCCGTGTCCGGGCCGCCGGGCTCCGCTCGCTCCTCATCCGCCGGCACGGCAGACCGCCTTGCACATGCGCATTGCTGCGGCCTGCACGTCGTCCCCCTGCACATGCTCACAACCACGGCCAGCACATCATCGGCCGCCATGGCTGTCCGGTCGCTGCCTCGCCGCCAGCGCTGAAAACCAACGCGGAGGGGGCCTCACAAGTTAAACAGCTTAGGGCCTCTCTTCATCTAAATCCGGCCCTGCCATTGCTAACCATTTGAATTCCTCTTCCCATTCCCACACTGACATTTCTGTCTTGTCTGTCCCTCTGCCATGGTTAGGCCAACCACATACTAGAGAAACAGCGCCTTATATTCCACCTGGGTACTCTACAACCCAACAGCTTGAATATTGAATTTTCTAATTACAGGTCATCTTTATCCCCTCGTCCTCTTTTCTCTCCATCATACCTATCCAATTCCTCTCACACACCCACATGCACATGTGCACACTCACACGCACCCTTTTTCCAACCAAGCCAACCCAGTTTCGTTCTCCTGCCCCACCTGCCAATCATACAAAATCCTCCCACCATGACCATTATACCTTCTCCTACTGTTCTCATTGGCCCACCATCTCTCCCTTATTTGGTTCTTATCAGATTCCATAATCTGCAAACCTTTGTCATCTCCACATCTCCTCCCAGCTCCTGTCACCATCTCCACCACTCCTACCTTACTCCATCAGCCAATCAACCCTTCCACATCTGAATGCACTTATTGCTTGCCAGCTCGTGTGTCACCTCTCCCTGCCACCTCTTTATACAGGCTATCGCCTTTCTACTCTTTCAATATATGTGAAGAATCATGACCAACAACGAGGGTCAATTTCCCTCTTCAGATGCTGGCAGGGCTTTTGAGATTCTCTCGCAGTTTGTTTTTTGCTCCAAAGTCCAACATCTGCAGGCTTTTATATATCCACCTTTCAATTAAGGCAACTGAAGCACGGTGAAAAACTCAGGCCTTCTTTTCTAAAGGATTTATTAGTTTAGGACCTGTAGTGAAGGTACACAAGAAGATTCATGGGAGAGCATGTCTATCACACAAGGAGAGACTGCATAGCCTAGACCTCTACTTTCCATACCATGTTCTTCCATTAACATGTTCTTCCATCAATACTTATTGATTTCCTGATATCTAATTATCAGTCTATCTTGGTCTTATGACTGACTGAGCGTATAGCCCTTGTACGTACAGAATATCAAGGATTTAGTTCTCTTGCAGAGAAAGAATTTCTTCAAATCTAAGTCCCAAAAATGAACCCTTACTTTGAGACTATTCTACTCACCCCAGCCAGGTGAAATACCAACCCTGCATCACACTATCTGTAACATGTACTCAGCATTTCTCTCACCACAGATATTCAAGTATTTTATTTTAATTTTAGATTACCAGCAACTTCTCTTTTGATAATTCGGCAGTTTTTAAAAAGGTTTACTGTGCTTATTCACTTCTACTGGTGCAGCTTGACCTGAAGAGTAGTTCCAGTGCTTCTGTTTTTTTACTTCAGTCTTCTAGCCATCACAGTTATTGTTTTTGATCTACCCTGTCAAGTCCAATAATGTTGCTGCTTTTCAGCGCCAGAGATCCGGGTTCCATCCTGACAACAGATGCTGTCTGTACGGAGTTTGCACATTCTTCCTTTACTGTGTGGGTTTTCTCCAGGTGCTCCGGTTTCTTCCTACATTCCAAAGACACTTCTGTAAATAGTGTGTGGAATAGGACAAGTGGACGGGTGATTGCTGGTTGGCGCGGATTCAGTGGCCCGAAATGTCTGTTTCCACGCTGCATCTCAAAAACTAATACCAAGTATTTTACATGTTTCAGCAAGATCATCTCCCCTGCAACCGTTGTTGGTACATTTAGTGATTCATATACAAGGACAACTAGATCTTTTTGAACAACAACTCTTTTCAACCCCTCATCATTTAGAAAATACTCCACTCTTTTTTTTAACCAGTGGACGGTTTCACATTTTCCCAGTTAATGTTCCATCCACGTCTTTGTCCATTCACTTGATCTTTCTATATTATCTTGAAGTATTTCTATATTTTCTTCATAATTTAGAGTGCCATCCAGCTTTACATTATTAGCAAATTTAGATATTATACACCATGTTCCCTCGTCAAAATCATTGAAATAGACCACAAACAGCCAGGGCGCATGCAACTCATCCCTCGTTACCACATGCCAACCTAAAAATAACTCTTTATTAACTCCTACTGTTTTCTATCCATTAACAAAATCAACCCATGCCAGTACCTTACTTCCAATCACATGTACTCTAATTTTATTTAACAATGTCTTATATTGCACCGCTAATCAATTACCAATACTTCTGATACCAGAAAACTGTAGATAAAACATACAGAATTGTCCACAACAAGCAAAACAGAAACATCTTGTCTTCAATGAACAAATTGGGAACAACTAAAACCAGGAGCAAAACCAGATTTAGACTGAAATCATTGTTATCATTCCACATGCTACAAAGCTAAAATTATTTTCTGACTAAATAGATACTGGAGTTAAACAAATTAAACTTCAGTGATCAAACAAGCCCCAATTTTCTCTATATTTTACAAAGTGGATTTTGATTAGTTACAAAATTTGTAAATGTTGATTAAACCTTTGCAAAGAAGAATTAAGATTAGGTCTTAATTTAGGAACAAGTTGCTATCACAACTAAAGCAAGTAGACCAATGACAATGTCTAAAGCAATGAAAGGACAGAATTATATAATCTCAACATAGCATTGTGATTGGTTTCCTGGAGTAGACTTATTGACCACTGACAAAACACAAGCTCAATTTGATCATGGCAACTGGGGAATTTAAACAAATAATTAAATATAGCTTAATTTAAAGCTAGTTGCAGTAAAAGTAACTTTGTAGCAAATAAACTACCATAAAAACCCATCAGATTCGCTTATGCATCTAAAGGCAAGAAGTACCACTTTGGACAATAAATACCATGTAAAAATAAATAAAGCAAAACTTTTCCTAACCCAACCCCAGGATATATTTGGAGTTCATGTCCCAATTTGTCTGAAGCACCTGGACATTGGGAGAAAAACTACCAGGGTAATCCTGCAATAATTACATCAGTGAATATATATTTTTTTCCTTGTATATACAAAATCCAATCAAAATATATTAAACATTTTAATGCCATGGCCACATATTTTCAGAACATATTTCCCATTAGTTTTCCCTTCCAATTGTCAATTATTGACTGGAGGTTGCACTTTTCAGTGAGTTTCTACTTTTTGAGTCAATTATCCAACAAACTCTAAATACATAACTGACCATTTGGGTTTAAATGTGACAAATATGTTGCATATGTGAAAATTTGAAACACAACATGCATTTCTGAAACAATTTTGGATAATGGAACACAATCTAATTCCATGAATGTTAACGATGACCTTTCAAACACAAAAGTATATATATTTTTTAAATCTTATTTTAAAATGAAGAATCATTCGCCATTTCTATCATATTGTAAATTCATATGTTTATACTATCTTTTTAAGTAGTTAAGGTACAACAATTCACAAACTAATCAGGTATCTCAAATCAAGATTATTTGCATCTCTACAGCAATAACCTTCAGTTGAAGAAATTTGCACAATTAATCATTTGTGCGCTTTTAACTTTCATTACAAAATTACCTTTATTACAGATGTTGCAGATGTTATTTGGCCCTTCATTGTGCTTTTTGATATGATCGGTCATGTAAGCCGCACGCAAGTATTTCCCGCACACCTGACAGGGAACTTTCTCCTCATGACATGTCAAGTGAGAGCGCAGACGGTCTTTGGTAGCGAAGGAAGCTTCACAAGTCTGGAAAAATACATCAATAACAAGGGAAATGTTCAAACAATTTAAACACCATTATCCACTGAACAGTTTAATTACAAATCAACATTTAGAGATTAAGCAGGCATGATAATTTCCTTTCATGCTGTTGAAAATTCACTACCAACATGGACTGATCCAGGAAATGAAAGTGGCCCCAGCATTATATTAAGCTGCGAAAACAGTTACACCCAAGTTAAGGACATTATTATTTGTTGGTGTTTCTCCACCAAGCTTCTTTTCGGTATCTCCCATAGAAAAATATGAATGTGAGGTTATTGGATGAAGATGGATATGACTTTCTTCAGAGATCTCCATAATAAAATCAAGCTGTAAGCTACATTGCTATATGGACAAAATATGCTTGGAGAAAATAAAACCTTAAATTACCATTTTTTGGACTTTGCAAGATGTTGAAGCACTAACTCACCTGACATTTAAAGGGTCTCTCTGCAGTGTGCACTTGTTTGATGTGGCCATTCAAGTGATCAGGTCTGGAAAAAAAATTGGCATCAGGTGGATACGGAACTGTAAGATCACATGCAGCCTCAAAAAATAGGCAACTGCTGCCAAATGTCGTTTTTTTTAGAAATGTTATAATTGTTTGGAATGTGAACACCACTGATAAGACTGGCATTTATTTCTAGTTGCATAAGAAGCTAGTGATGAGACACTTCCTTGAACTGCTGCAGCCAGTATGTGAAATTCTTCAAATCAACGTTGTCATTGTTACTGGGTGGGGAATTTCAAGATTTAACTCAACGATAAATAAGGAATTGTAATGCACATTCAATCAAGATGACAAACACCATGCACTTGCTAGCCTTGACGTTTTTGTTTGATTTAAACAGTTCTGCTTGAGTAGTCTTTATAACACCCTCGATGATACCTTGGGGTGAATGGTGAATGCAATATAATCCAACAGGAGAATAAGGGGAAAATAATTTTAATCCATAAAATACTCCATTGATAACACCATCAGCCAATAAATGAATGTCAAAATACTTAATACTTTGAAGGGATGACAATGGCTCAATTTTTTTTTAATTCATCACTCAAAATGTTTTCCCCTAATGGCCACCATCCAAGCTAAATTGCCTTCAACATATGCAAAACGTTAGCAGAATTAACTAAATTGAATTATTAAAAAATGATTTACTGTCTTCTAATGTTTTAGAATATCTATATCCCAATTTTCTTTCACTCAAACATCAGTAAAAAATAATGATTGTTGGCAATCTTGGTAAAACAGCTAGAGATACTCATCAGAACCATACTTTATTGGCTGCCACTATTAGTTGAAGGTACATGTGTATATGGCAAGAAAGTTGACGATTTGAAAGTCAGCATACATCAGCACCACAAAACGATTTTCCCTTCTCCTTTCATCAGTCTATTGAAGTCATACCTTTGATTTCTAGGACTATCCAAATTGATTTTTTTTCTCTCCCTTTCAATATTGATAGCACAAATGTGTACAATAAACTCTTGTTAAAACAGACCATAGGGGGAGGGGAATTTTGTCCGTTTTTGCTGATTATCCGCTATAACTGAGTATGGGATTGTCATTGTATGTAGTTGAAACAAAGAACTGCAGATGGCAGTTAATACACAAAAGCATTTTCACAACTTCATCTTGCACCTTATTACTGTAAATTTGATTAGTCCAAATCTAATGCATGCCTATTCTTGCATCGATACTCTATTATCCCTGTGGCAACTCTGATTTCATGAATTATGCTGGCCCAGTATTACAGCTATTTAGTGGCCTATCCATAACTCCAACCAATGTTTTCTGCCCTTTGCTGATTTATTAACTCAACCCAAATTTATTCTATCAAGCCACAATCATTTTTTCATCGTTACTCTGATCTCCCTTATTAACAGTATTATACTGTACTTCCTCTATATTGAATACCCAATATTTAGTTCCCAGCTTTGGACACTCTGCAACCACATTTCTGTAATGGCAATTAGATTACACCCGTGTTGTTTAATTTGCGCCATGAATTAATTTATCTTGTTGCAGATACTGCAAGCATAAACCACTTTTAACATGTTTTTTTAGCAATGTTTTGTAATTTTTTTGCTCGACTTTCCATAACTGCTTTTCTAGATTCCCTACATTTGGTCGGACCTCATTTCATGACCATGAGGCGATTAAACCTCTCCTTTCATGATGTTCTGAAACTACTCAGTAACATGCTTGATCCTAGCACAAGGGAGGCAACATCCATTGTGGTCACCTCTGCATTGGAGAAACCAAATGCAAATTGGGTAATCACTCTGTATTATTGAGCTTCTCGTAAACCTGCCACTTTAATTCTCATCCTAGTCCCACTCTGACCTATCTGTCTGTGGCCTCCTATACTGTTACAATGAGGCCTAATGCAAGCTTGAGGAGCAACATCTCATCCTTTGTCTGGGCAAGCTGCACCCTTCTAATATCAAATTCTCCAACTTCATGTAATTCTCTCTGTCTGAACATGAACTGGCCATTTCTGTCAGTCACCCATTTGTGATTTGGGCTCAGATTTGCTCAGCCTGTCCTGCTGTGCATGTCACTTAGCCCTACCATTAGCAACATATTACATTGACAAATAAGCATAATTTGACTCTAACTGCCCCATTAACCCATTTGGGCTAACTCTAGCAGAGATACTCCTTTATCTTTATGATACGATAGCACTTTATTTATCCCTGGAGGAAAATTGGTCTGCCAACGGTCATAAAACACAACATGGTACATGAAACAAAAAAATGAATGATAAATTAAAGTGACGAGTGGAAAGTCCAGGATTCGGAATGTATGAAGATTGGGAGGGGAGTCAGTCTACCCCATGACAGAAGGGGGAGGTGTTGTACAGTTTGATAGCCACAAGGAAAACGGATCTCCTGCGGCGTTCTGTGCTGCATTTTGGTGGAACCAGTCTGTTGCTCAAGGTGCTCCTCAGGTTGACCAGTGTGTCATCACCATTCCTTCTCCACCTCCCCCACTTTATCGGCAACATGAGAACTGTTTGCAACCCAAACTGTTCCGAAATCAGAAATGCAGCCACATGCAAAATATTTTAAATTAAAAACAGGCCAACCAAAAGCAAGCACTCAGATATTGCCATGGAATGTGTTCGTACACGGTAGAAGATGCCTGCAGTTCCACAGCAAACAGCAAATCCATCCCGCCTGTCTCCCAAATGCTTGCTTGCATGCAAGTGCTGCACATATATTGATTATTCTTAATCTGGAGAGCACCTGTAATTTGTTTTCTCTCTTCGCCAGTTCTGACGAGTCTTAGACCTAAAATGTTAACTCTACTTCTCTTTCCAGATATGCTATCTGAGATAATGAATGTTTCCACCATTTTCTGCTTTCATTTCAAGTGTCTTAATATTTATCACAAGAAAACAGAATTCGGTTGTAGTAGTAAAGAAATATTCAAAATTCACTGAATGCATCTTGGGAAATCAAAATCTAATAAACAGGACAGGTTTGTAAAGAAGTACAAGAGCTAAGTTGAGGGTACTTTAGCAGTGATTTGTGGATACTAAATTTTAAAAACATATCAATTGTTGGCAATGGCAACAACTGAAATGACGAGTTGTAAGCAACAAATGGATTAAAATAAAGGATTTATAAGTCTTAAGAACAAGGAGGACAATATACCTGGAATTACAACAGGAAATAATAACTATCATGTACAATTGGGTTTAACAAAATAAGCAGAGATGAAAGAGGAGAAAAAAATAAAGATGACTGTTAATGACAGTGTGGACTAAAATTGGCCATTATGAAAAACAGATTTGATTCCTTCTCTAGACTAAATAAAAAATAATAAATGAAGTTGAATGTACAGTCCAGCCAACTTCTTATCAAACTATCAAAAAGATAAAATGTGGAGATTTTTCACAAGGTGAAATTTCCAACGGACACCTGGTCCCGGTTACAACTGCTGAAAACTAGCAGAATTAAAAGGTCAGCATGTCTTTGAAAGTATAAACAAAGGATAACACAACAATTAAATGGATTAGCAGCCAATGACAATACAATAAACCAACTGTTGGAGAACATATCCAAGTCGAGGAAAGGGGAGAGAAGTGATGATAAAAGGAAAATGAGAGTTTCCGCAAACAACCATTCGTTTCCACCAACCAGCTCTCCTTCCAGTTTTAGATTTCACTCCTCTCCCTTCCTTATGTTTCCCCATCTGTCTCCATTTCACCTCTAGCCTTTGTTAGCATCTCCACCCTTCTGCCACTCGCCCCTCTTCACCGAACCAATTTCTGCTCCATCCCTTCCCCTCACCTCTCTTTAATAGCATTCTCCCTTCTACTCCATCAATCCGAGCAAGTGTGAGGTGTTGTACTTTGGCAGTTTGAATGTAAGGAGGACATATACAATTAATGGCAAGATCCTTAATAGCATTAATGTACAGAGAGATCTTGGGGTCCAAGTCCATAACACACTGAAAGTAACACCAAGTGGATAGTGATAACGAGGGTATATGGTGTGCATACCTTCATTGGTCTAAGCATCGAATATAAGAGTCAGGAAGTCATGATGCAGCTTGATAGGAATTCGGTTAGGCCAGCTTTGGAATACTGCGTACAGTTCTAGTCGTCTCAATACAGGAAAGATGTGGAGAGTTTGGAAAGGGTGCAGAGGAGATTTACCAGAATGATGCCTAAATCAGAGGGTATTAGCTACAAGGAGAGGTTGGACAGATGTGGATGGTTTCTCCGGGATGCTGAAGGTTGAGGGGAGACCTGATCGATGAATGCAACATTATGAGAGGCATAGATAGGGTACTCAGAGAGAACTTTTTCCCCAGGGTGGAAATATCAAATAAATTACAATAATTAAAATTTAAAAAATCTAATTTTCTTTTACACATTGAGTGGTGGGTGCCTGGTGGCAATACACTGCTGGCAGGGTGGAGGCAGATACAATAGTGGCATTTAAGAGATTTTTGGATAGACACACTTGGTTACGTAGGAATATGGATTAAGTGAGCATTTGATAATGGACATTTTTGTTCACTACATCAAAACATTCCAAATTTAATTAATTGAAAAACCACCCAGCTGTGTGGTAAGATTTTAATGTGTTCTGACATTGTAAATTCAAACTTCTGGATTACTTATTAAATAGCTTTCATATTCCTTTGTGACATGGGAATAAGATACAGCAGACAGTGCAATCGCTTTCTCCCATTTATCTATCAGTAGCCTTTTCTCAGTCATATTCCCATCTGTTCCACCGACTTTCCAACCAGACCTACTCTGGGAATAATACACATGGTTAACTACCCGCAACCTGCACATTTGGGAAGTGGGAGAATACTGCAGAAGTGTGAAATCCGCATGATCACGGTGAGAATTCACAGACAGAACTAGTCAGCTTTGACTCCAGGTAAATGGAGCTGAGAGGCATTTTACCGACCTGCAATGCCACTACACCGCCACACCTGGAATCATCTCCTATTTATCGTCTACATACTACAATTCAATTTCCATCTGTAGTCGTTGGAAAACCTTCCACATGGTCCATATAACAGGCTCGTCATTCCTCCTTTGCAGAACACCTCTGCTCAGCCTGCAAGAGTGAGTCCGATCTTACAATCGCTGGTCATTTTAATTCTCTATCCCACTCAGATTTTTCTGTCATTGTCTCAAGTCAATATTGTCATATGTACCAAAACAGAAAAATGAAATTCGTACTTGCAGTAGCACAAGAGGCTTGTAAACACTGTACTCAAATGATAACATAATAAACAAATAAAAAAAAGTTTTGTTAAATTTAGAAATACAGCATGGAAATAGACCTTTCTGCCCACTGAGTCCACACTGACCCCCATTCACACTAGTTTCTCGTTATTCCGCTTTTTCATTGACTAGGGGCAATTTTACAGAGAATCATTAACCTACAAACCTGCACATCTTTGAGGAGGAAACAGGAGCACCTGGAGGAAACGCACGTGGTCACAGGGAGAACGTGCAACCCCCACAGACTGCACTAGAGGTCAGTATTGAACACGGGTCTCGAGCTCAATACTGTACTGTGAGGCAGCAACTCTACCAGCTATGCCAATGTGCCACCCAAGTTTAATAAATAAGATACCGAATATAGTGCAAGACAAAACAAAGCCCGAAGTCCCTAGTGCAATTAAGGCAGTTTGAAGTTTAGTTGGGGTTGGTTGCGCTTAATAGCATGATGGTTGTGGTGAAGAGGTTGTTCCTGAATCTGGACACTACAGTTTTTAAACTCTTATACCTTCTTGCCAATAGCAGAAATTCAATGAGAGTGTGGCTAGGGTGGTGTGGGTCCTTGATGTTGTTGGCTGCCGTTTTGAGCCAGCGCCTCCTATAGATCACTTCAATGGTGAGGAGATCAGTACCTGAGATGCACTGAGCACTGTTTACCATTTCTTCTAATCCCCGTAGTGTCGACGAACCAGGCCATGATGCAACCAGTCAATATGATCTCTACTGCACACCTGGAAATGTTCAAGAGAGTACTCGTCGACATACCAAATCCCCCCCAATCTTATAAGGAATTAAAGGTGCTGATGAACTTTCTTTACGATCGCATCAATGGGCTGGGTTCAGAACAAATCTTCAGAGACATGCACACCTAGGAACTTGAAATTGCTGATTCTATCCACCACGAACCTCGGCCCCTTGGCCATCCTCTTATAAAGTAAACAATCTGTACTTTGGCTTTAGGGATGTTTGGACCAAGGTTGCTGTTCTGACACCATTCAATCAAGATTCAAGATTCAATTTAATTGTCACATGTACCAATTAAGGTACAGTGAAATTTGAGTTACCACACAGCCATACAAAGTAAAAAGCAAAAATACATCTCCGTCGAGGTAAGTGACTGAAAAAGGTTTCCCCCGATCCTCTCCCTCCCCCCCCCCCCCCCCCCCCCCCCCCACACCCCCCCCCCATGAAACATACCAAGAGACATTAAAACAAACATTCGAGACATAAAAACAGAGAAGGGACAAGGCAGACTCCTGACGAGGCGGCCATTACAGGCACCACCTGGTGGTGAATCAGATAGTCAATCTCCCTCCTATACTCTGACACATCATTGTCTGTATTTGTTTAACAATGGTGGTGTCGTCAGTAAATCTAAAGATGGAGTTGGAATTGTATCTGGCTACACTGTTATAGATATAATGAGTAGAGCAGGGGACTGAGCACACTGTGAAGACGGTGCAGAAGTGGTTTATCAAAATGCTGTCTGAATTAGACAGTATTAGTTCCTATGAAAGATTGGACAAACCTGGACAGCTTTCTCTAGAACGTCGGGGACTGAGGGGAGACCTGATAAAAGTATATAAATTCATGAGATACATAGATAGGATAGACAGCGAGAACTTTTCCCCTCCAGTGGACATGTCAAAGACTATAGGGCATAGCTTTAAGATGAGAAGGGCAAAGTTTAAAGAGGATGTGTGGGATGTCTTTTTTTGAGTGGTGAATACCTGAAACATGCTGCCTGGGGTCGAATTGGAGGCAAATAAAATAGTGCTATTTAAGCAACCTTTAGATAAACATGTGGATATGCATGGAATGGAGGAATATGAACCACATACAGGCAGAGGAGATTAGTCTAACTTGACATCATGTTCTAGCACAGACATTGTGGGCTAAGGGACAGTGTCTGTGATGTACTATTCTATGTTTTATTGACATCTTTTCATAGGTCTTGAGTTTTAATCAGTAGTGTCAGTCACATTGAGCCAACAGAACAGAATTTTGGAAGCGATTCCCCATTTAATACTAATGATAGATAATCAATTTCTTCCCCCATATCACAGTTATTTTCCAAGTAGTTGCCTCAGGAATGGATACCGAGCCAGAATTTACAGTCTGCATCACTAGACCATGCAGTGACACAGTGCCCTCCATAAGGTTTATTAAAATCTAACAATGTGCACTTTAACCACATGTGATTTTTTTTCTATTACAAATCTCAAATTGTGGAGTACAGAGGCAAATAAATAAATGATGGGTCTTTGTCCCAAACATTATGGAAGGCATTGTATGCTGTGAAATTCTGGAATGCTGAGGGTTCACTGATGTGCAAGGGAAATTTTCAGTGTTTGAAGGAGTATTTTGCACTGAGTTGGGAAGAAATGCTTCAATATGGAGGGAGTGTTTCACACTGAAGGGTATGGAATTCTGGAATGCAAGTCCAGTTACTCTTGTGTTGTTAGTGATACATTAAGGGATCATTAACTTTAAGCAAAATTCATTTTCCAATTTATGCAATGACGAACATCGTCATGGCTTCTTCCACTTTCTAGCACATTGTAAAGTTCTTTGTAGCCAGTGAAGTAAATTTTAATATTGATTCACTTTTATCTATTGTGATCAGTTTGTATATACTACAATCAATAATAAGGAAAATAACTAGACAAATCTGTCTGGTTTAATGAGCATAGTAGAACTTCCCACACTTCTAATAGACAAGACAGAACTTTACTATTCGATTGTAAAAAGGTAGCATCCGATAATGCAGCTCTTCACAGTACACAAAAGTAATATTTAGTCAAGATATTGACTAAAAATGCATTCATTATTTTCTGACCTGCAGCCATTTTTGAGCAAAATCATTTATTCTTGTGTCTGCTGACCCTGTTCACAAGCGAGGGTGGTAATATTAAGAGAGATCAGCCTACTTACTATAAGTAGAAAGCAGCAGGATAGAGGCAAATGGTGACCGATATATTTCCCATTTCGCTTCCCACCCCATGCCCCTGTACTATGGTGATCAAAAGTCAGAAAATTTAACACTCAGTAACAAAATAAAGCCATTAAATACAGAACCAATTGAAATCTGATGAGTTTATGTAAAAAAAAAATCCCCCAGGCCATGAGCCCATTTTGAGTGTTCAATGTCCTGCGTTTAAATTTCACCAGGTGTATAACCCCAGGTTTTTGTGTAAAGGAAGATGATAAGCACAAAGTTATTAACACTTCAGGGCAGTACTTCTGTTCTGTAATTAATTGCAATCATTTTATTTAAAGTTTATTACATTTAACTATTGTCAAAATATTTTTACAAAAATCCCATTCTATAATGCATATGCAACAGTGGCTCAGGAAATAATCTATTTTGGTTTGGGGCATCTCTTGACACGAGATTTGGTGAAAAGCCTATGGCTTTGTTGCAGAAATAACCAGGAACTGCAAGCAAATTTAAAGAAAATAATTTGAGGTTAAAACATTTGGGATGAATTTGCATTTTCAAGAGAAACAATTACAGGATCAGTAGGCGCAGTTCACGGACATTCAAATCATCCCAGTTCAGTCAAAATATATTATCTATGTCAACTATATCATCCATCTACATCTTACATGTTGCTAGGACTTTTGTTCCACCCAAAATTCTGCACCATTCTGAAGAGCCTATGGCAGTTCTGAATTTGTGTTCTTTCTACTAATGTATTAGGTTGTGACTCTACCCCTCTTCACACCAGGACCCCACTAACCTTGCAAACTACCAAGCTATTCTCCAGCTTCATTCTTATATCTAAAATCTTTGAATATGACATTGCCATACAAATCCTGTCATTTTCTTTGCAATCACATATCTGAATCTCTCCATCAGATAGTCATACAGCGTGGAATCAGGCCTACACCGGCTAACATGCCTCATCTACACTAGTCCCGCCCACCTGCATTTGGCCCATATCCCTCTAACCTGTCCTATCCATGTATCTGTCTAAATATTCCTTAAACATTGCGATAGTACCTGCCTCAAGTACCTCCTCTGGCAGCTCGTTCCCTACACCTACCACCCTTTACATGATAAAGTTACCCCTCAGATTCCCATTAAATTTTTACCTCCTCACCTTAAAGCTATGTCCCCTTCTGGTTCTCCACACCTGCTGCAGTACTGAAAGTTAGAAGTAACATTCTTGGGGGACATTATTATTATGAAATGTCTATAATATCTATAATATTGTACAGGTAGTTTTACTATAATGCAATTGCTGCATTCCTAAAAAAAGATAAATACAAAATGTATGAACTAATTTGGTGTTTTTTCACTGTTCCATAGGAAACTTTTGTTGAATCCATATGACATCGCTTCAATTGAAAACACAGATAAAAATATCAAGCCTAAGGACTAAACGGTTAAAGCGCCAAGTCATGAAATAATCAGCTATGCCACTAGAAACAGTTCCCCAAATTTATAATGCTAATCTCAGTTTCTCAGGCCAACTCCCTGGTATATTGAGTTGACAAGAGAGAGTATAAGATGGACAATGTCCTGATTAGACAACCAGTTTTATGGTGCCATTAGCTAAGCTTGGAAGTATACTGCACGACACCTGACCCTCCTCCCTTCCCAAAGTCGTGCTGACAGAAATAACAAAAAAACGCATCAGAGAAAATAATACAAAGGTTATGGTCATGGTAATGAAAAATCCATCCAACGGTACCACATTAGGGTCAAGTTAGCAAAAGATGTAAATTTGCTAAACCTCTAATGGAAAATTTGGAAAGTGAGACAAAGGCAAAATTCAGAAGTTGACTTAAAAAGTACTTTATCACGTGCTTCTGGGCATTAGTGTTTAACTGACAATCATATGCTTGTAAATAGTTTGCCTGCCAACGGTTTGATGATTTCAGGCTGGGATGAGAGAGATAAAGGCGGAGAATCTTGGAAGTGAATTAAATTTGGTTAACAAATAGCTTACAAAACAATGAAAACTGCACAGGAGTGTTAGTATAAGTAATAAAATAAGTGCCCTCGGTTCCTAAAACTCAATTCAAGTTCACAAATACAAACTTTTGTCACTGTTAAGCAATCAGAGCTTTTAAACGCTTGCTTGTTTAACAGAGCTGGCAATTTTTATTCAGTAGTGCCAGTATCCTGCACAACAATGCCTAGATTTTATATCACATAATACTGAATATTTTATTTTTTAAATTCAAAATCTACATCCAAGGTCGAGAAAACAATTTTCTTTGTGCATATCATTGAAACATATAACTTGATTTCCACAGCAGTACACTACATGTTATTTGTAATGGTAAACAACAAAAACACTTCCTGACAACAGTACCAGATGGGAACAATGTATTCAGAATGTATGTCATTTTTTAATACCAATTGCACGGAATGGCACAGTACTTCTTTTGGATCATCAATTCTGATTACACATGAACCTAGTGCGAATCTACACAATTTTATCTTGCTACCCCACATTTGCAGCAACCAGAGTTATCTACCTAAAATGCACTCTCTACTATAATTACGTTATTAGGAGATTTTCCACATTTCAAAGGACAATATTCTGAACATTCATCATTCAAGAAATTACAATTTTATTGATAACCACTGCATTTTCTGTTTTGTTTTCCAAACTGGCTCATTTCCAGTTCCACAGTACTTAACACAGTACTTGCTACGTTAACCGATGTAAAGGAGTTCCTCCATGGCACATTTATCTTTCCATTCACCCTCTCTACTTACCTTGAAAAGCCCTTTCCGCAGCTGATGCAAATGTACGGTTTTCCCACTGCTCCGTCGTGAGACCGAATATGATAGGTCATCCGGTCCTTCCGTTTGAAACGCTGGTGACAGATGGGACATTCAAATGGTTTTTCCCCTGAATGCGAGAGCTTATGGCGATTCAAGTGGTAAACATCCCTAAAAGCTTTACCGCAGAGCTCACAGGCCACATTTTTCCTCATTCTGCCTCTCTTACGGGGACTGTCAAGGCTGCTCGAAGAGGCCAGCAGATTGTCCCCGAGTCCTGGAAGCTGATTCTCCCCCGACCCCAGTTCCACGTTCAGCCCCGTGTGCTGCGCCTCATGGAGAAGGAGGCGGTTAGAATTCTTGAACACTTTCCCACAGAAGCTGCAGGGGTAAAAACCCTCATCCCTCATGGCTAAAGGTGCCGTGAGCAGTGGTAGGTCAAACAGAGGAGCCTTCCGAGGCCGTCCTCGCCCCCTCTTGATCAGCTTGCCATGGTCAGGGCCCATTGAGTTCACTGGAGCCTGGAATTGACCAGCCACCAGGGTCGGTGCTGCAGGCGAAGTCATCAAGCCATCCATCATAGGTAAAGAACCCTGCAGGGGCGGAAGGGCAGGAGCTGGGGCACCTGGGCTACCTACCTTGACATCACCAGCGCCCTGCAGGTGTCCATTTTCCCCAATAAAGTTGCCATTGGCACAAGCAGCGGCAGCCAAGTCCAGGGCAAAGCTGAAGTCCACATTGGCAGGGCGAAATACCATCATGTCTCCCCTGGCTGGTGGCACCATGATCTGGACGTTGGACTGTTTGATTACCTCCTGGCAAATCTCGATGACCGACCTCATGAGCAGAAACTTGGCGGCCGTCATGAGCTCGGGGAAGCTCTCCAGTCGCACCACGATGCGGGAGGTGTAGGCGAAGTCCAGGATGTCCCTGAAGACCTTGGCGCTGATGGTGTGCATCTCCAGCTCGCGGCCTTGGGCCTCGTCCACCATCGCGCCGAACACCGACTCGAAGTAGTCGCTACAGGCGGCCAGCACGGCCTTGTGAGCCGGGAAGCTCTCATCGCCCACCCGCAGCACCACATCGCAGAAGCGGCCGCCGTTCTTCCTCTGCCCGTTGAGTTTCTTCAACATGTCGGCGCTGTGCTGGCTCACCTGGTAGGTGTAGCTGTTCCAGGACGGCTCGGCAGCCCTTTCCATCGCCGCCGACTGGGAGCCGCGACCGGGGGGAAAAACCGGCCCCCCCTCAATCTCCGCCTCTGAACAACACGGTTTAAAACCAGGTGGATTTGAAAAGGAGCGCGCGGTGCAAAGCTCCGCCTGCCGCCGAGCCGAGCGAGGGAAGGCCGCGTAGCGAAGGCCGGGGTGCGCTCCGCGCTGCTTTTGTTCCCCTCACAGCCGCCGGGCCCTGGCGCCGCGGGAGGCTCGGCAACATGGCAGCGCGGCGCTTCCTGTCAACTGCGACCCCTCCCGGGGGCCTGGGGAGGCACTGGCTTAGGGTGGGAGACACTGGGGCGGGGGTGGTGGGGGCACTGGCTCGGGGTCGGAGACGTTGGCTCGGAGAGAGAGAGGTCTCCGCATTAGGTTGGGAGACGCTGGCTGATGGTGGGAAACGTCCTTTGCTCAGGTTGGGGGGAGGCAGTGTGGAAAATAGGTTTAGGGGGTGGAACACTAGCTGAAGGTGGAGGTGAGGGGGGCACTGGCAGAGACGGCAAGGAGGTGACGACGGAGGATACAGCCTCAGAATAAGATGGTACTGGCTCAGGAAAGGCAGCGGGAGGATGCCGGTGCGAGGATGGAGCATGCTAGCAGAGGATAGAGAACACTTGCTCATGATAGGTTGTAGCCTCAGATTGGAGAACATTGGCTCAGGAGAGAGGATACTGGCTGATGCTCGGGGAATTGCTCAGAATGGCAGATACAGATAGGACAGGATACACTGGCTCAGGGCAGGGAATTGGCTTGGGGTGGGAGGCACCAGCTGATGATGGGAACACTGCCTGGGGACCACTTACTGATGATGGGAGACATTGTTTCAGGACTGGTTCAAGGTAGGGAACATTGACTAAGGCCAGTAAACTAAACATAACATGGACATGCTGGCACGGGGTAAACGATACTAGCTGAGTACTGGGAGAGAACACTTGCTGAGTACTGGTAATATGTCCAGAGTGAGAACACTGGCTCATGGTGGGAGACATTGGCTCAGTAAGAGGGATTCATTCAGGACAAGATACACTGGCTTAGGCAGAGTAAACCTGCTCAGAATTTGGGTTATTGAGCGATGTCAGCTGAGAATGGTGCATTGTGGCTAATGATGGTGGCTGTGCAGGAGACACAGTGAGGATGTGACTAAGGAAAGGGGATGCTGGTTCGGGGAACAAGTTGAGGTCTGAGGGCACCACGTGTGCGATACTCAGGATGGTCTTGAAGGAGGGTCTGGGAAGTGCTGTTGGATCTCAGGATGGAGGACAGTTTGAAAGTGGAGAAGATCTGATTCAAAGGGGCACTAAGTTGAAGGAGGCACAGGGAAGACATTGGATGTCAGTCAGGAACACTAGCTCTTGAGGACATTGACTGAGAGTAGGATACCCTGGCCTAGCATGTGCACGATGAACTGGAAGCCTACAGATGTAGGAATGTCAGCAACTGGAGGAGTACAAAATCGGTGTTTTGGAACGCATAACAACTAAATGTTGCTCACGGTCCACTCATGTGCCTGAATACATGTTTTAGAGAGAGTGCGGGTAATGGGTGATGATCATAGGAGGCAGGCAGTTCAGTAGATCTCTGAGGGAATCTTGGCCACTAACCATTATTTGGTTCTGAATACAGATGTTGAAGATTGTCTTCATGGGGATAAAGTCAAAGTTGAGACAATAGTGCCTTGGTTGGCTCAGCTGTATGGGGAGGGAAGATAATGCTCAAGGCAGCATTAGATACAGGAAATCCAATAGTCAGGGGAGCAAGCAGGTGTGATTCCAGGGTATTATGTTTCTTCCAGAGTGCCAGGGTCAAGGAAATTACCATTTTACATTCTGGAGGGATACGATTATTTGTCAGAGACTTTGATCCTTATATGTGACTGCAACATAGGTAGAGAAAGAGTTTAAATATTGTAGCTCAGTTTTAAGAAATAGTTATTTATTTATTATTTTTTATGATGTGGATATGCAGCCTTATTGCCCTTTAGGTGTGAGCTACCATTTTATTGGTGATCATTTTTTGGGATATGGGTGTGCAGACAAGGCTAGATTTATTGTCCATCCTTAATTACCATTGAGAAGGTGCGGCTCACCTTGTTGAACCTGCTACTGTTCTACTGGAGCAGGTAGCCCAAAGTACGAGTGGGAAAGGGAGTTGCATGATTTGGGAAGGAACAGCAATGATGAAACAGATATATTTCCAATATAGGATTCTGTGTGACCTGAAGGAGATCCTGTGTTTTGTTTATCTATAGCCCATGACTTTCTTGAAGGAGGGTCTGGGAAGTGCTGTTGGATCTCAGTAGTATTAATCTCAGAATAACCCTCGGTGCCACACACCAGTGGGTGTGGAAAGAAGAGGACAGTAGATGTGAATGCATGGCAGGAGAGATGGTGCAAACATGAGGGTGTTAGATTCACGGGACACTGGAACCAGTGATTTGATAAAAGAGTTTGCAGATAGCTACAGAAGTTTGGTCATGTGCTTGACGAAGGGAAAGTTTTTGGATCAGGAATATGAAATTTGGGGCTCACTTGTCCAAGAGCAGTGGGAGCAAGAGACAGCGATTCAACAGCAGTGGGAGCAGGCTCATGGGTTCAGGAGCAGTGGGAGCGGGTGACACTGGTTCAGAAGCAGTGGTAGTAGGGGACTATGGTGCAGGTCAGTGGGAGTGGAAGATAGACACAAAAAGCTGTAGTAACTCAGCGGGATAGGCAGTATCTCTGGAGAAAAGGAATGGGTGATGTTTTGGATCGAGAGACCCTTCTTGAAACACTGGTTTAGGAGAGGACACAAAGTGCTGGAGTAACTCAGTGGGTCGGGCAGCATCTCCGGAGAATATTAATAGGTGATGTTTTGGGTCAGGACCCAAAACTTAACAGACAAAGATGGGCAGACGGGGGGAGGGGGGGGCAGAGGCGGCGATTGATAGGCAGATGGTTGGAACAAAGACCAGAGATTTGTGTAATTTTTTTGTGAACCAGCATCTGTAGTTCCTTGTTGCTAATGGTCCAGGAAACATTGGTTCAGGAGCAATGCAAGCGAGGGACGCATTCAGGAACAGTGGGAGCCGGGGACACTTATTCAGAAACAGTAGGAGCGGGGGGACACTTATTCAGGAGCAGTGGTAGCCGGGGGCACTTATTCGGGGGCGGTGGGAGGGGATCGCATTCTCAGCATGGTAGCATGACTGCATTCTTTTCATTGAAAGAAGTTTTCAGGAAAGGAAAGGGGAGCTTCGTACTGACAAAAGGCTGGGAGGGGGGCATGTTTCCATAGAGCACGATAAGTATAAAATAGAATGCGGTCGAAGAACAAAAGAGAAGGTCTGATTATTCTTGGATGTTAATCATACATATATACATGCAAAATATATCTCAGTGGTATCTTTTTCACTCAATATAAAGTCTGGAAAGTCATGAACTTAAGTTTATGTTTTCTTCAAACATATGAAAACATTTATTTCTTGACAGCCACCTCCTCGCCAAAACAAAAACTCGTCATGACTTTCCAGGAAAATCTCGATAATGTTTAAAAAATGACAGCACACTCGTTTTTCTTCTGCTCTATTTTTCCTTTTCCGAATTTTAAAAATCGGACAACTATTTGACCAAAAAGTATATGTTTATACAGAGGATGCACAAACAAATGAACAATTCAATAAGTCACACTGCAAATAGTGCGGACCAAAGTTATCCCCTATCACAAACAGCTAAGCATTTCTGACACCCTGAAAAGTGATTTGTTCTCTGTGACTTATATTTTAGTTTAGAAAACATCTTACAGTAAAATGCTACAATATCTACAAATTGTTTTTAAAACTCATGTGTTTCAGGGAAATTATTTTTTGGACCTACTCATGTACGCTTGCTTTTGTCAGAGGGAAAATAAAGTCAATAATTTTATGTTACACTTTGCAAAAGTTCGCTTTCACAGAATGTTCAGAAAATGCAGAATTTTATTTTTATAAAGAAAAGTTTACGTATTAAGCTATTACGCTATTAAGCAAGTACAATGTTTGTAGTTTAAAATATCTCTGATTAACAATGTCCAAATGAAGTTTTTTTTTGTTAATTCTGCAATTATATTGCGTATGTTCCTATTAATTCCATAGACTGGTGTCCTTCTACATATACATTGCATTCAGAAAATATTCAGACCCCTTCACCTTTTCCACATTTTGTTACGTTACAGCTTATTCTAAAATTGATTCTTTTTTTTATTTTTTGTCATCAATCTACACACAATACCCCATAATACAAATGCAAAAACAGGTGTTTAGAAATTTTTGCAAGGTAGTTAAAAATAAATGAATGAAATATACATTTACATAAGTATTCAGACCTTGTACTTTGCTGAGGTGGCTTTGGCAGAGATTACAGCTTCAAGTCTTCTTGGGTATGACGCTACAAACTTGGCACCCCTGTATTTGGGTAATTTCTCCCATTCTCCTCTGCTGATCCTCAAACTCTGTCAGGTTAGATGGGGAGTGTCGATGCACAGCTATTTTCAGGTCCCTCCAGAGATATTTGATCGGGTTCAAGTCGGGGCTCTGGCTGGGCCACTCAAGGACATTCATAGACTTATCATGAAGCCACTCCTGCGTCGTGTTGGCTGTGTGCTTAGGGTCGTTGTCCCGTTGGAAGGTGAGCCTCTGCTCCAGTCTGAGGTCCTGAACGCTCTGGAGCAGGTTTTCATCAATAATCTCTCTGTACTTTGCTCCTTTCATCATTCCCTCGATCTTGACTAGTCTCCCAGTTCCTGCTGCTGAAAAAACATCCCCACAGCATGATGCTGCCACCACCATGCTTCACCGTAGGTATGGTATTGGCCAGGTGATGAATGGTGCCTGGTTTCCTCCAGACATGACACTTGGCATTCAATCAAAGAGTTCACTCTTGGTTTCATCAGACCAGATATTCTTGTTTAGGTGCTTTTTGGCAAACTTCACGTGGGCTGTCATGTGCCTTTTACTGAGGAGTGACTTCTGTCTGGCCACTCTACCATAAAGGCCTGATTGGTGGAGTGCTGCAGATATAGTTGTCCTTCTGGAAGGTTCTCCCATCTCCATAGAGGAACTCTGCAGCTGTCATCTCCCTGACCAAGGCCCTTCTCCCCCGATTGCTCAGTTTGGCTGGGCGGTCAGCTCTATGAAGAATCCTGGTGGTTTCAAAGGTCTTCCATTTTAGAATGAGGGAGACCATTGTGCTCTGCGGGACCTGCACTGCTGCAGAAATTGCAGACAATTCCTTCGTCTTCATGGCTTGATTTTTGCTCTGACATGCACTGTCAACTGCGGGACCTTATATAGACAGGAGTGTGCCTTTCCAAATCATGTACGATCTATTTAATTTACCACTGGTGGACTCCAATCAAGTTGTAGAAACATCTTAAGGATAATCAATGGAACCAGACTTGGTGAGCCAAAGAGTCGATGACTGACAATGGAGGAGGCCTAGGACAGAAAGTCTGAAGAAGGGTCTCAAGCCGAAACATCACATATTCCTTTTCTCCAGAGATGCTGTCTGACGTTGAGTTACTCCAGCTTTTTGTAGCTCCTCATAACTTTTGTATTTAACTTCCCTCACATTAAAGAATAACATTGTGTTAGATTTCATAATTACCTGCATGTGTGCCTTTTTCACTCAAAAAATCACAGTTCTTTATATGTTCAATATTTAGATAATATACATTTCCTGCCAAAAAAAAATCAATTTCACTTTATAATCCATTTGCCAAATCTTCATGACCATTACATAACTTACTTTCTACCTATCTTTTCAATATCAGCAAATTTAGCAACCATACTTTGGTGCTTCATCCAAGTTATTTATACAAATTGTAAAACTCACAGGCAGAAGCACCCATCTATATGATGCAGCAATCCTTACATCTTGAGGACTTTGACTCCATGCATGGGGAGTATGCACATACCCTATATTGAGGAAAGGAAAAGTTCACCACCTCACAAACAGCCCACATCTTCAGCCATGGTACAGACATTTTGTGCTGAAGGGTTTGCTCCTGTTACTGTTCTACTCTCATAAGCTAAGGGTGTAGTCCTGATCTACTATCTACCTTGTTGCACTTTTGTTTTATCTATGCTTTCTCTGCAGCTGTATTGCGATAATGCTGCAACACTACATCCTCAAAGGGCCGAATGGCCTACTCCTGCACCTATTGTCTATTATGCACATTAATTGAATCACCGAGTATATGCTTGACAATATAACAAGTCAGTATACATGTTGCAGAGCTACCTTTTATTCATTATCATTACACCATTATGTCTTTAGTACATTATATGTCAATTACAGTTCTTTGTCAAGTCTTTGACATGATTTGGCATGGAACTGATGAGTTTCCAAGGACAAATTCAGGTCAGATGAGTTACTGGACCAGTCCAAGAGAAGAGTAGTGCTAGAGATAGCAAAGACTTTTCCAGATGTATATGGGATATTCCAGCAAGATCATACACGTCAATGATGGTGACCCAGTTTTTCTATCCCCTTCTGCTAGAAAAACTAGAAAAACACCATTGATGTGTCAGGTCTTGCTGGAATATCCCATAGTCATCTGGAAAAGTCTTTGCTGTCTCTAGCACCACTCTTCTCTGCAATACTTTGATATATTGTAGGGGTTTCATCATTTAATCAAATGGGTGCAGTGGACCAACACTGTAGAAGATGAAACAACCCCGGAAGATTATCTTTTCAGGTATTTGATGATTTGGTTAATTTGGCATTTTCTCACTGACTCTCCGAACATGTCGACTAACATGGCCCTGAATTAAATGCTTTTGTCTCAGAATAACACCTTTCTCCACTCCCCAATCTTTATATTTTAAGGACCACTGGGATCATTTCTTCTTCAGCACAGCAGTTGGAAATTGTTTTTTCATATACACCTGAAGGCATACTTCACAGAAATCACTAGAAATTAATACATGGATATTGAAAAATGACCAGAAACTTTTTTCAGAGAGATTTATAGGGTTTCCGCACAATATAAGAACAAATATTGGACATAGAAATTGATCATATGAAAAAAACAGCAAAATCAGCCCGTGATTCAACTAATTTTTTAAACGGATGTACATTCTGCATGCTGATATTTGTTATCTTTTCCCTACCTATTATACTTGCCTATGGGTTGATTGTACTCTTAGGTAGTATGATTTGACTACACTGTATCTCGATACACATGACAATAATTAACCGGTAACAATACCTTCTGCCCCATCTGTGAAACAGTGAGACTTCATTGGTCACCTCAGAACATACAAACCAGAATGGAAGCAAATATACCCTCCAGCCTGGACAGAAAATCTTGTCAACAAGAAAAAAGGACCTGTGTAAACCGTCTCTCTCATTCCTGTCAGCCAACTCTCACCTATCCTCGCCAATACGTTATCTCCTTCACCGTGAGCTTTTATTTTCCACAATGACCTTTGAAGCGACATACTAACGAGCCCCCAAAATTTTGCTTAGTCTCTTGTCTGTAGATACTAAGTTTAAAAACGATACTTAATGCATGAGGGAGCTCTACCCCGCTTGGCCGACGTTGAGTGAGTCACTTCAAGAGGCTTTGGACGCCCATCCCTTTAAGAGGCTTTGGTCGCCCCTCTCTTTAAGAGGCTTTGGTCGGGCGTCGCTGAGCAACAACGGCGGGAAGGCGCATGCGCAGACTAACTCCCGCCTCCCCGCGCCGACGACTCTGGTTGAACGACTGATCTCGCGAGCTTTGCAGTGGTGGCTGGCTGGCGGGTAGTGGGCCCACGCTAACGGAGAAACCGGGCCCAGTGTACGGCGGCGATAGCCGGCGGGCGGCAAGCGGCAAGCGGCAAGCCCCTCGCTGAGGGAGGCATCGGGCCGAGCGTAGGGCAGCGGCGGTGGCCGGGCCCGCGGGCAGCACATCGCCACGATGAGCATCCTACTGAAAATATCGGAGATCGAGGCCGAGGTAACGAGAAGCAGAGCAGGCCGGGCAGGTCAAGGTTGCCCCATTCTCCTCTCCCCTCTCCGTACCGACCCACCGGAACCTTGGCCCAGTTGGCGGGTCCGCGCTGCTCCTCGCTGACGCCTAGTTCTCCCTCCCCTCCCATGGCCCCTGATTCTCACGTGGATGTACCGAGGGCCCGAGCTTCCCGGTCACTTCAACCGCGGCTACTTTGATGAACACGCGTTATCGGTGTTGACATGTGTCTCCTGTTCAGAGATTTTGTTTCGTAACTCATCGACTTTCACTGTGTTTTAAACCAGTGACGTGTGGCACAGTGGCCTTTTTCCAAGTGATGACGATCAGTTATTCTCGATCCCATGGCACTTGTTGCTCTTGTGCTATGTTTCAGATTCAGATTCAAACTTTATTGGCATTGTGCAGTGTACAGTACAGAGACAACGAAATACAGTTAGCATCTCCCCAGAAGAGTGAACATAGAATAATGAGCAATAAATGTTGTACATTTCGTGTAATCTTATAGACGGTGTTTGGAGGTGTAAAGTTGATTTCGCTTTATGAATGGAATTTTTCTGTTACTGCTGATGACGTAGAAGATCCATCCTTGATGACTTCAGAGTTGTAGCAATATGCTTCATGTTCCATGAAATGGTCGAACAAGCGACTGTGATCAAACTATAAAAATCTCAAAACTTAGAACCCCATTGCCTTGATCCGAGTCCTGCATACATTGAAGCTGGATGAATCCATTTGACTCACTAGCATCTGGAGCTTTGCCTCAAAATTGACATAACTGTCCTGTTATCTAATCAAATGAGAGTTGGATAGAATCATACACTCAAACCCCTTCCTTTCACCAAGATTCTTCCACTGTAGTTCCTGGGTATGCCATGTTTTGCTAAGAGAACAGATGTAGAAGTTGATGGCATGCATTCTGGGGAGATAACTCATTGGGTTCCAATAGTGAGCAAGTTTTCTACACTTCCTCAGTTGAAGTGTAATTTCTATGCTGTTGAATGCCAAATGGAAGAATCACAATTGAGTTGAATCTACTCAATGTTATTGGTGTAGGTGGGTATGGTAGTGGGATCCCATAATTCACCACTGAAGTAGCTTCTGATACTTGAGGGGCATAACTGTCTGATTAGGCCTAAGGCATAGGGGAAGAAAAGAAATATGAGGGAGGTAGTCCATCTCCTAGCCAGTCCACCAGTTGCAGTAATACCTGTTGATGGTGTTTTATTAGGAGTGTGTCAATAATTTTGTTGTCTTCATTGAAACACAAATCTTCACTGGTACTCTACTGAACAATGCAAACAATAAAAAACCAGCAGATCAATGTATGAGGCTTTTCCCCCCATCAAATGTAGTACAATTGGATTCAACCACAACATATAATTTGACGGGACATATTCAGAAGGAAGCGTAGAAAAGGGTTTTAGATACAATACGATAAATGTGAAACTGCAATGCGGAACTACTTTTTGATTAAGCAATGGAATCATATTATAGCCAGAAAACCAATCCCATTAACTGAAGGAATAGATGCTCTTGAATTGTCAAATTAATTTGCGATCAATTGAGACAATTACGCAGCCAACAGAGGAGGAGATCTCCATCCTCAAAGATAATGCCCAGCTGGTAAGTGCAAAGATCGACGCAAAAATATTTGCAACGACCTTCACTCAGAAGTGTCAAGTAAATGGTGCATCTTGATCTATTTGTGAAGTTGTTGATATGGCAGAAATTACTGTTCATCCACTTTGATTAATTATACATGAGTCTTTTACCTAGGGAGGGGAATCGAGAACTAGAGGGCTCAGGTTTAAGGTGAGAGGGGAAAGACTTAATCGGAACCTGAGGAGCAACTTTTTCAGAGGGTTTTTTGTATTTGGCTGGCATGACTGTGTTAACTCAATTGTATAGTCTTTACAATTTGGAGATTTTAAACCTTCAAATAATCCTTTGCTCAGTGGTGCTTGACAACTCCAATAAACAATTCAGTTCCCCTTAGGACAGGGGTTTCCAACCTTCTTCGTCCCGTTTACCCCAGGCAACCGTTTGAAAGTAAATTAACCCCCACCCCGTTTTGTTCAGTAATTTGAGTTTACACTTCTGCCATAATAAAGCAACCGACCAATGGTAAATTTTAAATTACTGTTTTTTTAACAAATCCAGACTCAACAAATGTACCCCCTGGGTAGGTGAAATTTACCCCCTGGGGGTAAATTTACCCCAGGTTGGTAACTTAGGATATGATAGTGATCTTTTTGTTGGATGGCATTGACTTGTAGTTATCCAAGTATTTTCAGTGTCAGTAGTAATGACTGTACAGCCATCATTATCGATCTGTGTCGGGATATATTGGTAACTATAAACACACAATACCATGCAATGGTTCTATAAACCTCTTCCTTGGTTTTTTGATCAGATGGCCAGGACACAGAAAAACAAAGCAACGGCTCACCACTTGGGTCTGTTGAAAGCCCGTCTGGCCAAACTACGCCGAGAACTTATCACTCCCAAAGGAGGAGGTGGAGGAGGACCTGGTGAAGGTACTGGATTTGTATTAGAATGTCTAAAATGACGAATGTTATTTGCTGTCTTATTTGTTGAAATTTGGGATAGCCACAATATTGATTTTGCCCAGATGTGTGAACATGAATGCTTTCAAAGCTGTTATGTATTGTTCAAAGTACTAATCTCCGTGCTTTGCAGGATGAGCAGGATACTCTAATTAGAGAGAATGGTGTTGGGAAGTATTTTTAAAAATAGTAAATACAGCGATGATAGAGCGTTGTCTCTGTATGATAGCGAATCTGAATATAGTGTTTGCTGGATCTATGACAAATAGTGGACTAGACGTTAATGATCGTATGAGGTGGAATGGGACCCTGCAGGTAGTCAAAGGCAAGGCGGGGATCTTGTAATCCATTTGTTGGAGTTGAGTGAGCCAGTTCGCCTCTGCAAGGGCAGTGATAAAGGAGACTAAGTAAAATATAAAAAACAGGAAGAACACGGCACATTAAGCAGCTTGTGTGAGTCTAAGTGATAGTTGATATTTCACAAGACACCCCCTGAAACATCGATCATCTCTTTGCCACCACCAATACTGCTTCACCCAGCAGTTTATATTTTTGCTCTTGATTCCAATATCTGCAGTCTCTTATGTTCACCTTATGGGGAAAATAAATTGATTGGATCAAGCTGGCCATGACTTTGCTGAATGATCAGACCCTTCACATGTGGCACAATGCAATGAGTTTCGTATCATTTTTCAAATGCCATGGATATATTAACATTCCTTCAAATGGTTTACTTGGAATTTTTTTAAAACATAGTTGTTGAAGCACATTAAAATTTTTGAAATTAATTAAAACATTCAAATAAAATATAATTAAGAAAGTGTTTGAGGTTAGGAATCTCCATTAAAGTGAATGGGGTTGCTGTTTCAATGCTGGCGTGTGAAAGGCCCATTAACAAACATGTGCTGAACTTATGATACGATACAATAAAACTTTATTCATCCCTGGAGGGAAATTGGTCTGCCAACAGTCACAACACACAAGGTATATGAAAACGTGAAATTAAAATTAAATTAAAAGTGAGAAAAAAGACTGTTGGCTGGCTGGCTGCCGTGTGCACAGCGCCTTAACCGGAACAAACAAACAAACACACAGAGACTTATCCCCTGGGCAGAGGGTTCTAAAACTAGAGTCCCCCGCCCCACACTGGGTCTGTTCTCTCACAGCGGTCCCCCTCACGCCGGGTCCCCATTGTCTTCCCCTCCCCCCCCTCGTGCTCATCGACCACTGATCGCGAGGCTCCCGCTGCCGCCGAGGCTCCCATCACCGCTGAGGCTCCTTCGGCCCAGACAGGCCTCGCCGTCCGGCTTCTCTGCAGTCCCCTGGAAGTCCTGTGGGGCGCGTTGGGCCTACCGGGGCACGTTCGGGTCATCGGCGGCGCGGTTGTTTGGCGGGTGGATCGGGCCTGCTCCCCCAGGACACTCCCATCATGCACGTGGCTCCCCGGAACTTGCAACAGATCTTCAAGTCCAGAACGTACCCTGGGAGTAGCTGCATACTGGCAGCTGGAATTGATTCGGTAAATATAAGTTTTTAAGCAAAGGCATGAGGTGATTATGGAATTAGTGCTGGAAATAGGAAACATTATAGTGTAATTGGAATAACATTGATAATGTCAGTGGCGAAGGTACCACAGAAAGGTGTTCCGTTGGATCCAGGATGGTGTGTTTGTAAACATTAATATTTCTATGTGATTATTCATTTTTTAAGCATCTGGATACTGTTGATAAAGCCAGCATTTATTGCCTAATTGCTATTGAGAAGGTGGTGGTGAGCTTCCACCTCGAATCACAACAGTCCTTCGGGTGAAGATACACTTGGTGCAGTTGATTTAGGTTCCAAGATTTAGAGCCAGTGATGAAGAAGGAACGGCAATATATTTCCGAGTCAGGAGGCAATGTGCCTTAGAAGGGATTCTACAGGTGCACCTGTTCCTATGAAAACATTCTCCTTTTTTAGTGGTAGCGGTTGAGAGTTTGGAGATGCAGTCAGAGCAGCTTAGCCAAGTAACTAAAGAGCACATTGAAGCTGGTACACCTTGCAGTCACTTGCACTATGTGGAATTATTTTTTAGGCAGGATAAGGTGTCAATCAGTTTAGTTGCTTTGTCCTGGATGGTGTTATGTTTCTTGACTGTTGTGAATGCTGCACTGATGCAGGTGTATTTCATTATGCTTCTGGCCTGTTTCTTGTGGATAATTCATGGCTTTGGTGTCAGAAGGTGAGTCACTTGCTGCAGGTTACCCAGCATCTAACCCTCTAGTAGCCACAGTAAATGCATGGCTAGTCTGTTAATTTTCTGGTTATTGGTGACCATGAGGTGTTGATAGCATGGTACTTTGCAATAATGTAATTGAATGTCAAGGACAGGTGATTAGCCAAATTGCATATGCCAAATTAAAAAAAAAAAATGCTTTTATAATATTCACTAAATATTATGCCGGTGTGAATTTATTGATGATTGTTTTTCCTCTATATCTCTTGTTGGTGCTAGGGTTTGATGTTGCCAAGACTGGGGATGCCCGGATTGGGTTTGTGGGTTTCCCTTCTGTTGGAAAATCTACATTACTAAGTAATCTGGCAGGAGTGTATTCTGAAGTTGCGGCCTATGAGTTTACTACTTTGACCACGGTACCAGGGGTGATTCGCTATAAAGGAGCCAAGATACAGGTATGATGTGGAAACTCAGATGCGTAACTGTAGATAGAGTTAAATTGTGCATGGTTAAGTTAAAAAAAAAATGGTTATCCTTCCAAACATATTAACATAGTCATTGTGAGCTTGATATTGCAAATGTCAGCCCATTTTCTCATCTGCTGGTGCATTTAAAGAGCCTTAGTTTATTTCAGTCAACAGAAAATACTTGGCTATGATGACACTTGTCACCTTCAGTAAATTTGCCCTTTAACTGTGTGATAGAGACAGCAATACTGGCCCACAAACATGCTGATTAAATACATTGTGTAAAATTATTTTAAAGTTTGTACAGAACACAAGCATGTTCTTGAAATTAGAGCTGAACTAACGAAGGAATGATTTCCTTGTCACCTGGAAATGATAGATAGGTGCTGTAGATGGAATATGTATTACAGTGACAGTGGACAGACGGACTATGTATTATAGTGACGGTGGAATACCACGTTGGGATAGAATTTGAGGGGTTTTCATTTGATTTTGCACAATATTTTAATTTATCTTGGACACTCACCATTTAACCATATTTGTATTCCTGTCCAGCTGCTTGATCTTCCAGGTATCATTGAGGGAGCCAAAGATGGCAAAGGCCGTGGGCGACAGGTTATTGCTGGTAGGTTTTAATATATGACAAAAGATTAATTTGATTTTTCAGTAAAGAACTGTTCTGAACACTTCATTATATATCCCAGCAAATTGTGTGTGCAGGACAAGGAATCTAGTAACCTGTAATTCTTGTCTTGGTATTGGTTCATTATGGCCACGTGTACCAGGATACAGTTTCTTGCTAGCTTGTCAAATCGTACTATATGGGAACAATCAAACCATATACAATCACACCAGGTAGTGCCAAGAGGAACATACCAGATTGCAGAATACAGTTACTGAATGGGGTGGGGGGTTGAAGTAGAAGTAGAAGTGTGGTGTTCTTTCTTGGCTGTAGGTTCCACATGGTTGGCCCTTAAAGCTCTTTAACATCTCCACTTGAGCACCATTGATGCTGACTGGGGCACAGACCATGTCATTTTCTGAAGTCGTTAACTAGTCCCTTCATCTTGCTGGAGAGGTTGATATCTTGATACCATGTCAGTCAGCATTCAGTCTCCTTCCTTTACTCCATCTCATCATTGTTTGAGATCTGGCCTATTACAGTGTTATCAACAATGAAGTTTTCTCTGGGAATGGTAAATATAAACTTTGTCTCTTTTTCAAAGGATCCGTTTGTAAACTCAGTGTGTTTGTTTCCTTCCTCTATCTCAGTGGCTCGGACCTGTAACCTAATCCTGATCGTACTCGATGTGCTGAAGCCTCTGGTACACAAGAAGATAATTGAGAATGAAGTAGAAGGCTTTGGAATCCGGCTTAACAAGCAGCCTCCCAACATCGGGTTCAGGAAGAAGGATAAGGGAGGCATTAATCTGACATCTACAGTAGGTGACAAGAAATTATTTAAAAGGTTGACATTGGATCAGAATTGCATGAACCTGTGATCAATGTTGGGTGGTCTGGGGATGAAGATGTAATTTCATCTCATTGGATTGATTTAAACAGCTGTTTAGTATTGGTTATATTCTTGGTTATTTTATACAGTTGGGTTACAGTGTTGTATTATCCATTAATTTTGTGTTTTTATAATTTCATTTATAATATTCGTATATGGATGCTTGGTAAATTTATTTGGGGGTTTTTTTCAAGCCATTTGTGTATGATTCAAATGAGCAAAGATTGCAGGTAAAATGAACCTTTTACATGTCTAAGCATATATTTGCTGTACCCATAAGATAAGCAGGAACTCAATGATCAATGATATTGATGACCCATCCATGATCCATAGGGCGGCACGGGTTCGGGTCGGGTTCGATCCAGAGACTCGGGTTTGATCCTGACTACCGGTGCGATCTGTATTATAAAACTTTCATCACCCTTTGCGATTAAACTGACTGGCCTGCATTTACTGCAATTCTGGAGGCTTTTATTTTGAATATTTGATATTTGGCCTGCCTTTCTTCTTGCCTTTTCTTCCCTACTACAGTCAGCCTGAAATCTGAAATTTCACCTGTCCATGTTCTCCAGAGATGCTGCCTAACCTGCTACGTTTCTCTAGCACTTTGTCTTTTTAAAACCAGCAATTGCAATTCCTTGTGTCTCCACAATATGTTTGTAGAACCAACAGATTAATTTTATGTCGAGCCTTGATTTTTCACCTGTTCCTGTACAGAATTAACTCCAGCTTCCCAGACAAATGCCCTGACTGACCTACAAAAAATAGGTTAAAATGTTAACATTAAAAGAACATCCAAGAGGGCTGAAGTAGCACAAATCTGCAACTATCTACTGGTCATGGAAATTAGGTGAAGAATTAACTGATCAATATTTCGTCTTCCGATGTCCAGCTTTTATCACCGAGCAAAACTGCATTATCTCAAAGAATGATGTGCGCTGTTACCTTTGTATATCCATTTTACTCTGATTTGCTCTACAGTGTGGACAGTCTGAACTGGACATGGAAACTGTGAAAAGTATCCTCGCTGAATATAAAATCCACAATGCTGACATCACATTACGAGGCGATTCAACAGCGGATGACCTGATAGATGTGGTTGAAGGTAATCGGTAAGCATTCTGCAGTAGCATCTGCATCAGGTGTTGCCCTTGATTCAAAAGACGGATTATCATTTAAATGGTGAGAGACTGTAAACGAGGGATCTGGGTGCTCTTGTGTGTGAAGTAATGGCAATGTGACCTTTGTTGCCATAGAGAAGCCACACCTTGACTACTGTGTATGTGGAAATCAAAAACCTGCAGAGGCTGAAATAAAAGAATAAACTGCTGGAAACATTGAGCAGGTCCAGGCAGCATCTGTTGAAGGAGAAACCAAGTTAACAACACATAGAAGATATTTCATCAGAACTATGCAGTTTGGTCTCCTTACTTAAGAAATAATGTAATAGAATTGGAGGCTGCCCAAAAAGATTCACTGGGCTAATTCCTAGGATGAGAGGGCTGTTCTATCATGAATGATTATAAGTGTTAGATGAGTATTCTTTGGAGTTTAGAAGAATGAGGGACTATCATATTGAAACATATGAGACCCGGAGGGAGACTGACCGGGTAGATGTTGAGATGATGCCTCTAAAAGGAGGATCTTGAATGACGAGACATTGTTGAATGAGAACAGGGGCCATCGTGTAAAAATTACTGCAAGGAATTTCTTCTTGTGGAGAGGGGTGAATTTGTGGAAATCTCTACCCCAATGTTGGGGTATCACCAGAGTTATTTAAATAGGAGATAGATGCATTTTTAGACACTGGTGAATTGAGGACAATGGAGAACTGGCATCGGAGTTGAGGCCTGGGACAGATTATATTGAATGCGAAACAACCTTGAGAGGCCAGATGGCCTGCTCCTATTTTCTGACGTATTTGGGCTTCTAACCCAATAAAGCATTGATCTCAGTGTTCAAGAAGGAACTGCAGATGCTGGAAGATCGAAGGTACACAAAAATGCTGGAGAAACTCAGCGGGTGCAGCAGCATCTATGGAGCGAAGGAAATAGGCAACGTTTCGGGCCAAAACCCTTCTTCAGACTGATGGGGGGTGGGGGGGGGGGGAGAGAAGGAAGGAAAAAGGGAGGAGGAGGAGCCCGAGGGCAGGGGGATGGGAGGAGACAGCTCGAGGGTTAAGGAAGGGGAGGAGACAGCAAGGGCTAGCAAAACTGGGAGAATTCAACGTTCATGCCATCCGGACACAAGCAACCCAGGCGGAATATGAGGTGCTGTTCCTCCAATTTCCGGTGTTGCTCACTCTGGCAATGGAGGAGACCCAGGACAGAGAGGTCGGATTGGGAATGGAGGGGGAGTTGAAGTGCTGAGCCACCGGGAGTTCAGGTAGGTTATTGCGGACTGAGCGGAGGTGTTCGTCGAAACGATCGCCCAACCTCCGCTTAGTCTCCCCGATGTAAATCAGCTGACATCTAGAGCAGCGGATGCAGTAGATGAGGTTGGAGGAGATACAGGTAAACCTTTGTCGCACCTGGAACGACTGCTTGGGTCCTTGAATGGAGTCGAGGGGGGAGGTGAAGGGACAGGTGTTGCATTTCTTGCGGTTGCAATGGAAAGTGCCCGGGGAGGGGGGTGGTACAGGAGGGAAGGGAAGAATTGACAATTGAGTTGCGGAGGGAGCGGTCTTTGCGGAAGGCAGACATAGGGGGAGATGGGAAGATGTGGCGAGTGGTGGGGTCACGTTGGAGGTGGCGGAAATGGCGGAGGATTATTTGTTGTATTTGCCGGCTGGTGGGGTGAAAGGTGAGGACTAGGGGGACTCTGCCCTTGTTGCGAGTGCGGGGATGGGGAGAGAGAGCAGTGTTGCGGGATATGGATGAGACCCTGGTGCGAGCCTCATCTATGGTGGCGGAGGGGAATCCCCATTCCCTGAAGAACGAGGACATTTCCGATGCCCTGGTGTGGAACGTCTCTTCCTGGGAGCAGATGCGGCGTAGGCGGAGGAATTTGGAGTAGGGGATGGAGTCTTTGATCTCATAATGCTTATTAATATTCGAGTTTCAGAATGCATTGTTAACCCATCTTAAAATGTTCATCTCCCATAGAGACACACTGATTTTTGTCAGTGGGTCGTTTACCTGATTGCTGAAAGATTAAAGGGTAATTGTCTCACTATCCACATTGCCCAGATCTCTCATCATGTTGTGTCCTTCTAACAAATTTACGCTAAGCCTTTTTGAAAAAAACAGCTATAACCTCTCTAGTCTATCTATGCAGTCCATTATCCCAGGGATGATTTTTGTAAACCTTTCCTGGGCCCTCTCTAATGCCTGCATATCCATCCTATAATATTTTGAACTGAATTTAGGGTGCACAGTGCACTCACCTGCAGTAGGGATAACGCACATTGGCCAATTAATTTACCAATAAGTACGTCTTTGGTTTGTTGGAGCAATTCAATCCACTAGTAATTTGTTGGCATTCTTATTTCCAAGCCCCTAATTTGTATAATCTGTAAATTTTGACAATTTATTCTTGATTCCAGATCGTTAATGTAAATGTGAAGAGCTGTGGAACACATCATCTTTACAAATAAATGCATTTTACTCTTACACTTTACTTTTATTCTCAATCCATTCTGCCATGTGTTTCCCGGCTGTGCATTCTCTGAACTTATTCATTTGTCTCATTGATTGAAAATCTGGATATAATTATTTTTCATATTTTCATTCACTGCTCCCTCTAATACTTAAATCTTCCATAATTTTAGTCATGTAAGATTTTCCAATTTATAATCCATTCTCACTTTATTTTTTGTTCATCCTTGTATTACTTTGTGCAGTATATATATATATTATAAAAGATTGTAAGCCATTAACTGAACATCCAGAATTGTAATAGTCATTTTATAATTTAAAAAAAATATACCTGTATGATATTTTAGCTTAAGTAATTCCATGCCTGCATAATATGAGCGTTGGCAAGCCTTGGCTGGACTAACGTGCAGACTCAAAGTCCTGTTTTCTCCACTTCAGGGTGTACATGCCATGCATTTATGTTCTGAACAAAATAGATCAGATCTCTTTGGAGGAATTGGATGTAATTTATAAAATACCACACTGCGTACCAATTTCTGCACATCACCGTTGGAACTTTGATGATCTCCTGGAAAGGTTATGGGACTACTTGCAACTCGTTCGCATGTAGGTAACATTTTGAGTGATGACTGATTCACATAGTTTTTTTTTTACTGTTGGTATGCGTTGATGATAAATGGTTTGAAATGTTATTGTTGCAGTTACACAAAACCCAAGGGGCAGTTACCTGATTACACTTCCCCTGTTGTGCTACCACATAGGAAAACTGCAGTTGAAGATTTCTGCATGAAAATTCATAAAAACCTAATTAAGGAATTCAAATAGTAAGTAATCCTTCTTCAATTGTGATCATAGTCAAGGTGTTTGGTATAAAATGCGAGATGCAACATGCCGAATGTGTCAGGAAGTGCTTTTGGTAATTAGTTTTTTTTTCCTGTTCCAGTGCTTTGGTGTGGGGTGCCTCTGTGAAATACAATCCACAGAAAGTTGGCAAGGACCATGTGATGGAAGACGAGGATGTAATTCAGATAGTCAAGAAGTAAAATAGGCCATGATTTTCATTCTTCATCAAAGTTCCTTTATCCTGTTTCCCTGATTATATTGATTTCTGTCACACTCTGCGTGTCAGGATTGGGACTGTGCACCTCCCTTTGCCCAAACTGCAGCCAGTGTTTCATCCAAAATAGTTACACGTGGAAACAAAAGACTTTTTCCAATGCAATTGTACAATTCATCCATTAAAAGACTATTGGAACATTGCAACTGAGTACTAGAATGGAATATTAACTGTACCTAGCGTTTTGACAGTATTACAATAAGTAGCAATAATATTGCTTCTATAACTTCTTGCAAAGAGATGGTCAAATACACTACTAATTGAAATTAAGATTCGGGTTGCTCTCCCAATGTACAGGGGTTTATTGAAGAGCAAAGTGGCATCTTGAACATATTTTTCCTCGTATGATTAGGAGTGTCAAAATTGCTGCACAAGTGTCAATAACCCTGACTTTTCTGTACAATTTATCATTTAATTAGTCATCTTCCCCAATATGCACATGGATTAACTGCTGTCGCTGGTATTCATGCGAGTGCTCTAAAGAAACCAACCCTGTTAATCTGCCACGTGTAAGGGGGGGGGGGGGGGGGGGGGGGAGAAGAAGAGAAAGTGTGTCAAGCAGCACTGTTTTGGTGCAGATTTTCATACAGACACACATTTCAAACTGTACCAAGATGGTATGGAGTGTATTTTTCACAAAAAAATATTCTAGTCCTTGTACTCATCTCAGAGCTAGCTATCAGGCTATTGAAAACCATGCAAAAAGTAATTCTCTCTAGCGTTCCAGGAAATAAATAACTAAAGAGAGACAATCAGATCCACTAATTTGACGTAATTAAATTTGTGTGCAACTGAGTTTAGAATTGTATGAGACATTTAATTGTTTAGAATGTGATCTTTGGAGTGTGGGAGGAAATTGGAGCAACATACAGACTCCGTACCAACAGCACACAAAGTCAGAATCTAACCCAGGCCTCTGGTGCTGTAAGACAGCAATACTGCCCAGAACACCTTTTAAGTGTAGTCAAAACAAGTGATAACAATTTCAGTAGCATTGACATCAACAAACCAGTTTATCTAGAAATAGTCCAGCAGCACTTTATGGTGAAACAGTTTCACCTGCTCTCTGGTGCATTCATGTCCCTACTGCTGTTGAGTTGTGTGGCCATTTGGGTGTTTCTAGTACTGACCCTGTGGCAAAGATATCATCTAAGGAAGTTCACTGCAATTAAGATATTTAAAAAAAAAAGGGATTTGGAGGCACAGAGCTTGAAAACAGCACAATTGTGCTTGACTTTAATCACAGGTTAGGCTCCAGATGACATTGCATCTAATTACAGAAATAAATGTGGATAAAATGTAATTTGGTTGGGTGCAATTATGAATGGGGTTTGCTGGAAGGTCAAGGGGGGGGACATTTTGAAACTGAAAATAAGATTGTTAGAGCAGAGCAGCAGAACTAATTGTAATTGATAAACATTCTACAGGTATTAGCAAAACCAATTAAACTTATTTTTTGGGTTGAGTAGAGAAACAATTTGATATAGAATACACACAGAAAGGATGTGTGGATTTTTATAATGTCTTTCACAAAATAAATGAATGCGACCTGCAGTGGAATAGCAGAAGTGAGATAACTATTTAGATTTTTCCTTTGCTGTAGATTTCTGATCACTTCTATGTGGTTTGCCAATGGCCCCTGTGATTATCACCATCCTTGCCTTGCCTAAAAACATACTTCAAACTTTTAACATAATTTCAACCCATGAAGGTATTGTTTCAGAAACCAGGAAAGAATATTGGCTCAAATTTCTTCTTTCATTTGATGCATTGATTTGGAATGCTCAAAGAAAGCATACCCATGAAAATAATTTTGAAAGAAAAAAAATCCCATTGATTAAAAAGCAACTCAGTGGATCAGGCAGCATCTCTGGAGAAAAGGAATAGGTGAAGTCTTTAGAAAAGTCTCGACCCAAAATGTCACCTATACATTTTCTCCAGAGATGTTGCTCAACCCCGGAGTTACTCCAGCTTTTTGTGTCTATCTAAGGTTTAAACCAGCATCCTTCATACAGACTATTGGTTAAAAGTTGGATGTGTTAAGTCCAACTGCAAAAAGATTTAGAAAGGATTAAATGGACATTCGATGAGTAAAGGCACTTAAGTTATCTGAGACCCCAGTGGAAGAGGAATTGCTGAAAACATGAAGCAAGCCTTGGACGAAGCAGGATTGAAAGTGCCGATTTCTGCCTTAAATTGCAAAATATCGAAGAAATAGTGTAACACAAGCTTTTCTAAGTTTAAGATGTGACCGTATTGAAATTCAGCAGAGTTTCACTGGAGCCTGAATAAGGTTCCTAATCTGAAATGTGTAAGAAGGAACTGCAGATGCTGGTTTAAACTGAAGATAGACACAAAACGCTGGAGTATCTCAGCGGGACAGGCATTTGTCAGCTCTGGGGAGAAGGAATGGGTGACATTTCGGGTTGAGACCCTTTTGATCTGAAATATTGTCTGTCTATTGCCTGATGTGCTGAGTTCTCCCAGCACTTTGTTAGCTCAAGAATCTTGCTAGTCATTTTTGATATTGGACATGGCCTTGACAATTCAGTTAAATGTCTGAGGGACACTTAAAATTGTTAGTTTGGGAATAATATACATAGAAGCCTCCATTGTGAGCTTCTCACTCAATACCCTAGCTCTACCCAACTCAACTTGCAGATCATGACCAGTATACCGAGACTGGTGAAAGCAATAGAAACAGATTTATAATGTGTTCTAGTTAAAATTTTAGATAAAATATCTGGATCACTTGTAGCATACCCAATTTCCTTCAAAATCAAAATGTAGTCAGGAGTCTGAAACACCAAGTGTAATGACGTGGTTTATGGAATTAGTAGATATGTGTCAGTTCAGATATCAAGGCAATTAACAGTTGTACGAGTTGTACAGAAACAAACAGTAGTGGTAATGTTCAGGATGCCATAATTGGGCAATTAGAATATAGACAGTAAGGGTCATAATTAATTATGGATGACTAATCCACGCACTGATTGGGCTAGCCAAATTAATAGTAAGACTGAGAGGGGGATTTGCTGAAGTAGACTCAGGATGATTTTCTGGATCAATACATTGACAAGCCATCTAGAAAGTAGGCCATCTGACACTGGGTAATAAAAAAACATTAATACATCTGGTTCCACTAGGGGGAGCAAGCATGATAGAATTCTTCATTAAGGCAGAATGGTGTAGTGGATTCCAACATGATCATGAATCTAAAGAATGGAAATTGCATGGTACGAGAGCATGGTTAGGATAGTCTGGGGAAGATTACTGAAGCACACGATCCTTAGGTTTGATGTCTCCGTTAGAGGGATACTATCAAATTAGGGTATATAGTAATAAAATTAGGGGGTGGTCATTAAAATATTTAAAGATAACAACTTCATGCGAAGGGTTGTGGAGGCCAACATAAAGTGGACTATTTCTAAAGATCAGGGAATTGATGGCTTTGGAGAACAATTCGCTATAAAATAGTTATGGATAAGGACAGGGCTGCTACACAACTTAAAATTCTATATTGGGACAAGGCTAACTTTGGTGGTATTAGATAGGAACTTGCAAAAGTTGATTGGAGTAGGTTGCTTTTCACTGTACCTCAGTACACATGAAAATAAACTAAACTGAAGTCGGGTAAGGAACTATGGATGAGAGAAATTGAGCTCCTGGTCAGGAAAAAGGAAGCATGGTTTAGATATAGACACCTGGGATTGTGTATCCACGGGGAAGGATAGGGGATTGAGAAGAATATTTCAGGAAATCAGGAGGACAAAAAGGCAGGGGATACCATTGGCAGATAAGATTAAGAAGAATCTAAAGTGATTTTATTAGCCTATTAAGGGAAAAGGAAAATATTGACTAGAGTGAGAATAGGGCCCCTCAGAAACCAAAGTAGTAATCTTTGTAATGCCACAGAAGATGGGAAAGGTTCTCAACAAATATTTCTCCTGATTTAACGGGAGAAAGGCATGAAGACTAAGGAACATGGATGTTAATGGAAATCAAGAACACTGAGAAGAGAGAAGAAATTGCAGGAAATAGGCACAAAATGCTGGAATAACTCAGCAGGAAAACATCTCTGGAGAGAAAGAATGGGTGATAAAGACAAAGAAAACAGGTGCAGGAGGAGGCCATTCAGCCCTTCGAGCCAGCACCGCCATTCATTGCAATCATGGCTGATCGTCCCCAATCAATAAACCGTGCCTGCCTTCTCCCCATATCCCTTGATTCCACTAGCCCCTAGCACTCTAACTCTATCTATCTATTGTTTTCGGTCGAGACCCTTTTTCACACTAGAGTCAGAGGAAAGAGAAATGTTTCCCCTAACTCCAATCTGAAGGGTCTCCAGCATTTTGCTGGAGTTGCTCCAGCGTTTTCTATCTATCTTTGGTTTAAACCAGCATCTGCAGTTCCTTTCCATGGAAATTACAGGAATCCTGGCTGAGAAAAATGAATCATCGTTAGACATAGGCAAGGTGTTGGGCAACTGGAGGATGGTTAACGTTGTGCCTGTATTTAAGAAGGACTGCAAAGAAAAAGCAGGAAACTAATCTGTAATATATCTAGTGTAATATTATTGGTAACAGGTCTGACAAGTTATTGTATTGTTAAGTACCGCTGAGATCAGCTCAACAAAGCTTCGAGTCTCAAGGGAAACACATCCCTTTAAGATGTAGATCTTTAAATAGTAATACCTAAATCAGAATACAGTTAAGCTCTGAATGTAGAGCTTAAACTATACTAGTGCAGTACTGGGTTACTGTACCATTAAAAAAATATTAATGCCCCAACTTCCTGCCCTCAGTTTAATGTGACCACTTGTGGCACTATTAAGAAAAACATTCTCACAAGTCTGAAGAAGGGTCTCGACCAGAAACATCACCCATTCCTTCTCTCCAGAGATGCTGCCTGCCCCGCTGAGTTACTCCAGTTTTTGTGTGTCTACTGTCACTCAGGTTTTGGGCAGTTTGAACCACAGCTGCCTCATTGTAACACTGCTCTGCATAGTTGACTCCCTATTGACATTAGTAATTACTAGTTAAAAGTGCAGGATGCTGAAGATACTATCTTGATGAAAGTTTGTCATTCTTCACGATTGATGTCCCGATATCAGATCCCATATGTGCAGCACATTTACGCAGCCACTTGTTTAAACATGGAGGTATTTGCATCCGCTTTTGTAGTTGGCACGTCGATATTTTGCCTTGGCTTGGGACCGATTTTTCCAAAGCACTGACAAAATTCTAAATTAAAAGGTGTATTGCAATTTGGGAAAAACCATCAACTTAGATTAATTGGAAGACACTTAAACATTGAATTGATATTTTATTATCATTTTGAAAATCACCTTTGTGCTTTTCCCTTCCCTAAAACAACAAATTCCAGCAGACATGGATCACATTACTGAACAATGCAAAGCAGAGCTTTACAGTGTGGTGAAGGGACAGTACATTAAATTGTGTTTGGGAGGTGAAGGAGTAAAGATAGCATTTTAGCCACAGAACCAAAATAAAAGGCACAAAAAACACTACTTCCTGAACACTGGAGGCAACATCTCATCTGTACGGGTAATGGGGGCCTTCACGTCAAACTGGTAAGCAAATTTACAACTCCAAAGCACTCAACCAACTTTTTGCAAAAAGAAAGTTACCAAATTCAAGCCCGTCTCCCCTATCCCCATCCAATCCAAGCAGTCCTTGTGGTCTTCAGGGTCAACGAGTAGGGATGACTTCACATTGAAGACTTGGTTCCCAGCTTAATAGCAATAAACTGGATCCAATTTGACCTAGTTTTTCCAAACAAAAAGTTTTGTGTTTTCTGCTATTTCTTGCTCCCAGCATTAAATCAAATCTAGTATATACACGACATTCCCAGTACAGAGTTGCCTGCTTAATTACTACCTACTGGTCACTATTCACAGGCCTGCTCAGGAACCATGTAGTGCATATGAAATAAAAATATTCATGCTGCCAAATTCCACAAAAAAAACTACAAAATGTCAGCAAAACTGGTGTACAAGTCGTTGCATTCATCGTTCCTGCAGTTTTATGTACAGTTAGCCACTGCATATATGTACAGATGTGAGCAGTGTTATTTTACACAAGTTTCTGTACACAAGATCTATACAATTCTCCAGGTGGCCTACATTTGTAAAACCCCTCAAAACCCACTTTTTGCTGCTCTCACTGGATTCTTAAAAGTATCCAATGTTCAAGACGAGCATTTGCCACAGATTAACTTTCTCCACCTATCTGACTGTTAGGATTTTGTTGTACTGCCAAGTAGCTTTTTCCCCCAGTCAAGGGATCAGGAAACACTGGGTAACAAACAAATCCACCCTCGGGGCCATCCCCATGTACTTTGATTCCAGCAGCTCATTCTTTAAACTGTACCATCTTTGCAAATATTTTATATTGTCACACTTCTACTGATGGAGTTCAAGTTCATCCACACTGATCACCTTGCTGGGCATAGAGGGCAATGGCTGTTGAAGGACATCACTGCCGAACCACTTGGAGAGATTGACAGGAGATCCACTTCTCTGATGGAGGGGCTGCAGTGTGGAATTCTGCTGGTTCAGATGGAGGTGGGCTCCAGGTCCTTGGCCACTTGTACTTGGTGACTGCAGCACTGAGATAAAGGAAAAATATTTGAAGTAAAATGCATCAAACCCAAGAACCATAGATACTCATCCAGGTAAGTGTAGAGTATTCATGCCAGTATCTTGCAGCTGGTGGAATAGTTGTGGATGTCAGGAACAATGACCCATCATAGAAGACCCAATTGTTAGAGGCACACATTACACAACTGATCCCTTTGTTGACATAAGGAACCAAGGAGTCTCTCCTGCAAACCCATCTAGGATACTGTTATCAAGGACATAAAAATGGTAATGTCACTGATGTCATGGATAGGGGTAGTTAGAATTGTGGAGACATTGGTTGGCACTGTGGGGATTTGTCTGGGCTCCATTGCATAACTAAGTTGCAAATGGAATTGAACAGCACAATAAGCAAATTATCCAATTATGATAGAATGTTAAAGCAGTCACTGACAATAGTTGGGCCGCAGACTTTGCTCATGGAGCTCCCGGCCCAGTTCCCATTTGCTTTTCAATTTTGTCAAGTCGGGTGAGAGGAAAGGAAGAGATACAAGGGCTGCTGTTCCCAATTTCAGCCTTTGTCTCAAACTGGATCTAAACTGAATTCGGAAGTGGGAGTGCTCTCCCCGAGAGCAAGGCAGCTTGTGTGTGACAGAGCATTGGCAACACTTAGGTCAAGAGAAATTAAGGGGAAAAAGCTCTAGAAGTACTGCTTTGCATAAAGCAAAATGGCTGTTGGAGGTTGATCATTGAGACCTCAACATAAAGTGCTGCTCTATCATGTATCCTTTTCATATGGACAGGATTCAGCTGTGCAAATTTCCCTTGATTGGGTGGATTCCAATAATTCAATTGCCAGCTTAGTTTACAACAATGGCATGTTTAAAGATCAAGTACTCAAAACCAACACAAAGCTTATTTCTTCCGGTCCCACCTTCCCGTATGCTTGAGACATGGACAATCTCAACATTGGAGTACCATCTTCTCAATCTCAAGCCATTGACCAGGTACTCAACATCCTCCATCTAACTGCACAAAATAGCACGCAGCAAGCTACTCTCTGTGACTGGACTTTGTGCCTTCCCCCACAGTGGGAACCTCTGTGGGGTGTTGTTTTATGTTTTAATGTTAAACTTCTTGAATGCTATGTTGTATTTTTATTAGTGTGCTGCAAGGACATCTGAATTTCCCCCGAATAAGGGGATTAATAAAGTAATAATCTAATCTAATCTGTGGCCAACAACAGAATCAAAATAGCATTAAATCCCAGTTTGTGATGAGTTATCATGGAGTTCCTAGTTCCTCAAAGGCAATCCAAAAACAAAAGTAGCTGATACTCCAGCTAATCAGTGGCAGCGTCTGTAGATCACTCCTAGGACTATTCTTTGAGTTGATGTGGAAGTTGTCACTGTTCGAGGAGGGATTTGATGATGATTACAGAACAGCTGCTTACATAACTGGTTCTGAAGCCACAGTCTACTGCAGCCAAAACTGCAAACAGCTGTCCCCAATCCCATTGGTCAAAACCCTCACACTTTGGTTCACATCTTCAAAACCATAACATTTTTGAGCAGCGTCTTATTCTCCATTCTAACTAATGCTCTGCGGTCACCTTCCATGGCGCATAATGCCATTCACTACTCCAGTTTAGTACTCTTGCCTCCAAATTTCCAGAGTTACAAATTGTGGAATAATCAACAGCTGTTAAAATGTTTTTACTGACTCTAAACAGCAATTTGATAAAGATCAAAATGTTGTTAATGCGGAAAGGGTGCAGAGAAGATTGAGGATGTTGCCAGGACTAAAGGGCGGGAGCTATAAGTAGGCTAGGACTACTTCTTGGAGCCGAGGAGGAAAAGGGGTGATTTTATAGAGATGTGCAAGATCGAGGGGAATAGATAGGTTCCTATTAAATCTTTCGCCCCTCACCCAGAGAGGTCATTAAAAAATTATTTTTTTTTAAAGGGCAGTGGGCATATGGAACAAGCTGCCAAAGCAGGTAGTTGAAGCAGGTAGTTGAGGCAGGTAGTCCAAGTACATGGATAGGATGGGGCTAGAAGGATATGGGCCAAATGCAGGCATGGGTGACTAGTGTAGATGGAGCACGTTAGTCAGCATGGGAAAGTTGGGCCCATTTCCACACTTTATGACTATGTTTGATGCTGAATGTGGATTTGACAACTGGCGCCGAGCACAACCGATCTTTAACATGCATTGCAGGAGTCGTCATTGCAGTCCGTAAGAAATGGATGTATGTTTTTAAATTGTTCCTGTATAGTGACTATCAGCATTTATTTCATCTTCACTCAATTACCTCTGAATTGAGGCAGTTAAAGAATCCATTGAACCATAAAGAACCATTGAACCACTGAACACTTTTTTGGATCAAAGGCCCAACTTGCTATGCACGGTAAATATTGTTAAGATTAGTGCACCATAAAACAGTGTAGCACAAGAACAAAACCTTCTGCCCACAATGTCCGTGTTGAACATATGCCTAGTTAAAAACAAATCTACAGTCTGCACATGATCCACATCCCTCCATACCCATCTAAAAGCCTCAAACCACAATCATATCTGCCTCCAAACAGCTGGTTTCAGTACCCACCACTCAGTGTAACAAACTTGCCTGCACATTTTTCAAACATTGGCCCTCTCAGCCTAAAGCTATGCTCTCTAGTCTGACATTCCCATCCCGAGAAAAAGATTAACAGCCTACCGACAAATACTTCAATTTTACATACTTCTCTCCGGTCTCTCCTCAATTTCTGATGCACCAGATCAGTTGTTGCAGAATAGCTTCACCAGCACCAGAGCTTCAGCTCAAAATGGTACGAATTACTTGAATTTAAATAACCTGCCACTTTAGTCAAATTCAAACTCGTCTGGGTCAAAGGTACAGGATTCTGGATTAGTAGCCAATAGTAATTACTACTTTCCCCACCTTCCTCAGTGGACAGGCAAGTTGTCATATATCACAATAAAACTGAACCAATATTAGCCTTCCTGCCAAGTCATAAGCTTCCATCAGCATCGGGGGAAAAAGCCAAATTTGCCGACAATACGATTGATTTTAACAATTGAAAGATTTGTCAAATGCAAATTGAACATTACCTTGTCTTATCATGGCCAGGTGTTGTAGAGGTGTTCCAGATGCCTGAATCTGTACTGCAGAGATTGCAGCTCGAGGGTTCAACAAAGGGAGTCCACTTGCTGGAAGAGGATAGAAAGTCTGCCCAAGGAGAGTTGGAGGGAGGGTCTGCAAATGTGACAGATCCATGCCTGACTGAAACATACCTGCCACAGAGACAAATAGTTTATAGACTGTATATTTCTGAGCCGTTTGCAGTCCTTGTATAGAGCACGATATACCGGAAACAAGGGTCTTTTCATAATGTTTTACAAAAGCGGAAATAATAAGCAGCATTCTGAAGGTTAGTCCTTTATATGTTGACTGATCATTCACCACCTTAAAAAGTACAGTTTTGGATTAATGGACAAATTAAAATGCAATTTTTAAAAAAAGTTTTTAAAAACTGATCTTCCACACTCCAAAGTAGTCAAACCAATCCCCAAATAGCAAGGAACCCTGAAAATTCTGAGAGGGCCAGTTCTGAGAATTACAGCACAAAATTTAAGAACAGAAAACAGTAGCAACTCATGCACCAAGGATCAACATGCTCTGCAGTCGTGCTCAGCTTCTTATTTCTGTATGCTAGTGTGACTTTTCCCCCCACCTTTGAGAGACACCTCCTAGCTTGTGGTCAGATGTCATGCTGTCAGCTTTGATGCTGTGACAGCATTCCCCCAAGTCAGAAATCAATGGCTTTGCTTCTGAAGTGAGAGCAAAATCTTGATTGGCAGTTCCATACCGTATTGCGGAAAAGCAGTGCTGTTGGAAGCCCCAGCATAATACAATTATTTGGTAACTGCACAACATGTTCAGAGGTTGTGAAAGGTACACAAGAGCAATCTTTTTGAAATGCATCCTTACTCAAATTCTGACAGTTACGTAGTTAGACATCTTATCCTGTGACATGCAATGTCAAACTGCAGACAAAACTACACAACTGTACTGACACAGTAAATTTGGCCAAGTCATTAACTTTTCTAAAAGAGGTAGAAAGCAAAGTTGTGTGCAAAGTTTTTTCATAATCTTAAATGAAGTTAGTACAAAGTCCATTCCAGCTGCATCCTACAGCTATTCACCAAACTATGTACTTCTAAAGAACCTGATAGAAAGAGCCAGTGGCAAGGTACTGGTTAGATTTTAATTGTAGCAAAGCACAAACATGCTTGCACTTAGAGCGCCCCAGCTACAAGACTAAATTAAAATGCAGCTTCCGACTACATGGATTTTCTTGGGCACAATGGTTTCCTCCCACATTTCAAAATATGTGCTGGTAAATTGTTAACTGGAAATTGCCTCTGCTGCAGGAAAATCGGGGTTGAGTTGATGGGCAGAAAAAAGGATAGCATGCAAACAAAAACTTATTACTGTACTTCACTACAGATGATAAACTAAACAGAGATTCTGCCCGACCTGCTGAGTTACTCCAGCACTGTCTTTTGATGGAGTTAGGAAGGGTTCACCTTCTGGTTTACATTTGGGTCAATCGGATGACTTCCTTTTAGATTCATAGAAAGTATTTACTTCAACACATAACAGGTACAGAGCCAACCTGCTTCCATCAGAAACCAATTCAAGATCATTTAAAAAAAAATCTCCATCTTTGGTAAGGATGAAAGGAAAAGACAAAGTACTCCCTCTTAAACTTAAAACTATAGCCATGTTCCCGGGTTAAAGTGCTCTGCACTCACCTGCATGAAGCAATGCTGGTTGTAGCTGCTGAGGTGTAATGCCTTGTGCCAGCATCCTCTGAACTACCCCTGGAGGCAAGTGAGGGGGCGACTGACGCACAAGGGGTACATGTGACACAAGGGATAGAGGACAAATAGGTCGAGGAAAGGAAGACCCGGGAACAGGAGAGGCCCCCGAGGGAGTTTTCCTTCCTGTGGACCTGGGTCTATAGTCTTGGTCTTTAGTGAATCGCATCTGGTTTAACTGAGGAGTTGTACATGCAGATCTATGATATGTTGACCTTGTCCCTCCAATGGGAGATGTCCCTCTGTTTGAGTTTTCCTGTTGAGAACCTGGTGACAAATGGCCTGCAAATGCAAAGATGAAGTTTACAATTTAACATTGCAGATATTTCTTTGGGTTTCTACATTATACATGACCAAGTCACAGAACAGTTACAGCATGGAAGCTGCCTACTCAGTCCATAAGGCACCCAGCAAATTCTTTACTCTGGACACCAATCCGTTTGACCATCAGTATTGAATCAATTTCCACAACATACTTGGCACTGTGTTCCACATCTTGAGTACGGGTATACAGAAACGTTCAATGTCAATTTTGGTTCATGTGCCTTGTGCCAATAGAAATAGTTTATTCATCTACTATCTACAGTGCCCTCCATAATGTTTGGGACAAAGAACCATAATTTATTTATTTGTCTCTACTCCACAATTTGTGATTTGTAATAGAATTTTTTTTAATTTATTTTTTAAATCACATGTGGTTAAAGTGCACATTGTCAGATTTTAATAAAAGCTATTTTTATACATTTTGGTTTCACCATGTAGAAATCACAGCAGTATTTATACATGGCACCATAATGTTTGGGACAGCAATATCATGTGAAAATATATAAAAATGACCTTTATTAAAATCTGACAATGTGCACTTTAACCACATGCGATTTTTTTTCTATTGCAAATCTTAAATTATGGAGGCGCAAATAAATAAATTATGAGTCTTTGTCCCAAATATTATGGAGGGCACTGTGCATGGATCTTTGAGTGGAAGTCCAGAGCACTCTGAAAGCCTCAACAAAAGAGTATAGGGTAGTAAAGGGGCATATGGCATGTGTGCTGGTGGTCATGGAATAGAGTACAAAAATCAGAAAGTCATGCTGCATAAAACTTTAGTTAGGTCACATTTGCAACATTGTGTACCGTTCCAGTTGCTGCATACAGAAAAAATGTGGAGGATTTGGGAGAGGGTGCAGAGGTTCACCAGGACGTTGCCTTGAATGGAGTGTACTATCTACAAGAGGTTGGACAAACATGGATATTTTTGCTGCAGCGTTGGAGGCAGGGGGACAACCTGAGAATTATACAAAAATAATGAGACAGTCACACCTTCATCTGCTGCCCATCTCCCATTTCACCAACTCGAATCTACATCTCCATGAAATTCATTCAAAATCCTCAATTATAGTTTTGCTTAGATACGAAATGTTTTCCCAAATGCAATGCAACACAAGTGAAGCAATGTTAGTATGTAGTGACTTTGGCAGCGTAAAGATTACGCTCTAGAAGACACTTGCAAGCAACCTAATAACGTGCATCAGAAAGTACACTAACTGGAGTTTCCACTTCTTCAGTTTGCTTTCTGGAAATTGTGGTTAGGACAAAGATTATCATAAAATTAATTGATAATGGCAAATAATCATGCCAACTATACCTTCAATGAGGCCATGTCCATCCTCCACAAAGTCTTTCACTGGATGGCTCTCTTTCCCATCTTTAGACTTATCCTTGCTTTCAAACATCTTTCGAATGACTGAGGTAGGAGTGAACGATGGAGAAAGCTTCATGTGTGGAAAGAGGAAAAACATGGAGAATTACTACCTGGAAATATTTGGCTGCAGGAAATCACCAGGCCAGGCAACATCTGTGGACAGAGAGCACTTTGAGTTTGTACTCTTTCAGAGTTGAAGGGCTGTGACCCAAAAATGCCATTTGTCCATTTCCTTCTATGGATATTGCCATACATTTGTTACTGTTCATCTTGTACGTGCCATAAACTGACACTCTTTCCTGGCCTCCATCACCAAACATTAACGTAGTCTCGGTTATAACCACGTCAGACTCTCAATCCAAGTTTCTCTGGTTTGGTCCAAATTCTTTGGCTTCGTCATAGAGTCAGAGAGATACAGTGTGGGAAACAGGACCTTCGGCCTAACTTGTCCACACTGGCCAACATGTCCCAGGTACACTAGTCCCACTTGCCCGAGTTTGGTCCACATCCCTCCAAACCCGTCCTATCCATGTACCTGTCTAACTGTTTCTTAAACGTTGGGATAGTCAGGGTAGATGTTGCATTTGATGCACTTCATTTGACAGCGAATGCTGGAAGCAGTGGAAAAGTCCGCTGCGCTCATTTGGCAAAAATATTGCCACGGTCAGACATCCAACTTTTGTGCACTAATGTTCTGCATGGGATTTTAACTCAAATTTGACAAAAGCAATACAGTTTTTGTCTGTCTGCCATCTTAGAAAATAATTCAGTGGACTTTCCACACTCCCCGCCCCCTTCCGGCACAGTGGTAGAGTTGCTGCCCACAGCACCAGAGTCCTGGGTTCAATCCCGACTACGGATGCTGTTTGTATGGAGTTTGCACGCTCTCTCTGACCACATGGGTTTCCTACGAGTGCTCCGGTTTCCTCCCACATTCCAAAGATGTGCAGGTTTGTAGCTAGTTGGCATAGACATGGTGCGCCGAAGGGCTTATTTCCACCCTGTATCTCTACAATAAACAGTTCTCATTTTTCTGATCTAGTTCATCCATCGATGCACTTCCATCCATTCCTGAATTACACTTTGAAGAGACGATGATAAAACGCTTACCATATTTGTAAACGAGGAGGCCTGTGACGGTGATGCTGCATTCAACCGGTGCTGACTGGCTGGTCCAGGTGACCTAATTCGCTGCTGCCTAAAACAGAGAGATTATTAGAGAACTTGGAATAGGTCAGGAATACATAAAGTAGATCAAGTAGATCACTGAATTATAGAACATAGGATTGAAACGTGCATCGTGTTCAAAGTTACCAATTACATCGCACTGCTCCTTCCAAAGCTCTGCAAAAATTTCCTTCAATTTTGTTACCTTCAGAAATTTCTATAGATTTCCCAGAGTTGTAAACAACATACAAAAAAACCCATTTAGCAAAATCTTCAAGTTAACTGTACATTTACTGTAAATAAAAACAGGGCTGGAGTAACTCAGCGGGCAAGCATCATCCCAGACCTGCTGTTACTCCAGTACTGTCTTTTGTAAACCAACATCAGCAGGTCCTCGTTTCTACATTTATTGTAAATACCGCAGCTTTAAAATCCACATATTAAAAGGTCTTCATATTTAAATTGTACAAATTCTGAGTTGGCAAATCACAATAAAGTTGCAGGGCTTTCCAGCATCTGCAGTTCCCTCTTAAACACAATAAAGTTGCAATTGTGCAATTTATAGATTTTTCTCTATTTCTTCAGCACAGCTGCATTCTAACATCCATACCTGACACTATAGCCACCCCTGTTGTGTTCATGATGTATTTTCCCATATCCAGGTTGATAAACATCTCCGCCAGGCATGTGTAGGTCTTGGGCAAAGGGAAGACGTTCCATGGTTCCGTGTCGCATATCCAGTTGAGGTGGACTATTAGCCTATTATTAGGGACAGAATCAGTAGTAGCTGTTGACTCACAACAATTTGTACCCGTTGTGACTTTACCCATTTATCAAATTATTTCCACTTAAAGTCTGTATATCCTTCACAACCTGCACTGCTTTCTGTCGAAGGTTTAAATGTATTACCTTGTTATCCAATAAAATGAATGGAGGGGAGCAATCCATGCGACTTTACAGTCCTGCAGCCCTTCATCGCATCAAATCCACACCAATCAAGCACTACCTATACTAATCCCATTTTATTCTCCCCACCTCCCATCCACTTCCTCCAGATTCTATGACTGAAGTAAACAGAGAGCAAATTGGAAAAGGGCCAATTAACTTGTCAATATGCAAAAACATTACAATGTGGGCAGAAACTTGAGCATCCAAGAAAACAAAATACAGTCACAAGAGAACATGCAAAGATCACGGCAGATTGGATTGAACCCAGATCACTGGAACAGAGGCAACAGTTCTACAAGCTGAGGCTCAACTACACAACTACACAAAAGAGACTGCAAGTGTCTAACCTTTGACAATGATATGGATTTTGAGTGCCTGATGTGTTGACTGTTGCTCATCCCAGCAAGAGTTCTCAAGCTGAAAATTAATCTTTCGCGCTTACTACTCTGTACCCGTTAACCAATCCTCAATCGACACCAGATGGACATAAAATGCTGGAGTAACTCAGCGGGACAGGAAGCATCTCTGGTCAAAATGCAAAGTGAAGCAACAGGACTCGTTTCTCAGTTAGCTTGTTAGTAACTTGTTGCCCAATGTCTAATCTTTGTCACAACTTTTGTCCTTAAGTGGTTCAACTAGTACTTGGAATTAGTCTAAAACTTTTCATCCAGAAGTCACAATTAATACAAAAAAATGACAAACTTCATTTTGTTCCAGAATCAAATTACAAACGAGAAAATACTTCACAAACATCTACCATATTCCAGCAATATATTGAACAATTGAAAACAAGAAGTAATTTTATTTTTGACACAAGATTTCAACCTACCCGTGTAATAGGAGACACATTTTTGGACAATGGCAGTCCTTGGTAGTGATCTTGAATGTGGGTAGAATTTTGGGCATAACCTACAGAGAGAATAATGGGACAAGTTTACCTGGCTGACAGAGGGAAGCTGTAGTGCAAAAAATCTTTACCACAACAACTGAAAATAACTTGTAGATAAAAACTTTTTATCCGTATCTATAAAATGCCTTCAGGCAGCCAAACCACTTTCCAATGAGCAATAGGCATAGATGCCTACAGCTTTCTTCTGTCAGAGCACATTGCTTTTTTGGCAAACTTCACTCCACTTCATATTTGTGCTAAATGATTGACAAATTATGCTCATTTCCAGGCTTGGTTTGCCACCACATCATAACAATTACAAGTGCTTTTAAAAAAAAAAATCACTGAAGTGACTACTTCTCACCTATCAGCAGGTACCTTTAAAAATAAAACTTTTTATTTTATTTAATTGTAGATGTGCTGATTAGAACAGCAGGCAAGTCTTGTTAATTAATTTAAATGCAGCAAATGGGAAGTGATAAGCAATAATAGTAGATTTGGGGAATTTGTATGCTCGAATGGATATATAAAAGTTAAATAAAGCCTACCAAGATTCAGAATACTACTAAAAGGACCTTGTCTATCAGATTGTCATTTTAGTTATGCTGAAGCACAAGCGAGATTCAACCAATCTTACCAGAGACAGATTTTATGCTCACCAATTGGAGACTTGACTCTGAAGAACTCGGATGGAGAAGGCTGCTGGAACGTTGGTATGGGGGATGAATGGCCTTGCTGATTTATGACTGATATATGATGATTCTGGCTGCCAAGCAGGTCACCTAGAATATCTGGGGATGGAGGCCCCATTACAGGGGGTGGTAGGATTTCCTGTACAAAAATGCACAATTTGAACCAAGCAGTTACATCACAAAATGCTTAAAATTAAGCCAAGGCCACAGAAAACAAACATTGAAGCTTCCAAAAGTGAAGAACCAACTTTGGAAGTCAGATCCCAAAAATGTTGTAGCCACAGTGAAAGTTGAGAATTGTTATAACCCAGGCCAAACATACATGCATGTAACTTCCCAAATTTAAGGCAAAGGTTTAGCATTCTGGGCAAAGTTAAAACATGATCGAACTTGGTAGTCAAATTGATTTAAAAACCCATTGAAGTACTGCAAAAAAAAAAAAAAAAAAAAAAAATCAGCAAATTGCTCAGTGGTGCCATGCATTACAAGTGTGAAGAACAAATTCACTTGCCCTTCCACACACCGTTACCACTGATGATACCAGTCAGACATCATCCTGCTTTTGGATATACAACTGTATTTTATCATCAATGAATCATTCTCCTCTCAGCCTACCCCAGCTCAATATTAAGTACTTTGAATACCATGGTTCAAAGTATATTCTGGTCAGATTGCCATTAGCTGCCATAACCTAGGAAACAGTGTAGGAAAGAACTACAGATGTTGGTTTAAATCGAAGGTAGACACAAAATGCTGGACCAGAAACATCACATATTCCTTCTCTCCAGAGATGCAGCCCGTCTTACTTCAGCATTTTGGGTCTACCTAGGAAGCAAAGCAAGGACAGTCAGAACTCAATATGCTGCCCTTCCACCTCACCAAGAAACCAGATTAATGTTAAAAGGTCTCATGGAAAATGAATACAAAAAATGCATAAAGTAAAATCACAATTGATACAACCCAATAGAAGAGGCTCTAAGTATGCACCGAGCAAAAAAAGTCAAAGGAATATTCAACATTGTCCAATTCGGTTGGCAAATACTCCTACGATTTCAAATGCAATTCTTGCAAGTGTTGGATTCAATGAAATTTAAAAAATTGCCCTCTATGATCAAGACATTAGTTGCACTAGTCATGATATGCATTAGCAAGTGAGACAAGTTCCACTTTGGAACAATTAATTCTCAATGTGCACTGATTGTATTGGAATTTATGCAGTCCTATTGTCCGATATGTGGAAGACAGATACTAAAGAGGGGCACCTACAGGCAGGATCTGAAGCAATTAGGAGAGAAAACTCGAATGTGTTTGGTTTAAAGGAACGCGATGTTAAAGGTTTACAAAGTCTTAAGCAAATTCATTGAACACTTATGAAATGTCTTTCTAGAGGACATATTTATAGCATGGCAGCGACTATTAGTCATACAGCATGAAAGTCTTCAGACCATGCTGTCCATGCCAACTTTCAATCCATTCTATTTTATTTTTTTAAATCATTCCCATCCACCTCATTTACATTATAGGGTCAAGTAACCACAGCCAATTAAACTAGCACCCACACATCTTTGGGTACAGAGCAAAAACATTAAGGTCACTTATCCAAATTACGTATAAAATAAAGCTACAATTGTCCCCAACCGTGCAGGGAACAACTAGCAAGAGCAAATTAATAGTAAGCTTTCCGAAGAAATTCACATCTTGAATGAATACATCAGGTGGGCCATAGGAAAACTGCTTCTGTGTAATTTGTTTTCAAAAGTTTCCAAATGAAAAGATTGCATTTCCTGTTGGGTTACTTATGCTCTAGTTAAAAGGATAGATAAGAATGCGTTTGATTAATACATTACATAATGTTGCTCAATTTTTCCAACACAAAGCAAGCATCAGATCAAATACCAAACAAGACCTGTGAGAATGCCAGGTTATGAGACAGACAGGAACTTAATTTAAAAGAGATGACCTAGCCCAAAGTCAGGGCTTGCACATTTTTGGACATTAAACTTTTACATCAATTTACAATAAGTTATTAGTCATTATGCCCATCACTAAGCACTAACTAGAAAATACACAAACCATTATGAAGACAGTGCTCAAGTCTACGACTTGAATCAGCAGTCAAATTTCTACTTACAGTGGGTTTTGACTGTGAAGGCAAGGTTCCACTTGCCTTCATACTGTTAACTAGTTTATTGAAAGCAGTCATATCAGTGTCTTTTTTTTGTATGTGTTTAGGACCAGATGATGCAGTTAAAGTCTGTTCCAGATGTTCCACCATGAAAGGGGTGGCAAGTTTTCTCTCGGATTCCATTTTGAGACCTTTCAGTTCTGCTTCCACCTCTTCGACAGACAAAACCACTCCAGTCTGAGCTGCAAAGCAGAGAACAAAATATGTTTATACTGTATCTGGAAACAACCCATTAATAATTGTAGCAATTTAGACAATCCAGTTACAAACTGGGCAATTGATGCACTTTTTGATGTTCTAACTCAAAGAACTTCAAACATGCACTGATTTTTTGTGATATGCTTGTTTATATGACTAAAATGTGGATATATCAATAAGAGCTTTACGATAAATGAAACATTTTGGTTGGTGAAATGTAGATAGCTACTTGAAACAGTTGTGGGTGCAGGTAAAACCGGAACAAACACCTTTAAGTGTTATTAAATCCCTTTGACAGTAGCTTCATTATTACTGATACTGCCGACTGACAAGCACTAAATTAACTATATGTATCCATGTACAAGACGCTCATGCAATCAAAGAGATGATAACATGGCTAATAGCTACTTACAAACCAGAGTCAGTCAGATAGTATGAAAACAGACCCTTTAGCCTTGTGGCTTGTACCGACCTTCAAACACAAAATTTGTATCCTACCCACATTTCCATCAACTCATATTCTCCAATTTGCCTACATACTAGGGTAGTTTAGAGTGGCTAATTAACCTGCCAAATTTATAAACTACCAAACTGCATGAAGAGTAGTTACTGAAAAAAACAAAAAACTTCAAGACGGCATTAAATAACATAATTCAGTTCAGTGAATATGTAGAAATAAGATACATACAACTCTCCTTTAGTTTCTCCTTGTTGGCGGTGAGACTGGACAGCAGTGGTTTCACGTCCACATTTGCTTTCCGCAGTATTTCTAAAATATCAACCTTTTTATTAATCTCCTTATTATCGTCTCGTGATTGAATGGGAGCAAAATAGTTTCCAAGCTGCGTAACAGGAGTTGGGATCCTCTGCTCCAAACCTGAGCCCAAAAACATGTTAGGTTTAGTAAACATATTCAGAACTTCAACATTAACAGCTTAAAATACAAGTTAGTTTGCTCAATACTATTTGGAGGTACTGCATTGTCAGGTTGAGATAGTCAAGTGTTGGCGTGTGTAGGAGCAAGTTACCCATAAGCACCATTTCTAAACACCAATATTTGTGCAGTCAGGATCAAGCACTACGATCCAGACATCTACAGATAGATGCAGCTTACCATAAGGAAGCCATGCTAATCTATACCACTTTTGTTATGCAATTTGCTGTTGTGCCAAGACATTCTCCCACTATGTAGTTATGAATATGTAGGAAGGAACTACAGATGCTAGTTTAAACCGAAGAGAGACATAAAAAGCAGGAGTAACTCAGCAGGACGGGCAGCATCTCTGGAGAGAAGGAATGGGTGACGTTTTGAGTCGTTTTGGTCTGAAACGTCACCCATTCCTTCTCTCCAGAGATGCTGCCTGTCGTACTGAGTTATTCCAGCTTTTTGTGTGTATCTTCAGTTTAAACCAGCAAGGGGGAAAGTCTCTTCTGACACAAGGTTGCAGACACAGCATTGACTCTCTCTGTGGATCCTGCTGGACCTACTGAGCCTTTCCTGCAATTTGTTGGTTTTGGATTTCCAATTTGTTCTCTTTTTTAAAAATGTTAACATTAATTTATGAGATGCCTTTTCACAAGCTAAACCAAAGCATTTGCAATACTAGTTATTAGTATTTTTGACTGTTGGCTCATTAGAACTGGGTTACTGGATTTATGCCACAGAATTCACAAGTACATAGACACAAAAAGATGGAGTAACTCAGTGGGACTGGCAGCATCTCTGGCGAGTAATGGGTGACTTTTGGGTCGAGATCCTTCTTCAGATGACGAAAGGTCTCGATCCAAAACGTCACCCATTCCCCTCCTCCATAGCTCTGCCCCTCGAATCTTAGCAATATCCTCAATACTCTAATTATATTTCAAGTAATGGGCCTATTTGCTTTGGCTTTGTTACTCAGTTTTAGGCTACTCAAAAGCATTACTCGAATTTCACTCTACTTCATGCATTACCCCAAATTCTATGCTGAAACGTGTGCTGCTTATTCCAATATCATTGATTAAATTTAAATTGATGTTTTACAGTTCTATATTATCCAAGATTTAAAAATAAATCTCAGCTCTATCCTCCAAAGGAATTCATTGTTGAACTGTGTTATTGGAAGAAAACAATCATATTTGCATCGTTTAATATGGAGAGCAAACTAAAACACATCCACAAAAAAAGACACTTGCCAGCAAGTCTCTCGAGTTCTTCATGTGGAGTAGATCGCAGGCTACTTGAACGACTACCTGGTCTACTCAAGTTACTCGAGAACCATTGACTGAACCGGCTGGATGACACAGATCCTTCACCAAGCACTTCTTCAATCATCTAGTTAAAAGAAAAATCTAAATTAATGCCACAAACAGGCCAAATGTAATGAGGAAGTGACATAGAAGAATTTTGAACTTACGTCATTACACAGCCCTTTGGCGCTAAATTTTGAATTTCCCCAACGGTAAATGAGGCTGCTGACTGCATCTCCACCTCGCTGCTTGGTTGCTTTCCATAATAGGGCAAAAAATAAAATCACCCGTCCCCAAATAATCATAACTACACATTAGTGATGGGCATAACAAGTACATAGTTGATATTGGCATTCCTAATTTTTATTCTTGTATTTGTGAATGATATTTCAACAAATCAGTCAAGTACTAAATATTCAGCGTTATCGTTTCCAAGAGATTATTGGAGGGTTCCTGCTTGTCCTATAACATTAGCATGGATGTATTGGTAGCACTTATACAACAGCTGTACAGATTTAACCATCCCAAACAAAGCAACTATCTTGGTCCATTTATTCAAACTTGAAGGTTTGTGAACACTTAGTTTTGACATGCCACAAAAGCTAAAACCAGATTTACCCATCCCCCAAAAAATTGCAAACTTTGATGCAAACATATGGTGTTCACATTTGAATAGTAACAAAAAGTAACTTGAAGCTTCGTTGAGAAACTTCTCCAACCTGCATATGTAAAATTTGCAGAGGTTACATACATTAGTAGATTAATCTTTCAGAAACTTGGACCATAATTACATCAGAGTTCAAATGTTGTAGTCAAGCTCAACAAAGCAAAATGAATTGCTCAAAACCCAAATCATGGACTCTCAATACATGTTAAAAGCATGTATGATTGCTGTACAAACTCAACTAATGATGGTTGGACGATGGACCCAATTTTCCTAACTTAATGAATGTACTTCATCTCTCGTCTCAACATTTTCATAACCAATACATGGATGGCTGGCTACCAATGTCAAACTAAATATTTCAGCAACCACACTATCCAATACTGGCACCAACAACTAGATAGAATTTAAGGCAGTTTTATGAAACCAGCTGATCTCCAACCCAAATTAAAAAAGTTTATTGATATGAAAGTGAACCCTACAGATGCTGCCAACCCAAGTATTTGTAAAATTGTATAATCGTAATTTTTTTCATCAAAATAAAGTTATATTCCAACCTCAATTTACACGCTCTTAGTGTAGTCACATTCACACTACATTCAATTGAATTGACTCTTACTAATGTCTATGGATTCAAAATAAGCATTGTATACAGATCCACCACAGCTTGGTACAGCAACTGCTCTTCCCAATACTGCAAAAAAAAAAGAAAAAAGGGGAGGTGCAAATGCAGACCTGCAATCGTTCATCATGCTCAATGCAGCCTAAACTTAATAAAGCAGCAATTTGGCATTTATAGGTGGGTGTATTAATGCAGACAATTCTTTTCACTTTGCAATAAACTATTCTAACACTCATTACAAATTGTAGCATGGGTAGAAATGAACCACCACCTCAAACTATTTTATATTAACTACCTGACATCTTTGGACAGGTCAGTAGATATTTGACATCAGTATCTATCAATTGGACTTGTTACCACAAGCTAGAGTTTTGTCTGGGCATGAACAATTAACAGAAATATTGTTACAAATAAAAGCAATCTGAAAGCTTAGAAATCAGAACTGAAGGAACAGGTACTCAGATTGAGAATGTTGTGCTGTCAACCTGTAAATGATTTAGATGGAATAGAAAGCCATGACAAGGACAATGGATAACAAGCAGCACCAGATTCAGGAAAAAAATATGGAAATGGATTCACATTTAAACCAAAAGTGGAACTAGAAATGTTAAGGACAGGACACCACTTTTTAAAGTGATTAGAAGTTAAAGCTGGGAAAGTCAAAATTCTTGGAGCAGGTTATTACATACAATAAGATTACTAGATACAGGTACAGAAAATAAAGCCAACACATTGCTGGTCAACTAAATGCAGGGATTACGTCTATAAATGTGGAACTTCCTTTTCCAGTGCTAATAGCGTAAATCAGCAACAACATCTTCCTCTCACCCGTGCTACTGACTACCCTAATGGACGACTCTTGGAGTCAGTGAGGGAGCACCGACTTTCCCAAGCCAGTGCTGGCTAAAATACAGCACAAGCACAGTCTCCATTAAAGTTAATTGCAACTCCCAGAAAAACAATTATTTTTAAATGATTTTAATTGATAGTGCTTTAAGTTTTAAATATTACAAGAAGAAAATTCTTCCAATGTTCTGTGTATAAAAGTTAGTAAAAATTCAGGGCTTCCACACAAATATTAAAGGCTCCAACCATACAATTTTAAGAGGCTGTGTAGAAGGCAGTGCGTCACAAGCTGTTAGAGAAGTTCTGAAAGTGCAGCCAGCTGTTTGTGCCCAGGCAGCATTTATGCAGTGCAGTCTTTTAAGTGCAAGGAGCTGAGATTCCAAGTAAAGACCTCATCCAAATAGGGAGAGGCAGCACAGCAGCAATTTCAAAACAAGATCTGTTCAGTGTATTTTTCCCCACAAGTATGATTTAAAATAGTTATGTTGTTAGCAAAAGGGAGAATTTTGTAAACAGCAATCGTTAAATTTTAAATGCAGAACCTTTGTTAATCACAGGCATTATGAGACAAGGTCAAATGTTTGTATATCTTTAGGTCATGGGGTCAACAATATAATTAATAGCAAAGTAGGAACCATAGGCAAGTATCCTTCTGACCAACAGACCACGTCTAAACAAAATCCTAACAACAAAGTACAATTTCCTTTAAATACCTTGTTACTTAGATCAACAGAAAGCCCAATTTAGTGCTGCATGCACAATTTGCATGGGCTGCAGTATTGCAGACAAATACACCAAAAAATAGAGGGGACAATGTTTTAAAAAACATTAGGGAATCAACTCATGAATGGCTGAAACCAAAACATTGCAAAGACTCAGGTGGCATCTCTGGAAAGAGAAAGGTTTGGGTCTATCAGACCAAGAAATGCGAGTTGTTTCTTTCCACAGATGTTGCTTGACCTGCTGAATGCACTGCCAACATTTGCTGTTTCAGGTTTCCAGCATTTGCGGTTTGTGTTTTTAAATTGCTATGAATGCCTGGAGGATTAAGATTAGTGGAAGATTTTATGAAGTGCACCACCAGCAAACAAGTGAATCATTACCTTCCCTTTGAAAACATAATAATCCAACTACAGCTATTAGCTGTTGGTGGATCATTACACTTTATCCCAACACCAATAGTGCCAACTAACCGATGCTAGTCCGGGTACACTTTTTTCCATGTTGAAGAACTCATTGAAGTCAAAATCTCCCAGAGAGGTTTCTGGCAGGACTGCTTCCTGGGGAACTTCTTGGTCAGCTTCTGATGTAGCAACAGTAGATACCTCTGACGCTTGAACAGCACCATTGCATTCTACACCTAGAAAACAATGAACACTTTTCAGAAGTCTTAGGCCACCCGCTTTACTGCCACAGCGGTTAGCTGCAGTGTTCAGAATCAGCACAACTTAATTTAATTGAAGTTAGTGTTACTAGTTCATAAATTCATAAGTTATAGGAGCAGAATTAGGCCATTCAATTCATCAAGTCTATTCCGCCATTCAATCATGGTTGATTTACCTTTCCCTCTCAATCCCATTCTCTTGCTTTCTCCCCAGACTGACACTTACTAATCAAGAATCAGACAATTTTACAATACCGTATCCACTTTTAAAAAGCCACAACCCATTCTTGATCCTTCAACAGGTATAAATAATCTGCTTTCTTGGACAGATCTGTTGCTAGAATATGGACACAGTTTGAAGCCGCTCGTTCTATGACGACTGCTCTTGGATAAACTAGATTTTTCCTTCATCATTTAATTTCCCCGTTGTGTTTCAAATCGTTTCTATCTTTTAAGTAGATATTTGGTTGCTCTTTCAAGAGGCACATTGGAAAATGCTTTGAACAGCTTCAACAAAAAGAAGTTTATATGAAGGGAGAGGATTCTGAACAGAAATTGTTAATTGTTGGTCTGAGGATACAGACGAGATCCTGCTTGAGTTAGTTTACTGGTCCATATTCAAGGACTCCGGCTAACCTAAATGAAGAAGCCACTGCCGTCAGATTTCATCAGTATGTGTGCAGAGGACTGTGTGCCAAAGTCAATCGTGGTGTTTAACAAGGGAAACTAAGGATGAACAGCAAGGTCCATTCCTGGGTGATGTTCAGGTTTGCGGGCGATCAAGCAGGACTATCCAAACCTGCAGAAAAAAATCTGGGTACGACCTTCACAAAGCCTTCAGGGATGCCAAGGGAATTCTTGACCAAGCTAGTGTCCCAGAATAATGCCACAGACCCGTTGATTGGGGCAAGGGTTGTATGCTTAAATGGGCAACAAAGTAGTGAGACAGTTTTGCTGGAAACAACCCATCCTGCCCCAATCACTTGGATTGACTTTGGCAGACAGTCCTCTGCACACTTGCTGCTACCTGCTGGAGTGCCAGGCAATTAGTGGTTCTAGGTTCTCTGCAAACTGTCTGAGCAATATGACCAACCTCTTAAAGCATTCATGACAGTGAATACCAGAGTCACTGGGTGGTGGTCATTAAGGCATACAACCTTTATTTTTCTTTGGCACTGGGATTTAAAAAAAAAAGTCGTGTGCCTTAATGACTACCACCCAGTGACTCTGGTATTCATGATCATAAGTGCTTCAAGAGGTTAATATTGCTCAAAACCAGATTGCAGAGAACCTAAAACCACTAATCGCATGGTACAGTAGCAGGCACATGGATGTCATCTATCAATCCCTTCATTTAGCCCTGGAACATTTGGATAACAAACACACCTATACAAGACTCCTATTTATTGATTGTAGTCACCTTCCACACAAGTCCATCAAACTCATGGACGGAGTCAGCAACCCTCTCTGCAGCTAGACTTTGCAATACAGCAACACCACAAGAACACAGGTCCTTCGGCCCAACTTGTCCATGCCGATCATGTCCCATTCGAGCTAGTCCCATTAGCTTATACCCCTTCAAATCTTTCCTATCCATGCACCTGACCAAGTGTATTTTACATGCTGCTACAGTACTTGGAACTAACATACATTTATCATTATCTGTGATTTAATTCTGCACAACTCTCAATGAAAACATCACTTACCTTCTTTAAGGGTTTCCGATCGCTTCCTCCATCTCTTTGGCCGTCTTGGATCCTCTAATAGTACTTTGTCATCAAAGCCCGTCAGCTCTATAGTTTCTGACTGACTAGTAGGGCCAGCAGAGAACCATTCTGGCTCCTCTTCAGTGTAAGAATCATATCTCCTTCTCTCACCAAAAATACGTTTGCCATCACCATACTCCCTCTGCAGAAAAGGGAGACAACACGTTTAAGAACCAGACGGTTCCCCCAACATCCCCAAGTTATGTGCTTGGTATATGATCAAAGATAGAAGATCAAATGAAAAACTTAAATATGCAAAATTTAAAGCTTCACTCCCCAATGTGTATTTATCATTACAACAGGATGTTCATAGAAACATAGAAAATAGGTGCAGGAGTAGGCTATTCGGCCCTTCGAGCCTGCACCGCCATTCAATATGATCATGGCTGATCATCCAACTCAGTATCCTGTTCTTTGGGTGTTAGAACTTCCAGAAACAAGTTTGAATGAATTGCAATCTTTAAAGCAAAACATGTATTGCTTTCGAGTATGCGCATCAAATACCCTAGAATGATGACAAACTGACATCTTAATTGTTCAGATCAGTAGTTGTAAATGTAGTCATATGGCTGCTACCAAAAATAATGCAATGTTATTAAATTTAACACTGTGGTAAGTTGCCAGAGTCAAAGATGCCGTTAAGTGCAATATCATCAGGTTAAAGAATGTTGCCGTTTAACTCCTCAGCACAGCAACCACTGATTAAGTTAACTTTCAGAGGGGTCAAATAGCAATTTTTCCCTTGTATCCACCCAACCAAAAACATTCCACACCCTCATCCAGTGCCCACATGTCCTCACCAAACTACTACTGCAATGTTCTGAGTGTAGCCAATTGGATTTTGGGACTGATGGTCTCACTTAGAAAGACATTAAAAAACTCAAACTGTGCGGGGAATCCTCAAACTGTGCTGGGAATCTGGAGTAAATCTTACCCTAAAACGTTTTTCCTTGTAGTCGCGTTCCCTGCCTTCTCTGGGATCTCTGTCACGCAAGTCTTTTTCTCTGCCATCCCGATCAAAGGTCCGTGATGTAATTATTCGCCCGCTGCCAATTCTACGTTGGCACCCCAACCCACGAACAGTTTCATTCTCTTTATTTTCCAATGGGCTTCCAGATCGTCGACTATTGGATGGATTGGTTACATGACAGCCACCACCAAAGCTTCGGCGCTGAGGACTGAGTACAACATAAATATCTTCTTCCTTTATTCTCTCTCGTGGATCTAGAATAAGAAGACATTTGATTAAATAGCTATTAAGGTGCAGGTTTCATCCCATACATTCAATACCAAATTCCAGCTTTATGTTAGATCACCTGTGGCTAAGCCACATTCCATGTCCAATACTAGATATGGATCTCCTCAATAATATTGAAGGCCTCTTAATGCTTGACCTTCATTCAATGTCAACAAAATCAGGACCCTATCTCTATCATAACAGCAAAAGACTGCAGATAACAAGTACCAAACATGGAAAATCACACCATTTAAGTGTAATTGTATTTATATATCCTGTTTCCAATTGCAAGTCAGCTTTGACGCTATTCAGTCATTTAATGATATTCTTTCCGATTCTCTCCCTCCTCCGCTAGACATTTTCGAAGTTTCAATGAGTACATTCAATAAATTATCAAATATAGGTCTGCTTGACTTGACTACTCAAGCCATCAGCTCAAAAATCAGTACAACTAACTTAACTACATCTTATGGTAGGTGTACAAATGCACAACACTGCAGGTCTTAACCAAGCATAATAGTCATTCCTTGAGCTTCGAGGGCTTAGCAACAACCACAATTAACCTCACTGAAGCTCTTGACCAACCAGGAAGGACTGTAAAACACCCTCCTCCTCAGACTTACGTTTGCTTCATGGTGGCATGCAAGCAAGCTGATATTATGCAGACTTACTTAAATGTTTTGTCATTTAGACTCTACAGTAATCTTTCTAGTTACAATAAACTCAAGCACTCAGTCACGCAGCCAGACCTCCATATCAACTTGTTTTGTTCATCTATACTAATCTTACTTGACTACGTAAGGGCATCCTTCTATTCAAATGCCTGTCTGAATGCCTCTGAAACATACCAATTATATCCAATTCCACTTCTGGCAGCATGTTCTATCATTGAAAAAAACATAGCACCAAAATCCTTTTAAAGCTCCTGATCATTTTAAACTTATGCCCTTGAATTTGATGTCCATTACATCAGAAAAATGATTTGACCATTTACCCTATATTTCTCAGTCTTACACTTCTCTCAGGTCACCCTTCAGTCTCTAAGAAGGAACTGCAGATGCTGGAAAATCTAAGGTATACAAAAATGCTGGAGAAACTCAGCGGGTGCAGCAGCATCTATGGAGCGAAGGAAATGGGCAACGTTTCGGCCCGAAACATTGCCCATTTCCTTCGCTCCATAGATGCTGCGGCACCCGCTGAGTTTCTCCAGCATTTTTGTGTACCTTCACCCTTCAGTCTCATTGGCTTCAGGAAAAACAACCCCAGCTTATCCAATTTCTCCACTCAACTGAAGTCCACTAGGATGTTGTCTGGATCGGAGAACCTCTGCACTCTTCCCACAAGTGAGAGAAGGTGAGTTCAGGGTCAACATGTTCCCATTGTAGTGAAGTGTAAGGCTGGCAGGAAACCCTTGATGACGAGGCATATTGAAAGTCTGGTTAGTGAAAAAGCTCACGCGAGGTGAATGCAGCTGGGATCAAATTAATCCTTTGAGTCTTGGAGTTGCAGGAGTACACTTAAAAGTCTCGCCACAATCCTGCATGGTGGTTTGACCCAGAGGTTAAGGATATAGGATCAGACACGTTGCCTAAATGGATCCAAAATCAGCTTGGTGATAGGAGGTATTGGGTGGCTCTTCTGATTGGAAGTATGGAACATGTAGTTACTGGGGGATTGGTATAAAAATGACTTGCATGAGAATATATGTGATCAGATTCCTAGGTTCGTAGACAAAATTAAAATCGGTGCAGATAGCAAAGATTGAGGCTCAGGAATACCAAGTAACATAGATCAGTTGGCATGTTGGGTCGAGCAGTGGAAGATGGAATTTAATTCGGGCAATGGAGAGATTCACTAAATTCAAGTTTAAGATGAATTAAAAAAAATCTTGGGGGCATCTTTTTCAAGAGGGTGGTGGTTATCTGGAATAGGCTGCCAGAAGTGGAAGTAGGTACGATTACAACATATATAAAAAGGCATTTAAACAGGCATTTGGATAGGAAAGAGACATATTAGGCCCAAAGTAGAATTACATAGTTAGACAGTGGTCAGCATAGGCGAGTTTGTCTGGAGGGCATATTTATGCAATACAGGTTTGACTACCACAAATTGGACTACAGAACAATTTTGACCCCCTGAACTTACACACTTAGACCTAGACAACTTCGACACTCAAATTTACTAGGAAAATACCTGCAACATCTTCATAAAGTCCTCCTATTGCATTAAGCAATAGAATCTGTGTTTTGTCAGTGCTGTTTAGATTCCTGCAATTAATACAATATACAAAATACCACCTCAGAAACAAGAATCAAGAAAATACTGTGAAGACTCCAGCATTGGAACAAATCAATAAATGTTTCACATCACAGACCTTTATTTTAGTACTTCAGAAATTGATATTGCCACTTACAAAGGGGCAATTTAATACTCATTTGTACAAAATGTTAGCCTCAGCCCTTTTATTAGCCAAGTGAACAGCAGTTGAACAATTTCAGCAACCCTCTGCTTTTCCTTACAAAAGAACATTGTCATGAGTTGAGGCAGAGCCAGGTTGCCCCTCAAGGATTGGATAAATACTCAGTACAAGTCAAAGGAAGATAAGTGGAATTTATCTTTGGTTGCATAAATGTGATCACAAATGCAAGGATTAAAGATTTCTAGTTTGCTGGTTGCCCCGAGTACAAGACAAAACACTTTACAGCCTTGAAATCTGTTTAAACCATTTCTAGGCAAACAGTAGCCAATAAAGCCTGACTGATGACAATGCAGTTTAAATATACAATCCCTGATGTTGGATAGACAGATATTTAAACAAAAACTTAAAACTTTACCTCAGAAAGGCAGCACTGAAAAACACTCTGCATCATTAATTTAAAAACTAACAGGCATTTCTGTATAAGGTTGTTTCTCACTCATCTAATTTAACCAAATAAACCAAACCAAAGGCTAAGTTAATGGGCATAACTCATACACCTTAAAACAGAAGTGAACTGTGCTTCCATTCGACAGAGCACATCCTTCACTCTTTGCAAGGCATCTCACCGACATGCAATTCCTCAACTCTCATGCATAGTAATGACAGACAAACTCAAGTTCCCAATTTCCTCGAAATTTAGGATATGTTAAATTGTTAAATCAATACTCAGGGCATTTCAATGTGGGGTGGGGAAGAGATTTGATATTTTGATTCAGAATCACTATAAAGTTATGATGGACCATTCTGTATTGCTCAAAATTCAGTTGCAAAACACCAAATTACAATTTAGGTTTAAGTTTACTGCTGGGCATTTAAAATGACCTCTTGCAACATCTGACATTTAAAGCTGCCAGCATCCTATGTACCAATTCCACAAAAATGCATAATGCTTCCTTCATAAAAAGTATGAAACATACTTGCTCCATGTCAAAAATCGCAACAGTAAGCAAAGCCCCAATTTGGAGAAATTTGTTAACATTGTAATGCTGGATAAACATCCTGCTCCACAATATCAGAGGGAAGAGGGTAAAAAATAAAATAAAATGCAGGTGCAAATTACACAAGTGTATGGTAATCCATCTTGGAGAATGACATTGCTTTGATTCTGTAGTTTCCGTATGGTTATATTTACAATGTGTTTGGCAAGCAGATAAAAGGAATGTAAGGGGTCCCAGGGTTATGTTTCTGAAATCTATTCATTAACTTTTTGCTGCATGTTGAAAATGCACAATTTCTTCCAAAATAGTCTTAAGCCTTCAGGAGTGATTTGCAAGTAGACTGGAGAAGTTCAGTTTGTCTGACTGCAGTCTAGCTGGAGTGATGGGGAACATCAATCTGCCAATCAGCAAGAAAACTAATTGGCAGTTTAATAAAAGTCCACTGATGAGAAGTGGCTCAGTGTTTATGATGTTAGGAGAAAGTGTCGGATTTTTCTACGGGTTATCTTTCCTGCTGCAACAATTTATGTACCATACTGAAAAGGCAAAGTCCGGGAGAATTTGCATGGTCAGATTTTAGAAAGGTAGGTCTTCTTTAACTCGTGGATCTCCTGTACCGCAGACTAACAACAATAAGTCTAAACGCAGCTATGACAGATACCTGGGAATGTTTTGGTATGTCCCAACCCAACTACTTAACTTAAGCATGGGTGCTACTGGCCAACTTTGACAACCATACCAGATATTTGCCAATGTTACTGAAGAAATTGCTGTTTTAAATGCATATCCTAGCTGAACTAAACACGACTACTTACAATTACATGACATTGTTGTCCTGAAAATGGGGGGGGGGGAAGAGACTATGTATAAATACTACTGTAATTTCTACATGGTAAAACCAAAATTTATAAAAATGGCCTTTACTAAAATTGGATCCAACAGAACAGAATTTTGGAAGCAATTGCCCATTGAATACTAATGATAGATAATCAATTTCTTCCCCCATATCACAGTTATTTTCCAAGTAGCTGCCTCAGGAATGGATGCGGAGCCAGAATTTACAGTCTGCATCACTAGACCATGCAGTGACACAGTGCCCTCCATAATGTTTATTAAAATCTAACAATGTGCACTTTAACCACATGTGATTTTTTTTCTATTACAAATCTCAAATTGTGGAGTACAGAGGCAAATAAATAAATGATGGGTCTTTGTCCCAAACATTATGGAGGGCATTGTAACTGGGAAAATAAGTTTTGTTTCATACTTATGCAGCTTTAGTTCTGAAAAACATTTGTCAATTACTTCAATTTTAACAGTCCTGTCTTTTACACCCAGCAAAGCTTATTTCCAGCTCAAATGACACAGCATGCTAAGATGAGATCACCGTCACACTTCTGGAAACAGCTGTTGCATTGCAAGCATGCTGCTTGACTGCACAAGGAGACAGACTCAATGTAATTTGCACTAGCAATTTTCTTAGATGCAGCTTTTGCTCCAAGAAAATCTATCAGTGCACGGCTTACTTCCACTGCAGTTTTGTACGTTCTGATGTGGATAATGAGGGACCCCAAATTCCCACAGATGATGGCCTGTTTGGGAGGCAGGACACTCCTACCACAAGTACATGCAGCCCACTCCATGGATTCAAAGGCTTGAAGAAGTCACAGGCCATGTATACAGGCGGGTGTTCCTTATTCCATGCACTAGTCATATTTTGTCCATTGTGGCTCCATGTTATGTTTACAATGGATTGAGGAAGCAGCTCTATGGTAACAACCAAGGTTAACCTTGGTAATGGTGGTTCCTGCAGCAGATACGCCCCTCTGTACTTAATTGGGGTCATCTCCTTTGCTGATGTTCACAAATACCATGATCCTATGCAATATAATTTTCTTTCCCGATGCGACAGGTGACAACTTGGTTGCCAAAAGATGCGAAAGCTCTGAAGGACCCCATCAAGCTAGCGCTTCTCAGGCAGCTCCTCACAAATCAGCATCTACTTCAATTTTTCCATTTCCACTTCGATCCGATGTGCTTTTTTTTTTTTTTTTTTTTTAAATAAACAGCTCATTAGTCCTTCACAGCTTCTGAAGTACTCGTACCAGCATCCTGAACTTACGGGTTGCCAGGAGGTCTGCCATAAAAGGCACCCAGAACCCTTGTTTTTTTTTCCAGAAAAGAACAGTGATAAGAATGACCAAGATGCAGAGGAGCCTATTAACTGTAAACATAGGCATTCCTAAAATGGAAGATCCTTTCACCTTAAGGAGAAGTGGAACAGCTTTATACTAGCAAAGGCAAAGTGCCAGTAAACAAAAAAAAGAACAAATAATGGACAGTACAAAAGGCCAGTAATTTGCCTATAGCCATGGCATGTACAGGTTCTTCAGCACCACAAAATCCATTAAGAACACCCAAAGCCCAGTCCACTGATAAGAAACAAAGGCAGTCAACAACTGCTGGAAGCAACACCTCAGACTTCAGTGACTGGAATATTTGAACCCTTCAATTATTCCCACATCTGGCTGTCTTTAAGAAAAGGTTGAGAAAAAGGCTGCCTTTATGCCTTTCTTTAAGAAAAAAAACAATTCATTAGTTCTTCAGAGATTCTGAAGTACTCATACCAAGAACCACGCAAGCTAGGTTCAACACCGTCACGATTAGAATTGGTACAATTAGCTACAAGCGCATTACTGTCCGAGTTGGGTGCTCGGAACCAGAGTGCATTACAGGACAATAATCGCCAAAGCACACAACTGACTGGGCCAAATATTTTTTTTTTGCTTTGCGTTCCTGTGTATAAAACAAGGGTCAACATGCAAGATTCATTACTCAGCCAACCTGATCATATAGTCAAGATGTTATCAAGTTGACCCAAGTGAAATAAGCATAAAATTGCAAATAGATTCGAAATTAACAGATTGCTTTCTACCACTCACCTGCAATTCTGCGCTTCAGAACTGCTCTCTCCAGGTCTGAAGCATTGTCTTTCTTAGTTCCATCCAATGGTGAACTTCTGCCAGAAGTGGGATACAAGGATGCATGCCACTTTTCAGGGTCCCAGATGCCTTCACTAGGGAAATACCAGGTGAGCAATTATACAGTTCATTGGAACACGACTGAAAATAGACTGGATATACAGCATGCTAAGCAAATTTTAAAAAGTGACATTGACTTTTGTTTCAATTCTGCTGGTACATTGAAACTGTTGACCATTGAAACAAACTAGTCTCAAATGAGTATTCATTGCTTTGAACAATGACAAGTTGCAGATAATTCTGGAAGATAAAAAACCCTTTTCACATTCACCCCGTTAATAGCCTTCAGGGCCATATATTTCAATTGGGTTCACTTACTCTGGACTCGGCAGAACGAAAAATTGCAGACTAGGCTTGCAAGGTACCACTGTAGAAAACCTTCGTAGAATTACTTCCAAAATATTAACATTCTTACTCAAGGCCAATACTGTACTATCCTTGGCAAAGCCCAGAAGCAAAACATAACTATGTACTGTCTATCCAATTTCCCCTCACAAAATACTGACATTGTTAGTTTTGTTTATTGTACCAACATGTTAACCTTTTGTACAAGGACATGGATCTTTCTGCATCCAAGTTGTGAAAACTTACTTCGATTATCCATTTTAATTGGAAAAAATATATGATGTCACATTTCCACCACTAATACTTCTGTCACACCCACTTGCTTAACTCGCATCATAACCTTCATTTTTTCACAATTTGCTTCATTAGCTGGCTTGCTATTATCTTCTATTTTGACAGCAACTTGATTGACCGTGAAGCCAATTAAAAAAATATTCAAAGTTCTAGCTTGATTCTACAATTTAATGTACCCAAATGAATACAGTTGAAAACAGAGTATTCATAACTAATGGTAGTTTTGGGAATAGGTAAATTCATGTCAAGGTTTAGAAATTTGCCCTTGGTTTGGTACGCCAATGTCTAAATGGAGTACAGAACATGTGCCTGTTTAAATGACTCCCAAGGTGAACCTGCTGCCATTCATCATCAGCATGTTCCAGGTACCTACCAGTTGGTGCAAAAAAAAAAAAAAAAAAAAAAAAAAAAAAAAAATTGCCTTGCAAATCTCCGTTAAATTTTCTTTCTCTCAGCTTAAATTTATTTGCTCTAGTATTTGGCATTCCACCATAAAAGCGCCAATCTACCTTCCCTATCTACGCCCATTATGAAGTTTTTACCATGCATCTGTAGAAATTGTTGAAAAGGTCAAAATATAACTCACACCTGCATTTCTCAATTAAAGTTGAACCGCGACTCATTTTAGACAAGAAACTTTGAGCAACCTTACCTGTCATACTTTTCCAGAAGACATGCGGGTCTCTGCTTTGCATATGGGTACTCTTTGATTTCTAGCAGCTTTTCCTGGACAAAAAGGAGCAAAAGTCAATTTTCTGTCCGTTTTAAACATATTGGCAAACTAACTAAAATGTGTTGCATCTCTTCAATTTGATCATACGGAAGCGTTAGCAAGACAGCACATTTCATTGTTCAACTAGGATAGGTATATTAGAAAGAAGTATACACTGTTTTGTGAAGATTAAAACCATCGTGTTAGCCTCGTCTTCCCAAAAAGAAACCAATGTATGACAATGCCAGCGTGTATTTGATAACTGCAATAAAGCGACCCAAGATCTGGGCGTCTCGGCCCATTCTCACTGTCGATACTAATAGAGAGCAACCTTTTGGAAACACATCTTCTGGTAAAGGACATACTTGTGCAGTTTGATTGAGAGTTCCAGGATTCAAACCAAGTGGCACGCCTATGACATTGGTCAGAGTTGTGGAGGAAACAGATTTGGATGCCCCCGTGTATTTGCATCACTCATAAGTCTCGGTAATAACACGTCAAATGATGTTATTGCAATTTGAGCACAGAAAAATTTGTTTTCTATGATCAAGACCTCAAATAGGAAAAGCAAAACAATCCATCAAGTATTTATGTCAAGACGTGATTGCAACTACTTCAGTTTCATCTTTGACATATCTTCAGCCTAATGTTAGTTACAGTCTATTAATATGCAGTCTTCTATAATGCTAGAGTCTCCCAAGAGTCCAGTTTTCTCTTGCATGGATGAAATGAAATGAAATCTTTATTGTCATTTTCCCGAGTACTCACATACCCAGAGGAAACAAGAAAACGTTGCTCAACCAGTGTCCATTCAGTGTGCAGTAAAAAATAAATAGAAATAAAAATACATACATCATGAACAAATTAAACACTCTCTCTACTAAACATCAACAGGCGTCCCGATCGGCAGCGGCACGACAGTGGCTCTGCTGCAGTGTGTCCAGGTTGATGGTTGGTGCGCGATACTTTGGCAGGGGGCAAAGTCCGTTTATCAGTCTTATAGCCCGAGGAGCATCCTGCTGGTTTTGCAGCTAATGCTCCTGTACCTCTTCCCAGATGGCAAGATGGAGAATATGTGATGCGATGGGTGGTAGGGGTCTTTGATGATGGAGATGGCTCTGCTGATACATCTCTTCCTGTATATGTCCAGCAGGAAAGGGAGTGGAGCACCAATAATCCTGCTGGCGGTCTTCACAATGTGAAAATTGACATGGGAAGCACCGACAAAAGAGACAAGGCATCAGACACAAGGGGTTTGGAGGACAGAAGTTAGTAATTATGCACTTGTAGGATTTAATCTTCAACTCTGTAGTGCTCAATTTGCTGGTAAAGTTTAACAGTTAAACCTTGGAACCATTTGGCAGTGAAAGTGGCTACACCGAATTGGCTTCAAGTGCAGTGAACAGTCACAGTATTGGTGGGTGGGGAAGCATCATCATTTTTAGTGTAGCCAAATCAAAATAAGAGGCTTTATTTATAGTTCTCATATTTAACATTTGTGTCATTTCAAATTTTATCTTGAACGTAACTGAAGTTAGATTTGCATTTGAATTTTCAAAAATGTGTTCTGCGAATCTGCGTGATGGGCAAGATGGACTTTGTTGAGGTTGAACAGCCCAGCAACTTCCTTTTTGATGAAAACAATTCCTAATTAATTGGATTATGGAAAATTAAGTTCATATTTCTTCAGAGGCAGTACTCCAAAAGTAATTTCAAAATACACTGAATGTACTAAAGGGGTTAAAATGGTGGATGCCTTGGGATTGATATTATCAGCAGAAGGCAATTGATCCACCCATTTGGGGTGGGGTGGGATGGCATAAGGTCACTGAACAGAATGAAAATTGGCTTGGAAATCAACAAATAATCATTTAAAATAAAGACAGGCTCTCAAATTGAAAGGATAGGTTTCAGCACCTTCAGGGTGCATTATCACACAACTATCGTCAATATTTATACACAAGATTCAGACAAGATTAAAAGCTAGTGGCATTTTAAGCAGTATAGCAGCAGCTGAAATGGACTCAGTAAATCAGTGAACTGCAAAGCATAGCTCACCACTTTCCAAATGATAAAAAGCCCGAGGCAATGGAGCTTCTAAGATTTTGCAGCTAATGCACAAAATGTCAAACAGGTACAGAAAAAGGTTCAAATAATTTTTACATTACAGCCAAGGACAGAATTATAGGGCGACAGATGTTAGGCTGCAGATCAAACAGCTTATTAGACTAGATCTAGAAAACTGAAGTGCTGAACTGCACGCAGCTTTCATGTATTGGGCTTGTGGCAAAACAATTAACTACTGGGTTAAATTACAATAATTACAGAAAATAGTGTTATATCCCCATTATTTAGAGATGATTTAATTAAACATCAGAAAATACAAGAATAGAGCATTTTTAGTGGTTGGGAACATTTAGATTGGAAGGGGAAATTTTGATCAATATTTACAATCCCAAGTGTGATAGAAATTTGGATCTTCTGCAAATGGAAACTTGTTTAACCATGAAAGTGGTAGACTATTTAATTAGAAATGCAGAACTAGAACAGCACAGGAACAGGACTTTCAACCAACAATATCTACACTGAGAATGCCAAACTAAACCAATCTTCCCCACTTGCAAATGATCCATGTACATCTTCACTGGACATCAACATTTCTATCTAAAAGCCACCAGCACTTGCAAGCACCCAGAGTGCAAAACAAGTTGCCCCTTTCACTTTAAAACTATGCTTTCTAGCTTTTGAAAACTGATCCTTGGAAAAAAGGTTCGAATGGCTCCCCTATCTATGCCTCATTTTTACGTACCATCGGGTCCACCTTAACCTCCAATGTTCCAGAGAAAACAGTCCAAGCTTGTCCAACCTCGCCTTACAGCCAATATCTCCAATTTAGTCAGAATTGTTGTAAACCCCTGTACCCTCTCCAAAATCTACACATCCTTCCTGTAACAGGACGACCAGAAATACACGCACAATTTCAAATACGGTTCAACCAAGGTCTTAAAGCAGCAACATGACTTCCTGTCTTTTATATTTAATGCCCCAACCTATGACTAAGCAATACCATATACATCATTTAGCACTTATCTTGCCACTCAGAGAGCTATGGACTTGGATCCCAAAAACACTCTTACATCAATTCGGTCATGGGTCTTGCCATTAAGGTCTCTTTCCCCCCCCTCCCCTCCTCATATTCGACCTTCCAAAGTGCAACACCTCATACTTGCTTGGATTCCCCTCCCAAGCATCCCACCACAGATGTTAGGCTAACTGATCGATAGTTTCCAGGCTTTTTCCTCGCAGCCCATCTTAGAGGCACACCATTAGTCACCCTCCAGTCTTGCAGCACCACACCAGTGTCCAATGACAGTTCATATCTCAGCCAGGGTCTCTGCAATTTTTTCTTCTTCAGCTTCCTACAGCATCCTCAGATATATCTGATCAAGTCCAGATTCATCTACATTCACATGCCTTAGTACATCCAGCACCCAATCAACTGCAATACACACGGTCCCAAACCCCCTGTCTTAATGTCATTTTCTAGAGTAAAAACCAGAGAAATATTAATTGAGGACTTTACACTTCTCCCATAGTTCCCCACATAGATGTCACCTATTCTCTAACTACTTACCCTCAATATACTTAAGAAATGCCGTTAGATTCTCAATTTTATCTGCCAAAGCCATCTCACGCCCCTCTTTAAGCCCTCCTGATTTCCTTATGGTCCTGCTCCTCCAGCACCCAAACTACTCCAGGTATACACTTGATCCCAGCTGCCTATTCTGGACCATGCCTTTTTTCCTGACCAGAGCCTAACTTCAGAGCCAAGTCGTCATTGTCAAGATTGGCATACCAAAATGTAACGTGAAAATACCAACTCAACTTCAAAACAATGATAAAAATAAAAAGTTAATGCATTTCCAACCAACAATAACCTTTAGTAAGAAAATGATAAAAAATCAAGTGTTTTTTAAAGACCATTTGGAACTTGTAGGACAAATTGACAAATCAAGGCATACACATTTAGACAAATGCATGCAAGCACCCTTTTGCATGCAATCCTGAGCACCATAACAAGGTTTTCAACACTAAGAGAATGCAGAGCTTTATTGTAATCAGGACAAGAAACAAGTGTGAAACTTCTTTAAATCCAGAAGGATAAACCTGAGGAAACAAGGAACTGCAGCTGCTGATTTACCAAAAAAGACAAAGTGCTGGAGTACTTCAGCAGATCAGGCTGCATCCCTGGAGAAGATAGGTAACTTTTTGGGTTGAGATCCTCCTTCAGATAGATTCAGGTAAATTTGGACATTTTCAATAATCTGAAGGATTGCCAAATAATTTGGAAACAACTAGTCCCTTTAGAGATATTACTTAAAAATAATGCATTTTAATTAATCCCCCCCCCCACCCACCCACAGGAGGGGATACATCATGAATGCGGATGTGCATTGTACAACCAGAAGAGCAGTTGAAACTATCAAATCAAGATCTGTACATGAAAAACAATTTAGAGAAGGGGCTTGTGCAGGTGGAGTGGAAAAAAAAACAAGAATGAGTTGGACGTGAAAGTGAAGCAGATAAAGGCACTGGATAATTATTTTAAAGCACAATGGTCTAAATGGCCCAGTTCTTCACTGTACTACAAAAAGGAAGCAAAAACGCATACAAAATGGTGGCTTACATTTGTCTCAGAAAATAAAATATCCCGTAAAAAAACTTTAGATGCAAGTTTGTAATTTTTTAATAAAATTTCAATTTGCAGCAAATTATAGATCTACAGCAAGTTTCAATTCAAAACCAATTTGCCAGGCTCCACTCAATTCATGGAGAACTGTAAATAACTTCACCCTCCAACCACAATCAGTTTGCATTCCTCCAACTAGTGTCCTCCATAATGTTTGGGACAAAGACCCATCATTTATTTATTTGCCTATGTACTCCACAATTTGAGATTTGTAATAGAAAAAATGACATTGGTTAAAGTGCACATTATCAGATTTTAATAAAGGCCATTTTTATACAGTTTTCTCAATATATAAAAGGCATGCTCAATTGGGTTCAGATCAGGTGATTGACTTGGCCAGTCAAGAATTGGCCATTTTTATACATTTTGGTTTCACCATGTAGAAATTACAGCTGTGTTTATACCTAGTCCCCCCCCCCCCCCCCATTTCAAGGCACCATAATGTTTGGGACATATGGCTTCACAGGTGTTCATAATTGCCCAGGTATGTTTAATTGCCTCCTTAATGCAGGTATAAGAGAGCTCTCAGCCACTAGTCTTTGTCATCTTTGGAAACTTTTATTGCTGCTTATCAAGATGAGGACAAAGTTGGGCCAATGAACGTCAACTAAGTTATTATGAGACAGAAACAAGAATAAAACTGTTAAAGACATCAGCCAAACCTTAGGCTTACCAAAATCAAACTATTTGGAACATCATTAAGAAGAAATAAAGCACTGGTGAGCTTACTGGGCAGGCCAAGGAAGACCTCCAAAGCTGATGACAGAAGAATTATCTCTATGATAAAGAAAACCCCCCCATACACCTGTCCGACAGATCAGAAACACTCTTCAGGAGCCAGTGTGGATTTGTCAATGACCGCTGTTTGTAGAAGACTTCACAAACAGAAATACAGAGGCTACACTGCAAGATACAAACCACTGGCCAGCCGCAAAAATAAGAGACAGGTTACAGTTTGCCAAGAAGTACTTAAAAGAGGAAACACAGTTCTGGAAAAAAGGTCTTGTGGACAGATGAGACGAAGATTAACTTATATCAGAGTGATGGTAAGAGCAAAGTATGGAGGAGAGAAGGAACTGCCCAAGATCCAAAGCATACTACCTCATCTGTGAAACAGTGGTGGGAGAGTTATGGCTTGGGCATGTATGGCTGGTGAAGGTACTGGCTCACTTATATTCATTGATGATACAATTGCTGATGGTAGAAGCATATGAGTTATGGGGGGGGGGGGGGGGGGGGAAGGCAGGTATGGTTATTGATTGGGGACGATCAGCCATGATCACAAAGGGCAGTGCAGGCTTGAAGGGCCGAATGGCCTCCGCCTGCACCTATTTTCTATGAATTCTGAAGTTTATAGAAACATCCTATCCGCTAAAGTTCAAACAAATGCCCCAAAACTCATTGGCCAGTGGTTCATTCTCTTGCAAGACAATGATCCCAAACATACTGCTAAAGGAACAAAGGAGCTTTTCCATAACTAAAAAATTGTCAATTCTTGACTGGCCAAGTCAATCACCCGATCTGAAACAATGGAGCATGCCTTTTATATGCTGAAGAGGAAACTGAATAGGACTAGCCCCCAAAACAATCATAAGCTAAAGATGGATTCAATACAGGCCTGGCAGAGCATCACCAGAGGAGACATCCGGCAACTGGAGATGTCCATGAATCACAGACTTAAAGCAGTCATTTCATGCAAAGGATATGCAACACAATACTAAACATGACTACTTTCATTAACACGGCATTGCTGTGTCCCCAGAGCAACTTTATGGTGCTCTGAAATGGGGGGGGGGGGGAGACCAAGGTATAAACACTGCTGTCATTTCTACATGGTGAAACCAAAATGTATAAAAATGACCTTTATCAAAATCTGACAATGTGCACTTTAATCAATCTTTATCTATTACAAATCTCAAGTTGTGGAGTACAGGGGCAAATAGTTAAATGATGGGTCTTTGTCCCAAACATTTTGGAGGGCACTGTAAATGGTGTGGCACAAGCAAACCTGTATTTGTCTTTCATTCACATTGTCCTAGTCACTAATGTCTTTTAGCACAAATAGTTTGGCTCCAGTGCTGTTGTCTTCTCTCATCTCTGCCCCCCCACCCCCACCACACAATAATTTCTGATAAGAGCATTGTGATATTATATTCAGTTTCAAATAATATTTTATGCCACATTTCTGTAACATATATACATAGCACAGGTTTTCAACATGCAAATGCAAATATATACTGTGTTGAAACATTACACCCAATCTAATAAATAATTAGTTTACAGCAGACTGTTGATCAACTGGGCAAGCAGACGAAGGAATGGCTAATGGAGTTTAATCCAGATGTAGAATGTGCTGCATTTTGTAAAGTCAAACCAGGGTAGGACATTCACTGTGAATAAGGCTCGGGCGAGTGAGGTAGAGTGGAAGGATCTAGTTGAGGTACAAATTTCCTTGAAAGCGGCATCACAGATAGTGTAGTCAAGATGGCTTTTCGTAAATTTGCCTTCAGTTAAGGTATTGAGTATACAAGTTAGGGCGTGTAGGAAAGAACTGCAGATGCTGGTTTAAATTGAAGGTTGACACAAAATGCTGGAGTAACTCAGCAGGACAGGCAGCATCTGTGGAGAGAATGGGTGACGTTTCGGGTCGAGACCCTTCTTCAGACAGATTCAGGGGGAGTGGGATGAGACAGTAAGACCTGTGGGAGAACTTGGAAGGGGGAGGGGATGGAGAGAGAGGGAAAGCAAGGGCTATTTGAAGTTAGAGAAGTCAATATTCATACCGCTGGGGGCATGCTACTCAAGCGAAATACGAGATGGTTCCTCCAATTTGCGCTGGGCCTCACACTGATAATGGAGGCGGCCCAGGACAAAGGTCAGAATGGGAATGGGAGGGGGAGTTAAAGTGTTGAGCAACCAGGAGATCAGGTGGGTTAAGGCAGACCGAGCGGAGGTGTTCAGCGAAACGATCGTCGAGCCTGCGCTTGGTCTCACCGATGTACAGAAGTTGACACCTGGAACCTAGATGAGGTTGGAGGAGGTGCAGGTGAACCTCTGCCACATCTGAAAAGACTATCAGGGTCCTTGGATGGAGTTGAGGGGGGGTGGTAAAGGGACAGGTGTTGCATCTCCTGCGGTTTCACGGAAAAGTACTTGGGGAGGGGGTGGTTTGGGTGGGAAGGGACGAGTTGACCAGGGAGTTGCGGAAGGAATGGTCTCTGCGGAAAGCAGAAAGGGGTGGAGATGGGAAGGTGTGGCCAGTAGTGGGATCCCATTGGAGATGGCGAAAGTGGAGGATTATATGCTGTATGCAACGGCTGATGGGGTGAAAGGAGGACAAGGGGGACAGTACTTGTTGCGAATGGGTGGAGGGGGAGCAAGAGCGGAGCGGCATGATATCGAGGAGACCCTAGTGAGAGCCTCATCTATAATTGAGATGGGAAACCCCGTTTTCTAAAGAATGAGGAAATCTCCGATGAACTAGTATGAAAACCTCATCCTGGGCGCAGATGTAGCGTAGTGAGAGGAATTGGGAGTAGGGGGATGGAGTATTTACAGGAAGAAGGGTGGAAAGAAGTGTGGAAAGAAGTGCAGTCTAGATAGTTATGGGAGTCAGTAGGTTTGTAGCAGATGTTGGTCAATAGTCTGTTTCCTGTGATGGAGACAATGAGATCCAGAAACAGTAGGGAGATGTCAGAGATGGTCCAAGTGAATTTGAGTGCAGGATGGAAATTAGTCATGACGTTTATGAAGCCAGTAAGTTCTGCATGGGTGCAGGAGGCAGCACCAATGCAGTCATCAATGTAGGGAGGTAGAGTACGGGGATAGGGCCAGTGTACGCCTGGAACAGTGATTGTTCGACATACCCAACAAAGAGGCAGGCCCCTGCGAGTGTCCATAACTACGACTTGGATTTGGAGGAAATGGGAGGAGTCGAAGGAGAAGCTGTTGAGGGCAAGGACCAGCTCTGCTAGGCAGAGGAGAGTATTAGTAGCATTGGCTGGTTCTGCATTCGCGGAAGAAACGGAGGGCTTTAAGACCTCCCTGGTGGGGGAAAGGAGGTGTCGAGTGACTGGGCATCCATGGTAAAGATGAGGGAGTGAAGGCCTGGAAAACAGAAGTCATTGAAGAGATAAGTTAGGATGTTATGTTGCAGACGTGGGTGAGGTCAGTGTTCAGTTTTGGTCACCCTGTTTTAGGAAGAATGTCATTAAGCTGGAAAGAGTGCAGAGAAGATTTACAAGAATGGTGCCAGGACTTGAGGGGTTGAGCTATAGGGAGAGATTGGGTAACACTTTATTCCTTGGAACTCAGGAGGCCAAGGGGTAATCTTAGAAGTCTATAGATTCATGCAGGGATTTGATAGGGTGAATGCAGAGGCCTTTACCCAGGGTAGGAGAATCAAAAATGAGGATATATTTAAGGAGAGAGGAAACAAGATTTAATACATACCCACAGGGCAACTTTTTCCATAGTGCAAGGAGCTGTCAGAGGAGGTAGTTAAGGTAGATACTATAACAGGATTTAAAAGAAACTTGGACAGATACAAGCATAGAAGGATATCAGCCAAATGGGACTAGCTTAGATGGGGCATAGTGGCCAGCATGGATGAGTTGGGCCAAAGGGCCAGTTTCCATGCTATATGATTTTATTTTCAGCATTACCACCCAGCTTTTCATTACATGCAAACCAATATTAAAAATCTATTATCTGATTTTTCTACTGGCCAGCATATTTTATATTGCATTTGCAAGTCCACATCCTGTGTAATAAAAAACTGTAGATGCTGGTTTATATCAAAGATAGACACAAAATGCTGGAGTAACTCAGCAGGTCAGGCAGCATCTTAGAAAAAATGGATATGTGATGTTTCTGATGGGGTCCCTTCTTCAGACTGATGGTCTGAAAGGGTCCCAGCCCAAAATGTCACCTATCCATTTTCCTCGAGAAAATCTGGAACAAAAAGTTATTTACAAGTAGGTAATTATTTTTCTCCAAGGATCATTAGCTTTTGAAACTCCCTCAAAGTGTAAGCATCTGAATAAAGATAGGAATTAAAAAAAGGGATTAAACAGGTAGAAATTAGATTAAAATGTTTTACTAATTAAAATTAATCTGAAGGCTCTTAACCCAAAGCATCCAGCAGTTTAATTTCTGATCAAGGTCTTTAGTCTCTTGTGTCTCCATTTCTTATTCTCAGTTCAACTTAGTGGGGCAAAGCAGAAGGCACCTAATTTGTATGTTTATATTTAAACTTTCAGCCTAACTGGTTGTTGGACTGGATCAAGTCAAGTGCATGCCTAATTGAACAAGTACTGAGATAACAAAGTAGTCCCAAATTTGAGCAGTTATCAATTCTCAGTAAAGTCAAAGTGGCAGTCACTTCCCAGAAGCCAATTTTAAACTGCACTACATGTTTACTTATTTTGCTTAGCTTAATGTAGATGATAGGTCAAAGCCACCACATTATTCACATATAATTTTTAAATCATTCCAAATAAAACAATGCTAGAAATGAAAATTGAATAGAGACAGAAATCCTAAACAAATATTAACACTGAAATCATATTTCATCATAATAGTAAAAGTTCCAAGGAATTAAACTTTAATTAGAAAACATTAAAATGTTCAAAGTTCTTCCACATGCCTACCTTGGAATACCTATATGGCTTCTTCATGCCACACATTTTTAGTGTATCATTTAATTGATCTTTTTCTTCAATCCATTCTTTTTTATCCATGCCTGCCAAAGTTCAAAAACAACTTTGAAACAAGATTTACAAACTGTTGCACCAATAATACAGATAAACCACATCCTACAATTACAATAGACAACATGTAGACTCGTTAGTAGTTTCGCCCAATACAACTATAGACAGCATTTAATTCAATAAAGACACATCCAAGACAACACATGCATATAATATCATCCACTTTTACAATGATACAAGACACAGCAGAACATGGTGTTGGCCATTTAAGATCGGGAAAACAGTAGATTGTGTAAAAGAGGAAAGCGACTTCAAGAAACAAAAACCCATCCCTTCGCCCAAAGAAACTGAACCTAGACCACTTCCTACACGCAAAGACACATACCTGAAAAGGCAACAAAGCCACCTAACCGTGTGTATTAGGCTCCTGGCTGAGTAGGAAGGGGAAATTAAAGCAAAGGGGAAACGAAAAGTTTGTGCTGGGGGGTGGGGGGGGGTGAAGAAAGGGGGTATCCAACCACTCCCCAGGTTAGCCGGCAGCTTGTGCAGCGGCCCCAGGCACCGGGGCAGCCCGAGCCTGCCACACACCAAGCGCCAACACGCACACGGGACGCGGCCGGTGGAGAAGGAGAGACCACGGAAGATAACACAGTGCGGGGTACGAGCACTGAGGACAAGGCGGACTCCCGAGCCTCGGCGAGCCGTCCTCACAGCCACCAACCCTCAACAGCCACCTCCGCCGCTCCGCTATGAACCCCCGCAGCCGCGTCACGCGCCCGGATGTACGGGGCCCCCGCCGCCCGCCTGCCTGTCCTCGAGCAGAGGAAAACAAAACATTCCAGCTAAAATCCCTTCGCATCAAAAAGGCGGATGTCGATTGTTATTATTTTGGACGCATTTACTTCCATTTCACGCTATTTATTTCGTGCAGGTTATTTATACTTATTTCTAAACGCCGAGGACCTTCAGGCGGATGACATTGACGACAAAGCCCTGCTTCGCTCGGCCAATCAGAGGGCGGGAGGGGCGCGGGCTGGAGAAGGGTCTCGACCAGAAACGTCACCCATTGCTTCTCTCCAGAGATGCTGCCTGTCCCGCTGAGTTACTCCAGCTCTTTGTGTGTATCTTCGGTGTAGACCCGCATCCTGCAGTTCGTGGTGTCGCATCACTCATGCTCGGAGCCGCAACGCCGCTCGCTGCCGGCCCTTCTCTCCGCACTTGCTCGCCGGTCTCTTCACATCCAACTTCTCCGCTGGCTGTAATGGGATTTGCGTGGAGGTGGAGGACTCCTCTGGGTACACACACCTATAGATGTTTTTACGGTCTCCCGGGGTATTCACTTTCTGGCGCTCATGGCCTTGCTGCTGATCTGTTTTTGCTGATGCTTGGATCTTCAACTTGGGACTCCAGCTGTTCTCCTTGCCAAAGGCGCAGTAGAATCACCTTCAACACAGTGGTTCACGAAAATGATTTATCATTCTCATCGAAAGGGCAATTAGGGACAGGCAATAAATGTTGACTTTGCTCGCGTTGACGGTATGAAATATTAATACATTTTAGCTGTAAATGTTCTGTATTCCTTATCACTGGTCAATAACTTATGAGCGCACAAGCAGATTTAAAAATGTTGTGCAACTATTGGTACCCTTGGTCAAAATGTTAACAACGTGTCAACACAAATAAAGAACAAAAAGGTAGAGATGTTTATTTAGTTTGACTGCCAATCTGAAGCTCTGTAGATGCTGGTAGACACCGAGATAGACACAAAATGCTGGAGTAACTCAGCGGGATAGGCAGCATCCCTGGACAGAAGGAATGGGTGACGATTTGGGTCGAGACCAGTCTGAAGAGGGTCTTGACCTGAAACGTCACCCATTCCTTTTCTCCAGAGATGCTACCTGTCTTGAGTTACTCCAGCATTTTGTGTCCATCTTCATTCTGAAGCTGTTCGTTTTAGTGTCTGACTGTGGAGTCAAATATAACCCTCGAGTCCTTATGTGAATGTTGAACAACTGAGGTGCTGAGGTTCGTCATGGATGCTTGACATTTTTTAACTTGATATATTTTAAAATGTAAAATAAACTCTTATTTGCTTATTGCTAAATTAGAAGTATGTATTTTTGTAATTAATTTTATATAAATGACTTCCTGAGATAAATCCGTTAAGGATTTTTTTATAAATAAGAGATTTAATGAGCTAATAATAGCTTCTCCACTATTTCTAACCAACGGGAAGCCTATTTGACAATAAATCTATTTATTCTATTTGAATTGCTTCAATTTGAGACAAATCAGCTGCTGAGAACAGTTTTGCATTTTCCTTGATCTAGTTAGATGAAATTATGCCTTTTTTTCTGGATTCCATGTTGTCAGTGAAAATAATTACCTAGTACCTGTATCTATAAAATCCCTTTATAAATGCAATCATCCTACACCCTATAAATATAAGAGCTACCATAGAGCCCCCTGGCTCAACTATTCCATGCCGACCAAGATGTCTTATCTAAGCTTGCCCAATTTACTCACCCCTGTCCCATATACTCTACACCCTTCCTATCCATGTACCTGTCCAAATGTCCTAATTTGGCATTGATTTCAAGTCTCTTTCTCCCCTTTTATATACTGCTCATCTCTTTTTACTTTCAGCCTTGATGCAGGATCTTGACCCAAAGTATAACCATCTTACTCAGTAACTGGGTCTCAGTATTGTTCTTGGGGAGAACATTTCAAGAAAGCGCATCAGCATATTTATTTTCTAAGGTGTCTGATAAAATTTGGCATGTTCACAAAAATTCTCTTACACTTGAATAGGTGTGCCATAGAGAGTATTCTGATAGGATGTATCTCAGCTTGACGCCAACTGTTTTGCTCCTGACCGTTTGAAGCTGCAGAGAATGGTGAGCAGTTCATCATAGGCCTATCACTTCCTTCCATCCAGTCCATCTACACGGCGCATTGCATCATTAAGTCTGGAAGCATAGTCAAAAATGCCTGCCATCCTGGCCATTTCCTTTACTCTTCTACCTTCGGGGAGAAGATACAGGAGCTTCAAAGCTCAATGTTCAGATTTAAGAACATCTTCCTCGTTGCTATTCAAGCCTGAACCAATCCCTCTTTCACGCTCCATTTCTAGAGGTGCAGCCACCTAACTCTATTGCAGTACTGAAAAGATGCTCTACAATCTTGTACCGTTCTGCTGTTTTACACTTGTCATTGTATTTACTGTTGTATTTATCACTACTGTATGTATATTGTTTACCCTGTGAGTTTCATGTGAACAAAGAATTTCTTTGCACATGACCGACATGGCAATAAACAAAATAAAATAATCCGATCTAGTCACGGTTGGATCACTTCTCCTGTTTGACCAAGGGTTCATGGGACAAATTCCTATTGGTGAATATGTTGTTACAAGAAACGTTTTTTTTTGCTCACTCTTTCTCTTTCACTAAATTGTTGTGCTTGAGAAAACACTATTAGTTTAACTCTGAAACAGGAAATGCTGCAAATAGCAGAGCAGACTGCTTCTGTGAGAAGAGAAACAGAATCAACAATTCGTTGGAGACGCTACTTCAGAACTGAAAAAGAGATAAGGAAGCTTTCCAGTAATTCCTGTTTTTGTTTGAGATTTCCAGCAAATCCATTTTTTTCACTCCTCACTGTTAGTTTAACTTAGACTCTTTGCTGTATCAATGAAAATGATGGTATATCTTCTTCCCAGAGCTTCCCTTCCATTCTGTGACATTCTTGCAGCCTCTCTCTGCGTTTCTCTGCAACCTGCCAGATCTAATAAAAGTTAAAAGACCTGAAAGGTTAACTTTTAAGAAAGAACTGCAGATGCGGGAAAATGGAAGGTAGACAAAAATGCTGGAGAAACTCAGCGGGCGAGGCAGCATCTATGGAGCGAAGGAAATAGGCGACGTTTCGGATCGAGACCCTTCTTCAGTCTGATGTGAAAGGCTAACTTAGTGTTTTGCAGTGGTTTCGAAAGAAATGCTCCCAGACCTGAATGCTTCCAGCATGTTCTAGTTTTATTTCAAGGCTTCCATTGTGTGTCGCATTTACTTTAATATTTTTACTCTTGAAAGAAAAAATACATCAAACGCCCGGACTGTTCCAAACCGACAAGGACGGCCGCTCGGCCCATGCAGGGACTGGTTGGGCCACTCTCGCCACCCGGTGGCTGTGGTTGCCATGGTGATGCAAGCGGGTGATGCAGGCTGGGAGTTGAGTCCGCGGGCGGGAGAAATGGCGCGGATCACTAGAAAACATAAGTTTACTGCCGACAGTGAGAGAGCACCGACCAGTTCATAGTGAGATGTACACAATCGCTCACGTTGAGCATGTTCTGTTTGCTCGACAGTTTTGTGTTTGCGTCGGCCCGGGGGCAGCGGACTAGGGTGAGAGGTGCAGTTTGTTTCTTTCTGTACGGCCTGTAGTAGCCACGGACCTGATCGGCCGGTACACAAAAATGCTGGAGATTATGCAGCAGCATCTATGCCGGTACCGGCATGGGCAGGTCTACAGATGTGGAGGCGTGACGGCTAAGCCCACCCATTGATCCAAACGTTGAAGTTTAGAGGTAATGTCACTCGCTAAGTGTCACTCGGGTTTAGCGGGCCAAATCGGAGTGTGTTATAACTGCATTTAATGTAGAAGCGTTAATTGCATGCTATGGTGATCCTAGCTCTCAAGTTACAATTTCATAAGCGTTTTGGCTTATTAAACCAACAATAGAATCTGAATTACTGTACACAAACACCGTTTGAACCAACTTCAAAAAGGGATGTTGTCTTTCTGCGTAAATGTTTGGAGTGATAAGAGCCTGAAGATTATTGTTGTCATGGTAATGTCTCGTCCTTGAGTAAAAGTGTGATTAATCTTTTCCCCTCTAATACTTTATTCATAATATATACAGTAATATTACGTCACCATTCTCAGCATAAGCAACATCTTTATTTGCAATTTTTACATTACATCAACATGACATTAGTGTTTCTGTTACATAAATTCATTCCTTGAGGAAACAATTTAGACATTGAGATCGATAGAAACATAGAAAATAGGTGCAGGAGTAGGCCATTCGGCCCTTCGAGCCTGCACCGCCATTCAATATGATCATGGCTGATCATCCAACTCAGTATCCTGTACCTGCCTTCTCTCCATACCCCTTGATCTCTTTAGCCACAAGGGCCACATCTAATGGGATCAGGGGGTATGGAGAGAAGGCAGGTACAGGATACTGAGTTGGATGATCAGCCATGATCATATTGAATGGCCATGATCATATTGAATATCTTAAAGTTTAATACTATAATAACATATTTTGGACATATAGGACTCTTTATAATTGTTTTTGTTTTATACAGATACCCAGTGAGCATTGAGAACTTAGTGACCTGCTGGACAAGCAGCATGTGAATGACAGATGAATTACTCTCCTGAATATTTACATTTGTTTAATCTCTCTCAACATTCACGTCTGTTGAACGCTGTCAGCTATCTCGAACTGGGACATCATTAATACTGTTTCTTTGAAGAATATATAATGATCAGTCACATGGCTTTTGAATGATCATGTGAACTGTTGAATTTGATTGTGAGGACTGTTTGGTAAATCCATTTTTTTTGTTATTTTAAAGAATCGTATTCACAAATTTTATTCAAGAACAGTTGGTGTTAACTTCAGCGCTAATTTCACTTGCATTTGCAAATGGATCCAAAACTAAATAGAACTGCTTTAAATCCTACAAAGCCCCCAATTAAAAAGAACCTACAGAAGAGGAATTTTAATTTCTCAAAAAAAGCTCAAAGGTAAGTTTGGAAACAAATAGTTAAGTTTAGAAAAAAATGATTGTGTTCCTCCAGCTTCTCTCATTTTATGGCTACAGATTCTAATCTGTGTCTCTAATTTACTGCTCCGCTGGGAAGCCTCTTCAAGGTATGCTTTCCATGACCATTTCCTTCTCTCTTTGCCAGGAGTTCTGTGAAACTCTTTCTCATTGCTCTCCATCTGCGACTTCCACTGATTTCTGACTCTTCGACCACATTATCTGCCATTCATCCCCCCCCTCACCTGCATCCACCTATTGCTTGTGACATCTTGCACCATCCCTCTCCCTACCTCTCTCCACTGGCTGTATCCCTTCTACTCATTCAGTCTTGAAGAAGGGTCTCAACCCGAAACGTCGCCCATTCCTGAACAAGGGTGTCGACCCGAAACGTCGCCCATTCCTTCCTCCATAGATGCTGCTTCACCCGCTGTGTTACTCCAGCATTTTTTGTCTACCTGAAATTGACTGTTCATTTCTCTCCAATGAGTTTCTCCAGCTGCTCTCCATTATGTTCATTGTAATTAAATATTAGGATGACCCAATATGGGTTACAGTGGCGCAGCGATGACATTGCTGCCTTACAGCGCCAGAGACCCAGGCTCAATCGTGACTATGGGTACTGCCTGCATGGAGTTAGTATATCCTCCTTGTGACCATGTGGGCTTTCTCCAGATGTTTAGGTTTCCTCCCACATTCCAAATGTTTGCAGCTTAATTGGCTTCTATAAATTGTGTATACAATTTATGGCAGAACTAGTGTATAGGTGATCATTGATTAACAGTCAGCTGAGACTCTGGGCTAACGGGCCTGTTTCCACCACGTATCTCTAAACTAAACTAAAAGCCATTATATCCAGCCTCCCTCAAATCTTTATTTATTGGCATAAACAATTACCAAATCAACAGGTTGGTAGCATTATAATCAGGATTAGATTAAATGGCTGAAGGTGCTAAGTAGAATTTTGCCACAAGGTGGCCATACTTAGAATGAAAAATAATGGCATGGGATATTGGTGTGCTGTGTGCTAAACCATTGTTTGATTTAGTACAACTAATGCCTTTGATTCCATGCATAATTAATTTCTAGTCTCAGCTGGTCTATCTGAAAACATAAATGAAATGATTCATGATGAAAAAAATGGAAGTTAGTTGTGAAAATTTATGGCGGAGGATTTCATTGAGTCCATTGCGTTTGCTAATTATAAGTGTGGCTATTTTGGCGTGTAAGCGTTAGTGATATTAGTGCAAATTACTGTATTTGCATTAAACACGTCGGGGTGATTAGTGATGATAAGTTTCTTAGTGAAGAAATTAGTTAAAGGATGCCATTCGGCTTCTTATTCATTATTTATCATACTACCGGGTATTAGGTGTGAAGTTACATCTTTCCTGTAAGGGTAGACGTTCATCTATTTTTTTCCTTTCCCCAGTAATGTGACAGCGGGCCTAATGGCGGAGACCCAGCTTCCTAGAAGTACCTCGCAGGAACATTCCAAAAAGCATGATGGGTATAATGTACATCATGTAAAAAAAAGCTTCATTCCGTATAGAGTGAATTATAATTGGAACAGAGGTGGGCGATTAAAGGAACTTCGCATCAGGTAAATTAGTTGCATTGTGCACTTAAAATGCTGCTATTTCACTCATGAAGTCCATTTAGGAATCAACCTGGGTTGATGATAAATGTTAGGGCTGAAGCTAAGGAATCATTGATAACTTTCAAATCTTCCTTTCCATGGGCATGGTGACAGAGACGGGAGGATGTTATGAAGTGTTGGGATAAAATATTAAGATAGTGCAGTACAGTGGCGCTACTTGTAGTGCAGCTGCCTCACAGCTCTAATGACTTGCATTCAATTCTAACCTGTGCTGTCTTTTTTGCAGTTTGCACATACTCTCCGTGACCATGTTTCTCTTAGGTGCTCTAGTTTCCTCCCACATCCTAAAGAGATGGTGATTATTAGGTTATCCAGCCTCCCTTCAAGCTCACTAGGGCTGTTTCCCATGCTCCCTTTAAAATCACGTGGTAATATTTTATGACGGGGAAGTGACTAAACTCCCCTGGATTTAATTACCTCCATCTAAGGGTGTTCTTTGGATTCTGGAAAGGTTGTAGCAGATTGGTAAATTACAAATATAATACAATAGTTAAAGAAAAGGGAGAAACCAAGCAGGAAGTAATGGACCCTTTGTGCTGACATCCACCATTTGCAATATGTCGGCATCTGTTATTAAGTTCTTATTAATCCAATACATCCGCTACACCTTGTATATATTTCAATTATTGAATATATTGGATTATTTAATTTTATTATAAAGCGGTGTAAAGCCAGATCCTCAGCAAGAACTACTACTGTTCAGATAGACTCCAGAAGAGCTAAGGGCTGAGCTAATTAAGATGTTAACCATGTTTGAATGGAGTTGGTATGAATTCACAAAGAGAACTCGGAGATGTGGGGAGTCCAGAATTGGACAGGAGGAGGCCATTTGGATTGTTCTGCCAATTTCCTACGATTCTTAATATTCAAAGGTTTCAAAGGTCTTTTATTGTCACATGTACCAATTAAGGTACAGTGATATGTGAATTACCATACAGCCATATGAAAAGAAAAGCAACAAGACACACAAATACATAAAAGTTTACATAAGCATCCACAACAGCGGATTCCCCACATTCCTCACTGCGATGGAAGGCAAAAAAGTCCAATCTTCTTCCTCTTTATTTCTCAGAATGAAGAGACACTCTGACAATTCAAGGCCATAAATATAAGAGAAAAGAAAAGAAAAATGTTGCAGAGGTCAAAATAAAAAGTAGATGACAGTTTGATATGTATAGTACCCGATAGTAAATAACACGTCAGATTGAGAATTGACTGAAGAAGCAGGACATTCTTGAAAATTAATACTGTTAAAAATACAGTGCCCTCCATAATTTTGGGGGGCAAAAACCCATAATTTAATTATTTGCCTCTGTACTCCAAAGTTTGAGATTTGTAATAGAAAAAAATCACATGTGGTTAATGTGCACATTGTCAGATTTTATTAAAGGCCATTTTTATACATATTGGTTTCACCATGTTGAAATTACAACGGCGTTTATACATAGTTCCCCCATTTCAGGGCACCATAATGTTTGCGACACATGGCTTCACAGGCATTTGTAATTGCTCAGGTGTGTTTAATTGCCTCCTGAATGCAGGTATAAGAGAGCTTTCAATACCCAGCTTTCCTCCATTCTTTCCATCACCTTTGGAAACTTTTATAGCTGTTTCTCACATTGAGGACCAAAGTTGTGCCAATGAAAGGCAAAGAAGCCATAATGAGACTGAGTAACAAGAATAAAACTGTTAAAGACATCAGCCAAACCTTAAGCTTACCAAAATCAACTGTTTGGAACTTCAGTAAGAGGAAAGAGAGCACCGGTGAAGGGCTTGTCCCGCTTGGTCATCATTTGTGCGTCATTTACGCGACATCCTAAAAATTGGTTGGAGCGTGGTGAGGTGTGGTGGTGTATGCAGTGACGCGCGGTAACGCGCGGCACCCCAGGATTTTGCAGTGCTCAAAATCCTCGCGCGCCACCTGCATGACGTATCCCTTGCGCACGCTGACGTACTGATGGCGTACGCAGACGTACTGACGCCGTACGTGCAGTGCGTGGTGACACATGGTTACGCACGATGATGCACGAACATTGCCTATGCTAATTTATTATGCGTCACCGTGCATCAACGTCCATAACCATGCGCCATTTGCGAGTCATTTGAGCGCCGCACCATGTTACCACCCGGGTATAAAGTGCGCGTAGTTTTGAAAAATTGTCACCATGGTATCTTTGATTTTCACTGGGAAAATCCTTGCCATGGAGATCGGACTAAGTACGAACGACATCGCAAATGGCTCCCAAAAGAAGCAGGGCCCTCAAGAGCATTTGGCGCGCATCTGTCGTACTGCTAGACGGTTTTCGCAAAACAGCTTATGACAGAAGAATTCTCTCTATAATAAAGAAAACCCCCCCAAACACCTGTCCGACATATCAGAAACACTCTTCAGGAGAAAGACGATGGTGGGGGTGCTATGGCCTGGGCATGTATGGCTGCTGAAGATACTGGCTCACTTATCTTCATTGATGATACAACTGCTGAGGGTGGTAGCATAATGAATTCTGATGTGTATAGACACATCCTATCTGCTCAAGTTCAAACAAATGCCTCAAAACTCATTGGCCGACGGTTCATTCTACAGTAAGACAATGATCCCAAACATACTGCTAAAGCAACAAAGGAATTTTTTAAAGCTGAAAAATGGTCAATTATTGAGTGGCAAAGCTGATCTGAACTCAATTGAGCATGCCTTTTTATATGCTGAAGAGAAAACAGAAGGGGACTAGCTCCCAAAACAAGCACAAACTAAAGTTGGCTGTAATACAGGCCTGGTAGAGCATCACCAGAGAGGACACCCAGCAACTAGTGATGTCCATGAATCACAAACTTAAAGCAGTCATTGCATGCAAAGGATATGCAACAAAATACTAAACATGACTACTTTCATTTACATGACATTGCTGTATCCCAAACTTTATGATGCCCAGTAATGGGGGGACTATGTATTTGTAATACATAGTAATGGGGGGACTGCTGTAATTTCTACATGGTGAAACCAAAATGTATAAAAATGGCCTTTGTTAAAATCTGAAAATGTCCTCTTTAACCACATGTGATTTTTTTCTATTACAAGTCTCAAATTGTGGAGTACAGAGGCAAATAAATAAATTATGGGTCTTTGTCCCAAACATTATGGAGGGCACTGTGATTGTAAGTTTTTTTTGCAGTTTACAAAGGATAGGCTTATTAAGCAGACAAAACATTGGCAGATGGACGACATTGTAATGTTGCACACTTCTCGAAAGATTAGAAAAGCAAAATATTGTTAAAAAAGCAATGAACAAAATGTTGCCATACAAAGGGAGCTTAGTGCCCTTGTACATAGAATGCAGCATGAAATTAGAAAGGTTAACCTAGATACACACTCTCTGTGAAAAAAGTTGCCCCTCAGGTTAAATCTTTCCCTTCTCACCTTAAATGTATGTCCTCTGGATTTTGATTCCCCTACTCTGGGGAAAAGATTGTGCATTCACCCTGTTAATTCTCATGAGGATCTTATACACCTCCATAAGATCAGCCTTCTGTGCTCGAAGAAATAAAATCATAGCCTGCCCAACCTATCCTTGTAGCTCAGGCCCTCAAGTTACATTCTCAGTCTAAATACATTATATGTCATCTATGAATTGTAGACATTAATTGTAGTGTTTGATTTGCTTCTACTGGCCACAGACAGTTGATGAATGCAGGAGGTTACATGAAGCTTGCTTCAAATGTGGTGTGCATTGTTATCTTTTAAGAATGACTTAATAAAATATACCAAATAATTACATTTACTACTGCAGTCTCGCCAAGGAGAGTTGGAAGAAATTGCAGTTTTTGAGTGAGGGTAAAACCTATTGGTTTAATTTTTGAGATAAAATTTAAAACTCGTTTTCAGACAGTGCTACAGGTAATGAGTCAAGTGATGATAATCATCAATATTTTGTCTGATATAAGGATTTAATGTGTTTGAACCAAAAAAGAAATAATATCAAATTACAATGCAGCCCTGTCTTCCCAGGCACCTTGCGAGGAAGTTTCTGCACTTATGGATGTGTGAGGCATTTGGCAGAGTCCTTCCATCCAAAGCCAGGTAAGATTCTATTTGCTTTCCTTTAATTTGTTTAGACAGATGAAAAGTGTATAAAGATTTCCAGGGCACTTCAGGAAGCTGGGTGGAGTACATGCTCCAGTCTGCATCAATGGTATAGAAGTGGAGATGATTGAAAGCCTCAATTTCCATGGTGAAAATATTTGGATTGGATTGGATAGACTGGGTTTATTCTCAATGGAACATAGAAGGCTGAAGGGTGACCTTACGAAGGTTTATAAAATTATGAGGATGGATAGTCAAAATCTTTGCCCCTGGGCAGGAGAGTCCATAACGAGAGGGCACAGGTTGAACAAGCTGCCAGAGGCGTTAGTGGAGGCAGGTACTATCACAACAAAATTTGAAAGATCTTTAATAGATGGCAATATAGAAATTCAATTCAGGCCAAATGGGCTACACAGGCACTCCCTGACTTCAACTCCCTGATTTGAAGTGCTGAGCAATCGGGAGATCAGGTTGGTTAAGGCGGACTGAGTGGAGGTGTTCACTTGCACCTCCTCCAACCTCATCTACTGTATCCGCTGTTCCAGGTGTCAACTTCTGTACATCGGCAAGACCAAGCGCAGGCTCGGCGATCGTTTCGCTGAACACCTCCGCTCAGTCCGCCTTAACCTACCTGATCTCCCGGTTGCTCACCACTTCAACTCCCCCTCCCATCCCCAATCTGACCTTTCTGTCCTGGTCCTCCTCCATTGTCAGAGTGAGGCCCAGTGCAAATTGGTGGAACAGCACCTCATATTTCGCTTGGTTAGCTTACACCCCAGCGGTATGAACATTGACTTTTCTAACTCCAAATAGCCCTTTCTTTCCCTCTCTCTCCATTCCCTCACCCTTCCCAGTTTCTCGAGCATTTTGTGTTTACAGGACATAATCCTTACGTACATCAGGGAACGACTGTATTGTATCTGTGCTGTAAAATTGTTATTTAGTTATTTAATGAACATTTTCAGAATGAAATTTAAGTGATGCCACCTTTTCCTTTTGTCAGATCCCATTATCGTTGTGCATTGCTGAATAAAGTATTTAATGAATGGAAGGAACAGTGGTGGTGTGCACGAATTGAATGGAAGCTGACGGTTCGAGCAGATTGTCATTGCAGGTATGAGTTCTTTTACTTTTCTTTGCTGTACTTGAATTGAATTGAATTGAATTGAATTGAATACCTTTATTGTCATTCAGACCTTACGGTCTGAACGAAATTTCGTGCCTGCAGTCATACATACAATCATACAATAATAAACAACAATAAACACAAATTAACATCCACCACAGTGTATCCTCCAAGCACCTCCTCACTGTGGTGGAGGCAAAAATCTTAGGGCTGCCGTCTCTTCCCTCCTCTTCTCCCTCTGCGCTGAGGCGATTCGCCACCGGGCGATGGTACAAACAGTCCCGCGGCTCACCGAACCCCGCAAACGGGCCGGCTCAAACACCGCGGCCTGGGGTGGTTGAAGCTGCCGCCCTCCAGTCCAGCGGAACCCAGGACTCAGGTCACCGCCGCCAGAACGCCGTCCCAGCCACCGGAGCACCGTTCCAGCCCCGAGCCGGATCGCCCTCACGTGAGTGCCGTTCCACCTCCGGCTGGGCCACTCCGACGGGAGCGCCGTTCCACCTCGAGCTGGGCCGCCCCGACGGGAGCGCCACAGCCCCTCACGGGAGAGTCTCAGCCCCGCGCCAGGCCGCCCTCACGGGAGCGTCACAGCCCCTCACGGGAGCGCAGTTCCAGCCTTGAGCTGGGCCGCCCTCACGGGATCGAGCTCAGGGTGAGTCCTGACTGGCTGCCTCTGGAGTCTCGAGGTTGCCAGCTCCACCATTAGGCCTCAGCGCAGACGGAGGCAGAGAAGGGGGATACGACAAAAAAGTTGCATTCCCCCGAAGGGAGAGACAGCGCCCCGTTTCAACCCCCCACCCCCACATAAACACAACCTAAAAACCAAAAACGTAACTAGACAAAACAAAAAAAAAAAACAACACAAAAAAGTAAAGACAAACGGACTGCAGGCGAGCCACAGCCGTTCACCAGCGTCGCCACTTACTTGTGTCACAGGTTAGGGTGCATCCTTCTATGTTGCTATATTTCATCCAGAAAGGTGTCTGCAATATTGCTAATCGTAACGGGTGCATCACTCTTTAGCTAGAAAGAGAATAGGAACTGTAGCTGATTACAATTACAAACCTTAATTGCTGTCCTCTGAGAATGTCTAACTATAGACGTATATTTAAAACTATTTAAAACTGGAGTACCAGTTCCCTTGATATGTGAGTTTAATCAATTTGTGCAAAGTGAGCAATGATTGAAAATGATTGCTTCACCTCTTTATTTTGTTGATTTCTTTTTGAGTTTTCGCTCATCTCTTTTGTAGAGGTCCAAAGGTGCAGTTCCACATAATGCGTAGGGTGTTTGGCTAATTCTTCCAGGTGTTGCTATCCCATTTGCAAGCCCAGTTTGAAATTGAACAAATTGCTTGGACAATGGAATGATCACAGCCATACTAGATCTTCTTGTCTCATGCTTGTACTTTCCAGCAGCCTTTCCTAGCTGTTGATCAAAAATGAAATAAATTCAGATGTCCTATCTTATGCTATTGGCCCAGAATTATTGAGGCTGCCAGCAGCAAATCTCTCATGAAACTCATAACTTAAGAAACAGAATTGAATAAGATGTGTTCCCTACCTATTTCCAAAGAATTTAACAATGGAAGAAAAAGGGCTGACCACTATATATTTGACTGCCTTGAGGACCAAGGCCCCTTAGTCCCTAAGGTTACAACATGCCAGTTTGAAAATGACACATTTATTCCACATTTATGGCTGAAGAAGGGTCTCGACCCGAAACGTCGCCTATTTCCTTCGCTCCATAGATGCTGCCTCACCCACTGAGCTTCTCCAGCATTTTTGTCTACCTTCGATTTTCCAGCATCTGCAGTTCCTTCTTAAACATTTATTCCTGCCCTTTGTAATCTAATGTAGAAAGCCTTTGAATGACAATCTCCTACTTAAATCTACCTAATTTTCATCCATGCCAGGTATTACATGTACAATCAGACATGGAGAGCGTGGCAGAAGTACATTCTTCAACAACAGAAGAAGAAATCAAAGTATAGGATTGCAGCTTCACATGGTATGAGGTTGAGTTGCTGACAGTGGATGTTAACCCATTTTAGAGGCAAAATAATGTGAAGGGAATTTAGACTATTTTAGTCTGAATTGTAAAGCAAAAAAATAATTTTCTGGTATTTCGAAATAAAAGTAGAACATTTGGGAAATAGCAAGTCAAAAGGGAGCTTGAGACAGAAACAGTATTTACAGCAGTTTTTATTCCAATCTCCAATCTCTTGTCAGGTAGCTCTTCATTTTCTTGAGTTATGTTAACTTGCAGTGATTGGTATACATGACAAGATATGCCTGTTAAAAGCATGCTTTAATGGAATAATATACTGTAGTTTTCTGTTTAAATAATGGTGATTCTCATGTTGTATTGTTATTTCTGCAATAAGAGTATCTCAATAGCAAACTAGATGATGATTTTCAAGTTGCCCTGGTCTGCAATTAACTTACTAAAAACAGGATTTCCCTGTCGTCTTCATTGAAATTTATTGAATGGCTTGTGAAGAGATGTATTAACACAGGAAATGACCTCATCTTATTGTAGAAAGTTAAAGTTGTTCATTTAATTCTAAATATGCTTCACAATTCTTTCACAGATATAAATGTGTTAATTTCTACCAGTTAACCACTTTCAATGTTGGATAAAATATAAATTGTTAATCATAAAAAAGTATTTATTTGATATATGCACCAGATATAAACCTGAACAATGAAATTCTTACCTGTTACAGGCACATGAGATGCAGCAACAACAATAATAAATATAGAAAAAATATCAGTTATTTGAAGTGAACTAGACCATGATGGTGCATAGACCAAAGAATATAGAGCAATCATGACAGTGCAAGGACTGTAGTAATTTGTTGTTGAAGTAGGGCTGTGGTTAGGGTTGTGCAGAGTTTCGAGAGCCTGGTGATCGATGGGAAGAAGAGCTAATCCTGAACCCGGAGGTAATGATTCTTGGGCTCCTGTACCTTCGTCTTGATGGTAACAGCGAGATGAGATTGTACCCAGGATGGTATAGATATAATATATTAGCTGCCTTCTTGAGGCAGCGCATCCTGTAGATCCCTTCGATTGTGGGAAGGTCAGATCCTGTGGTCAGAACCTGGGAAATGTCCACCACATTCTGCAGCCTCCTTCATTTTTGAGTGTTTGAATTTCTGAATCAAACCATTCAATGTGCTCTCCTCTATACTTTTGTAGAAGATCGATATACTGTAATATTTGGCGATTTGCTGAATCTCCTTAAACTTCTGCAGAATTAGAGGCATTGATGAGCTGATTGCGTCAAGGTGCTGGCTGAGGACAGATCATGAGTGATGTGTATATCCAGGAATTTGAAGCTGTTTATTGATTTCCCTCCTGTAATCTGTTTTGTTGTTACATGTTATTTGTCCAACAACGATGTTATCAAGGCCAAATTTAAAGATGTTGTTGGAGCTGTGTCTGCCTACACAGTTGTTGTTATAGAGAGAGAGAGAGAGAGAGAGAGAGAGAAGAGAGAATAAAGCAGTAGACTGACCTCATAGGAGGTACCCCTGTGCTGATGGTCAATGATGAAAATGTGTTCTTGGCAATCCATACTGATTGTCTGCAGGGAAAAGCCGTAGCAAGCAAAAAAACAATGCTAAGACCTTAAAAAAGCTAACCAAAGGCAAAACAAGAAAAGCAGTAATTTAAAATTTTAATTTGAATAAAAATGGGGTCAAAATAAATTATTGCTGGGAGGTTTTTCTTTTAAACAAGCTGTATTTTGACTGCCTATCTTTTCTATTTACAACTGCAGAAAGATTAGCTGTCATTAACAATCTTTCACACACTCTTTTAGTTGATACCAATTTGTGTAATCTAATTTCTTTTGTTTACTGTTCTTTAATAAGCATTGCTATACATATACAATCATATTTTTTAACCATTATGCTTGTGTTGACTCTTTGAAAATGCTTTCTTATTTGGCCTTCTACTCTTTTCCTATCAATCTATACATGTCCTAGTGCTCATTTCCCTGCTCTTGTCTCATGGGCCTATTTATATTCATTTTCCTGTAGAATATGCTTTTGCCATTCTTTAAGACAGTAGATTAGAAATAAATTCTCATTACGCTGCTGGCTACCAACTCTCCTGCCAGTTTCTTTATTTACTCAACCAAGACCATTCAGTAGGCACTAACTGAAATGTAAGGAAAAAGACTATTGGGACAAAAAGTTGCAATGTCACATTTATTTTTAACTAGTGTGTTCATCAAATTAATAGATCAGTCTGAACAAGGGGCATGAGCCAAAAAGTCACCCATTCCTTCTCTCCAGAGATGCTGCCTGTTCCACAGAATTACTCCAGCATTTTGTGTCTACCGTCATAAAATTAACCAATTGATGAACTCCTTCAGTAGTTCCATTTCCACAGTGGTCACTTTTTGTGTTCCACCAGTGAGTTTGAAGTAAGTTGTGTTCTTTGCACAAGGAGCAACTTGATCCAAATTGAGGTTGTTGCGGTAATATTGTCACCACCTAATACTACTGGCTGTACCTAAATGATGTATCACTTACATGAAACTTACATCATGTCATGTTAGCTGTATTTATTCTGGTTGCATTTGATCACCTTCATTTCTATTTTCTTCAGCTCATTTACAGACGTTGCATATGATCTGGACCCACTGGTCCTTGTACATAAAAATTCGCAATACCAAACATTTGATGCAGATTGAGGCGAAAGTCTTCCATATAAAAACTATAACTCGGTGAGTGTAAACTGCTTTTTAATTACTTTTATTCTGGCTGTTACAAAAAAAACAGAACTGTTTGGGAACCTTGTGTCAAAATCTTCAGATACTTGAGACCAGGTCAAATGCATCAGCATCCGTCACTCTCCATTTTTTCATTCCCCATTTTTCACTTTCACTGATCTTCCTTATCAAATTTCACCACATTTTTCTCTCAATTTCATTGTCAGCCTCTGTAACTATTTCTCACCATCTGCCAATTACCTGTCACACCTGAATCTATTAATTACATGTCATTTCTTGCCCCATCCCCACTCCTCATCACTCTTTATCTGCTTTTTCTGCTCTATTCCATTAGTCTGAAGAAGGGTCCTTTATCCGAAATGTATGCTGCCTGGCTTGCTGAGTTGCTCCAGTACTTTGTATTTTACTTATTCCAGCATCTGCGATCTCCTGTGTCACCATCAACATCTGTTACTGGAACCAAATCACTGGCACATTGTTTAGTTTTAATAGTTTCTTCTGAAAAATAGCAATCTTTGCAGTACAAAAGATACAAAGTGGATGGGGCAGCGTCTTTGGAGAACATGAATGGGTGACGGCTCGTGTCGGGATCCTTCTTAAACGTAGCCTATCCATGTCCTCTAGAGATGCTGCCTGACCCACTGAGTTACTGCAGCACTTTGTGTCCTTTTTTTTTAATAAACCATCATCTGCAGTTCATTGTGTCTATAAATTTGGCAGTATTATTGCACTATTCAGGAGATTCTCGGTCTGTACTTTTTCCTTAAAACAATATTGTGATTTCAATATTGCTCACACTGCTTACATTTCAGTCCAATCGATTTTCTTTTTTATATTGATTTTTTTTCTGGATAATTTATTGTTTTCAACAGCATTTGTATAATGTTTTTAGTGTAGTAAAATATCGCAAGATATTTGCAGAAGCTATATCAGACAAAAAGTGACAAAGACAAAGAAGAGGTGGAGTCTGAAGAAGAGTCTCGACCCAAAACGTCACCCATTCCTTCTCTCCAGAGATGCTGCCTGTCCCGCTGCGTTTGTGTCTAAGAAGAGATGAGGTGCAGGTAGCCGACACATAGCCAAATTGCATTTTTAAGTCAACTTATTAACAGAAAAGAGGCAGAGAAGTTAACAGAGGGAATTTCACAATTTTGTGGTTGAGCCAACTGGTCATAGTGGCCAGTTGTAAACTAAATTTGCAAAAGTATATGACCAGAGTTGGACAAATGCAATGTTTTTAGAGGGTTGTGAATCTAGACTCAGATGGGAGCAAATGGAAATAGGTATGGAAATTGTTAATGCCACAAGTGATTTGTATTTGGAATGTATTGGTCTATTGAGATTCAGTAGCATTCTTCAAAAGTAGTTTGAATAAATAATTGGAGAAAATGTGGTTGTGATATGTGGAAACAGTGGGGAATTGGAATGGTGGGATTATTCTTCTAAAAAACATTTGAAAACTTAATTCCAGATAATGGGGGTGATTTGGTCCATGGAAAGTGGAAGGAGAGTTTGGCAAGAAGGGCTTTAGTACAGTGTAGTCTGTAAGTACAGAAGCTGGATGAGGATTTTTTAGTGTCTGTCAGAATTAACATTACCCCAGGCTACTTCTGCATAATTAGAGCTCTTTACCCCATTGTTCCATCGATTATTTTATTCCACAGATCTCTACTTTTTCAGTAGATCCTATTTAATATATCTTTGTCAATATATGATGAACCATCAATAATCAGGTATTAATGAATTAGCTCATGTTAATAAGTACTGTTTCTTGCTAGGAATGTGTGGTCTATTTGGACCAAACAGTTGGTGAGGAAGGAAAGAAATCGTGCAATGGACGGCTTAGCAATGCAGTACTGGGCAGAAACCTTGCAACACAGGGTAGGTATGAGCACAAATATTTAACCTTTTGATGATTTGCATCGTGTAACTTTGAAGTTTCTGATTTTTATATACGTGACATCGTTGTGTTCACAATGTGTTCACAATGATTATCTATTGACTTTTCTCCCGTACATACAATGTTGAAGGTTCAAAATTGCTCAGTTGTGTGGCATTTGTACAATATATGTTATTCCCAACTCTTTTGTATGGTAGTTTCCAAAGGTGCCTTGAGATCTTATTCAGTGTTCATAAAATGAACCTTGACAGTAAGTGTAAGCAGAGAGTAACAGAATCCTATTTTGGTTGTTGCTCACTTTCCAGGAGTTTTCATCCTGGAGACATTGATTGATAATCAATTGCCTGAAGGTCAGTGAAAGCACACCAACTGCAATTTATGTGGTATATATCTCTTATTTTGTGTCATGAAATAAATTTATGGACTAGCAACTTAAAAAAGTTATAAACTAAAAGCTTTATTGGTGTCATACCAATATATTACTTAGTTTACAAAGCAAAGCGTTTTAATAAGAAAGATTGATTGATGACTGCTAACTACAGTATTCATTTATTTTATTTGCTTGCCTGATATTATTGAAACACAGTGCTTCAACGCAGAAAATGGTTGAAGTACATTTTCATGCATTAGTATTGGGGAGCATATTTAAATTTGAGTTTCCAAGCTTCTTTGTCATGTTGTCTCCGGTTAAAAGTTCAACATGAATTTTACTTTTTCTCGACTCTTGAATATGCACAGGCAAGGTAATACAAGTCTGACAGAAGGGCCCCGACCCGAAATGTCACCTATCCATGCCCTCCGAGATGCTGCCTGACCTGCCGAGTTACTACAGCACTTTGTGTCTTTTTTTGTAAACCAGCAGCTGCAGTTTCTTATTTCTACATGACCAAATACTACTTTGTCATCCTGAAAAGTCATCCAACCCATATTCCATGATACTGTCATCAGACAAGTGATGCCAGACACATGAAAATAAGCACCCTTTTCTCAATAGATCGAGGTGTCCTTCTATCTTGAAACCTAATCTCATGATCTGTCTGGCGTTGTCTGAATTTTAACCTGCATTTTACAGCTCTGGATGCTTTGTTTAACCATTTCAGCAACCTATTTAATTTTCAATTGTATCATCTGTAGCATGAATCCTTGTTTGAAATCTTGTTGATTTTGCATGTCCAGCTCGGGCAAGGTGACAAGCCAACATGACCCTCCATAACTATGCCCAGCAAGACACAGGGCATTGGTGAAAAGATGAAATCAAAATGGAATCAATCAAATAGAATCAAAACTTCGTGGCTTTGTCTAGAAGTTGATTGTTTTTTTAATTATATAAACGTAGATTTAAACAGTGATTGAGACCAAGATTTAGTTCTTATCCCTCAGCCATTTTAATGGTTTCTCTCCACAGGGCAATGAGTGACGGAGTTGTATTACTTCACACACTCTGTATTAATGTTTTTAGCCAGCAGATGGCAGCCTTGTTTGTGACATGAGCTTTGATTTGCAGTCCATAGAACAGCTGGATGATACTTGCCAAATAATGTGTTATCAGATATACAGTATGGAACATTCTGGAAGCTTTAAGTGAGATAGGGGTGCTTTTCTTTGTATTAACTGGTTTGTTTTATTTACATTTCTTCCTCACCAGCACCCCCCCCCCACATCCCTCCTTAACGTTGTCTGTTGTGCATCATACTAGTTTCTAGATTTAGAGATTCCTGTATTTTCCATTTCTTTGTAGTGAGTTTTTGTAATTCTATACCGAGAAATGTTTGGTTCAGTCAGAGTATATTCAATATATTTGTGGATATAAAAGATTCATGCAAAAATGTGGTACCGAATAAAAAAGGCATGCATGCTCTCATTGAATGATGGAAGAAGTACAGAGTGGTGGCTATTCCTGCTTCCAGTTCTTAGGTTCTGCCTGAGATTAGCTTATACAGGTCCACCACTGATTTTCGGGCAACTGATGGTCCGGTGGTCCCTCCTATCATCTGGACAAAATTACGAGAGAGCACTTGAAATCTCCCCTGGATGTCTCCCTGAAAATGTGGCACCTAGGCTGGGCGAGGCAGCCAATCTCGACCTCATAGGGACATCCGAGGCTGATCCGCGGGTCAAATTTGTCTCGGGCTCTGAAACTCTGGCTGGGCTGGAGCTGCAGATCCATTCCTATAGCCGACTTCCGAGGCCAACTGCGGGCCGATATCTCAGCTGCCTAGGCTGACCGTTCTGCTACTGATGCACTCCTCTCAGTGGAAGCACTCCACTGTTGGTCTGGCAAAATGAATAATCCAGAAAGGTACTGGATCCAAGGATGCCGGAAAATCAGTGGTGGACCTGTATCTCGAAAATATCATCAGGGGAGTTCTAAGTAAGATTCTTAAATAAAACAGTTTTTAGTTTTAAAGTACAGGTACTGACTAAATTTTGTGTTCTCAGCATTTTCTGTTGCAGATTTACAGTTTTTATTTCTATGTATTTTACAATATTTTTCAATAGCAGCGCAGTTTAACATATTTCAATAGTGCTGAATATTGTGATAAAAGCATGGAGAATTTATTGTTTTAGGGTGTGGGCACTGTTAGCTAACCAGTAGCATCTCTGCTTTGAGCGCAGGCTTGGCTTCAGTGGAAAGTAATGTTACATCAGTCGATAAATGTGCAGGAACGGGTTGCCGAAGCTCAGCAAACATATCAACGCCGGTGCCTGAGCCATTCATTCCTGGCCTGGCTGGTTTATGTCCAGGTTCGAAGGGAGAAGAAATCTCAGCACAGTAGGTTTCTGGAGTGAAGACTTAAAATCTTTGTTATTATATAAATGTTGCCTTTAGAGGTACTTGGGTATCATTTGAGCTTTTGTCCATCCGCTCAATGGTGTCAATCATGGTCTCAATTGGATTCTTCAATTCTAGTGAACTGACTAGAGGTTAGGCTGTGTTACAATTAGATTGTATTGGCTGGTTTTAAATATGAATGCCGTTTCATTATTTTCCTCACTTCTGATCTCTGAAGACCACACTCCTATGGTTCCCCACCGATAGTGGTAATTCTGGCCTTGGATCTATACAGATCAATATTACACAACACAGTGGATGAACAAATAAGTACTGTTTTTTAGAGTCTGAAATTTAAATACCCATTCATGACGCATAAGATACATTGAAGTCCTTCCTGTGATGTGAGCTTGGCTGCACAGATTATTTTGAAGGGATCTTTATAATACCAATTGCAGTAGTTTTTTAATGGAGAGAATATCAAGAAGGCTGAAGGCATGAGTATATTTTGTGGGGAGAATTCATTGCAGAATGAATGGAATACTGGAATCTGAGAATGGATAATTGTGGAGTAAGGGACAAAAGCTAGTGGACACTGAGAAAGTGGTTTGGAGCATGATACAAGTGATTTGAAGGAAATAATTTTAAATTGTTGGGATCTGGAACAGAGGTGGTTGTTGAACAAGAATGGTTTGATCCTCTGTTTATTATTGCTGTCCTCCCAATATCTTTCTACAGGTGTAGCTGATCAAATGTACACAAACACCGTTTTATCACAATACTTTGCTTCATGGTTCTTGTCCTGGCATCATCAAAAGAACATCCATATCCTTGAGACTCGCATCAGCGAACTGAGCCGGAGGTGCAAACTGCGGAGGAGTTTTCAACACTGGAGTCACTGTATCTTTTCATCTTGATTTCCTGATTTCAAACTGTTGTGGTTGCAGCATTACAGGGGGGAAGGTAAACCACAATGACCATTCCTGACAACATCAGGTCAGTTGAATAATTTAGTGTAGCTAAAAGATGTTCAAAATATACATCAGCTCTGTGACAAAGTGATGGAATAAAACAATATCGTGGGGAAAACGATTATCCTCGGTTTTGAGCAATTACGGGTCAGGGATTACCATGAGTTGCAATGGACATGTTATCAATTAAATTTTAAGAACACCATTAACACATTTTCTCTGGTAAGCTCTTGCCATAACAGATTTTGGGGTAAAATATGTTTCTGGAGGCTGGTGTCAAGCATGCGATGACGTGGCATGTGTTCCGGAACTGCTTTAACATAATCAGAACCTTGATGCAATTAATAATGTCCCGGTAAAGATGCACACATTGGTTTTCTCAAACTGCCAATGGAGTTGGAGGATATTGTGGAGACAGCAAATGTGCTTTTACGTGAAGAAAAAATAATGCAGATGCTTGAATTTAGAACGGACAGAACGTTGAAGAATTCAGCGGGTCAAGCAGCAGCTTTGGAGGCAATAGGTATAAGTTAGTGCTTTGGGAACAGAAATGATTACCAATATATAGAAGTGCATACGGGGTGTGATAGAGTCTGGTCGGTGATATTTGGAACCAGATGGCAATGAGATAATGGAGGGTAGAAATTTTAAACAATAGAGGAGAAAAAATTGTGAAAAGATTTGTGAGGCAATATTTTTAAACGGGTGGTTAATGCCTAGAATGTGCTGCCAGAGGACGAGGTTATGGAAGCAGATTCAATAGTAATATTTAAGAGATGTTTAAAGGACACATGAGCAGGCAGGGGAAAGAGGGATATAGACTACGTACAGGCAGATAGGATTAGTTCCAATTGGCATCATGGTTGGCACAGACATCATGGGCAGTGGAGACTGTTCCTGCCTTGTACTGTTCTGTCTTTTATGCTTCCGCTTATTGTCACCAATGTAGAAGAGGCCACAATGTGAGAAATTGAGGAAAAATGATGGCATCCTTTCAGAAGGCAGGGTGGGAGGAAATATAGTTGAAGCTATGGGAGTTGATCGGTTTATAGAAGATGACAGTGTCAAGCCTATCTCCTGAGATGGAGACAAAAAGATGCAGAAAAGGAATAGAAGTGTCAAAGTCATTCAGGTGAATTTGAGACTGGGTGAAAGTTGATGGTGAAGTGATGAGTGCAGAGTCGTTATTGATGCAGTTGTGGATGTACCAGAGAAAAAGCTAGGGGTATGTGGAAAAAGTCATTGTTCCAAACTTATTCAGGTTCTACAGGGAGTGATCTCCAGGTCCCCTGGTCTGTGCATCCTTCACCACCCACCCCCTACCTGTCCCCGGGTATTCTTACAATCAGAGGTGTATTCAATCTTACAATCTGTCTCTGCATCCCATATTATTTAATCTATTTGTTTAATTGTGTATCAGCTGATAATTTCATTAACCTCAATGCAGATATTGTTCTGAGGGCTGAAAAGACTGGACTCTGCAAATTAGCAGATGGTCATTACCGCTGCTACCTGGCGGTACGAATTAGTTTAGTTTAGTTTATTGTCACGTGTACCGGGGTGCAGTGAAATGCTTTTGTCTGCATGCTATCCAGACAGCACTGGGCCTCTACTAGCTGGAGTTTAGAAGGTTGAGGAAGGACCTAATTGAAACTTACAGAACATTGCAAGGCATAGATAGAGTGGATGTGGAAAGGATGTTTCCATTGGTGGGAGAGTCTAGGACCAGAGGCCATAGCATCAGAATTAAAGGGTGCTCCTTTAATAGAGGTGAGGATGAACTTATTTAGTCAGAGGGTAGTTAATCTGTGGAACATTGCCACAGAGGGGATATTTTTAAGGCAGATAGACAAATTCTTGATTAGAACGGGTGTCAAGGGTTATGGGGAGAAGGCAGGAAAATGGGATTAGGAAGCAGAGATCAGCCATGATTGAATGGTGGAATAGACTCGATGGGCCGAATGGCAGTGATTCTACTCCTATAACTTGTGAACTTGTGAAGAAAGGTTGTTTTGTGTCTGGGCTACGTCCACAACTCTGCAATTTCTTGAGGTCTTGGAAGGAGCTGTTCCCAAATAGGGATTAATGTATCCCTTCAAAATGCTTTCTATGGCACATCTGTAGAATTTGGTGAGGGTTGTTGGGGATATGCAGAACTTCCTAAGCATTCTAAGGACGTAGAGGTGTTGGTATGCTTTCTTGACAATAGCTTTGATGTGTCTCCTACAGAGAATTGTGTACTGCATTGCTGCTGAGTTTAGCTACTGCTGAAATATTTAGGCACTGATTAGAAATTCTGCTTTTGTATTCACTCTCTGAGTTTCTTCATGGAAGCTCAGTTATATTAAGATTAGACTAGAACCATTGATCCACAGACATGAAGCCAATTCATGTTATGGCTGCTGGGAAATTTAAAGTCGAGAAATAAAATAAATATGGAATGTTTATCAGTAACAGTTAGCACAATGGGAGTGTTGCATAAACCCATCCGATTCAGTAATGCCCTTCATGTATTGAAACCTGCTGTCCTTCCACAGTCTTTTGGGTATGTGATCCACACCCTTCAATGTTAACAGTTCCCACTTCAGGAGCATTTAGGGAAGGGCAGTGAATGCCAATATTACGAGAGACATTCACATACTGCAAATGAATTAGAAAAGACAGTTGAGGCAATGTCTGCATAAAAGCGTAGAAGCATGAGTTAATTTGTGTATTTTAAATGGTTTGATGGTGTCATTCGAGGTAAACTATTTTGGATAGTGAGTAGTTACAGAACATAGAATCAAAGAAGAATCGTGCACACTTAAATAGGGAATGAATCCAGTGGCCTATTGGTCCATACCAGCCAAATACTCAGACTAATTATAGCTCTCAGCTTGTAGGCTACAATACTTCAACTATTAATCCAAGTACTTTTCCAATGTGATTGTCAGGCTCAGACATCCATGGTGGGAGTTGAGCCAATGTTAGACCATACTTTGATTAAAACCATTTTATTCTCATTTACCAGCAATCAAGCATTGTTGCTCTGAAAAACAATGTGGGAAATGTTCGTCTGAAACAAATGCAGAACAACTTGGCACACCAGCAATCAGTTATTTGGGTAAGAGTTTTGTTTTTATTTGCTTCATATTCTGGACTTTGAAGAATGTAAGAAAGCTAGTGAAAGATTATTGGATGACTAACTCCCTCATTCCATAGATGTTGTAGCATATTATTTTATCAGGGAATATCTCCCTTACAATGTGATCAATGAGTGGTATTGCGATAATTCTCAAGTTTCTATGCAGGCTTCTTGAGGCTATATAAATCTGACAGTTAGAAACTTGTAGCAAGCAATGTAACCAAACAGCTTGAAGTTTTTAAATCCAAAATGATTGAGTATGATAAAAGTTAAAGAAATTCTGGACTAATTTGGAGAAAATACCAGCTTTATGTTGGGGTGCAAAGTCTGTAATAATCAAGGAGAGTGTGAGACCTTGAGCCCTGTAAATACAATTTTTAAAAAATCTGAATATTTTTCAAAAAAAGATATTTCTATAATTTACTATCTTTATTTTGGAAAAATAATTCCAAGGTTATATTGTCTAAGTGGCTGTACTTTATTCATGTTAATAGTGGTAGTCGAGTGAAATATTGTCGGAAGCCAAAATATAACCTAATTCATCAGGTTTAGGTAATTCCAGCCTATTTATTCAATCTCTCTTAATAACTAACCCCCCCCCCCCCCAAGCTCCTGTACCATCCTCCTGAATCTTTTTCGCACTCTTCGCAGTTTATTGACATCCTTCTTGTATTTGGGCAGTCAGTACTGCAGACAATAATCCAAGTGTAGTCACACCAACAAATTACACAGTTGTGGCATGACGCCTGAACTCTTATATTCAACATCCTTACTGATGAAGGCAAATGTGCCAGGCATTATCTTAACCACTCTGTCTACTTTCAGGGAACTACGTACCCTCGTCCTGGTGACATTCTCGAACAGGCCCTTCGGCTCAACTTGTCCAACATGTCCCAGCTACATACATCCCTCCAGCCCCACCTGCCTGTGTTTGGTCTATATACCTCCAAAACTGTCCTATCCATGTACCTGTCTAACTATTTCTTAAATGTTGGGATAGTCCCAGCCTCAACTACCTCCTTTGGCAGTTTGTTCCATTCACCCACCACTCTTTGTGTGAAAAATGTACCCCTCAGATTCCAATTAAATCTTTTCCCCTTCACTTTAAACCTATGTCCTCTGGTCCTCGATTCACCTACTCTGGGCAAGAGACTCTGTGCATCTTACCTGATCTATTCCTCTCTTTCCAAGTTAATGATATATTTTCTGTAGCAAGGTTACAAAGACTGTACATGACTGCAGCAATGTTTTGTACAGCTGCAACACAACATCCTAACTCCGATACTCACTGCACTGACAGGCAAAGGTCAATCTGCCAAACACTACATTCCTCTCCACTGGGCAGGTAGCAGAATATTCAGGATTTTCACATAGCTTTAGAGCATAATTATCCGCTACTCCTACCTTCTGTTCTCTTTACCATATCAGTTATTTTTCAACTTGAGTGATGCTTCTGCCATGGCACTGGTGTTAGTTGGTTCATTTGGTCTACAACCTTTGCTCATTCTTTGCTTCTTGACCCTCAATGTTGAATAAATGTATGGACTGAGGCTCCTCTAAAGCTCGCTTTTGGATTCCCTACTTGCTTCACTCATCTCATTTGTCTGTCCGTGACTGATCCATAACACTTAAGGGCCTGTCCCACTTTCACGACCTCTGCCGAGTTTGCCCTTGACTCATGAGGTCGTAGGTAGGTCGTGATGCTAATCGTAGGTACTCGTGGCATCAAGTAGGTCGGGGCGTTTTTCTAGCATGATGAAAAATGTCCATGAGTAAAAAAGGTCGTGAATTAGGTCGTGAAAGTGGGACAGGCCCTTTAGTGTAAGGAGAGCGTCTGTCTCCTGGAATAAAGTATCCAGGTAACTTTTGCCCGCAGCATTCAAATTACTAACCAGTTCATCAACTTTGAACTTCTTCCCTGAGCTGCCGATGTTCTCTTGGATCCTAATTATTTCCAGCAGTCCCATGTTCTACAGTTGTAATACACACCCTGGTATACAGTATCTGCCCATTCTACAAATTGGATGTAAAGCAGGCAAAACCATCAAACAAACTTTATATTTGATGCATCCTCTTGGCTTAGGCAGCTGAATTATATACTGCAACCAAATTCTGGAACATATATTGAGTGCAATTTAAAACATTGTTTGTCCCCTTGACATGTGAAGAGATGTTACTTCATAAAGCGGGGCAGGGCGGGAACACAACTATTCAACCCATGGCCTTGCGAAAGAGAAGCAATGTTATTATGCCCATCAAAATCTGCTACCAGTATTATTCTCCAACTCCTAAATTAAGTGAGTTCTTTAATGCCATGAGCAGCAGCTATGGGTGGGTATAGGAAGTAATGGGAATTGTATTTGTGTCCACCTGTGATTAAACAAGTTAATAAATATGTTTGTGACTAGATTTGCTATGTGGTACCTGTGGTACCTGGACCCATTCTATAAATCTGTATTGGGAGCTGAGTTTGCGTTTCTGTTCTCACATCTTGCCTTGTTTGAACAGATGCTGCAACGGTGCTGGAATCAGTGGAAGCTACGCTTGGAGAAGCAAGAGGAGTTTGAGCTTCAGGCACTATCTAGAGAAGCCCAAAATCACTTCAGGTATTCTAATGTCCATTGAATTATAAATGTTTTACTTTCCATGCCAGAAGTATCTGCAGATGTTGTGAGAAGGTGAAAATGTAATTTGTATTCCAAAAGCTTTGTACTTCTCTTGAGTACCCTCACTTTGTCATCCTTATAACGGTACAATGAATATTTTATGAAATCTTGATTCTCAGATGTACACCGAGACCTAGACATCATACCAAGGAGCACTGTTCATCGCATTCAAACCATGTGAAATGATGTCACTTTTGCAACTGATTAATATTTGTGACTACTCCATCTGATCTTCATTGACTTCTGTTTATGATTGCACATTGCCGGTTAAGTCACTGTAAACAAGGTTGAGCTGAAGCTTAGAAATGCAGTCTGTTCTGATTAATAGTGTAATTTCATGCCAGATAAATACATGGAGGCTCAAGGTTCAAGGTTCTTTATTAGTCACATACACCAATTGGTGTAGTGAAATGCGTATTGCCAATGCAGCACATAAAAAACGAATACAGACATAACAATAATAAAGAAATGTAAACATAAAAAACATCCCCCCACAATGGTTCCCACTGTGAGGGAAGGCACAAAGTCCAGTCCCCACCCCCATGTCCACCCATAGTTGAGCCTATTGAGGCCTCCGCAGTCGCCTTTACGGAGGCCCGATGTTTCAGGCCCTTCTCGCCGGTTGATGGTGCTCCGGCGTCGGGAGAACCCTCTCAGCTGCATGGGACACCTGGAATGGCTACTTCCTTACCGGAGATTGCAGCTTCCGAAGCCAACAGGCCGCGCTGGATGGAGCTCCACCACTGGCGATCTCGGCGAGAGATCCCAGGCTCCCGTTGTTAAAGTCAGCGCCACCGCCTGTTTTTATCGGCGGACTCAGCATTCCGGAGTTCCAGTGCGGCGACCCGGGCAAGGCATCGCCCGCTCCACGATAGCGCTCCAGCTGCCGCCAAAACCGAGGTTCTGGCCGGTCCCCTCAGGAAACGCCGCTCCAGGCCTGCTGGTAGGCCGCGAGGACGGGTCGAAGGTGCTGCTCGGAGAAAAGCCGCCTCTCCGACCAGGTAGGGACCCTGAAAAGCAATTTCCTCCTTCCACCCCCCCACCCCCCACATAAAAAAGACTAGAGCTCCAAAAACAAAACACTTTAACTAACTAAAAATAAAAAAAAGGCTCTGAAGCTAAGGCAAGTGTCATCTTTGTAACAGATTACCAAATATGATATCTTAATTTTCTGATTTCTGGTTTATTGTTGTCATGTATATGAAGATACACTGAAAAAACATTTTGCCAATCATGCCATATATGAGTACATTCAAAGTATACACGAGGACAACAGGTTGTGGTAAAAAGAGAAAGGAAACTTTAGTGTTGCAGCGACAGAGAAAGCGCAGATAAAAACTGTGCAAGGGCTGCAATGAGGTAGATTGGGAGATCAGGATTAGCTTACGACATGTTTTAAATTTTTCAAAAATGATGATAAGACTTGTGTCTTCAAACCTGTTTCATAAAACTAATTTTACTGAAACAATTACATCTGTTTGTGCTAGGAAAGTATTGTTGAAGAAATCTCTACACTACTGGATAAAACACAGCCAAGAGACGAAATACTATCAGGTGAGGAATTAAGGATGTCATTGTGATCAAGAATGTTGAGAGCAAGTGTTTCCAGTAGCCCAGCACATTGAAGCACTACCCTGTCAGGTTTTGAGGCAATGATATTGTAGAGGTTGGGTTGAATATCCAGCTCTCAGTTAAATTTAAGCTATAAAATATAATCGGACATTTAAGCCCTACCACATGAACATTATTTTCAGCCAAAACCCAGATTTATGATATTTTAAGTTTTTTTAACATGAAGATTTAAACAATTTAATATAATTCAAAAGAGAACTATTTTTGTGAGCATGGATCTCCTTCTGCTCCACACTAGGTTGCGCTCTGCATCTTTCATATTCCTTGCTGTCTGATATAAATTTATTGGACGTCTCTCTCACTTTCTGACCCTTGTACCATCCTCCTCTCCCCCCCCCCCCCCAACACCCATTTCTCTATTATAGCCACATTCTCGGCCACAATATAGGCCAGTTTTGATTGAAGTCCTTGGGGTCCAAGCCCTTCATTGCATCAATCCCTGGGCTTGCCATGGTCACATGGGGTCCCTGGAGATGTATTTTCCTTTATCTTTACTTCTGACCAATTCCTTTAACCTACTTCCTCCATTCTACCTGGGCCAATTCCTACCTCTGGCCAATTCCTAGTTCTCTGTTGCTATGCCACTACAGGACAGTTGGTATTTTCTTAAAGTGAAAAAAAGAAGTGACTAGACAAATCTATCCTGATCTTTAATATATTTCTATTTAGTGTCATAGCGTCATACACCTCAGCCTTCCGTGATCACGCCTATTTTAAACCAATCCCGCTCTAATCTTTGGACTATTAGACTTTAGAGATACAGCGCAGAAATAGGGCCTTTGACCCAACCAGTCCGCATCGACCATCGATCATCCCGTACACTAACACTACCCTACACACATTAAGGACAATTTACAGAGGCCATTTAACCTACAAACGTACACGTCTTTGAAGTGCGGGAGGAAACTGGAACACCTGGAGAAAACCTACGCAGTCACAGGGAGAACGTACAAGCTCCGTACAGACAGCACCATAGTCAGTATCGAACTCGGGTGTCTGGCGCTGTAAGGCAGCAACTCTACTGCTGCGCTACTGTGTCGCCCTTCAATCCAATTTTAATTTTCTCACGTTCTCTTCAACTCATATTCTACCACTGACTCACGTGCCAGGAGCAATTTACAGTGGCCAATCCACCCACCAACCTGTAGGCCTTTATGATGTGCAAGAAAACCAGAGTGCATAGACGAAACCCAAGCAGTCTCGGAGAGAATATGTAAACCACGCAGACAGTGGTTGCTGGAGCTGTGAGGCAGGAGCTCATTTAGCTATGCCATTGTGCTACCTCTGCATTATCTAGCACTTCTATACTGCTTCAAGCATATAGTGAACAAAATGTGTATGTTTCAAGATAATCAAACAAGCTACAAAAGGGAGTGTGGCCAAAGACATAATCAAACGTAGGTTTTGAGGGTTATCTTAAAGGAGGAGAGATTTTGGTAATAGCAGAAAATGTCCCGGTTGACAATGCGTGCGGTCAGCTGGGATGGGGGGGTGACGCAGTTGAGGTGGGGTAGTGCGTGGTAGTGAGCAGATGGATGGAATGGAATGTCCGTGGTTGAAGTAAACAAGCTTGCGCTGAGAGCCTCTGGATGAAACGGGGTCGACGTAGAAGTCTAAGCTGTTTAATGACTTGGATGCAGGATGGGATGTGGTTGTTGAAGAAACCAGTCATTTGTAGAGTTGAATATTTGAGCGTGATGGTGAGGGTGCAGAGAGGTGTCCAGCGGTGCAGGTGCAGGTGGAGAGAGTATCCAGCGGTGAGGGAGCAGAGACGTTGTCCAGCAGAGCGGGTGCAGCGAGGTGTCGAGCAGTGAGGGAGCAAAGAGGTTGACCAGCAGTGCAGATGCAGCAAGGTTATCTCTTATTATTCACAACTGTTACTGTCTGACCTGCTGAGTATTTACAGTATGTTATGTTGATCTTTCAGATTTTCAGGGTCAATCTAGGTTTTGCTTTTCAATTAGAAACTGAGGATTGGAAAGGAATTCTAGTGCTTCGGGTCTTAGCAGCTGAAGGCATAGTCACATGCTGCAGTTAACGTCAGAGCTGAGCAGGGGACTGGAATTGGAGGAATATAGTTTATTCTGCAGTCTTCAGGGCTTGGGGAGATTAGTAAGTTCAGTACGGTCAAGACCATGAGGAATAAGATTTTTCAATTTGAAATTTTGCTTAACCAAGAGTTAGTAGACACGTGATGTGAGGTATGCATAGTACTTAGTGCAAATTTGTTCAAGAATAACAAATTAATGATGACCTTTAGTTTATGGAGAACAGGATGAGGGAGGCCAGCTCAGAAATGCATTGGATTAACCAGATCCAGTGGTAACGTGTTTGAAAGAGACCATTTCATTCATTGTTACTCTTCTTGACTGCAATTTGACAACTTTGGAAGTAACAAGTCAAGTCAATTCAGATTTATTCATCACGTGCACAATAAAGTGCAGTGAAATGAACTGTTGTGAAAAGTAATTAATATTCAGCTTGTGAAAGTGTCTCAACTGAATTATGCTGCTAAAGTGTTTCTTTATTCATAGTTGCACGCTGATATTTAAAAGTACTCCTGTGGTTTCTAATTGCCTGATTAAGTTGCTGATCACATGACATGAATGGTTCAACATTGTTTCATTGTTTAATAATAGTACAGAAAAAGATGTCTTAGGAGACTATACTTTGTGCATGCTTTGCAACATACCTGCTTTGTCAGCGGAATGGTAGAAGCAGAGATGGATTACAATCGGCTTGCTTCACACTGTTTTGGGCCTATGTAAAAAACATAATAGACTCTTCAGCCCACAATGTCTGTGCTGAACATGATGCAAAGCTAAACTCTGCCTGCACAAAATCCATATGACTCCATTCCCTGCATATATATGTGCCTATATAAATGGCTTTTAAATGCCCATATCTTATCTGCCACCGAAACCACTCCTGGCAGTATATTCCATGTACCCAGAATTCTCTATATAAAAAGAATAACTTGCCTTGCACATCTCCTTTAAACTTTGCCCTTCTCAACTTAAAGCTCTGCTTCTATTAGGTCTCCCCTCAACTTCATACATTAAAGAGAAAGCAATCCAGGCTTGTCCAACGTCTTCTTATAGCTATTATCCTCTAATTTAGTCAGCATTCGGGTAAACCTCTTCTACACCCCCCAGAACTTCCACATCTTTCCTGTAATGGGGCGACCAGAACTGCAAATGCTGTAGTTCTCCAAATGCAGGCTAATCAACCTTCCATAAAACTGCAGCAGGACTCCCTGTCACTTGAAGGCAATCAATAGTTCAATGGTACATTATTGTCACATTTACCTAGGTACAGTAACATTCATTTTTTGTATACAGTTCAGTAAAAATCTTACTATACATTGGCACAATCATCCTAAATTAAAGGAATCTAAGAATACATGTGTAGGAAGTAACTCTGATGCTGGTTTAAACTGAAGATAGACACAAAATGCTGGATAAGTTAAGAATGCACGTGGGCAATATGCATGAGTTGCTCCATTTCCGGTGCCATCTTATACCATTCAAGTTCAAAGTTGTTAAAAGTTTAGTCATTATTTCCCATAGAGCCCCGTTGTCCTGGAGGCAGCACTAGGTTGGAGTTGAACGAGCCAACCTGGCCTGGCGATGTTGTCAATGTCCTCTACCGCTGTTCCGTGCCACTGCAGGCTGTCCAATCTGTGCACTCGGCCTCTTGGAGTGGCGCTTAATCCAATCAAGCATGCCATACGTATTTTTTACCATTCTATCTACTTGTTTAGTTTAGAGGTACAGCGCGGAAACAGGCCCTTTAGCCTATCTTGTCCACGCCAACCATCAATATATACTACGTTATCCCACTTTCGCATCCTACATTATTTTCTTCCAAGGCTAATAATGCAATCCTGATGATGTCCTTATCATCCTCTATGCTGTGTGCTGCCCAGATCTTTGCACAGTACTTTCACTTTAGTTTTACATACTTCTCTTGTGATCACTTTGCCCTTGTCTTCTACATCATGCAAATAAAAGCAGGTAACCTGTGTCCTGATGTCCTTGCTCTTTAGTGAATGCGGTTTCCCCCCAGCTGTCAGAGGTGGAGCCCTCACCTGCATCTCTACTGCGTCCCACAGTTCTGTTCTTGCTCCCTCCCCTATGATGCAACAAGGACAGAGTTCCTTTGGTCCTCACTTCTCAACCCCCCAGCCTCTGCATCCAGCACATCATCCCCTAACATTTCTATCACCTCCAATTATCTAATCCTGTTTTTTCTCTCCAAATATTTGTTCAGACTGAATTTAATTTGCCACTCTTATCCCCACCTTGTTATTCACTGTCAGTCACATGGCCAATTTTGACATCATTGGTGATCATCTTAATTATGGACCACATTTCTCCGTCATTTATACATCTGATAAAAACCTAGGGACTGGAAAACATTAACGTGTTTTTATTCTTGTACCCACTTTGACATGTTTGTTACATGAGGTGAGACTAAGTAGGCTAGGCCCTTATTGTCTTGAAATTAGAAGGATGAGAAGTGATCTTTGTAAAAGTAAAAATATTCCAACAGGGCACAGGATAAATGCAGAAAAGGGGTTTCCCTAGTTAAGGATACACGGTCTCAAGTGGTACACCACTTTGGAATGAGATTAAGATTTTTTTTCATTTAAAGGGTGGTGAACTTTTTGGTTTCAATCCTGGAAGCCTGTGGAGGCTGAGTCATTGAGATCAACAGATTTCAGGATTTTGAGAAAGTTAAGGGATATGAGGATAATGCAGGAAAATTGAGCTGACTGAAGAGAAGTCATGATTTTGATGAATGGTGGAGCAGACCTGAAGGGTTGGGTTCTTTACTCTTTCTAATAATTATGCTTTAATCTGACACAAAGTGCTGGTGTAACTTAGCGGGTCAGACATCTCTGGAGAACTCTGCCTCCAGCACTTTGTGTCTATTTTTGTAAATCAGCATCTGTAGTTCCTTGTATCTATTTTTTAAAGTGACTGCTTTTCATTTTTCTGTTGAAATACAACATTTTTGATCGCTCATGTTTTCCCTTGATGCCAGTATGGGCCTTTTTATAGATTCAAGTCAAGTCAATTATTTCTACAGCACATTTAAAAACAACTCTCGTTGACCAAAGTGCTTTACATCAGTGCAGGTACTGACGTTCTACAAACAGTGGTACATAGATCTAAAAATACATACATAAATATATACATACAGCGCTCCCTCAGAGGACCTAATTGTTTTGGAGCTTGCTATTATTAGGCATCTGCTGCTCTGTTACTATCAGCTCCTTCAGTATAGTCTCTATTGATATGCATACATTACTATCCTTCGAGTTAAGCTTCCAGTTAGAGTTGGATTGTTGGTTTGGTTGTGCTGTACATACATGTTCATCAGAAACTAAACATGCTCGGCAAAACTTTCCAAATGCTATTTTAATGATGGGAGAATTGAGATGCCCTTCACATGTGCTTCATTCAAATACGGATAGAATATTGTCATTGTGAAATTTTATTTATGTCCTGTTGTTACTTGTTTTGAAGCCACTGATGCCCAATTGGAGATCGGGGGGGCTGAGTAGATAATGTTACTGATTGTTTGTGACCTCTATGTTTAATGCAGTTACTTTATTGTTTTAGATTCAAGATAAAAAGGCTAAAGCTCACTGCAGTAGGATGCTGTTGCCTTTTTATCTGGAAAGATGGAAGTTGTATGTGAGTGAGAAGAAACAGCTGAATCAAATGAAGGAGACGGCATGGCTATTTCACAGGTACTGTCCAAACACTGGGTGCGAAGAATGACTTTGTTTTCCATGTTTACCCTTTCCGCTTTTGAATGTTCTGGGTGGTGGTTAGCATTATCATAGTCAATGTATCCGATCAAAGCTCTACACCCCTACCACAAATAATTGTGATTGAACAGCTAAAGAAGGGTGAGATCTAAACATTCACATTCTCAATGATGTGGGGCCCAGTATGTGACTGTCATAAAGGCAAGGATGAAACATTCTCAGCCATGTTCAGCCAGATGTGGAAAGCAAATAATTAATCTTGGCTTTCACCTGGGGTCACCACCTTCATAGAACTGCTTATCAGCCAGTTCCATTTACTTCATTCGAAAATTGAGACCACTTGATATACAAAGATAGCTGTGACATAAAATTAGCTCATTCCAGAGCTGCACTGTTGGCCAATCTGTTCAATACAGTTAACACATTGGCATCTATCCTGTAAATATAGTAGTCCAGGTGTATCCTCTTCAAAAATCCAATCTCACTAATTACCATCCAATCAAATTACTCAGATTTCTGCAAAATGATGAAGGTGTCATTGATCATGCCATCACGTGGTACTGACAATAATCTGCTCACTGGTGCAAGAGACGCAAGAGAGACATCAAATGGCTTGTCCTTGACAATCACTGGTGTTACTGAGTCGCCCACCACCAATATCCTTGGGGCAACATTAACTTGATCAGCCATGTGTCACAAAAACAGGTGAGATGCAGTGAGTAATTTGCCCCCTGATACTTTCAAACCTTTTTACTATCTATAAGGTATGTCAGGAGTATAATGGAATACATTGCATTTGCCTGCATGGGACAGCTCCAACAGTTTGCAGGAACTTAACACAATCCAGGGCAAAGCATCAGCTCTACTGTCACCCATACACCATTTTCAACATTTATTTCCTGCACAACTGGTGTGCACAATGTGTCATGTGCAGCAGCTACAAAATGCACTGCAGTTACTTGCCTGGGCTCCTCAATAGCATGTTCAAAGCTGCAACTTCTATCACCAATAAGGACAAAAACAGCAAGCAGCAATGCCAAGCAACACCACATCACCAGCAAGTTTCCTTTAAATTGGACAGCTTCCTGATTTTTAAGAATTTCACAGCCATTCATTGTCGCTGGGTCCAAACCCCAAGAACAGCGCTGTGCCTGAAATTGCACCAGGAAGACTGCGGTTTTTCAGAAACTCCCATCACCTCTACAAGCAATAAGGAATGGGCAATAAATGCTGGTCTTGCCAAATGATATGCAGAAGCAAAAATAAATAACTTACAAATAAAATCTGTGAGACTCTCTGTTAACATATTCTTTATCAATTAATAATATTTCTTTGCAGGGAGAAATTGCAGAGATTGTCTTTTTATTTATGGTGGAGAATGATGGATCATCATCGTGAGAATCGACTAGCAGAGAGACTGGTGAATATAACAGATTCGTGGACTGGTTAATCATAACTACTGATAATAAAATAAATTTGAACAATCCTGTTTTCTCAAAATGTCTTTTCTTAGTTCCACCGGAGGAAATAGCTTATCTGTTGGCTGTAATTAAACATAGATTGTAACTGACTGTGTTAAAAGGTTGTTGGAAGTTATAGCCACAGACCATACATTTACCACACATGGGTTATATTGACATTTGAATGAAATTTCAAGAGATTGTGAGATACTGACTTTTCAATGAAGTGTTAAAATGAGGCCTCTTGAAGTGACTTTAAAGGTCTTGCATGGTATTTAAGAAATTGTGTCCTAACTAATATTTATTCCAGTAATAACAGTAAAAGTTACTCTAACTGATTGAATTTATATTTTTGGGTTCTCGCTGTCTGCCAGTAGTTGCTATGTTTCCCTGCATTGCCACAATGATCAGTTCAGAAATAGTTTCATTTTGCTGTGAAATTAAATTTGTTAAAAGACTGGAGTTTTATTTTGATGGCAATATAATTGTTGCTCCTGCACTGGGTTTACTTCATTGCGTTTTATTAAAATATCATTAATGGACACACTTCCATTACCACAGGCAGTGATTCATTCTGATCAACGCATGTTACTTCATTACTGGTGTTGCTGGCATGTCCGGACCACTGACTGCCTGGAGGAGAGAGAGCAAGAGGCTACTGCTGAAGATTTTTTTAGGCATCAGTTGCTGCTTAAATTTATTCGGTTTTGGAGGAAGTCTGCAGCAGACCAAAAAGCAGGGTATGAAACTTTATTTAATGTTTCCATAGTTGAACCAAGTAAATATTTGGGCCATAATGACTGTCTGTGTAAAATAATATTGTGGTATAATGCGGACGCGCAAAATAACTTGAATGTTATTATCCAACGTGGAATTATCTGAGCTGATGGTAGGATTGATATTTAGTTTAGTTTAGAGATCCAGCGTGGAAACAGCCATCGAGTCCACGCCGACCACTGATCACCTATACATTAGTTCCATGTCCTACACACCAGCAGCAATTTTGGAGAATCCAATTAACCTACACAGGAACATTAATAAACAAAAATTAAAACCAAGCAAATGTGAGTAACAGAATCGTAAATCCCTCAGGACTGCACACTCAGCAGAATAATTGCAAAGTAAATCCCTTGAAATTTGGTTTGTATTTGCAGTGAAGACAAATGTGCAAGAAACAGGTTGTTGATCTTGCGTGATCAGTGTTAAAATTTATCTTTCACAAAAACTGTCACGCCATGTGCCTGCTTGTTTCATTATCCCAGTGTTGCTCATGTCATTTATCCTTACCTATCAAAATATTTATAAACAATGTCGTGCTGTTTGCTTTGATCGTTAACAGTGGAACTTCACTCTTTCATCTCAGAACTCTTTCATCTTCAGAACTAGATTGACATGCTCAAGAGTTCAAGTCTACTAGTTTATCACCAGAAGTAGTACTGATCAAAATTATTTGAAGTACTTTCACAAAATTTAAATTATAACACTATGCTGAGTTGGTACCAATATGGTAAATAATGTTATAATTGACTCATAGCCATTCGGTCATACAGCACAGAAACAAGTTTTTAAATCCCCATGTCATGCTGACCTATTTGCTCATCTACACAAATTTCATTTCCTCGCATTAAAACTGTAATTTTCTATAAGGCCATAGACATAGGAGCAGAATTAGGCCATTTGGAACGTCGAGTCTGCTCCGACACGGATCATGGCTGATCTATTTTTCCCTCTCATCGCCATTCTCCTGCCTTTACCCTGTAACCTTTGACACTCTTTCTATGCCTTGCCTCTTTAAATGTTTGTCTAAATAGACATAGTAACTGTATCTAATACACCACCTTCTTTGACAGCATGTTCCTTATATCAACTACTTTTGGTCAAAAAAAAAAGCTTAGTCCTCGGATCCTCTTCAAAACTTCTTTCTCTCTTTCTTGGTGAAAAGATTTTGACCATCTGCCCTATCTATGCCTCTCATAATCTGAAATGCTTCCATCAGGCCACTCGTAGCTGCCTTTTTCTCCAGGGAAAACAAACACAGCCCATTCAATCTCTCAACTAAAACCCTCTAATCCAGACAACATTCTGATGAATCTTCTCTGCCCTCTACAGTATAACTACATCCTGTAGTATGGCGACCCGAACTGCACAGACTAGGTCAACTACAGTCAAGCCAGTGTTTTATAAAGTTGCAACCTATTGACCCAACTCTTATATTCTTTGCCTAACCTAAGATGGCAAGCATACATTGGTGAAGCCTTACATGCAAGTTTCGAATGAGTTCATATATAAATATAATTTGTTGGAGACCAGAAATTGGTGTAATTTTAATTCTTCGTGTTTTTTTTTATTTTTGCTTCAGACGAGACAAAGAAATACAAGCTATAAGGCACCGGTACAAGTTTTGTTTGCTTAGGACCTGGAGTGCTTGGCAGCAGGTAAGAAATTAGATTTACTCAAGTGGTTCTATGATATGAAGTAGCAATTCAACGAATGAAATAAAACCAAATTGATCTGAGTCTCAATGAGCTGTACTTTGGTATGCTAAACATCATTTGATTATAGAAAGATGAGAGCCCATTTATTTTTGTTTGTTGGTTTCTTCTGATAAATTTACTTTTTATTTTTAACCAAAGTTTAGTTACATACACAGCCAGAATTTACCAAATTGTCTCCAACTTTAAATTGAAAATAAATTATTTGTCAAAAAAAACAGAACTAATTACGTAAAACAAGTTTTGAATGACTAATATGCAATAGTGTAGTAAGGAACTGCAGATGCTGGTTTATAGACGAAGATAGACCCAAAATGCAGGAGTAACTCAGCGGGACAGGCAGTATCTCTGGAGAGAAGGAGTGGGTGTCGTTTTGGTTCGAGACCCTTCTTCAGACTGAGAGTCGGGAGAGGGAGACAGAGATATGGAAGGGTAAGGTGTGAAAACACAGATCAATGAGGACGATAGTCAAGGATCTCCTTTGTCTTGCTGGCATGGAGAGATAGATTGTTGCCTTGGCACCAGGTCACCAGGTTCTCAGTCTCCTTCCTTGTACTCCGTCTCATCAATATTTGCTATCCGGTCCACTACGATAGTGCCGAAATGCGAATTTGTAAATTGGACTGGATTTGTAAAAGGCTGCACCGGAGTGGGTGTATAAGGAGTAAGGAAGGGGGCTGAGAACTCATCCTTGTGGAGCAGCAGCATTGAGGATTATTGTCGAGGATGATTTGTCCCCTATCCTCACTGATTGGGGTCTGTTGGTCAGGAAGTCGAGGATCCAGTTATAGAGATGAGTGCCGACTCCAAGTTCCACAAGTTTGGTGATGAGTTTGGATGGGATAATGGTACTAAAGGCAGACTATGAATAGAAGTCTGATGTAGGTGTGTCTCTTACCCAGGGATTAGTGTAGGGGCCAGGGAAATTGGCATCAGCTGTGGTGGTGGTAGGCAAACTGCAGTGGATGGCGGTTGCTTGGGAGACTGGATTTATTGAATTCCACAACCAGTCTCTGCTGACATTGCTGACATTCCCTTTTGTTCTTTCCCTTCGCCCTGTTCAATGTTTATTGCTACAATTAAAGATAAAACTTTTTTTAGTTTTAATGGAACGTTATCAGTTTGAAATGTTAACTGTATATTATTGCCCAAAAGCTGTATGCTATGTTGAGTAAGTCCAGCACTTTCTGTTATTATTGAGCTGTGTAAATTAGGTAGGGAAACCAGGACTCTATGTTATTGGCCATCAAAAAATGTCAGTAATGAACTTGATGAATTAGTGTATCAAATATTTCTGCAATTTCCATTTTTCCAGTATGTGCAGAAAAAGCAGGAGAACTGGAAGAAGCAGCTGTGTGCTGATGTCCATTTTCATCGGGTATTGCTGTGCAAAGCTTTAAATGGATGGAAAGTGAGTGACAGTTACTGCAACCTCACTGCAGAATTTCAATAATAGATGCTGAATGAGGGCAAGTTTTACTGTTGAGGTGTAAAAACACAGTTTAATCTACAGAGAAAGGTTGAACAAGTTAGGGCTTTATTCTTTGGAGCGCAGAAGGTTAAGGGGGGACTTGATAGAGGTCTTTAAAATGATGAGAGGGATAGACAGAGTTGACGTGGATAAGCTTTTCCCACTGAGAGTAGGGAAGATTCAAACAAGGGGACATGACTTGAGAATTAAGGGACAGAAGTTTAGGGGTAACATGAGGGGGAACTTTTTTACTCAGAAAGTGGTGGCTGTGTGGAATGAGCTTCCAGTGAAGGTGGTGGAGGCAGGTTCGTTTTTATCATTTAAAAATAAATTGGGTAGTTATATGGACGGGAAAGGAATGGAGGGTTATGGTCTGAACGCTAGTGTATGGGACTAGGGGAGAATACGTGTTCGGCACGGACTAGAAGGGTCGAGATGGCCTGTTTCCGTGCTGTAATTGTTATATGGTTATATGGTTATAATCTGGAATTGAACTCCTTATAATATCAAGAAAACTTCAGGATTTTGAATACTACACATTGGTACAGGTCCTCCCCGGTTACGAATACCCAACTTTTGGACAGCCCATTAATACAAGCAAGCATTTGCGAGACCAGATGTATAAAGTTGTCAGTTGCTGCAGACATCATATTCTATGAGGAAACTTGGTTTGCAGCAATGTACTTAAATCTTGCAAAGAAATCTGAATGTTTGAGTTAAATGCCCTGGTTTACCTACATGTTGCCTTTGGTTTGCCAAGAACGTCTTGATTGGCAGCCACATACCGACTTGCAGACTATTCTGGTTGCAAACAATTTTCAGGAACGGAACTATGTTGTAACCTGGGGATGACCTGCATTGGATGTCTGTAGATTGAGGAGGTGACTTTACATTGACTTTTGTACTGTGGCACAGTTTGGATCAAATTTGGGAATACTTTTTATTTGTTCCGCTTTGATTTTTTTTTTTAGGAATAATATAGAGGCTCCTTTTTGAGTTTTCATTGGGGAATATTTTGAAAGTAGTGTTCTGAACGGTGACACAGGTGTTGGAGCTGGTGGTGGAGCTGTTGTCTCACAGGAGTGGATCATCTGTATCTCGTATTCCAAAATATTCTCCCATTATGGTACTGTACTAACAAGTTGCAGGGCTAGAGAGTGATAAAAAGAAGGAAAGTGGGACTAATCAATTGTTCTGCTGGGAACATGCATGTACCCCAAAACACTTTAAATGATGAGTAAAACTAAGTTTGCTTACTGCCTAATTGAGGTGATGAGAAGAAAGTTCTTCGGCTGACTTAGCTTATTTACCCAGCCTACCTTGGACAATTTCTCCTTCGTAGCATTATAATTCTGTTATATTGTGGTCATTATCCTCCAAGGGATCTTTAGCCTCAAGACGCCTCATTAATCCCTCAATGCATAAAACCAAATCTAAAATAGCCTGTTCCTGAGTATACGCTGCAATGTACCGCTCTAAAAAGCAACCCCTGGCGCATTCCACAAATTCTTCATGAATGTCCAGTTTGATTCATCCAATCAATATCTAGATTAAAAGTTACCTTGAAACGTACCCTTGATATTTTTCCATTAATGCTCTGACCTACTGAGTTCATATTTTGGGGGTTGATAGACTGCCACCTGTGTCGTCTTTACTTTTACTTTAGCGAGATATAGCGTGGAACCAGGTCCTTCAACCGACTGAGTCCATACCGTCCAGCGATCATCCCATACACTAACTCTATCCTACACACTAAGGACAATTTACAGCAGACAATTAACCTACAAACCTGGATGTCTTTAGAGTGTGGGAGGAAACCGGTGCACCTGTAGAAAGCTCACACATTCACAGGGGGAACGTACAAACTCTGTAGAGACAACACTCGTGGTCAGGAAGGAACCTGGGTCCCTGGCGCTGTAAGGCAGCAACCGTACCTCTGCGCCATTGTGCCGTCCTGTTCCTTCCCCTGCTATTCATTTAATCTCAAACCAATTCCACATGACTATCCACTGCCTTTGATTCACAATTCAGTACTGCCCTAATACCTTGCATGATGAACAACATTACCTCACCTCTTTTGCCCTTTGGCCTGTTCTCTTGGAACAGTATATAACCTGGAATATTGAGCACCCAGTCCTGGTCACCTTGCAAGCCATGTTCCTGGAAAAGCTGTTATTATCATACTCTTATATTGCTATCTATGCTATTGACTCCTCTATCTTGTTGCAAATGCATCAATACTTGTTTGTCTCAAATGTTTGAGGCATGATGTGAACCAGGAATTTATTCTATTGTGAACATAGAAACAAAATGCTGGAGTAACTCAGCTGGACAGGCAGCATCTATGGAGAGGAACGGGGTGGTGTTTCGGTCCAAAACGTCACCCATTCCTTCTCTTCAGAGATGCTACCTGTCCCGCTGAGTTATTCCAGCATTTTGTGTCTATCTTTGATTTAAACCAGCATTTGCAGTTCTATCCCACACATTCCCTCTATTGCGACTGTTTCTCTCATTTAGGTTTATCATCAAATCACGCGGCAGATTTTGTATAAGGTGGATGAGAAGGAAAAGAAATGGAAATTCAATCTCTTGAGGTAATACAATGTTGCAATGCTTTGTTTCTGTATTTGGAAATTTTATATTATAAATTACAATCTGAGCACATTGGCATGGATTAAATTTCACATGACAGAACTAAATCATGTCAGGAGTTCTATGTTTTAATGATTGAATTGTTAAAAATATATATTTCTACACATGACCTCTAAAATGTTGCCATGTTCCAGTTCACTGAATATTTAAACCATGGTTATTTTAACCTCATTGTTAATTATTAAAGAACCATGCATGCATTCTATTTGATTCCCATTGTCCTGTCTGATGTGGTGTGCTTTACATTTGGTCTATTTTAAATTCCATCAAGCATTTTTGTTTCAACCACTTTGATATTTTGATAATGATCTGTAATTTCTGAACATTAGTGTGGTTTAACATCCATATCAGTCCCTCGTACTGTTGACCTCACCATCACTTGATGTTTAATCTTCATTTTTCTTGCTACTCATAGAGGGGGTGGTACATTTCTAGAATTCTCTACTAGATTATTAGGACTATATATTAAAGAAGTAGAAGCTCATTTTTGAATTGTTGAGAAATAGGGAACTGGACTACAGGAACCAAGAGATTTATAAGAAGCCTGGGGAAGACCAAGCATGGTTATATAGAATGGTGGGGCTGGCTTGTGAGAGAGTGATGTACCCATTTTATTATTTACATGTGGTAGAATGTAGTTTTGCTCTTTCATTGACTTCGCCTTTCTTACCTAGAATTTATTTTTCCACCTGGTTACAAAATACACGTGTACTGGCTGATGAAGCAAGGAAAACAGTTGGAGCAGATTATCATTATCACCATGTACTTTTAACTAAGGTATGGTTCTGTTTCAATTCAAAAAAAGGCTACAAGAAATTTGAGTTGAATAACAGGATAGAGATCCGCATTTTCTTTATAGTGTTCATTCCATCAGATTTTAACTTGTATTTCTCATTTCAGTATTTTTTTTGTTTCATTATAATTATTTGTGGTAATCTGTTTTCTCCTCTACATGAAAACAACACACAACATTAATTCTACTAACTTCCTTCTGCTTGTGCTACTCTATTGTCAGATTGTTAGGAGGAGAACAAAATCAACTTATTTCCTGCGTCGTTCCATGGCCTCATAGTTATTAGCAAATAGCTTTTTCTTAGCAAGTGGGTGATCTTTATTGCAGAGTGTGGGACTGGGTGACACTAGAATTATTCCATCTGTGCTGTCATTTGATTCAGCTGGAAATGTTGATATTTCAAATGGCCTTGGCACCACTCCCAAAGTCTGATGCATTTATGTAGACTTTGATAATGGGCCAGAAGATGGCCACCTGTCCTACAGCCAACCCATCGACCAGATACAGCAGAGACCGACTCATCTGCAGTCATTTATTGTCTGGACATAAACATGAATTGGAGGAAAGTTGTCAGCACTCATGGAAACTTAACAGATGTTAGTATCTTTAGAAAAGGAGCGTGCATGGACATGAACAGAATAGATGATCCCTTTCTCCCTGTGGAGGGCTTCGTATATTTGCAAACACTGAGTAGTTAAAAACCTAGCAACAATCTGATGTTCAGAAGCCTTTAACTTTTTATCTGTAGGCGATGACTTCGGTCACAGATTTTCACTCCGTCTTGTAAACATCAGATTAAAGCTAGGTTTTAACTTTTCAGTGTGTGCAGTAATGTTTTATAACTTTTCTGATTAGTTGGCTCTAAGCAGCTGTGGGAAGCGTACATGGTGATGGTTATGTGGCTTTACCTTTATGAAGGTCCTTGGGTATTGGAGAGCCAGGATCTCAATTCAAGTGTATCACCGACAACAGAAGGATAAAGTTGTGCTGGAAGCAAAACAACATATTAGTTTAGGTAAGTGACAAAAGTGACATCTGGAAGAGGCGGCGCTGTTGAACGGCTGTGGCTCACCTGCAGTCCGTCTGTTTTTACTTTTTTGTGTTGTTTTTTTTTTGTCTTGTTTAGTTAAATTTTTGGTTATTAGGTTGTGTTATGTGTGTGGGGGGGGGGGGGGCGGGGGGGCTGAAACAGGGCTTTCTGTCTCTCCCTTCGGGGGAATGCAACATTTTCTTGTCATATCCCCCTTCTCTGCCTCCGCCTGTGCTGAGGCCTAATGGCGGAGCTGGCGGCCTCCAACCTGCGACCGACCTCGAGGCTCCGGAGGTAGACTCACCAACGCGAGGCTGGCCGTCTTCGAGCTGTGGCGACGTTCGGGCGCTCCAGTGGCAGCGGCACGACTCGGCGCTCCGGTGAGGGCGGCCCGGCGCGGGGCTGGGACGGTGCTGACTGAGACGCTGCGGTGGCAGTGGCACAACTCGGCGCTTCGGTGAGGGCGGCGCGGGGCTGGGACGATGCTGGCTGAGACGCTCAGGTGGCAGCGGCACAACTCGAGGCTGGGACGGTGCTCCCATGAGGGCGGCCCGGCTCGGGGCTGGGACGGCGCTCCGGTGGCTGAGGCGGCCCGGCGCGGGGCTGAGACGGTGCTCCGGTAGCTGAGGCGGCGTTCTGGCGTCGGCGACCTGAATCCGGGGCTCGGCCGCGGGCCAGTGGACGACATCGTCGGGAGCTCGCAGGTCACAGGCTGGTGCCTGTTTTCCGGAGCTCCTGCGGCAACATCTGCGTCCGCTGGACTGGAGGGCGGCACCTTCAACCACCCCGGGCTGCGGAGCTTGAACCGGCCCGTTCGCGGAACTCGGTGAGCCGCGGGACTGACTTACCATCGCCCGGTGGGGTATCGCCTCAGCGCAGAGGGAGAAGATGAGGGAAGAGACAGTAACCCTAAGATTTTTGCCTCCATCACAGTGAGGAGGTACCTGGTGAATTCACTGTGGTGGATGTTAATTTGTGTTTATTGTAGGTTTTGATGTTTATTATTACATGTATGGCTGCAGGCAACGACATTTCGTTCAAACCGAAAGGTCTGAATGACAAATAAATGATCTAAGTCTAAGTCTAAAGCGCAATTCATGTGTGTATAAAATGTATCAGAAAATGTTCAGTGCAACTTGTTTCTGCCAATATTGGCATGGCAGTGTGACTATTTACTCAATTTTACACCCGTTTCACTTGTCTCCATTGAGACTTGGAAAAGGGATCCATCAGAGCATTTTTGTTCAATATTAGCTGATATCTACTTTATCATTGCTTGTCTGAAGATGCAGAAGATTGTAACAATACAATGCCGAAATAGGCCATTTGGCCCACCTTGTCCATGCTGACCATCAGGTACCCCATCCATACTTAACCCAGTTATCAGCACTCGGTTGTGCACTTCTAATTCAAGTGCTTGTCCAAATTCTTAAACGTTGTGAGAGTCTTTACCTTCACCACCTACTCAGGCAGTGAATTCCAGCTCCAGTTATTCTGTGTTTGAAAGATTTATTCCTTTCATTGCCTTTCAATCCCTTCCCTACAGAATAGAGATGGGGCGGGAGAATGGGGAGGTTATATGTCGGAAGAAGGCAGCATTGTGCAGGGAATGGACCAATTAATCTTTGGATCCGGTCCCAAAATGTTGTCTGTCCATTCTCTCCACAGATGATGTGATGTTCCTCCATAGAAACATAGAAACATAGAAACATAGAAAATAGGTGCAGGAGTAGGCCATTCGGCCCTTCGAGCCTGCACCACCATTCAATATGATCATGGCTGATCATCCAACTCAGTATCCTGTACCTGCCTTCTCTCCATACCACCTGATCCCTTTAGCCACAAGGGCCACATCTAACTCCCTCTTAAATATAGCCAATGAACTGGCCTCAACTACCTTCTGTGGCAGAGAATTCCACAGATTCACCACTCTCTGCGTAAAAAATGATTTTCTCATCTCGGTCCTAAAAGACTTCCCCCTTATCCTTAAACTGTGATCCCTTGTTCTGGACTTCCCCAACATTGGGAATAACTTCCTGCATCTAGCCTGTCCAACCCCTTAAGAATTTTGTACGTTTCTAAATTCTAGCGAGTACAAGCCGAGTCTATCCAGTCTTTCTTCATATGAAAGTCCTGCCATCTCAGGAATCAGTCTGTTGAACCTTCTCTGTACTCCCTCTATGGCAAGAATGTATTTCCTCAGATTAGGAGACCAAAACTGTATGCAATACTCCAGGTGTGGTCTCACCAAGACCCTGTACAACTGCAGTAAAACCTCCCTGCTCTTATACTCAAATCCTTTTGCTATGAATGCTAACATACCATTCGCTTTCTCCACTGCCTGCTGCACCTGCATGCCTACTTTCAATGACTGGTGTACCATGACACCCAGGTCTCGTTGCATCTTACCTTTTCCTAATCGGCCACCATTCAGATAATGTTGCAAAACATACTTGGCTAATAAAATATTATTGTGATTGTGACTTTGGAGAGATGGGTAAAAGTTTTCACAACCAGTTTAATGAAACTTGAGCAAAATGAATTGAGATATTTACCACATCATCTCCACAATTTCCCCCAACACTGAGCATCTTCATAATCTATAGGTTTACCCAATCAAGCCGAGATGACAGTTTTATTTTTGTCTCTACCAGTTCATTTACAGCATGTGTTTTCTCACTGGAAACGGCTCAGTCAAGGAGCAATGACTCAGCGAGGCAAATTGGAGGCTGCTTCTCAACACTATACACGACAAATCGCAAAAAAATATCTGCTGTCATGGAAACAATATCGTGACCATTGTTTAAGAGTGATGGTGAGTACAAACAAAATTCTGATTTGTACAACAGATTCGCTTCTGATTAGAGAGAAATTACATTATAAAAAGGACCTTGAAACTATATGACATAAAATCAGAATTTCGGCGTTAAAATTTTCAGCATCAGGGTTAGTCAGTTTAAACATTTACGATTGGGGTTATTTTATGGATTAATTTCAACATATATTTTTAATTTGTTGACTGAACTTTCATCTCCTCAATGATGAAGATGTTGAATACTATGGACCATATGAACATGAACTTCAGCCAAAGCACAAACAAAGGCAATGAGTACCAAAGGAGAAGAAAGACAAATCATGGTCCTGGCTGTGCACCTGAATATTGTCAAACATGATGACATTACAGGGAATCTGGCAACAGAGCCTTAGAAATTCTGCTAAAACTTGAAAGAACTGGACCAGTTGATTTTGCAAGTGAAAGGAGTATAATTTAGGATACATGAGCAATGATAGAGAAGCCTGAAACAATGAGAAGTCCCCTGATAAATCTAATATTGTGATGTATAATGCAAAAAAAAAAAATCATTTTTTGAAAATAATGTTTTTATTGGATAGTATGTTAAAGAACTATGCATTTAAAGCTGCTGTCTCTGTAAGGACTGTGCTATTTCATGTTCTCTGAACTGGTACGTTGTATAGAAGCTTCTAGTGCCAGCTTTGGAGCTCCTAAAGTCTGTGGATTTATTCAGATCTTCTACACACAACATAGACCCTGCCTGCATTTGCAGCATTTTAAATTAGCCCTGACCTTTTCACAGTTTTATAATTGCTTATTTTGATCATTATCCTGTCGCAATGCAGAAAGAAGAAAGTATTTTCCTAGATAATTATTTGTGCCTGAAATGCACATGATAACAATTTAATCTATTAAAGCTGCCAATGGATGAGGGATAAATGTTTCTGAGATAGTTGGAAACACTCTGTGTATGCTGATATGTTGTTGACTTGTTTGGAACTGCATCTGTATGGATTCCTGTGAAAATTGGTGTGGTAATGTCTTAGAGACACGCCATAGTCAGCTCGCTGACACTTTGTGAGTTTAACAATGAAGGACCACATGTGCAACGTGTATGAACTACCTCCGTGTGCCATCCGTGGAATTATACTTCAATTCGGAAAAAAGAAAGGAAGGAGATGGTTTTGATTTACTTTCTTAGATGAGCCGCTTTCATTGTGCATGACTGCACTCTGATTTTTTAAAAATATAAAGTGAGAACCTTTGCATTTGATTGTGTTCCAGTTGTTACACCGACAGGAACAGTGGTTTCAATCGTATCGACTTTGTCGATTCCACTTCACAGACTGGAAGGCTAAAGTAAGTAGTAATTATGGTAGAATTTCATTCATCCCTTATGCTTGTTCATGTTTAATTTGAGCAGTGTGCTCTCTGAGCACTTTTCTCTATAAGTTCCAGTGAGTTGATGTTTTGTTTCTTTGTCCTTCTCTGTCCCTGTTTTGTCTACATTTAATTACTGTCAGTGAGACTACGTTACCACAGGTCCTCCACGGGTATGGTTGATTCCGATACATGTTAGCCGTGTGGAGGATTGGTTGCTATTTTTTAAAGAAAATATACCCTAGTGTTTCTGCTGAAACTGAGTTTGAAGAATTAATTAGGCTGATATATTAATTAAATAGGCCCCACCGCCATACCTGTTTCTGATTTTCAAATCTTAGGTTAGGTCTGCCAGTCCCCTTGCCCAAAAAACCCCACATCTCCAGCCTCAACGACTACCGGCCAGTCGCACTCACACCAGTGGTGATGAAGTGTTTTGAAAAACTGGTCCGGGGTCATATCATATCACTCCTGCCCCGAAGCTTTGACCCCCACCAGTTTGCGTACAGAGCAAATAGATCTACAGAGGACGCTGTAGCCACAGCTCTCCATGCTGCACTGTCTCACCTGGAGCAGCGGGGGAGCTACGTGCGGATGCTCTTTGTGGACTACAGCTCTGCTTTTAATACCATCCTTCCCCACAAACTGGTGGACAAACTGGGGGACTTGGGACTTCCACACTCCACCTGTACGTGGATAAATAGCTTCCTGTCGGGTCGCAGCCAGAGAGTCAGAGTGGGCCATCATACATCCACGGCCCTCAGCCTCAGTACCGGCTCCCCACAGGGCTGCGTACTGAGCCCCCTGCTCTACACCATCTACACACATGACTGCACCCCCGCCCACCACAGCAACACCATTGTCAAATTTGCGGATGACACTACGGTGGTGGGACTCATCTCCGGGGGGGACGAGTACGCCTACAGGGATGAGGTGGAGCAGCTGACAGTGTGGTGTGGAGAGAATAACCTGCTCCTCAACACCTTAAAGACAAAGGAAGTAATAATAGACTTCAGGAAGAACAAAACGGACATGGTACCATTGACTATCAGAGGGGACTGTGTAGAGAGGGTGGCGGATTTCCGCTTCCTGGGAATCCATATTGAGGAGGACCTGACGTGGAGCGTGAACACCACTGCGCTGCTGAAAAAGGTCCAGCAGAGACTGCACTTCCTGAGGGTTCTCAGGAAGAATAACATCACTCAGAGACTGCTGCTGTCCTTTTATCGGTGCTCCATTGAGAGCATACTAACATACTGTGTATGCGTGTGGTACACCAGCTGCACAGCGGCTCAGAGGAAAGCGCTCCAGAGGGCCATTGACAACGCCCAGAGGATTGTCGGCTGCCCTCTCCGTACCTTGGAGGACTTACACAGTTCCCGCTGCACCAAAAAATCCCAGAATATCATAAAGGACATTTCCCACCCCGGACACTCCCTGTTTGAACTGTTGCCGTCAGGCAGACGGTACAGATCTACAAGGACAAGGACAAATAGACTAAAAAACAGTTTTTACCCCACTGCTATAAAAGCACTAAATGTAGCCGCCAAGGAACGCAGGGGCGATACAGACTAAGGGACTGTGGTAACTGTGGAATCGACAGAAGGATGGAGGGTTGGGTGTGTATGCGTGCTTTGTCCGTGATATTTATTTAGTTGTTTATCTTTAATATTTTACCTTGTATGTATCGTTAGCTTTTAGAAATGTTTGAATGCTGCACTGACTGGCTGACATTTTAAATTTCGTTGTACATGGTTCATGTTACAATGACAATAAAGAAACTATTCTATTCTATTCCAAGTAGGAATATCAGAAAATTAAAAATTAAAAATGGATATGGCTACAATGTTTTTTTTAATCCCTTGACTGTATAGATTGCCAGCATTTGTCAAAGCATGCATGGAAAGGGTGGCCATTCAGTTTCAGTCCTAGGGCATTAACTGCCTTTGTAAAAGGAGCAGAAATATTTAACCTTGGATAAGGATTTTGATTTCTTCATCTTGAATCCCAGAACATAATTATGTTATAAAATAGTAAAGTAGGGAATGCATTGGATCTACATTTGTGCTTTGTAGTTATTTCTCAGTGCCTTTGGATTTAATTCAGAATGTAACCTTCTTTATTTTGTGACTTATGCAGCTGTTGGAAAAACGTCAAGAGGACAAGCAGACAGCAACAGCTTTATGGCACTGGTCTCTCTTACTTCAGGGAAAGGTAAAAGACCACGTAAATCAAATTTTCAGTTCCCAGCTAAATCTTAATTAGGCTTCTGAAGGTCATTCTTATCTACGACACTTGAAATATTAGTTGCTATCAGAATGTTAATGGGAAATGATGCAAGCTTGTATCAGGCTTTCAACAAGGCTTCATGATCTGCAAATTTAGTGTGTAGTGAGTGAAGAATTTGGACAGTGCCCTGTTAGGCAGGTGGATTTAATGTGGGTGAACTGGTGTAAACAATCCTAACTAATTGTGGAGATCAATTTAGTCGTGGATTTGTGCAATATGCACCTTTTGTCAATGAGGTGATGTCTGCCCAAACCAGAAACTGATGCTAGTTGGCATTCAGTGAGTGAGATGACCGCCTGTTCTAGCTACTGTTGTTTAAGGATAAAATCCACATTGTGTTACTTAGGACTGAGATGTGGTTAGATGTACTTTAATATTGGATGCCGATAGTTCTTTTCAGATGTATTACTTTGGCAGCCAGAACTAGGTATATCACTGGTTTGCTTCACTGTTTTTCTATCAGTGCATCAAATGTTTGTGTATATATTTTTGTTTATCCTTTAATGCTTTAGTGATTGGTGGGGTGGCGATTTTGTGCATTTATACTCCTCTCACACACAGTTGTTCAGCCTATCAGAGTTAGAGATCATTTGCTAGTGCTGAGTCAATCACCCAACACACCTCCTTATCTATACTCTTAAAATTTGTCCTACCCTTGCAATCATCAGCTGACTCTCATATTGCAATCTCTTAAGTCGTTAATAAAAATAAAAAAGGCCAATGGTCCAAATACGTGTACACAATGACTGGTCTCCACATAGATTCAAATTTGTCTAACCTCATCTGCATTTGGTGCCCATGTGACCTTCTTTACAAAGACATATTCTTATGAGACCAAGCAAAAACTATGCGACCTTCTCGCCAAACACTTGCATTTGGTCCATCAAGACCTGCTGGATTTTCTGGTTGCTGAACATTTTAGCTCCCCTTCCCATTCCCCTATTGAACTTTCTGTCCTGGGCCCCCTCAATTGCCAGAGTGAGGCCATACGCAAACTGGAGGAACAGCACCTCATATTTCCCTTAGTAGCTTACAACACTTTTTTCTCCCCGCTAACATTCATCCAGTTCTCATACTTAACATTGTGTGCAATGTCGTGATTCTTGCAGTATTTACTCCTCTGAGCGTTATTTATTTAAATGTCTGCCCCAGTTTATCTACTGTCATGGTTTTTAATTAGTACACATGACAATAAAATACCTCTAGACCTTTGAATTCCGTTTCCCAATTTATGTTTATCTTTATTTAAGTTAAAGACCTAGTTTTGGAATCTTGCTGTCACTAATTAGTGTGAGATTCTTTCCTTTTACGTGAACGATGTTTCATTATGAGATCAGTAATTTTACTTCGGAGTCACGTGAGTGATTCCGTGAAGAACCCAGCCCAGTGCGCAGGTGCGGCCATTATCGCACAGCTGTGCAACGCGGCCAGCGGGAGTCGGGCGCTCCCGCAACCAAGGACGTGAGGTAACCAAGGACAGGGGGAGCAAAGCAGCAGAGGAAGCGGCCCCCGTTCGACTCCAGCGAGGGAGTCGACAGTGGAGGGGGAAAGGCGCAAACGCGACCGCACACGCTGCGGACCGCTGACAGGGAGCTGCGCTATGCCGGTCCGCTGAACAGCTGTTTGGTTAACAGCAGCGGACCGGTGGGAAATTTAAAAACCCGACCGGCAGCCCTGCAGACTCCTGACAAGGAGAATCGCCGCCCGGGAACCGCTACAATGCCGCCTGAAAAACGGCAGGCAGCCTCTAAATACAGGTAAGACAAAAATCTTACCAAAATACAGGTTCTATAGGAAAATAAGTATGTCTGTCTCCCCAAGCCAGAGGAGGTCATGGAGTTCAAAACCTCCAGGAAAAAAGTGGCACTGGCTGAATGCCAAGGGAGCTGACACTCCTACCCCAGTGCTATTGCACTAGCCATCTCCCTTGTCGAGGGATTGATGCAACAGCGGAGTTTGAGCTATGCCTCCTCCAATTTATAGCACACCCTTTTGCTCCCTCTTTTGAGGCTAGCTAAGGAGGCCAGGGCTGGGCTGGCTTAAACGCTGGGCAGGCGGACGAGAACAGCAGTATGCCAGGGGAGCAGGATCAGGAAGAGCTACTGGGTGTCGTGAGCCACTACATGGCTCCTCCACGCGACCATCTTCCCAACAAAGCCCTGCAGGAGCAGGCCTTTCTAGAGGCAAATCCGCAGGCAGCTGGGTCAGCAGACTCGCAGACAAGAGCTAAAAGCAGCAAATTCTGAAGCTCCTAACAGAAGGGTCAAGATGTCACCGCCTTTGCTCGTTTTCCACGGATCATACTCACCTGGCAGGCGAGACGCCATGATCACCAAGGTGGTTCTCCCAGGATGAGACTATCCCGTTGCACTACGAGGGTACTGACGCCTAAGATGTTCCCAAATTTGGGATACTCGACTGACATTGGTGCATATAAGACCTGCCCGCAACCCCAAATATACGGGGCTATGCAAACCGCTGCTGCGGGAAGAGAGGCAGCTAAACCTGTGCGCCTCATGAGGGCAGGCCATGGAACGAGCAGGACATCGCATCCAACACCCAGCTGGCAGCACCCCTCGGCATCCACCAGCAATATCGAACAAGGACTGGTGAAAGCCTGGCGACCGCTTCACATTACCCCCAAAGTTCTTTTTAGACAGGGGCCCAGAGCGGAGCCGTGGGAAAATGCGCCGCCCCACCGACAGCACCAGCATACCAGCAAAACTAAGCCTTCATGAAAAAACAATAAACATGGAGGTAGGTAGTCTGGTTCCTCCCAGTTTACACTAAATAAGGGTGTTCTACTAACTGCAGGGGGGGGGGGGGGGCATTTACACTTGTTGATAAAGCATGGGATGCTGTCACAAATAACTAAAATATACTCAACAGTATTAGTGGATAAAAACGAATTCAAATTGGGCATATTACCGCCAGTTCAGCAATGCGCCCAAAGGGCATTTTCTCCCTCTAAGAAAGAGAAGTGAGAAGGTCAAGCTGAACTAGAAAGGCTCATTACTAAACGGATCATGGGAGTAAACATGAACCATTGGAATTTGTATCGAATATATTCACCAAAACTACAAAAGATGGTGAATGTAGCATCATCATTGATCTAATATCACTAAATAAATCTGTTGAGTATATACACTTTAAGATGGAGACGGGTTTTTGTCACTGCCAGACATCTGATCTCCAAAGGATACCTATGGGGAGCATTGATATGGAAGATGCTAACTATCTTATACCCATACACTAGGATCATTATAGATACCTAAAAAATTTTTACCTGGATAATGGATATCCCAGTTAGGGCAACCATGGGAGTATAGAGCATTCCCAATGGTCTAACCTCAGCCCTAAACTATTATAAATATTAAATGGCCATGAAAATATTAAGAAAACAAGCATAATCATGGCATATATTGGATGATATCCTCATATTAGGGGAAACAAAGGAATTAGCTGTGGCAGCAGTTCTAGCTACGAAACAGCTCCCTAAAGCTCTGAGGTTCATCCCACGCCCAGATAAACCAGAATTGAAGCGTTAACTACCATGGATTATCTGGGCTTCAATAACAATTCCATCCATATGACTGTTGCTTTGCCAAGGTACTTGGGTCACTATAATCAAATCATGAATGTACCCACTGAAGCTATATCACAATTACGGTGGTGGGCAGACATATATTTGGCATAGTTTATCAGCCCTATTATCATCACCAATCCCAACTTGGTTATTAAAAACCGATGCCAGTACTTTAGGCTGGGGAGCAACTAAACTCCATATCCAGCACAGGTAACAGATGGACCAATTCACAAACATCGTTACTACACACACCGGGCATCAACTACTTGGGATTGGTGATCGCCTATTGGGCTAAAAAGCGTATGCATTTCAAATGCAGCACGTACATATGTGGTTACGGATTGATAATACTATGGTGGTGGCTTATATCAACCATATGGGGAGCATAAAAATCATTATTGTGTAACAAATTGGTCAAACAAATCTGGCAATGGTGTGTCAAAAGACATTTTAACTATCAGCTGCCTATGTCCTAGGAAGCTAGAACACAGTGGGAGACACCATGTCACGGGTAAAAATGTATGATAACATTGAATAGATGTCAAACCCAAGATATCTGCTAAAGGTATTAAGCAGTTTGAAAGCCAGATATCAATTTGGTTGCACAAGACGGAATCACCAGTAACCTATGTATGTGACTTAGGAACCAGATCAGAGGCAGCAGCGATAGATGCCTACACGCTGGAAGGGGGAATTTCTGCTTTGCCTTCCTCCCTTCTGCCTCATCAGTCGGGCACTTCGCAATACAGATGGAATCTGTCTCCGAGATATTGAACGTGCCCGACCGGCCTACACAGCCATGGTTCCCAGTTCATCACGACATGGTGGGCGAGTCACCTATGGATTTCCCTAGTGGACCATGGTTGCTGACTCAACCCAGTATCAGGCATAAGCCACCCATGCCAGAAAAACATCAAACTCCTGGGTGCAGGGTTAGAATAGACCTTACCAGGGACTGGGATTATCCAAAGGAACCATTACCACCATGTCGGCATCCCTGCGAACAGTCACCAAGAGCTAACATGGGTAAAATACTGCCACGACGCAGGGACAACATACCAAACTATTCAACCACTGACGTATTGGAGTTCCTGGAACATCTACACCATGAACAAAAGGTGAGTTACAGTGCCGTAAATACAGCATGGAGCACCTTGTCTGCTTATCCAAAACAGCAGGACAGCAGAGCATGCAGGTATACCCATGTATGGGATATCGGTGTGATATTGACATATCTCAGAGAATGGCACCAGCCAGATCCCTCAGCTTGCTCAATCTATGTTAAAAACGCTCATGCTTATGGCTCTCGTATACGCTCACAGAGTCCAGTCACTCCATAAAACTAGACTGGATAACATGGTGATTACCCCAGACGCATCACGTTCATATTCTAGGTCTGGTAAAAACCTAACTCGCAGGTATATGGGACTAGGCGAGATTATGAGTTCGGCACGGACTCGTAGGGTCGAGATGGCCTGTGTATTCCATGCTGTAATCGTTATATGGTTATATGGACCAGGAACGCCCAATTCACTGGTGGGATTCCGGGCCTACCCACCAGAGTCCAGGTTGAGTGTGGTGACCCATCTACTACAATATATAGACACAACCCACAATCATAGAGGGAGAGGAAAGCCTATGGGTCAACCACAGAAACCCCAAGACGGGGTACGAGCCAAACCACTCCAAGGTGGCTCAAACAGGTACTGAAAGCTGCCGGAATAGATAATAATACATTTTAATCCTATTCCACTAGGGCAACATTGATATCAGCGGCTGAACGAATGGACATCCCGGTTGACCACATTCTCAATACGGCAGAATGGTCAAGGGAACGACGTTCAGATCATTTTTTATTATAAACCGTTGATAAACCTGATTTAATTGCAGAAAGAATATTACAAACTGCAATATTTATTTAAGCTCAGGGGAGCTCTTTATGTTGTTATTGTTAACAAATACCTTTCTGTTTCTTGTGAAAGCAGATCCACTGGTTGATTACGATAACACTTCCTCCCTCAAAAACTTCGGCAGTGAGTGAAATAAAAACTGTTACACGGTTTGAAATCACAGACCTTTGAAGTCTTCACGGAATCACTCACGTGACTCTGAAGTAAAATAGTAAGATTAAACGAGTACTTACCAGTATGAAGTTTGATCTGTATTTTATGAGGAGTTACGGTGAGGTATTACGTGCCCTCCGCTCCCACCCTCAATATATAGATCAAACTAATAAACTGATGTCTCATGATCTTTACTATCTTACTTCAAATATTGGGTCTATCCTGTGATTTCACACCGCTGCTTCGAAGTATGCCGCACCTGCGCACTGGGCTGGGTTCTTCACGTAATACCTCACCGTAACTCCTCATAAAATACAGATCAAACTTCATACTGGTAAGTACTCGTTTAATCTTACTATTAATCCCACATGATGAGTTGGAAAATAGCTTCCTCCAAAGTTTGGTCCACTCAGTATTTTTCTACGAATTGGACTCAAATACATCCCCTGAACTTGTCCTCCAGTGCATCTTTGCTAGTTTGATTTCTGTGTGTGATGGCGCATCATCCATTGTGTGCTGCTCTAATCCCCGTAAATGGCAGATGGGCTATGAGGAGCCGCAAACCAGCACATTGGACAGTGCATGGCTGCTGGAAAACATCAGGCTCCCTGGATAGCGGTCTGGACTGAGTTGCGGCCACAGCCAAAGGAGCACAGCTGTTTCCAATTAGCTGTTATTGGATTGGCTCATCTGCTCTTCTTCACCCCCTTCCCTAAAAGTCAAGGCAGTTTCAGACAGCAGGAGGGAGAGAGGAAGCAGGAGAGAGGAAACAAGCAAGAAAGAGGAAGCTGGAGACAAAGGAAGAAAGAGGAAGGGAGAGAGTGGGGTGCCTTCCTATTAGCTTTGTTTCCCTTTTACGGGCTTGGAGGAAGACAGGGACGAGCCTTCGACAGCCAAGATTGAGGTGCTGTGGTAAGCCCAAGACTGCAAGCACCTGCTTTGAGGCCAAGGCTGAGCTTCAAGGACAAGCCTGAGACCTCCAGCGTCTCCTCTTCAATGCCAAGACATTGCCACCAGGACAAGCATGAAACTGCCGGCACCTTTTCTCAAGGCAAGAGTGCACTACAGGGACAAGATTGAGATTGCCAGCTCCTCCTTGCTTGCCTACAAACGACGAGGGACTGCACCCTCAAGTGGTCCTGGACCTTCTTGCCACTGACGTCATTCCCTATAAACAAACATTATCGCGTGAGTTTACCCTACAGCGAGTGTGTCAATGTAGTTGTTGTGGACCCGGCCAATTTTTGTTTGAAGACAATTTTTCCCAAAAGTTCTAATATGGTTCTTATTGGCAGAGCTGCTCCAGTTTCATTCCCATTCTCCATATCCTTTTGTATGCCAGCCTTAGTCACCCTGTCTCTCCGATGGCTACTGAATCAGTCCAGTTTAGATTTTGTTTATTATTTAGATAGATGAACTGTTGCTTCAAGTATTCAAATAAATTGTAAATAATAAACAAAATAAATTAAACTGCCGGATCGCATCAAAACTCTACTTCCTAACACGTTTAATCAAGAGCAGTGGTAGATAATTAAACCACATGGAGCAGGAAGCTTCAAGAATATTGCCATTCTTATATCCAGTTTGTAAGTGCGAAGATCCAGTTTGTAAGTGCTAAAGTCACGCCTGAAGCATTTACACCCACAATAAGTCAGTTGCGAAGTGGATGATCCATCTCATCTTCCTCCCATGAACCCCATCACAGAAAACAATCCCAATTCATGTAATTCCACATGATGTCAAGAACATTCTGAGAGTGCAGAAGACAAGAAAGGCCACAGGACTTGAGTTGAATGTGTGGCTGAAAAATTGGGTGGGAGAAATGGATGTCACTTTATGGAGCACTGACACCGTACAAAAAGGAAAATGTTCTATTGCGATGGACGTTACTTGTATTGATCTAGAACTATTGAGCTAAAGTGCAGGAGCGCAGCCGTAGAGCTGCTGCTTGCAGCGCCAGAGACCAGGGTTCGATCCTGACCACGGGTGCTGTCTGAGCAGAGTTTGTACATTCTCCCTGTGACGGCGTGGGTTTCCTCCGGGTGCTCCGGTTTCCTCCCACATTCGAAAGACATGCATTTTTCGGAGGTTAATTGGCTCCTGTAAATTGTCCCTAATGTGTAGGATAGAACAAGTGTGCGGGTGATCACGGTTGCCGTGGTCTCTGTGGGCCAAATGACCTGTTTCCACGCTGTATCTCTAAAACTAAACCAAAACTGAATAACTATGGTTGCAGATACAGCTGAAACTGAGGACTGGGTTCAAGTGAATAGAAATTTAGTAAGTTAGAGAAAACACAATGCACTTTGTGGCTGACAGAAAGGGTAATGGCAGCCAATCATCAGGAAGAGCCAGAGCATACAAGTGCTCGTATATTTACAGTTAAAGTCGTTGCATGGAAAAATAGTTGCAAGGCAGAACTGAAGGATTTTTCTCTGAATGCTTGCAATGTTCATAACAAGACAGATTAATTAATGACAGCAATGGAAAAAGTAATGGGTGACATTTACTGTAAAAATAGTCATTATTTCAGGATAATTAATCTTGATACAAAATGGAAAATGATTTGTTCCCGGATTATAAACGATGATATAAAGTCAGTTGAACGTAATGGTAGGTCAGTAAAACGTATTGAAACTATGCCTGACATTTAAGAAATTAAAATGTAGCAAATTATATATCCCTTTAAGGCACAACGTTCCAGCAGAAAAGTGGTACAGCTGTAACTAACAAGTTAAAGATACCTTTAGATCAAAAGAAAAGGCTTGTAGTTGCCAAAATTAGCAGTAAGCCCGAGGATTGGAAAAAAAAGAACTAAACAAAAGGGGACCAAGACATTCATAAGCAAAGGGAATATAGATAATAACAATAATCTAGTAAGAACCAAAAAAAAGTTGTAAGCATTTAAATAAATATTACAGATAAAATGTTGATTTAGTATATTGTCATGTGTACCGATGTACAGTGAAAAGCTTTTTTGTTGCATGCTATCTAGTCAATGGAAAGAATATATATGATAACAATCAAGGCGTCTACCGTATGTAGATACAGAATAAAGAGAGTAATATTTAGTGCAAGATAAAACCCAGTAAAGTGATTAAAGATGGTCCGAGGGTTTCCTTTGAAATAGATGGTAGGTCAGGATTGCTCTCTAGTTGATGTTAGGATGCTTCAGTTGCCTTGATAACAGCTGGGAAGAAATTGGATCTGAATGTGCAAGTATGCATTTTCATACTTCTGTACCTCTGGCCTGATGAGAGAGGGGAGATGAGAGAGTGTGTGGGGTGATACTCGCCCTTGATTATGCTGGTGGCCTTGCTGAGAAACATAGAAACATAGAAAATAGGTGCAGGAGTACGCCATTCGGCCCTTCGAGCCTGCACCACCATTCAATATGATCATGGCTGATCATCCAACTCAGTATCCTGTACCTGCTTTCTCTCCATACCCCCTGATCCCTTTAGCCACAAGGGCCACATCTAACTCCCTCTTAAATATAGCCAATGAACTGGCCTCAACTACATTCTGTGGCAGAGAATTCCACAGATTCACCACTCTCTGTAAAAAATGTTTTTCTCATGAGGCAGCGTGATGTGTAGATGAAGTCGATGGAAAGGAGGTTAGTTTGTGTGATGGTCTGGGCTACTTCCACAATTCTCTGTAATTTCTTATGGTGTTGGATGGAGCTGTTCCCAAACCATGGTGTGATGCATCCCGATAAAATGCTGGAGAAGTATCAGAAATGACGAATTGACACACATTTGAGTTGCTGGAAATACTCAGCTGGTCAAGCAGCAAAAGTTTTTAGTCTGATTGATATTGATTTATTATTATGATGTACACAGAGATACAGTGAAAAACATTGTTTGCGTGCTAACCAGTCAAATCGTACTAAACATGAGTACTAAAAATCCATACACAAGAACAACAGGTCACGTAAAGAGAAAAATAACCAGAGTGCTGAATATTGTGCTACAGCAGGGGTCGGCAACACACGGCCCCCGAGCCGAATGCGACCCCTAACCCGAAATCATCCGGCCCACAGGCATATTCTTTCCCCAGAAATTATCCGGCCCGCAGATTTCCGTCTTCTCCGGTACCTTCCTCGCCGCAATGGCCGAGCGGCGAGGAGCGCCGAGCTCTGGCTATACCACATCCTGCGCAAAGCCGCCGGCATGGCCGTTCACCTTCTGGGCTTCACTGTCGGTATTGAAGGTAAACAAAAAAGCTGGAGAAACTCAGCGGGTGAGGCAGAATCTATGGAGCGAAGGAATAGGCGATGTTTCGGGTCGAGACCCTTCTTCAGAAGCGGGTGACGCTGCTCTGACGCCAGTCTGAGACTGGTTCAAACGATGGATTAGTCTGCATCCACAACTTTCTGCGGTCTTGGGCGGCACAGTGGCACAGCAGTAGAGTTGCTGCCTTACAGCTTCAGAGACCCGGATTCAATTCTGACTATGGGTACAGTATGTATGGAATTTGCACGTTCTCCCAGTGACTGTGTGGGTTTCCTCTCACATTCCAAAGACGTGCAGGTTTGTAGTTTAATTGGCCTCTGTAAATTATCCCTAGTGTGTATGATAGAACTAGTGTATGGGTGACAATAGACAATAGGTGCAGGAGTAGGTCATTTGGCCCTTTGTGCCAGCACCGCCATTCAATGTGATCATGGCTGATCATCCCCAATCAGTATCCCGTTCCTGCCTTCTCCCCATATCCCCTGACTCCGCTATTTTTCAGAGCCCTATCTAGCTCTCGCTTGAAAGCATCCAGTGATCGTTGGTTGGCATGGACTCGGTGGGCTGAAGGGCCTATTTCCACGTTGTATCTCTAAACTACACTCAAACAGTTGTGATGCATTCTGGTAGGATGCTTTTAATGGTGCATCAATAGAAATGGATAAAGCTTGTTAAAGACATGCCAAACTACTTAGCTTCTGAGGATGTATAATTTTGTGTGCTTTCTTGGCCATAGCGCAAATGTGGTTAAACCAGGACAAATTCTTGATGTATTTATATCCAGGAACTTAAAGCTCTCAGCTATCTGCACTTCATCACACATTGGTGCAGACTTGGGTGGTGCACCACACTGCTTCTTGAAGTCAGTGACCAGCTCCTTTGTCTTGCTGACATTTAGCGAGAGGTTGCAGTCTTGGCATCATAAGATCGGTATCTCCTTCCTGCACTTCTAGTTATTGTTCAAGATCTGACCCACTATGATGGTGTTATCTGTAAATGTGTAAATGGAGTTACAGCAGAATTTGGCCTCGCAGTAATGAGTGTACAGGGAGTATAGTAGGGGCGGGGAAAGCATCCTTGCAGATCATTGCTTTGAGAATTAATGTAGAGGATATTTGTTGCCTGGCTTATTTATTAGGGTCTATGGGTCAATGTCAATGGTTCATTTTCAAAAGCGATGCTGAGTCCTATGTTGTGGGTTTTGGAAATATGCATTTGGTTATGATTATGGTGTTGTAGGCAAAGCTATTATTGTCAATAAACAGGAATCTGATGTACGTGTCCTTGATATCCAAATGTACCAGGGATGAGTGAAGGGCCAATGAGATGGCATCTGATGTGGACCAGTTGTAACAGTAGGCGAATTGCAGTCAAGGCTGGCTGGAGGAGAGTTAATGTGCACCTGCCACTTGAAGCACTTCACCGCAGCAATGTCAGAGCCACTGAATGGTAGTCATTAAGACAAGCTACTTTGTTTTTCTGGCATCGACATGATACTGGTCATCTTAAAGCTGGTTGGAATCTCAGAGTGGAACAGGGAGAGGTTAAAAATGTCCACAAACACTTTTTCCAGTTGGTCCATGGCTGGGGAATCTATCAGTGGACAAAGTGGTTGCCATGTCCACTGACATTTTTATTCCTCACAGCCTATGTGAATCCTTTACTTTTTTTCTAATCTCATCCTCTCAACAGCATCTTGTTATTTCTCTGCATTGTGACAGTGCCTCCTTCCTGGTGTGCCGCTCTGATCCCTGTCACCGGCAGATAGGTCAAGAGAAGACAACAAGCAGTGCCACGAACAGCACTTGGCTGCCAAAAACGACCCTGGACAGAGCTCTGGTTTGAGTTGAGGCCACAGCCAAATGAACAATAGCTATGGCCAATTAGCTGTTATTGGATTGGCCCATCTGCACCTCGGCACCCTCCACCCAGGGAAAAGAGAGAGGGCGAGAGAAAGGAAGAAGGTGAGAAAGGAAGAAAGAAGAGAGGAAGAGAGAGAAAGTGGGGCACCTCCCTACTAGCTGTGTTCTCCTTTTGCAGGCTTGGAGGAATACTGAGCCGTCAGGACAAGCCTGAGACCGCCTGCGCATTCTTTTCAAGGTCAAGAGTGAGCCTTCAAGACAAGCCCGAGACAATCAGCGGCTCCTTTAAAGTCAAGACTGAGATTGCTGCACCTCTTCCTTCAAGGCCAGGGCTTAGCCACCTCGACTAGCCCAACAGCATTCCTCCTTTGAATTCAAGACCCCTCTGCTGGGACAAGCCCGAGATCGCCAGCGTTTCCTCACATGCATACCGATGATGAGGGATTGTACCCTAACGCGGATACGAACCTTCATGTCAATATTGCCCTTCACTATAAATAAATCACGTCACGTAAGTTCACCCTACTGCGACTGTAGACCCAGCGTCATCGTAATCCCCAACATCACAGCATCAAAGATTAAATATGTTGTGCCCCTCTTCAAGAAAAAGAAAAGAACTTCAAGTTTCTGATAGTTCTCCTTGACATGTGTTTACTGTGTTTGGATCAAACACGCTTGGGTGGGGTAAAAAATTAAACTACCCAATCCAAAACTCTCTTTAAAAGTTTATTAAAACTAATACATTTTAATTAAGCTCATGCTGTTAATAGTAATTTTACAGGAAACTTTAAAAGAATAATATACCATGTGATCCTGATAGCAACTGCTACAAATTGTAACAAATTATCATGCATTACAACAGTTTATGTTCTCAACAATTTTGCACATCTTTTAACCTCAACTCCCATATGTATAATCAGTCCTAAAGGGCCTGTCCCACGTTCACGACCTAATTCACGACCTCTGCCGAGTTTGCCCTTGACTCATACTTGCACCATGGTTGTCACAAGGTCTTAGGAGGTCGTTGGTAGATCGTAGCATGCCGTGATGCTAGTCGTAGGTACTCGTGGCGTTTTTCTAGTGTGATGAAAAATGTCCATGAGTAAAAAAGGTCGTGAATTAGGTTGTGAAAGTGGGACAGGCCCTTTGCTCTGCAACCTACCCCATTTAAGATGTATACATTAATCAGACTTATTCACAGTTGCCTTGGCAAATTGCCAATGTTTGCCTAATGGGCCTGTCCCACACAGGCAAATTTTCAGGCGACTGTCAAGTTGCCGGCAGTTGCCTGAAAAAGCGGCAACTGGAACGGCGATTGTCAGAGTGGTACACACACACACACACACACACAGAGCGGGGGACAGGGCAAGCGGGGAGAGCGCTGTCTGAAATTCACATGGTGCTAAACCAAGGTGATACAGACACACACCGCGATGAACAGGGAGGTTGGCGCTGTAATTAAGATGGCTAAAGCACAGTATATGGTAAGTCCTTTAAAAGAGGGGGGGGGAGAGGGGGGCAAAACGAGTGGAGACATCTTTTAAGAAGCCAGACAACTTTTAAGAAGCCAGATACACGGTTGTGAAGTTCGGCGATTATCCTTGGTTCTGAAAACTACTACTTACGTTTGTTTTCCCCAATGAGCCAATGAAATTCACCGGTCCGTACCGGCTACAACCTACAAGAACCTACGAGAACCTTCAACCACCTGGCAACCCACAAGGACCTCCTGGCGACCCACCTACAGCACGAGAATTATTGCTACTCTCCATGGCGGCTTCATTCTAGATGTCACTAATTTTTCAACATGTTGAAAAATTTACGTTGACCATAGTGAAGCCGCGACTAGTTCCCAGAATGCAGGAACTCCTCATGACCATGAAGGCGACTCCCCGGCAACCACCCATGAACATGTGGCGGCTGCATAGTCTCCTGCTATGTTCCACCCACCTGTAACAATTGAATGACACGGCCAATCTTTATGATTATCCCCTCTATGTCTACTTTATTCCTTTATAATTCAATATTAACCTGGACAGTTAACAAAAAAACTGTTCTGAAACTTTACAGACAGTCAGACTTGAAGGTCACTGTAGAATACAGAATGTAAATTGTATCCTTGAATTAATCTTGTTCATGAAAGAGGATGATTGTTCTTGTATATTTTTGCATTTGCAGCCTGATGTAAACATTTCTCACAGTGTACGTGGTGGAATATGTGCTCACTGTTGTATCATCAGGAATTAAAAATGCATCTTGGAGAAGGTACCAGTTTTTGTTTCAGAAATTGAAATCTTAGGCTAATTCAGGCACAACACAGATAAACATAAATATAAAATTGTTGTGTGAAGCCAGCACATCAGTAAAGAGAGTTATTGTCAATATCCCTGGCTCAGGTGTTGATTCAGGAGCCAATCTGAATCTAAAGTGCGTTTGAATCCATTCAGAGTTATGGAATTTGATCATGATAAATGGTGGAGGAGTGCGTAAAATTAGTGGGCATGACGAAAGCCCGTTCGCTGTACTTAAAGAACATTGATACCTTTTCTCACACCAAAGGGAGATGTTTATTTCATTGGTCTTGTGTTAGATCAAATGTTTTTCGATTTTGTAGCGGGAAGAGTGCTGTTTTCAATATTTTGTGCGATCCATTCCATACAAGAATTGATTTAAAAACAAAATCTGAATGATTACTCATTTTGGCTCTTAAAGAAAAGATTGGAATATTGTAGTCACAAATAAGGAGACATATTCAATTCAATTCAATTCAACTTTATTGTCATTGCACAAGTATAGGTACAACGAAATGCAGTTTAGCGTCTGGTCATAGTCGTAGTGCAAGATAGTAGAAGTAAAAATAAAAATACAAAGTTGGCATACAATAAAAGTTAAAAAAAATACTGGTTAACAATGTGTGGATTGTGGATGAATTTTACTTCGGAGTCACGTGAGTGACTACGTGAAGAACCCACCCAGCGCGCAGGCGCGGCATTACGTCAGCAGTGCAACAGCGGCAGCAGCTGGAGCCAGGCTCTCCAGCTGCAGCATAAAGACAAGACCTCAGGTAAGTGCCTTTTTTGTTACAGAGTCGCTCCAGAGAGAATATGGCCTCTCGCAAGCGACCAGCCAGGAGGACTGCCTGCCCAACTCCACCCGAGGACGGGTCCATAGCGGGACGGCAGCCTCTCGCAGCGGAGGAGCCTTTTCAACGCTCCCGCTCACCCGCTCACCCGACACCGAGCCGCCCCCAGTGCTGCAGATTTCAACGCCCCGCACAGGGAGGAAGGCGACACATAAGACCGACCGGCCGGTGTCCTCCGATGAATCGGAGGAACGGGAACACTCTCCCCCACCGAAAAGGGGAGACGCTCGGATCAGCTGCATGAGGCAGCTCCTAGAGCGAATGATCAACGAGGAGATGCGGCATCTCCCAGGAGGACGGGCTTTGGCCTCCTCCTCTCCACACCCTTCTGTACCCTCTATGTTCGAGGGCAGTAAGGGAGGCCAGGACTGGGCTGGCCTATCCCAAGGGCAGGCGGAGGATACCATCAGCATGCCGGGCGTGCCAGAAGAAGAGCTACTGGGTGTAGTGGGCCGATATGCAGCGCCCCCAACAACTGGGATGGTGTTGCCACCCAGAATGGCGGCCACCATAAACAGGCTGTCCAACAACCCGCTGCAGGACAAGGCTGTCCAGCAGGCCCTTGACAATTACATAGCGCCAGAAAATTGCGAGGCGCTGAGAGTCAAAACGGTCAATGGGCAGATCTGGAACCAGCTGGGGCAGCAAATCAGGGCTCAGGAAGTCAAGATGCAGCGAGTCCTGAAGCTCCACTCAGCAGCCGTCACCGCCTTTGCTCGGTCCGTAGGGGATGAAGACCTGACCATACCCCAGCAGGATGCCCTCGCACTGATGTGCAGCACCACCTATGAGCTAAATAGCCTACGGCGGGACAACATCAGGCCTGCCCTCAACCCAACATATGCCGGCCTCTGTAAAGCTCCAGCGCCCGAACGACAGGCGCTGCTATTTGGTGCGGATCTGGCCAAAAGGCTGAAGGAGTTGGAAGAGGCGGCAAAACCAGTAGGCCTCATGAGGGCAGGGCCAGGACCGAGCAGGGTGAAGACACCCAGTTGGCCGCACGCCTCGGCAGCCACCAGCAGATACCGAGCTGGTGAAAGCCTGGTGACCGCCTCCCACTACCCCCAGAGCTCTTTTTTAGAGCGGGGCCCAGGGCGGAGCCGTGGGAAGATGCGCCGCCCCACCGCAGCACCAACACGGACAACCTTGGGCCAGACCCATCGAAAACGACCCCACAAGTGAACATGGAGGTAGGTGGGTCTGGTTCCTGTCAACATACACAGACAAAGGGTGTAGTATTAACAGGGGGACGTTTGAGGTTCTTCAAGCATGTTTGGTGCTCCCTTACTAACAATAAGTTTATACTCAACAGTATTAGTGGATACAAAATTGAGTTCAAACCAGGCGTAGAACCGCCAGTTCAGCACATGCCCCAAAGGGTGTTCCTTCCCTCGGCAGTTGAGAAGGTAGAAGGACAAGCTGAACTTGATCGGCTCGTGGCTAAAGGCATCATAGAAATGACCACACACGAGCCGCAAGAATTTGTATCAAATATTTTTCTCAAAACCAAAAAAGATGGTGGACGTCGCATTATTATTGATCTGACGTCACTTAATCAGTCTGTTGAGTATCAACATTTCAAAATGGAGACATTTGTCACTGCCAGACAACTGATCTCCAAGGGATACTACATGGGAAGCATAGATATCAAAGATGCTTACTATTTGGTACCCATTCATAAAGATTACTTTAAATATCTGAAATTTATCTGGAGGGGCCAGCTATGGCAGTACCGAGCTTTGCCCAATGGTTTAACGACAGCTCCCAGACTATTTACGAAAATTCTTAAAGTGGCCATGAAGAAATTGAGAGAACTAAAACATTTAGTTGTGGCCTATCTGGACGATGTTCTCATATTAGGAAGAACACGGGAACAAGCTGTCGCAGGAGTGTTAGCCACTAAACAACTCCTTGAAACTTTGGGTTTTATCCTTCACCCAGATAAATCAATATTGGAGCCTACTACTAACATGGATTACCTAGGCTTCACTATTGACACGATTCACATGACTGTCACTCTGCCCAGAGACAAAACAGTTTCACTCATTGAAGCTTGTAGCCATTTAATTGCTACACCGCAACCTAGAATACGGCATGTAGCCAGAGTTATTGGCTCTATAGTAGCAGCATTTCCGGCTGCCCAACATGGGCCCTTGCATTATCAAAATCTACAAAGAGCAAGGACTCATGCATTACGCCTTAATAGGGGGCATTATGATCGCAAAATGGATTTTCCCGCTGAAGCCAAATCAGAACTTCAGTGGTGGGTTGATAATATTTGGCACAGTCACAGTCCTATCGCCGTAACCAATCCTAACATAACCATTGCAACGGATGCCAGTGCTTTAGGCTGGGCAGCTACTAACTCCATAGACAGCAAGGTGGCAGATGGACTAACTCAGAGGCATCGCTACTACAATCACTGGGCATTAACTTTTTGGAAATGCTCGCCGCCTTTTATGGGCTAAAAGCATATGCATCTGATATGCGGCACGTGCATGTTAGGATTATGATCGACAACACTACGGCAGTATCTTATATCCAGCACATGGGTGGCATTAAATCAGTATCATGCGACAAATTAACTGCTATAATCTGGCAATGGTGTGTCGAGAGACATATTTGGCTATCAGCTGCCTATTTACCAGGCAAGCTAAATTTAGTGGCGGACACCAGGTCACGAAAATTCAACGACAACATCGAATGGATGTTGGACCCAAAATTATTTGCTAAAATTGTTAAGCAATATGGTACGCCAGATATAGATTTGTTTGCGTCTAGGTTAAATCACCAACTACCCATGTATGTGGCTTGGGAACCAGACCCAGAGGCAGCAGCGGTAGATGCCTTCACGCTGGATTGGGGAAATTTCTTTTTCTATGCTTTCCCTTCCTTCTGCCTCATCAGTCGGGTACTCCAGAAAATTCAGGCAGACTCAGCCTCTGGCATTCTGGTCGTGCCTGACTGGCCTACCCAACCATGGTTCCCAATGTTCCACGACATGGTGGTAGAGACACCTATGGTCCTTCTTAGCCACCCCCAATTATTGACACACCCGGTAACTGGCATTAGCCATCCATGCCACCAAAAATTGAAACTCCTGGTTTCCAGATTTTGAACAGGCCTTACCAGGGATTGGGGTTATCAGACAGAACAATCACCACCATGTCGGCATCCCTGCGAGTTTCCACCAAAAAACAGTACCTGACCTTCATCAGGAAATGGGAACAGTACTGTCTGGACGCAGGGACATCCTACAAGACGGCTTCGATCTCGGATGTGCTGGAGTTCCTGGCCCACCTGCACCATGATCTCAAGATGAGCTACAGTGCCATCAATACGGCTCGGAGCGCACTGTCCGCATACCTCATGCCGATAGGACAGCATAGTGTGGGATCCCACCCTCTGGTCATCAGACTCCTTAAGGGGATCTTTAATACCAAACCCCCTACACCTAGATACACCCACATGTGGGATGTGAGTGTAGTTCTGACACACCTTCGAGGTTGGCCTCCGGTGGGATCCCTGAGCCTGGAACAGTCCACTTATAAGACCCTCATGCTCATGGCGCTTGTCTCAGCTCAAAGGGTTCAGTCGCTCCATCAGCTAAATCTGAACTACATGGTGACCACCCCAGATACCATTACTTTCACCATGCCGGGGTTGGTAAAACAAAGTAGACCAGGTACATCAAACTCCCCGTTGATCTTCCGGGCTTACCCTCCAGAACCTAGGCTGTGTGTGGTGACCCACCTTCATCATTATCTAGACACAACCCAAACGCTTAGAGGGAGAGAGAAAGCCTTATGGGTTAGCCACAGAAAGCCTTTTGGACGGGTTACCAGCCAGACATTATCCAGATGGTTGAAACAGGTCCTCAACATGGCAGGGATTAACACAAATGTTTTTAAATCCCATTCAACCAGGGCAGCGTCCACCTCAGCGGCGGATAGGATGCAGGTTCCCCTAGACCACATCCTCAGAGCAGCGGGATGGTCAAGGGAATCGACATTCCAACGATTTTACAGAAAACCGCTGATGGAACAGGACGTCTTTGCGGATAGCATTTTAGAAACCGCAAAGTTATGATTTAAAGCCCATGGGAGCTACTTTTTGTTATAGTTAATAAACATTTCTTTTATAACTAAACAAACTTGTTGGTCTTTAGCTACCACTTCCTCCCTCGATGATCTTTCGGCAGTGAGTGATATAACTGTTACACGGTTTGAAATCACAGACCTTTGAAGTCTTCACGTAGTCACTCACGTGACTCCGAAGTAAAATAGTAAGATTAAACGAGTACTTACCAGTACGAAGTTTGATCTGTATTTTATGAGGAGTTACGATGAGGGATTACGTGCCCTCCGCTCCCACCCTCATTATATAGATCAAATTCGGACTAATGTCTCGTTGGTCTTTACTATCTTTACTTCAACTAGTGTCTATCTGTGATTCCACACCGCTGCTTGGAAGTATGCCGCGCCTGCGCGCTGGGTGGGTTCTTCACGTAATCCCTCATCGTAACTCCTCATAAAATACAGATCAAACTTCGTACTGGTAAGTACTCGTTTAATCTTACTATTAAAACTGATACATAGGCAGATAACTGTATACAAGTGGGAGAGTCTAAGGATGGCTAGCGTTGGGACTCCGAGTTCAGCAGTGTAATGGTGTTGTTGAAAAAGCTGTTCCTCAGCCTGTTTGTGCGAGACCCGAGGCTCCTGTACCACCTCCCTGATGGGAGGAGGGCAAACACTCCATGGTTTGGGTGAGAGGGGTCTTTGATGATTTTCCCGGCCCGTCTCAGACACCGTTTTCGGTGGAGGGCATCCATGGCAAATCTGCCAAATAAGCCGCCAATTATTTAGAACTGTGTTGTGTCGAATTTCCTTCTCTCAGAAGGTGGTGAATCTCTGGAATTCCCTGCCACCCAGATCTTACATTTATATTTAAAATTATTTGAATTGGTTATGGGGGATCTGGCACAGAAGAGGAGTTGAGGACAGTTAAGATGAATATATTGAATGATGGGATTGGCTTAATGGGCCTGGTGGTTTACTCCAGCTCTTATTTTCATGTGTTCTTGCACAGATCTATGTTACTTCATAGTAATGACATTCAACCTATTTACGGGCAAACCTATTTGCTTTTTTGAGATGTGGGCATTATTGGCAGGGCAGCATTTATTGCATCTAAGAAAGTTAAACTATTATCTTGATCAGGTGAAATAGAATCATAAAGGACAAAGGACATTTATTGTCACATACACCAATTGGTGCAGTGAAATTTGATTTACCGTGCAGCATACAAATAAGATAAATACCACACTATAGAATTTAACATTAAACATAAAACATCCCCCACAGCAGAATCAACGTTTCCAACTGAGAGGGAAGGCAACAAAGTTCAGTCTTCTTCCTCTTGTTCACCCGTGGTCGGAGGCCTATTGAGGCCTCCGCAGTCGCCGCAACGGCGGGCAGCCCGATGTTTCAGGCCCTCTCGCCGGATGATGGCGTCATCGGAAGAACACTCTCAGCGGCTTGGGGTTCCGAATTGGCCGCTTCCTACTGGAGACCGCGGCTCCCGAAGTCCACAGGCCGAGCTGGGCAGAGCTCCAACACTGGCGACCTCGACGAAAAATCCCAGGGCTCAGCGATGTTAAAGTCAGCTCCACAGCAGTCCCAGCACTCCAGAGCTTCCAACACGGCGACCTCAGTAAGGCATCGGCCGTTCCGCGATGGTCATTCAGTGCTGCGCTCTGGCCGGTCTCCGGCGGGAAAGGCCGCGCCAATCCAGATGGTAGGCCGCGAGGAGGGGGCGAAGATGCGACTCGGAGGAAAGACGCATCCTCGACCTAGGTAGCGACTGAAAAACAGTTTCCCCCCCCACGTAAAAAGACTAAAAGACCTCCAAAACAAAAGTTTTGACGGACTAAAAATTTTAAAAAGGATGAAAGTACTCGATGGCGCCACCACTTGGACCACTCTAAAGACATAGAGCACAGAAACAGGCCCTTCGGCCCACCATATGCATGCTGACCACCAGGTCCCTATTTGAACTCATTCCATTTACTAGCATTTGGTCCATAGCCTTCTGTGCCTTAGAGATTTATATTCCCATCTTGACACTTATTAAATGTTGCGAGAGTATCTGCATCCAGAACCCACTCTGACCGTGCGTTATGATTCCAACTATTCTGTGGGTAAAAAATGTTCCTAAGATTTGTTCTAAACCACTTACCCATAACCCAAAACATATGCTATCCAGTTGTAGAAACACCTGCTGTGAGGAAATATCTTATCCACATCCAAATTCAATCAAATTGGTTATACTTCACATAGTTTGATTAGCGACCTATTTCCCAATACAACGTAAACATTCATTACAACTAGCCTTAAATCTGACTTCGAAAAGAAGAGCCATTTGTTCCTTTATTCCCCACCCTTCCTGCCAGATTGTTTGGGAAACGATATGTGCTTTGACCAAAACAAAATCAGGCTGAGTTAGGCTTGACATAGTTGGTAGTTTTGCTTAATTAATTTGGACATTAATTAAAGCCAAGATTGTCAACTGCTACCTAAGAAACTTTGGTGAATATACCTTTTGGCGCAGAAGGGTGTTTAATATATAAAGATATTATAAATATATATCATATAAAGTGATATTATGAGTGGCATAGCTGTAGAGCTGCTGCCTTACAGCGTCAGAGACCTGGGTACGATCCGGACTCCAGGTGCTGACTGCATGGAGTTTGTACTTTCTCCCTGTGACTGCTTGGGTTTTCACACTCCAAAAATGTATAGTTTTATAGGTTAACTAGACCAAGTGCAGACCCGTTGGGTCTGCTCCCCCAATGGTGTGATTCCCCCAACCCAATATTCCACCATGCACCCGTCTGCTCAAATGGAACTGAAGCCGTTGCCAAATGTAAGTTTCCAGCACTGCCATGCCTCCCTCAATTGCACCTCTCCTGCCTGCTGCAGCAGTGAAAAGTTCAGTGTTCCTGTCTTGCAACTTTGTTTCGAAGTGTGTTGGAAGCTGATAGGAAGAAGCAGCCGTCAACGAATCAAAAGGCAGGAAGGGATCCGTACTGCAGGCGGATGGATGGGTTTGAGTTTTATATATTAATAGATATAGATTGGCTTTGGTAAAAAATTGTCAGGATAATGCTGGTGTATGGGGTGATCAATGGTCGGTGTGCACTGGTGGACCGAAGGGCCTTATTCTGCGCTGTACCTCTAAAGTCTAAATATATATACATATGTATACAATAATTAAATAAATACAATTGAAATTAAACATAAGACTGTTAATCACTATCAAATGAAGTTTAGTGAATGTACTATGGAACCAAACAGATGTATAAAATATATATTTAAGATATATATGTTATATCAATATATATGCTAATATGCAATAATTCTGGTGCAGGGGCCTTTCTAAATTCTGCAATTCTTATTCTATAAGGGTAATTAATGGTCAATGAATTACAGGACTTGGCCCACTATGGATGATGAAAGAATGGCAAACTATTTCCAAGTTGGACTAATGTGCACTTTTTTTTTTGTGATAGGAGTTTGGGGGGGTGGGGGAGGGGTGTTGTTGGAGTAACTGAAAGGAGAGTAACTACTGTACATTTTGGAAATGGCACACACTGCAGATCCAGTGGCCTGGTGGTGGATGAAATGAACATTTCAGTTTGTTAGGGTTGCAGTCATGTGTGCTATTAATGTATATATTCTTGTGACAATCTTATTACTAATTATCAAATATACGGATGGCAGTGATATCTCTGCATCAACTCTTGTATTTTACAGAGTCTGTTTCCTCATTGGAATTATGAAACTGAAGTTGTACATTTCCTGTAGTTAAGTCTAGCTCATTTCTATTTCAGGTATTTGATGGTTGGCTAATGCACGCGCAGGAACAGCAAAGAAAAAAGTTACGCATTGCAAAAGCAGCGGACAACTATCGGGGCCAACTTTTACGAATGGGAGTTGCTGCAGTTCTTCAGTATAGCTCTGACATGATGCAGTTTCGCAACCAAATTGCTGCTGAGCATCAAGTGAAGGTAAGAGATTGAAACAGGCTGATTTGAAGTTGTCATCAGTGCATCTCACTGAACCGTTGCACTCACAAGCAACAGTGCTCTAAGGAGCAGAACATCTATTTGTAGTGATAAAAACATATAATTTTTTGGAAACCCTCAGCAGGGCAGGCAGCATCTGTGTAAAGCGAAAGAGCAAATGTTTCAGGTCAAATCCCTTTATTGGAACTGGGAAGTGAAAAGCAAGCTAGTTTTAAGTTGGTGAGAGCAAAGGGGAGGAATGGACAGGTCAAATGAAGTATCTAATGTGGTGATCATTGTTTATGGAACTGTCCAAAAACAGTTAGGGAATAAAACAAACAAAGTGACTTGTAAAACTATGAAAAGCAACTGTTGCAGAGAGTGTAAAGCAAAAATAAATATTAGAATTACCCAGTGTCTGTGGAGAGAAAGCAACTGAGTTAACCTTGCACATGGATAACATTAAAGCAGAAGCAGTTCTAGTACAGACAAAAAAATAAGTTATCTGAAATTGTTGAATTTGATACAGAGTCTTTAATGTTGTGTGATGCCCAGACAGAAAATAGGATGCTGATCCTCAAGGATGCTGATCCTCAAGGTTATGTAGTGCCATGATGGAAATTGTAAAAAGGCACATGTAGAACATCAGACTGGGATGGAAATTGAAAGTGTCAGGCAACCGGATGTTCAGGATCACCTTCATGGACAGAACATAGACAGTCTGCAAAATGGTCAGCCAATCTGCTTTTAGCTTCCCCAATGCAGAGACAATACCATGAGGACCAAATGTAGTCTGCTAGATTGTAAGAAACGCAAGTGAATCAGTGATACGCCTGAAAGGACTGTTTAGGTAAAAGATCAGGTGTTGCATCTCCTCTGATTATATGGGACAGTGCTGAGAGAATGGGAATGGCCTGTGGAGATAGAAGAACAAACCAGGGAGTTGTAGAGAGAATGACTCCTAAGAATGCTGAAAGGATTGTCACAAAAGACTAATTGTAATGGAATTTCATTGTAGGAGATAGAAATTGCAAAGGATAGTTTCATTATACCTGTGCTTCACCGTACTCACGCATGTGACAATAAACTTGAACCTGATGGGGTGGAGAGAGAGGATCAGGAGAACATCCTTGCTCTATCTGGGAGGAGAGAGAAGGTGCAGTAAATGGCTGAGATACAATTGAGGACTGTCAAATAAGTAGAAGGGAGGCCATGTTTAAGAAAGAAACAATGTTAGTTGAATGACAAACATTAAGTAGAGCATTGGAGATGACATGGGACTTTTTTACATGCATTGATGGAAGGTACAGCAAGTACTGTGGAGCATCAACTTTTGGACTGACACTCCAGTGCAGCAAAGAGAAGCAGCTTAAAGTCTGCTGAAATTGACCACAATCGATCAGGAGATTTGCAAATGTATAATTGTTTCTTTGGTTGTTGATGGGTCGATGTTCTGACATTGTCACAAAACAATGTTAGAGTACTTTCTCGAGAGGGAGTAAATTAGTTCAAGAAGGTGGCTGACAACCACTTCAAGGGGGTTCGGCATGGCAAGAAGTGCTGGCCCTTACTGATGCCCACAAAGTAAAATTGATTGCAAAAACTCTGTATATTTAGCAATATATTAGTCATGATATTTTGTTTTTAATTTAGCATTCATTGAACTCCAAACCTATCTCCTCAGACTGCTTATAGCCTTCACCAGGTTGTCTATCGCTGTGCAATGATTTGGAAGCAAAGAGTGCTCTGCAAAAGTGAGAAGCTGAAACAGAGGTCTGCTGCTGTGACACGAAAAAAAAATGTGGCTTTCAAGTTTCCAGTTACTGATGTTTGCAAAGAGAAAGATGCCAGTACAAAGACTGGGATCTTGAATAGTGCATCTCAGAAAATGATTGCAAAACCCGCAACAGATCCAGTCCAATGTCTTAACTTTTCAGCAGTGCTGCCTGGTAGTGATATGGACTTCACCAATTTGTAAGTGAACTTTTTACCCTTTCACCTTTGCTACAAAGTCATTAACTAAAAAAATATGTACATAATATATGAAGAGATTACCTCATTTTCCCCAGTGTCAATTTCACAATGTCTGCAAAACTTCAGAGCGAATCCTTTCTGTAAAAATGATAAATAAAAGCAACCCTAACTAAGCTGATGGAAATACATTGGTTGCTGACCAACAGCCTGTTTACATAACTAAATTTGAAGTCTATATACATTTACAAATGATGCATGCTTACTCGCACCCACAAGTGATGCAGAAAATACCCATGAAGGTAATTCCTAAAATGCAGGAAGTATACTTTGATAAAACCCTGCTCAGGATGAGCTGATTTCACAGGTGCATGAATAAAAGGAGCTGTTCAGTCTTCGTCAGCAGTTGAGTCCTGGTCTTTTCTTACATAACCAATCAACAAAATCCACGTTCAGTCTGCCTAGTCTAACGCTGCAGTAATCTACTGCTGCATTGACTAGTGAGAATTTAGTGGTGCAAAGAGTGCATACTATGCTGCCTCACCGAGTGCCATTTCAAGTTCTTCCTGGATTGGATCTTTGTTCTAATAATCTGGAGGTGAAGGTGATATGTTAGTGCAGTGAAATGTTAGTGAGTGATGTAGCGTGATGCTTAATTTATATTGGTGCCACTGCATGTCCCAGGGACTCTTCCTTAGAAATGGTTGGCAAATAGATCGTTCGTGAAAGAGTTACCAGTGTGGGATTGTATATGGTCCAGTTTAAGCTGCTATTTTAGAACGTTAACATCACCGACTTTAAGATGACATTTCAGGAACACTCCAATTAGGGGGAAATCAGACCCTTGGACAAGAGCTGAAATAACAATTGAACTTCCATCAGCTCATGATAATATAAATTTGACTTATTTATGCCCTTAAGTTAAGCCCAGAGCTATTTGATACTAATCATTATTAAGCCATAATTTTCCAGCAGTATTATTGCTTTAGATTATTTGAGAAGCTTGTCTGTTCTCAACTACCTGTATATGAAAAACATAGGAAAGGACTGCAAACAGACCCCATGTTTTGATATTGATACATTTCTATGTGTGAGGACCTGCCTGGAGTAACTTAAACATTTCAGATAATTGGCCCAAAATGGATCATTCTCATGTTGAGAATGAGATGCACAGGATCGTGTATGCTGCAGAATGGATTCAAATTATGACTAATGTTTTTGGAGAATAAATGAATTTATGGACCTGTTGAGAGAGATTGTTTTGGATGGGCTTAATTAATTTTCTCTGCTCTTACAATGCTTAGATTATGAACAGAGTTTATTTTGAAGAGCAAAATTATCAACACTTCAATGAAAGTTTAATGTTAATTAGATAGGCCTCCAGGGCAACAATGTAATTTTGCAAATAAGCTCACTGTATTAAAATGTTTCTGTCAGCACATAATACAGGTCATATTGGACATACTGCACGTTTACTTGGTGCACCTAAAGAGGCATGTTTAAATTGGTTTTTGGGACTTGTAAGAGAATGTTGTCTCTTTCAAATTAAAAGAAAAAAGAAACACAACTTTGTTTCATGTACCATTGCTCTGCCAAGGTTGAGAGATTAAAGATAAGGGCTGTTGGCAGCACATTGCGGAGTGGACAATGTGGTGCGAGAACTGTTGGCACATAATTCTAGAATTAAATGTATTATTACAAGTTCTTCAATGGTAATGAATGCTTGGAATAGGCTGTGAGCACCAACTGAAGCTCCACAGCAGAATTATGTGAATAAAGTCAGAGGGAAGTTAATTGCAAATGATTTTTAGGAAAGACTTTGGCATCCATCTTTTGAAGATTAATTCAGTCCTTCAATGTATCAATAGACACCTTGCACGTCAGGCGAGATTACAACCAAGAAAACCAAAGTTCCTGCTTAAACCACCTGAAAAGAAAGAGCTACTGGACAGAGGCAACAATGGGTATGTCTATCTATTGTTAAATACTGCCCAGTATTGTTAATTGTTCCATGATAAGAGGTCGTCACTAATTCAAGAACTAAACATGAGCAGTGACTTTCTGTCTAAGCTGCACTCACTTTGAGAAAAAATATTCCATGATCTTACAGTGTATTTTCCATCATTCCATTTTGTTCTCCCTCGATATTCTTATTCCCTTTCATATCCTTATTCTGACCCTTACCTATTGTCGCATTTTTGCTGATGCTTTAGTACATTTAGGTTTATTATTGTCACGTGTACAGTGAAAAGCTTTGTTTCACATACTACCCAATCAAATCAGATAATACATGAACACAATCAAGCCAACCCCGATCAGTCTGAAGAAGGGTTTCGGCCCGAAACGTTGCCTATTTCCTTCGCTCCATAGATGCTGCTGCACCCGCTGAGTTTCTCCAGCTTTTTTGTGTACCTTCGATTTTCCAGCATCTGCAGTTCCTTCTTAAACAAACTGTTGTGTTCCCTCTCTTATTTTGTTGTACCCATTTTATTTCAGATTTGACCCATAGACTTTGCTTTTTTTTTTAGCAAATATGATAATTATTGCCTTCATCTAGATCTTGACACTCCTGTTGTCTAAGCAGTGTGCATTCGGAAAAAAACATGCTGTAGAAAATCGCATTATAAAAACAATTGTCAATGTCCAAAAAGGAGCTAGTGGCTAAAGAGCTTCAGCCTCACAATAACAAAGTTATATTTCATCCAGATTTTCAGAAATAAAGTTCTTTATAATAGCTATGTTTATTTTCATTTTTGCATGCTAAAAATACCAAAGGCTGTATGATAAATTGTTTAATAAGTGAATCATCGCACAAGTATCAATAGAGGTAACTGCTTGTCATTTTCAATAGCCACCTGAGGCGAAACTGACAGTGATTTTTAATTTCTCAGATGCAATAGGTACTTGGGGATGTTTTTTTTCCCCATGACTTTTTTTTCCAGACATCTTTTTTTTCTTCTTGTCAATTTGCAAAGTAACTTTTAAGTGGTTCTCCGGTTCCTGATCAAAAGCGTGTTATAACCAATGTCAGCCCGTGTAATACAAGTGTTTCATTAATTCTTCAATCACATTTGTGTTATTGAAAAGATGTGTTAGAATAGAAGTATCTGTATTTGTACATGGTTAAAACCAATGTTATCCCATTATTTCTTCTTTTTGTACTTGTCACAAGAATTGTGAAGGAGTGCTCAAGATCTCCAGTCACACTCCTTGTCTTTGACGGTTCTTTGTATTATTGGGAACAGCAATTCAGGAAATGAATGCCGGACAGTGCCAGATAACCAGGCAGAGAGTGGTGAATCTCTGGAATTCTCTGCCACAGAGGGTAGTTGAGGCCAGTTCATTGGCTATATTTAAGAGGGAGTTAGATGTGACCCTTGTGGCTAAGGGGATCAGGGGGTATGGAGAGAAGGCAGGTACGGGATACTGAGTTGGATGATCAGCCATGATCATATTGAATGGCGGTGCAGGCTCGAAGGGCCGAATGGCCTACTCCTGCACCTAATTTCTATGTTTCTATGTTTATCCCGATTTCAAAAGCTACTTTACCTTGTATTCTCTTTCTCATTATTAAGTAGTTCTTGCCAACACAGGACACTGACAAAATTCTAAAATGTGATCCATCCCCAAATACATCCTGGAAATGAACATTTCATGATAGTAGGTGGTGTACCATTTAACTTCTGTATAGCATTTCTTGTCCTCTATCCTGTTCTCCCTTTTTTCCTCTCCCCTTTCTCTTTTCTCATTCACTCACAAATTTCCCCTTACCTTTCCCAATCCAGCATCAGCACCACTGAAAATGAAATGTGCAGCAAACAGCACAATGCAATAGTCATACGGCATGGAAACAAGCCGTGTGGCCCAACTCATCTATGTCGAGCAAGATGCCACCTGCCCAGATGAGCATTTATATTTACCATTCTTTGAAATTGTTTTTCCCTCACCTCTGCTCTAATTCTTCAATTAATTAACGTAAATCTAATTTTTCTAATTATCATTCTCTCTAAGGGAAAGCCAGTTACTTTGTCGTCGCCTCTCAATTGTATCCTTAATTATATGTTCTCTCTGTGTCCTGTGCAAATAAAACAATCTGAGCCTACTCAGTCTCTGATAACTTTAAATTCACTAGTCCTGGCAATCTTTTCTCCACCCCTCTCGTGGTGTTACAACCATCCTTCTGTACTATGACAAATACTGTTTAATGCGATTCTAGCAGGACTTCCTCTCACACTATACCACTTCCTGCCCTCTTACTTCCTTTGTCCTCGTCTTTCACCATATTGTCTTCTTTGTAATCTCTGTTAATGATGACACCTACAGCAAGATGATAACAATAAATACTTCCCCTCACCTCCTTGTCAGCATTTTGAAGGGATGAGGTCTTGTGGAGACTAGTTCACTCCTCGATCAATGGACATGCATTTTAATATTCTGCTTCCTTGTATCCTTTAATTTATTACATATTCTATTGTCTTGTTTACTCTCCAAATATGTATTACCTCACATGTTTCTCTCAAAGAAATTCTATTCACCACCACAGTAGCCACCTTCACTTATGTTTTTCTGCAGTCGAGACTCATCATCTTCACTGTCAAAACATAGTTGGAGGAACTCAGCAGGTCAGGCAGCAGGGAATGGACAGATGATGGTTCAAATTGGGACCCTTCTTCAGATTGATTGCAGTAGGGGGGAGACAGCTGGAAAAGGTAGTTGGGGCAGGACAAAACCTGGCAAGTGATGGGGGATACAGGAGGGTGTATGATTGGCAGATGGGTTGTGTAAGTGACAAAGGTAAGAGATGAAAAGAAGACCAAAAGGTGTTGGGTAAGGGAGGGGTACGTGGAAGGGGACAGTGGGAGAGGAAAGAGCAGAGATAGAAGAGAAATGTGGGACAGTGATGGGAGATAAGTGCACACAGCAAGGGAAAGGAACAGTGAGGATTGTGGGAGAAATGGGTGTGCACTGGGTTGGGAGGGAGCACGGAAAGAGAGAGGGGTATTACTTAAAATTGGAGAATTCAATGTTTATACTTGGGTTGTGAGCTACCCAAGCAGAATATGCGATGTTGTTCTACCTGTTTATATGTGGCCTCACTCTGGCAATGGAGGCCAAGAGCAGAAAGGTCGCAATGGGAAAGGGAATTAAAATGGTTGGCAACGTGAGATCCAGCAGGCCTTGGCAGACAAAGTGCGTCCTCAGTGAAATGGTCACAGAATGTACACTTGATATTACATGTTGGGAGCACTGAATGCACGGAATTCCTCACTCTTAACCTCATTTACTAATTTAGGTATCATCAGCAAATTTAATCATCCCTCTACTTTTAAGCCCATGCTCTTTTTTCACTTTGTATTCATGTGTACTCCCAGATCTCCTCTGCAATACTCTCCAGAGCTCTACCACCTACTGTAGAAGTTCTGTCCTGGTTTGACATTCCAAAGTGCAACACCTCGTACTTGTCAGATAAATTCCATTTGCCATTCCTTGGCTCACCTTCCCAGCTGATCTAGATCTTGTTGTAAACTTAGATATCCTTCCTCACTGTTTACGATACCACAAATTTTGTTTGTCATCTGCAAAATTACTAACAGTTTTAACAACACTGTTATCCGAATAATTAATGTATATAACAAATAGCAGGGCACCCAGTACCTGCAGCTCATCATCGTAAATCAGAAAATCAATCTTTCATAACCACACTTTGACTTCTTCCTCCAAACCAATTTTGAATCTAAGTGGCTAGCTCACCTTGGATTCCATACGATCTAACCTTCTAGTCTAGCCTACCATGAGGAATCTTGTCAAAGGCTTTGTTGAAGTCCATGTAGATAACATCCACTGCTCTGCTTTCATCATCTCTTGGTGTCCTCTTCAAAAAATTGTATGAGATTTGTGAGATGAGTTCCCACATACGAAGCCATGCTGACTGTCCCTAATCAGTCCGTGTCTTTCCAAATGCTGGTAGAACCTGTCCCAAAGAATCTCCTCCAATGTCAGGCTCATCTGCCTGTAATTCCCTGGCTTGTCCTTACTGCCCTTCATAAATAATGGTACAACATTAGCAGCCCTTCCCCCCCCCCCCCCCCCCGGCACGCCTGTCCAGAGGGATAGCCTATACCCACTACTGGCCGCTAGCAACTTGAGCTGACCATTGGTTGCCCTCTCCCCTCCCTGATGGACATCTACACCTCCCGCTGCCTTAGCAGGGCAAAGAAGATCACCAAAGACAGCTCCCATCCTGCGTTTGGACTGTTCGACCTGCTGCCCTCTGGAAGGCGCTATAGGTGCATCAAATCCAGGACAAACAGACTCAGGAATAGCTGCTTCCCGAGAATTATATCTACCATAAATTCAAATCCACACATGCACTGACTACACCGCCCAACACGGACTTCCATCTGTATATATGTATATATGTATGTAGCGCCGTAGAATTTGTGTGCACCTATTCCCCCCCCCCCCCCCCCATCTCCCTTCTGTTTTGTTTTTCTGTTTCTTGTTTTTTGTGTAAAATTGTATGTATGCACTGAGTACGAGCAGCTTTCAGTTTCACTGTACATGTATAGTGACAATAAATGGCATATCTATCTATCTATCTATCTATATCACAGCAGAGTCTGAGCACAAACCTGCACAGCATCCATTTTATTGCTGGAACCACTATTTTATGTTTATAAATGAGGATGTGGCGAGTTTAATTTTTTTTTCAAGATGACTATGGTAGGTTGGACAACTGCATGAAAAATTGTGGCAGGAAATAAAGAATTACTAACATTTAAAGAATTAATGTATAGTTTACAATAAATACAAATCCCTTCAATACAAAAAAAAAACTGGAAAAATGCTCCAGCTGTGGCTCACGAGGTAAAGATGGTATTTGATCAAGGGATAAAGCTTATTCTGTTTCAAGAAGCTTGTGGATTGGGAACGTTTTAGAATTCAGCATAGCATGACCAAAATAGGTGATAAGGAAAGGGGAAGTAGAATGCAAAAGTAACAAGAAAGTAACCGCAGAACATAAAACTAGCTTGATTGTAATCACGTAATATTTTCACTGATTGCACGCTACAAAAAGCTTTTCACTGTACCCGGCACACGTGATATTAATAAACTAAATGAAACTATACTGAGGGAGCAATACAAGGAATACAAACGTTCACTCTGTCAAAGAATAAAAACAGTTCAAACTCTGGAGAGAGCAGCATGTGAGGCATTATGTATGAAATCTTAGAGTAAAAAAGGAAAATAAAAATATTTGCTAGACACAAAATACTGGAGTAACTTAGTGGTGGAACATGCAGCTTCTCTGGAGAGCAGGTGACGTTTCAGGTTGAGACTTCAGGGGAGAGGGAGTCGAGATATGAAGGGGTACGGTGTAATAACACAGATCAAAGCAGAGGATTGACTCTGGGTTAAAATGTGGTCTGCAGTTCCTTCCTACACAAAAATATTTGCTAGATAAATTTCAAATTTCATTAGAAGAGAGAAAAGACAGAAATTTCACCCTGCTGAAATTAGTAAGCACACGAAACGAGAACAGGTTCTTTTATCAAGGCAGACCTGATAGGGGTCGGGATCCAGCGGGTATGGACCAGTGGTAGGTTAGAGCTCCAGCAGAGGTGGGCTGTTGGTGGGTTGGGGTCCAACAAATCTGGACGAATGTTGATTTGGGTAAGGTTTACAAATTCAGGCAATGCTGCTAAGAATTTGCTGCAATTGTGGAGAGAATTGTATACCATTCCAGTTTTCACAGAACAACTTTTTGGTGATTACTTTTTTACTCTCCACTGGTATTTCCGGTTCTGCTGACTGTTTCTGCATTTTTCTGTTTTTATTTAATAATTTTCAGCATCTGACGTTTTTTTCTGCTTCTGATTTATCCCCATCTTGATTACAGTGACAATGCTTTGATTCTGGGCTCATCATTGTCAACTCTAACCTCTCTATCAGAAGACAAAGTGGAGACTCCAACACAGTCCAAAGTTCATGAAGTAAGGACTCACACAAGCCAAAGGAACAATTCTATGAAGGATACTGTTGACCATGTTACCTGGCAACCACAAGCAGCAACTTTACAGGCTGTGCAGTCACAGATGACCTTACCCTTTACCCACTTTGTTCCCTCATGGCCCACCATGGACACTCTGCAGGAGCAGCCAGTGCGAAAGGATGTGCTTCTACCCCCTTCAGCATTCTTGTCACTGGGGAAGGAGAGAGGGAATGTAAGCCACTATTATTCTGCTGCACTCTCCTGCTAATCTCGCTTGTTCTGAGGATGTTGATTCTGATCCTTGCACACTGCCTAACACCAGGTTGCCTTTGCTTGGTTTCCATTCTAAATGCCTGCATATCCTCTGCTGCGCTCTTCACAGATTATAATGGCTCAAAAATGGTTTGATATCTACTGCAGTGCAAAAGCTGTTGTGTCATTCGAAAAGCTATTGTCTTTGCCTATTGGTTGAATTACTTGTCTTTTATATGAAGTTATATCGTATCGTATAAGGAATGTAAAATAGTCTCCCATATTTTGAAAAATAATCATCTGCAACAGGGTGTAGTAAATGTGTTAAATCCAATAACTTGTACTCGAAAGGTGGTAACATGCATGAAATTAGCTTCCTCATATTCAGCTCTTTCTGTCTATACTCTGCTTGATTCTACACCTGTCTTGCCACCCAATATTGAAAGTTAGATCAGTTAAAATCTCCTTCCGTTAAGTAGCAACAGGACTGAAGGCAAGTTATCACACACCCAACATTATATTTTTACCTCAGATGTTGATTCTATTTGCCAAAGGTAGTTTGGGCATAACCTTAAGTATGAAAGGATGAGCTTTAAACCTCATCACTGAATGAACTTCACCAGAATCTCATTGTACATTGCTCGAATACTCAAGCACACCCTCTTCACCATGGCTCAATTATTGGAATGCCCTTATAGTCGATCATTCATGCTTGTAAATAGCAACATAACCCAGAAATCTGTGCCTCCATCATTACTCTAGAACTTGATTGCCGTGTCCTTGGGTCTTGGTAATACGTAAACTGTGTTCAGAGTAGCTTAGTGACAAAAACTAATTCAAAACGCAGGTATTTGGGAGGTTTAGCTGAGTTTCAGGTTTGGCTGAGCTTAAGATGCCAATAATGCGATGGAAATGTGAAGTTTTCCATTTACAGTGAACTGTTGAGCCAGCCAGAGCTAGGAGGTCTGGGCCATCTGCTCCCTCTCAAACTTGTCACTTGCCCTCACAAAGTCTGTGATGGGGGCCTGCTGATTTGCAGAGGCTTTCTTCCCATTCCACTCTCAGCTGAAAATATTAAGGCTGAAAGGGCTGGGTGGTGATGATTTAAGGGCTGGCTTGGAACACACAGAGTTGCCTTTCCATAGGATAAGAACATTGCTTTAAAATGGGAAGTGAGAAAATCTGTGGGAAACATGATATCTGATAGTGCATCAGTAAAAAAAAAAAAATGTAATTGTATTTATTTTGCTAGTAAACCACATGTGCAGCAATACTTGAGCTTATTAACATATGCTTCCTTCTCTCTTGCACATTGCATTTTATCTGTCTCAAAACAAATTATTAGCAATCCTCAATACTATAACATTTTATTAATCTGCTATCCAGTTGTTAAGACATTCTGATGTTTTGGCATTTGCCTCACTATATGCTCACTCCTGCACTCCCTTTAACACACCAGGGTCCTAGACCCCACATTCACTTCAACACACTGTGGTCCAAGTTCCCAAGTTTTCATTAATACACCAGCCCTCTCATTCCATGCTTCCTTTAACATACAGGAGTTGTGGTTCCCACACTCCCTTTAACATACTGAGCCCCTGATTCCACATTCCCTTAACACACGGGGCTCTTGAACCCACTCTCCCTTTAACACACTGGTCCCCTGAATCCCACGATACATTTTAACCTGTCGCCCTGGATCCTATGCTGCCTTCAACACACTGTGGCCCTGGTTCCCACACTTCCTACAGTACACTGGGCCCTGGTTCCAACAATTCCTTCAACACACCATAGGCCCGTCCCCAAGCTTCCTTCAGTATACAGGGACCTGATTCCCACACTCCCTTTAACACACCATGGCCTTGGTTTGCATACTCCCTTCAGTAATCTGGCCCTGGATCCTACATTCCCTTTAAAAACCCTGGTTCCCTCACTCCTTCAAACACTTCTCCTCACCCTGGTTCCCATGCTCCCTTGACCATGCAGGGACCCTGAATCACACACTCCCTTTCACATACCAGAGCTCTGGTTCTCTCGTTCCCTTTAACATTCAGGAGCTGCAGTTCCCACACTCCCTTGAAACTCACCAAAGCCCCGTTTTTCACACCTTTTAAATTTCTTGAATTAGCTGGTATATTTATTACATTACCGTAACATCTTAAAACAAAAGGCAATTAAAAGTGCTGTTGTTACTGACTGGGGGGTGTGAATCTGTCAAACTGGATCCCTAATCTACCAGCCACCATCACAGGAGACAGAAAATAAATGTATTTAACTGTTTATACCCATTTTGATTTTAGACAAATGAGGATGAATACAGGAACAACGGGTTTGGTGCTCACCAAGTTCAAAAGGACAAGCGAGTTTTGCCTAAACACACAACTCGACAGCTGCTTTCTCCAGATCATTTAAGGGACAGAACAGAATTCCTCAGTCCATCTTTCCAGGAGAAAGGTAAACAAATAACAGCTGATCCAAATCAACCTTTCCTAGTTGCGGTGATCGTGGACCAGGTTTTCGAACGAACCATTGGACATGTTGCACTTTTTCAAAGATGCTTTAAGCATATCCTTGAATGTTTGACAATGATTGACAAATCATGCAAGTGATGTGGTCAACGGAACAGAGTCAAGTGTAATCAGCGTCTTGATGATGGGGATGTGACTCTCGCAAATGATATTGATGTTAGTTTGCTTATCACCAATTCCACTGGGAGGTTTCCTCTCCAGTGCTTTGAGGTGTCTGCTGTAGGAAATACACAAGGGCACAGGTAATCTGTAAGAAAGAACTGCAGATGCTAGTTTAAATCGAAAGTAGACAAAAAATGCTGGAGTAACAATAGACAATAGATACAGGAGTAGGCCATTCAGCCCTTCAAGCCAGCACCGCCATTCAATGTGATCATGGCTGATCATCCACAATCAGTACCCCATTCCTGCCTTCTCCCTATATCCCCTGACTCTGCTATCTCCAAGAACTCTATCTAGCTCTCTCTTGAAAGTATCCAGAGAACCGGCCTCAACCGCCCTCTGTGGCAGAGAATTCCACAGACACACAACTCTGTGTGAAAAAGTATTTCCCATCTCCGTCCTAAATGGCTTCCCCCTTATTCTTAAACTGTGGCCCCTTGTTCTGGACTCCCTGAACATCGGGAGCATCCTGCCTCTAGCGTGTCCAAACCCTTAATAATCTTGTATGTTTCAATAAGATTCCCTCTCATCCTTCTAAATTCCAGAGTATACAAGCCCAGCCACTCCATTCGCTCAGCATATGACAGTCCCGCCATCCCGGGAATTAACCTTGAGGACCTACACTGCACTCCCTCAATACCAAGAATGTCCTTCCTCAAATTTGGAGACCAAAACTGCACACAATAACCCAGCGGGTGAGGCAACATCTCTGGAGAGAAGGAATGGGTGACGTTTCGGTTCAAGACCTTTCTTCAGACTGATATCAGGGGAGGGGACGGGACAAAGATATAATGTAGTTGGAGATAGTAAGACGAGTGGGAGAACTGCGAAGGGGAAGGGGAAGGGGATGGAGAGAAGTCAAGGGCTATCTGAAGTTAGAGAAGTCAATGTTCATACTGCTGGAATGTAAGCTACCCAAGCGAAATATGAGGTGCTGTTCCTCCAATTTGTGCTGGGCCTCAAACTGACAATGGTGGAGACCCAAGACAGAAAGGTCAGATTGGGAATGGGAGGGGGAGTTGAAGTGCTGAGCCACCGGGAGATCGGGTAGGTTAAGGCGGACTCAGTGGAGGTGTTCAGTGAAACGATCGCTGGGCCTGCGCTTGGTCTCGCCAATGTAGCGAAGTTGACACCTGGAACAGCGGATACAGTAGATGAGGTTGGAGGAGGGCACAGGTAATGTTGTAACCTGGTAAACCGTAATCATTGTACTGGGTTTGAGATGCTCTCTTCTCCTACGGCTGTGCCCACTGAATGCAATTTCATCATGGACGTCAGTCTTTACTGTCAGAGAATGGTGTTGCACGTTTGGGAGTGGGCTGTTTAATTACCTTTATTTTGAAAATATTAAGTGCAGGTCCGATCCACTTGAGTTGATGTTGACTTGGAGCTTGGTCTCTGAATGTTTGCTTAGGACAAGAAAATCTAATTGGAAAATCTCAAAGATCCTGCAGTTCTTGTTCAGACAGCTGCTGATCCTAACCAAAATGAACTACAATACCTATACTGTCCTGAACTCCACCATAATTAGCATTGGTAAAGATAGCCTTGGCTTCTCTCCCTAACTGCAATCTCAATAGCACTGGGAGATCCACGTTGCCTCAGGGTAGGCAAGATAATTGTGAATCATGTCCATGAATGTTAGAAAGCTGTGTTTATGTGGAAAACCTGTGACTTTTCTTACCTCTAATTCCCTCCCCGCTAATCTTAGTCTGAAGGAGGGTCCCGGCCTGAAACGTCACCATCCTGTTTCTCGACCATTCAGTGCCCGACCCACTGAATTACTCCAGCACTTTGTGTCTATCTTTGGCGTAAACCAGCATCTGCAGTTTCTTTCAACACATAAAAAACATGGTGGTTGGATAGATTACAGAAGGTGAAACCATTTGCAGATAATGTGAGGATTATTTAGAATCTTCTAACACCACGACACCTAAGGGCGAATTTGTCATGGACAGGGAGCTGGTTATTGTTTGTTGGAAGGAAGCGTAGAGACTTCTTGAACTGTAGCTCTGCCTTCATAGGTGCATCAACTCCCATTCCACAGTAGACTTTCAGGTCCAGTCTCACTGCCGGTCCTGACTGACAGGGAGTTAAAATAGCCATTCACAACTGAAAATACAATAAGGAAATAGGTGCAGCTATCCCTCACAGTTCTAGAACTTGGCGGAATCTGCAGACAGATTATGATGCACACCGTTTCTTTTCCCCATCAAATGATATCCCAGGACTGTTTAGCTTTACAGTTTCCACAACACCCTGCAGACAGTGCCCTCCATAATGGGACAAAGACCCATCATTTATTTATTTGCCTCTGTACTCCACAATTTGGGTCACACATTTGGGTCACATGGCTTCACAGATGTTTGTAATTGCTCAGGTGTGTTTAATTGCCTCCTTAATGCAGGTAAGGATTGTGCTCAGCTGTCATTCCTCCAGTCTTTCCTTCACCTTTGGACCCTTTTATTGCTGTTTATCAACATGAGGACCAAAGTTGTGCCAATTAAAGTCAAAGAAACCATTATGAGACTGAGAAACAAGAATAAAACTGTTGGAGACATCAGCCAAACCTTAGGCATACCAAAATCAACTGTTTGGAACATAATTAAGAAGAATGAGAGCACTGGTGGGCTTACTAATTGCAAAGGGACTGGCAGGCCAAGGAAGACCTCCACAGCTGATGACAGAAGAATTCTCTATATAATAAAGAAAAATCTCCAAACACTTGTCCGACAGATCAGAAACACTCTTCAGGTGTGGATTTGTCAATGACCACTGTCCGCAGAAGACTTCATGAACAGAAATTTGGCGGCTACACTGCAAAACCACTAGTTAGCACCAAAAATAGGATGGCTAGGTTATAGTTTGCCGAGAACTACTTAAAAGAACAACCACAGTTCTGGAATAAGGTCTTGTGGACAGATGAGATGAAGATTAACATATCAGAGTGATGGCAAGAGCAAAGTATGGAGGAGAGAAGGAACTGCCCAAGATCCAAAGCATACCACCTCATCTGTGAAACACGGTGGTGGGGTGTTATGGCCTGGGCATGAATGGCTGCTGAAGGTACTGGGCTCACTTATCTTCATTGATGATACAACTGCTGATGGTAGTAGCATAATGAATTCTGAAGTGTATAGACACATCCAATCTGCTCAAGTTCAAACAAATGCCTCAAAACTCATTGGCCAGCAGTTCATTCCACAGCAAAACAATGATCCCAAACATACTGCTAAAACAACAAAGGAGTTTTCAAAGCTAAAAAATGGTAAATTCTTTAGTGGCCAAGTCATTCACGCGATCTGATCCCAATGGAGCTTGCCTTTTATATGCTGAAGAGAAAAATGAAGGGGAGTAGCCCCCAAAACAAGCATAAGCTAAAGATGGCTGCAATACAGGCCTGGCAGAGCATCACCAGAGAAGACACCCAGCAACTGGTGATGTCCATGAATTGCAGACTTCAAGCAGTCATTGCATGCAAAGGATATGCAACAAAATACTAAACATGACAACTTTCATTTTCATGACATTGCTATGTCCCAAACATTATGGTGCCCTGAAATGGGGGGACTATGTATAGACACTGCTGTAATTTCTACGTATAAAAATGGCTTTTATTTAAATCTGACAATGTGCGCTTTAACCACACGTGATTTTTTTTTTTCTATTACAAATCTCAAATTGTGGAGTACAGAGGCAAAGAAATAAATGATGGGTCTTTGTCCCAAACATTATGGAGGGCACTGTAGATCTGACATCATGAGCATGTTTCTATGAACGGTGTAAATATGTAGTTACATCAAGCCAGCCAAGCTAATCTTTAATCTATTACATCCACCGAATCGCTCTCATTGCACAGAATGCAGACTGCGATGTGTGTCAGATTTTTGCTGTGGTGTCCTGCAGCTTAATGTGAAGGTCAGAATTCTTTTGAGAGGAAAGACAGCTGTGATGGTTTAAGGGCTGCCTCTGATTAATCCTTTCTATTCCATTCCCACAAATCAGATGCCGACTTTGCTGAATGTGATCAGCAACGTAAACTGAAGGCTGAACTGCATGGAATACGTCAGCAGATGCAGAGCTTCCATGACAGCAAGCAGCAGCTCAGGTAGGTTGTCAGGGAGGCACTGTATTTAGCTCTTACTAATACCTGCAGCTGCAAAACCAAGTGGGCCAAATGCTGACAACCTTGTCAAATTCTCCCAACATTAGGGAGGTCGGGTGTGCAATGAAGCCTGTCTTCCCCCACCCCCCACCCTTCAAATTCATCTCTGCCCTAGAGAAGAGACTCTATTCCCAGACATAGAATGTCATCAAAGGAATTATTGATTCGGAAGAAAATGATCAAGGACACCGCTGACATCCCTTCAGTATGTTGATTTGCCTGCATCCACATTCTGCCCGTTTCCCTTTCCTCTGCCCCCCCCCCCCCACTCCCCTTCCCTCGCTACACTTGCTCCCCTTCGCTATCTCCTTCCTGCTCCTCTTCCCTTTAAACTATTCAGCAGTTATCACATGTCTTCTTGGTATTCTCAGATCCAACCTTGATGCCAGGTGTTGGAACATGTATGTTCTTTGCCTCTCTTTAACATCAAATGACTCTATCTCAAAGCCATCATGCTCACAACAATTTTTGAACTCCGTTACCCATCCAGACCTTTCGCCTTTTCCACTTTCCTCTGACCCCTATCTCTCCCTACAGGTGCCTACACTGCCGTGTTGTCACAATTTCTTTAAATTTTCTCCTCATTGATCCGAGGCTTCAGCTTTGCCCCCACGTTGAAGTCGCGCCTCAACATGGCACCAAACGTCCTTCCCCTGCCTCTGCAGCCAGTCTTCACTCCAGACTGTCGACTCATTCTTGCATTTCCAAAACACCAGATCCAGTTGGATACCTCTCTGGATCTATTCATTGCTAACTGCTGATGTGACGTTGAACACCTTGATATTTCCTTGCTTGCTCTAACCTCTAACATATGAATTTCCAGCCCTCCACTTACTGAGAACCAGCCCTGAGGAAAATCTCCCAGTTCCTTCATCTCTGTTGTATTCACTCTGATGACGAGACTTTCCATGCAGGAGTCTCTGAGATATCTTCTATGTTCCTGAACTGTGGCATCATCTGTACCATAGTTGATAGAGCCCTCAGCTGTGTCTCGTCTATTTGTTCACCTCTGCTCTCATCCCCTTTCCCCCTGGACATTGCAAAGATAGTGTTTCCCTTATCTCCATCTTCCACCCCACCAGCTTCTGCATTCATCAGAACATCTTTTGCCATATTTCTGCCAGCTCAAATAATATGATCAGACGCATATTCCAGGTTCCCTTTAAGCAAAAAAAAGTGCTGGAAGTACTAAGTAGATCAGGCAGCATCTGTGGATGGATTACTTTTTCAGTTTAGGACACTTCCTCTGGTAGAAGTGGGGGAGTGGGGGGAGAAAGCTGGAAATGAGAGGTGTGGTGGGACAAGCCTGGGAAGTAATAGTTGAAGTGACGGTGGCAAAGACTAGAGATGAAAATAAGACAAAACACACGATGAGAGAAGAGGAGTGAAATGGGTTGAAGGCGACAGGCAGGGCAGGGAGAGAAACGGAGGCAATAAAAGAGAACTGTGGGACTCTAGGATGGAACATGAGTGTACGAAGGAGTGGGAAAAGGTGCAGGGTGACGGTGGTTGTGGGAGAAATAAGATGCGTGGTAAGGCAACGTGGTGGGAGGGGTGGAAATATGTGCCGGGATATTACTTGAAATTAGAGAATTTAATGTTCATACCGTTGAGTTGAAAGCTACCCAAAGGAATATGAGATGCTGTCTTCTCGCTTGCAATCGAGGAGGCCAAGGACAGAAAGGTTTTTATGGAAATAAGAAGGAGAGTTGCAATGGTTAGCAAGTGAAAGCTCCAGCAGGGCTTGGCAGAAAGAGCGTGTGTTTGGCGAAATAGTCGCCTTGTTTACCCATTGTTTTACCAATGTGAAGTAAACCACATTGGGAGCATAAAATACAGTAGAACCACTTGGAGATGTAATGCCTGTCCCTGCACCTCTTCTCCTACTTCCTTCCAGTGAGACGGACACTCATGTGCCCCTCTTCCAACCTGCTCTATTGTTTGGGTAGCTTACAACCCAGTAGTGTGAACATTGAATTGTCCACTTTGAATACCTAATACCTCCTCCACCCACCTACCAATCACCCACTCCCCTCACCTTTATCCACCTATCACTTACCAGGCCTTGCGCCACCCCCACCTCTCTTCAAACTTTCTCTGCTGAGTCCAAACGGTCTGAAGAAGAATCCTGCCATGAAGCGTCATCGGTCCGTTCCCGCCACCTGCCTCCAGCGATTTAACCTTTACTCAAGATTCCAGTATCAACAGTTTCTGGTGTCTTTCCTCCTCCTTTTCAACATTTCAAAATGATTGCTTGATGGTCTGCAGTTCTTTTCCAACCCATCCGTCTATTTTTTTTTAATGACAATTTCTCTTGCAACCGCAAGCTATGCAACACTTGTCCTTTCACATCTTTCCTTCCCATCTTGCGAATCAGGTAATTCTTCCAGGGTGAAGCAGTGATTTATTTACCCTTCTAATCTATGGTACTGTATATGGCGTTGGCAATGTGATCTCCTCAACATTGCAGCAACCAAATGAAGATTTCCAGAGAACCTTGTTTTCAGTCCACTGTGGTCACTCCCACATGCTTCCTTTGGCCCCCTGCACTTTATACCAAAGCCAAATTCAAGATCAAGGAACAGCACCTCATCTTCCATCTGACCAGGTTGCAGCCATCTAGACTCAATGACGAAGTCTGCAGCTGGGCTAACTGGTTTGCCGTGTTTGTATTAGAACCGGCCATTTCTACTGAAAGTCATCCAACCTTGATGTTAGTTGTCTTTTCTTCATTAGCACTGGCTGACTGTGGGTGTGCCCTTTGTATTATCACTCTAATTGCTGCAATTAACCTCCATTGATCCCCACAGCAATGCCAGCCTTCACCCTTTCACAGGTAACTTGTTTTTTTCATTAACACTATTTTGACAGATTCTTTGGCCTTAATTCTGTTTCCCTTTCCATAGTCACGTGCAGTCAGACCTGTATGGTCAGGAAATACTCTTAAATCTTCCTTTTGAGTCCCTGCATGGTGGAGATATGTCTAAACTCATTTACAAAATCATCATTAAGTCTCTTTCACTGTCTCAATCTGCGCACTTCAGATTATCATAACTATCTGGTTAAAAACAAAATGACTAGCTGTCCCACACGTACACCCCCCAGTAATCCCATTCCGTTTCGGCCTCCTTTGATTTGCTTCATTATTAATGTATGCCTTTGCTCCCTGGGGGACATTTTGCGGTGTTTCTCCAATGACTGATGACCTTTATCCGGGTATCAGTCTTGTAAGTTTCTATTACTCTCCTTCCAAAGCCAGGAGTTATTAGTTTTAGAAAAATGTGTAATATTGTTTTCAGCATCTTCTTGTCCCTACCTCTACAGCTACTTTTGTAGTTGTGGTAGGCTTTTGGTCGGTTCATTGAATCCCTTTGATCTTCTCAGTATAATTTTAGCATTGTTCAGTCATGTTCTTTTTTTAACTTGCCTTAATTACCTCATTCATCTGTTTCTGACACTTCTGGTCACGTTTCCACTTTTTGAGGCTCTGTTCTCAACATTTGACTCTGCCAAGAATATATTTCAAGATTTTCTAATAATTTTCTCTGGACACATCCATCCTTTCCAGGTTCCCATTTTGGAAAAGAATAAGTTGGTTGATTCCAATAAAAAAATAAGTCAAAAATACTCAAATATCTCGAGTAAATAGGGACAGCTTCCCCTTTATTAAGATTAGTAGAAAATCAGCACACTTTTGAAGGTGACTTTGACTTGAATACTTTTATTTTATGTGAATATAAAGGTGTCACCTGGCCCCAGTTATGCTCCGAATAGATTGTTTAGCCTCACAATACACAGATGAACGACATTTCTCAGGGGAACAGCTCTGTAAATATACTTTCTGGTTCAGGCAAATAATCTGGTGTTTTATGTTGGCTGGTATCCAAGTATCACTCGTATACTCAGTGAGATGACTACTCAGGACTCCAGTGTAGATGCAACTTCTTGCTTTTGAGATCAATTATAGACTAGATCAAAATCGCTTATTACAAGGTGGACTGCTTCAACTCTCCTATTAACACAATTTAATGCTTATCCTTCTGGACATCCCATGGTTTGGCAGTGTGGATAAAACATTAATCTGCATTTAACAATGCTGCCTGAAATGAAATTGTTGAAAAGAATGCTCAGCGGGCGGCTCAGTGGAGAAGCTGCCTCATGGTTTATTTCTGATCACGGCTGCTGTCTGCTTGGAGTTTGATGATCTCTTTGTGACCACGTGATTTCCTCCCACATGCCAAAGAAGTACTGGTTGATAAGTTAATTGGCCACTATACATTTAGTTTAGCGATATGATGTGGAAAACAGGCCCTTCGACCCTCCAAGTCCACGCTGACCAACGATCACCCGTGCACAAGTTCTATCCTGCACACTAGGGACAATCTTTGGACGTTTGAATGCTGTGGTGTGTAGTAAGTAATATCCCATGGGAATGGGGTAAGAATATTACCTCATAGGGGCAAGCAAAATTAGTGAGGTAACAGGATTGCTTTATGAGCTGGACCTAAATGGCCTCCTTTATCATAAGGAAATGTTCCATTGCGTTTCTCTGCAGGATCTGGCAGAAACAGGCTTCTGTGCTACAGAATTGGCTTCAGGTAAATGCAACAGAAGATGGAGAAGCGCCACAGATGAGGCAGGAACTAAAACAGGTAAATCATCGCATGTCCAACAGCAGATCCATTCACATACATTGAATAGACTGGGATTAAAACATTTAACGTTTTATAGATATTACTTAATCATGTAGAGGTATATCTTTCCACCTTGAATTCCCTCCAGTAAGAGGCAGACAACTGTTGAAGGAAGAGAACTAGTCTCTACATTAATATCTGGTTCCCAGTTCAGATTTAGTCACTTGAGAGCAAAAATTGGACTAATGTTGAAAAAAATGTAACACGAGAAATAGGTTGATATGGCCAATGATCAGCTTGTTGTGGTCATGCGTTGGAGGATGCAGAAACTGGGAAGACTTCTTGCAACATTGTCCCAACACAATCTTTCTGGAAAGTTGCCATTTAGAATGAGGATCTAGCACAAACCAATTATCTCCCACAGCTACATAGACCACATCTCCTGATCTCTTCTGAGGATGCCATACCTTTCTCTTTTGCCACGTCAGTTCTCAAGATAAGGCTTTTCACTCCGGTAAATCAGAAATGTGTTGCTATTTCAGGAAATGCTGTTCCACACCCAGTGGTTAACCATCGCCTCTACTGTACCTCCTTTATGTCCTGCACCCTCTCACCCCACCTCCCCATAGGAGCAGAGATTCCTTAGTCCTTCTGTCAGCCCACCAGCTTCTGCACCCAGCACATCATTCATCAACAATTCTGCCGGCCACAACCTGATCCCACCACCATTCACATCTGCCCTTCCCTATCCCTTCCTGCTTTCCGCAGTGATAACCCAGTCTGTGACTCCCTGGTTCGCTCATCCCTCCCCTTCCCCTTCTGCAAATGTAGACGGCGTAACAGTTGTCCTTCCTACAATCTAAACATCAGTTGCATTTGGTCATCTCAATGTGGCCCGCTGTACATTGGTGAGACAGATTTACCAAGTGCCTGTGTTCTGTATCTGCTGGTTATTTGGATTTTAATTCCCCTCTCCATTCCCACACTGTCCAGTCGGGCATTGCATCAACATTGAATTCCTTCTCACTTCTCATCTAGCCTGGTCCTATCACACGCCCACTACTTCCTAGAATAACCCCACCTATCCATCACCCACACACCTCCCACAGGATCCCCTTCCCTCTGTTCTTCCCATCTGCCACAAGCCACCCTTATTTGATTCCATTTACTTTCCTTTCCCATCAGATTCCAGAATTTGCACTTTTATTCTTCACGTATCTCTGTCTCTGTTGCTATCTCCACCCTCCTCTCCCCCACCTGACTTATCTGCCAATGAACTTCCACCTCACTTGTTCCAATCTATCCCTTGACCTTTGTCCCCCAACTCTTTATACTGGCTGTTTCCTTTCAGTCCAGATGAAAGGTCTCGTCCCAAAATGTTGACAGTCCATTTCCCCACAAAGATGCTGCCTGCTCCACTGAGCTCCTCCAGCAGGTCTGCTTTTTTTGTTCCAGATTGTAGCATCTGCAATCTCTTGTTCCTCCAAGAATAAGGATGTGCTCGAGGAGAAAACTAGTCATCACATCCCAGCAGCATAATCCAGCTGTTGTTGGGGTAACGTCAGCAACCAGTTGCCACGGGGATGCAAGTCAGTGTAGGAAGGAGGAAGGGCTTATAATAGGGGAACTATTTCTGCACATCGTTGTTCCTGGTGTGCGTTATGTATATTCTGTAGAGACTTACCGGTTTTTTGTTTTACTGGAGCATCTGATTGCGATTGTTCATGCTTTGCAGTGGTGTATTTTGGTTTTAATCTATTGTCAATTGATGGGATTTATCATTATCTCTGTCTGTTAAGTGCTGACAGTGGAGATGGAGTTACAGACAATAGCAGGAACGCTGGACTGTGATTTATGGTCCACTCTCTGGTTCCAGTCCACTGCAGCAGAAAAACTCTGCTTATCGGACATTGAAGGACTGTGGGGATGGATTGTCAATGTGCCATTCCCTGCAGCTGTGTTGCATCAGGCAGACAAACAAAACAAATGAACATAGTGCAAAACCCTCATACCCTTCACTGCCAGCAGCAGACTTAGTCAGTTCTCTGCCAAGCAGATTTTATTCCAAAACAGCAGGAACACAAAAGGATACCACACAATGCTAAAGCTATTCAGCAGGCTTAGTTACTGACGCAGCAGAATCTCAGAGTGGGAAAATCAGTGCTGGAAAGGTCAAACGTGTCTCACAGATGATTTCAGGAACTATTCAGATGGCTTAAAATTTTTGATAATACAATGCAGTGCTTCCTGTATGTAAGGAGGAAGCAGATTTTGCAGGAGGGAATGGGTTGGGCTTGGTGGTGATACTTCCCTTGTTAGGCCCCAAACCACAGTAGAAAAATTACACCCTAGCTGTTATTTCCTACCACTATTTTTCTCATCCGTCTCTTTCTGGCTATCGGATATTGAAAATCGGAATTGTTAAAATGGGGCACCTTGGTCAGCATGGCTGAGTTGGGCCGAAGGGTCTGTTTCCATCCTGTGAAACTATCGTTACAACATTTCACTGCTGGAACATAGGCTGCAGTTATAACAAGACACGATGTGGACATGATGGGTTGGGTTTATTCTCACTGGAATATTGGAGGTGACATAGCAGAGGTTTATAAAATTATGAGGGGTAAAATAGTCAAGGGATGTTGGCTTAACCAGACAAGACAGTGTTCAATTGCCCATTCCCAGTTGCCCTTGCGAAGGTGGTGGCAAGCTGCCGCAGAACTGGAGCTGTGGGGTATACCCACAGTGTTGGATTTTGGCACAACAATGGTGAAGGAACAGCATAGATTGGGTGGGTAGAAAGAACAGACCAGAAGGTTTGACAAGGTCAAGACCAGGCGGGATTGAATGACATTTAAGTGGTGGTGTTGCTGGTTTAGAGAGGGTGGTGAAGACTTGTCAGGGACAGCTGATCTGTGTGGAGATGTAAATAGAGGGAGATCAATAAGAATAGAAGAGAGAAAATGGAATGCAGCAACTAAACGTTTGTAGCACCCGCAGTTTGATTTTTGCTTTACCACAAAGCTTGGAGACTTTTCCTGAACTGCCTCCAATGCAAGCAAGTCCTACTTTTACATAAGATGACCTAACAACTGTACATAATGCATCATCTACTTCCTCTTCCATAATGGACTGCTCCAAACATTACAAGCGTACTTCAGCAGTCATGTTACTGTGAGGGTTGTGTCATTACATAGTGTAACAGAACACCTTGCATCTGACACGGCCCCAGTGAGAAAGCCCTTTGGTATGGTTTTTAATTAGAATTTATATTCAGCATGATGTCTAATATTGGAAAAATATGCACATAGTAAATTGACGGCGGACACCTGCATGGTATTGGAGATGGATCCAACTTGATTGCTAAGTTTACAGAATTGTTCATGCATGTCCTCCTGCATGAACCTTGGCTGAGGTTATTTGTTTCCTGCTATTTGATATTGCTTGGAAAAGCATCACTGATATAATGCCTCAACTTTACATAATTTGCTTAAATTACACTCAGCACCGTATCTTTGCATGTATGTCATGTTTATTCCAAGAAATACTATTCAAATACTGGATATGTAATCATGTGGGCTTAACTTTGATTCTTGATGTGGTGAGAGGCTTTCACTTTATTCTTATGTTCACTTCAAGCTGGAGATAGACATCAAAACGCTTTCGATGAAGCTGAAAAGAGACACGCCCCATATACAGCACCAGGTTGCCAGAGTGCAGGAGATTCGGGAGATCCTGACTGTGTGATGGTATCTATCACCATAGCAAATTGCAATCTTTATTGGTGCATAAGGAAACTTGACTCTTCAATCACAAGCAGATTGCTTGCATCTTGAATTCCTCCCACCTCAGGGCCTGTTTTTGGGGATGCAATTGTGGAAGCAGCAAATGATGTGAAATGTTTCTGGAATCTTCATCGTGCAATGAACAGATTTACGTCTATCATCTGGACTACGTGAGGTCATGAGACATCTAAGGAACGAGAGTGCAGGAGTTGGGGTTTTTTCAAAGCCTGTAGTTTATGTCAAAATAACATGTAAAAATATAAAGCACATGTAAATGTCTAACTGTGTGGACTCCAAAATACATAGCTGTGACAACTGCATCTTTTGCAGTGGCCCAGTGCAGCATTTCAGTGATAATACTTAACCAAATTCTCAAATTGATTACTATAATTTATAAAAGACTTTTAATATAAAGCGTATAACACCGTTGTTTCCAAACCCCCCCTCTTGCTTGCTTTCACTAGAGGATCCCTGTGGTGAAGCAACTACACGAACCAAGATTAATTCTCAATCCCCAATGAGCGTAAGACAAGGGCTCAAATGGAGAAACTGCCCAAGGGAACGTTGACATTTCCAAACTTTCACCAGCAATCTCAAATGATGGACAATGACGCACGCACAAAATCCAATCAGGCATTCAAGATTTCATACCAAAGCAAGAAGGAATATTGAAAGCAATTCTCAAATAAATAAATAAATCTTGTGAAATACTAATTCATTTTATTCCTTGGTCACTGTTCACCATTCCACATGAAAATAATCCTGCAGTCAATAGCAGCAGGTTTGAACCAGACACTCCTGAATTATAAAAACATCACAAAAAATACTGTTAACCAACAATTGTCTTAAATCTCCTGTTCCTTCTAATGCTGCAGGTAAGATGTTTGCTACCAAACTGTGGAAGAGAATCTAAGGGAAGTGTTTCTAGCTTCAAAATAGCATTTGTTTAGTGCTGAAGCTAATAACTGAAATAGTGATTTTCAGAACATGCAGATTTCACCAGTACTAGCAGAATTTAGCAACACTGTTAACCAAGGGCTTGCCCGTAACCTCTTTGGTGGTGGTTTGATATAAAAGCATGCTGACACTCTGGGAAAATTCAACAACCTGTGGTTTGCCTCCATGTTTTGAAACCTCGTTTAATTACATGATTATGCATTTAAAGTAAGAGAGAGAGCAATAAATAATTGTCTCTTGGATATTGTTGGGACCCTACAACGCCAGTTGTATTGTCTTCAATGTTACACTATTTCTTACATGCTGTCATCGAGGTCTACAAAACAAGGTCAGTCACTCTGGTCATTCCCCTTGGCTCAGACTGAGATACAGTATAGAGGATGGATCACCAACGCAGCAGCTTAAACGGCTGAAGCCAAATTATGAATTTATAAAAATATAAATTCATCTCCATTATTTAGATATTAAATCCTAATCTGTGACTTGTTTCACACATTGCACCTGATTTTGCTTTTTTTCCACCCTACCCTCATTTGTTCACTGCCCACCCGCAAAACTGATGTCTCAATAAACACTTACAACACAAGACAGCACTCAAGTTTTAGCATTGCTGCCCTCAGCGTTAGAAAACAAAAGGAGTTCAGCAGCTGTAGGTTTTGGTACAGTCGTTATTTTATTTTCTCTGAAATGTAGTTGGATGAGAATTTTTTTTCTTAAGGATATAAAAATACTGCATGAACTAAGTTAGAATGACCCACTTGTTCACCTGCATGGAGCTATTCAGCAAACATTCTTGCATCACCAACTCCTGCAATGTTCTATGGGATCCCCTTGCTAAGCCCATTTTGACTTGGGGCCTAAAATCTCAGTTCATCTCTCAAAGTTCTTTTAATCCTGGTGACCTGCCAGGTTTCTTCTTTGCACGGAAAGTATGGCACTGCACATGTTCCAAACCCTATCCTCCCATCAGCTTCCTATTTAAAGGAGTAACTGGGTAGGGTCAGTACATGTTTCAAAGGAAACCGTTGCGCCAGTCATGGTCCAGCTGCTCCCTTAGATGGAGGCTGTGGGAAATGCTTCTGCAGTTAGAACGAGAGGAGGAGCAGCCAGAACTTAAACCATATTTCGTTATGGCAATTTCTCATATTTCCCAGTCTGAACTTCCTCCTCGTTACTCCATTCCAATTTGAGATGTTTTGACAGTGATTCTACTAGATGGACCCCAGCGCCTCTCCAAACCTGATCTTCTGTCCAGGTTTAAGGTTAAAGGTGAAGTCTTTTGGTGCCTCGAAGATGAGAACGATGGTGGAGCCCAAGTTGAACTCGCCTAGGTGCTCTCCTTTCTGCATCGTAACCCCTCCCTTGTTGTTGTTTGTGATAAAACTGAAGTCATTGTATGAGCCCTTCATGTAGCGAGGGCTGTTGGTGTGCAGATCCTGTGCAAAATAAAATAATACAGTAAAATGCCGTGTTCCTGCAGTACCATCCCATTCCATAGTCAACCAAAGTCTTGATGGATAATGGCTTCAACAATTTGACAGTCTTAAGGGCTTAACATTGGTATTCATCAACTAAGCACGAAGCTGCCATTGAGGAGCAATTGTGTACCGTAGCTCTTCAGCTTTCACTTCCAATTGAACAATAAAAATAAGATGCCTGTCCCACAATAAGCTTAATGGTAACAAGAAATGAAATGCGAAAAACAATAAAGGAAATTGAGTTGCTTATTTTAACAGTAGGTCAAAGTAAGTGAATTGGGAAATGGAAATAGCCTAACATGCAACAAGGGAAAGAGGAGGATCTGGGAATCCGTCAAAATGGATGTAAGATTATGAATGAATTAATAAGTTTATTGGCCAAGTATTCACATACAAGGAATTTGCCTTGGTGCTTCGCCCACAAGTGACAACATGACATACAATGACAGTGAGGAATGACACATAAAACATTAATAATAAAACATGAAAAGCAGAAAGCCCAGAAATGAGAACAAGCATGTGCCAAGGATTTTCCGGTAATCTATTTCCCACAGGGACTTGACCCGTATCCACACAGATATCATTGAGTCATTTACACATATCACAGCTGCTGCACCAAAACTAAGAGTAACACTGCACTGATGAGTCAGGGACCTGCAGAACAACAATTTGTTTTTCACAATCTGATAACTGGTTACCAACCAGAACCATAGTCTGTTTCTCTTTCCACTGGTGCTGCCGGCCGGACCTGCTCAGTATTTCCAATATCGACAGTGTTTTGCAATGCTGTCAACAGTCTGTTTCTTCCCATTGCTTTTGATGGAACCACCATCCTAGTGCCAGGTCTAACCTAGCGCAGGTCCACAGGGTAGATGTCCCAGCCTTCGTGCCAGTGGTTTTCTGGGTGAAAAGGGGAATTTTAGCCTGTGCCAAATTGTCCCAAGCCTTGCTCAGCCCCTTAGGCGCAGAAAATATGTTGAATCGGGTAATGCTCTTCATCAAGCTTTGCCCATTCACGGTTCAAACCATCAAACCACAATCTGCCATAAGATCACTGGTGCCCACAGATACCTTGCAAGTACTTTCCCCACCCCACTTCTCATAAGAGTTTGATGAAACGCTGCAGGTTCCTTTATCACATCAATTGTGAGGATTATACCTGTAGATATACAGTGATTCAGGCATTTCTATTTCATTTTTGTACAAAATGTCCATTCATGTAAGTGGGCACAGTAAGAGTGAGAACCTCTGGCCCGCTTCCCAGGATATGAAATACGTACAACAACAGACTGACAACAAACGTCCACCCAGTAATTTTAGAGAGATGAATTTCCAATCCATTGGTTGCTAATTCACTGATAACCCTCGATCAAGGGCATAAATGTATATTCTGCCCTTCTCTACCATCTACCAGTATCAAGTGCTATACCCACATTGCTAAAAAAACTCCTACATAATAGATGACCTGAAATGTTAACTCATTTTGGCTCCACAGATCCTGATTGATCCGCTAAGTTTCCATAATTTTCTGATTTTATTTCAGGCAACTTTCTTTGATTACCATTCGTCCTAAATGGTGAGCTGCAGGCAAGAAACCACAATCCAAAATAAAAAAAACATGGTTTCCTTCCCATAGGCATCCACCCTACTCACATTGTCAAAGTAAATGCGAATGGATCCAACATTTGTGGCACCAACGGCTGTGAGTGAAAAGAAGCCGTGAGTCCAATCTCCAGCCAGGACAACCCGCTCGTTGTGGCAGAAAAGCTCCTTAATCCAACGAGCTACTCCTGGATTAACCGACATCAGGGAGCCTGAGGGAAGACAAGAACAATCCATTCAAAAATGCAATCTGGGTTTATCCTCCCAGCTGCCAATACACGACCACTGTTAGCTAACGCAACGTGCCAATACCAACCATGATTCAACACCCTTGTCTAACTGCATGTCATCCTGATTCCTGCTTGGGTAGAAATCAAAATGGCCCAACGCTGTTATCTTTTGTAATTGCAGAATTTTTAATCTGAAGGACTGTATCCTAAAATAGATGTAAATTAATATCACACCCTTGTTTTTTCCCTGAGCATTTTTTTTAAAAATCAGACGATTTCCTTGAAAGTTTATTGAATCTTTTTTCAACTTTCTGGCAGTGAATTCCTGATCGTTGCTCAGAGTGTTAAAAAAAAATCTAATTCCCTCCTCTTATTGATCCTGTCTTTAATTATCGTAAAACCGTCTTCTTTGGTGACCGATACCCTGCTCGTGGAAAGAGGTTTTTCTCTTATCAAAATCCCGTATCAGTTAGATCTTTAAAGCTCATTTTAACCCACTATGCTCCAAGAAGTATGATCCACTTCTTCACTCGCATCACGTTGATGGATCCTACAATTGATAAGCAAGAAACCTTCCATTTTTAGCTGAGTTTTTGATTTTTGTACAAGAATAATGTTGAAAATCATTTTTATTCAAGATAGTCTCTTCCACCTTTTACTGTATGAGATTTAAATATAGGACCCAGCTGATTACCAATGGCTCCATTAATCTCATTTAGAGATTAACCTACAGACCCATCCTGCTGTCAATCTTCAGGGAAAGAGGTTGTATTTATGCATCTCTTTTGACCGTCAAGGAGATGGCATTAATATTAAAGTGATCTCTGGTTGATGTCATTTTTAGATCCATCTCATTCATACCCTTCCAGACTAAGCTAGCACACGTAGCTGGATTCTAGGCTGTGTCGTGGAAACTAGCATGTTAGATCAGAGAGCTCATCTATATCCATTACCTGTCACTGGATGTTACCTGACAGCAAAGCATTGAGCTGGGTGAAGAGTATCTGACCCACAACACGAGAGCTGGCTGCTGGGAAAGTTTCAAACATGCTACTTTCCACAGGGTAGCTGCATGGTCTAGTCCAGCCATTGCTTCCCTCTCAGAGTGGAACTGCCCGCGAGTGGAAAGGCACTGAACGCAGGGTCTATGGACTAATGATCCATTCCCTTCTCCCTCATCTGCTTGCCCTGTCTTCCCTTAAATAGTCGTAATATTGTCTCCAACCACTCTGTGGCAGAGTTACACATTCTCACCTCCTTCGGACACGAGGTCCCCTTTCAGTTCCTTGTTGGACATTTGGTGTCATATACTTACGGTCTTTCTTCACCTCTTCTCCATAACTGAAAACATCTGTATTCATTCTGCCAATACCATTATGTCACCCCTCTAGCTTCTCTTCTCACGCAGAGTAACTAAGTCAGGTCCTTTATTGATGTGTACCCACATTTATGTACCATCCCGCAAATCTTCTCTGCATTCTCTCCAATGCCTCCATATCCATTCCATTATACAACCATGGTGCTCAATGTGCTTGTTTTTGTTAATATGTGATGCAACTGGAACATGAGAAGCGCTGCTGTGACCAGTATTGATGAACTGATTGGCTTTCTGTGGCCTTCAGTGAGCAGCTTAGGGTCAACCCACACTAATGTGGGTCAAAAGTAAGTCACAAGGGTATATTTCAGTTCCAAAGGAAATTAACTGGACGGAGGTTTCAACACAATCCAAGGTCACTATTACTTGTACTTACTTTTCATTCCATATTTAATTAATTGAATATTTTAATTAATTGAAGTTTTCTATCTGCTGTAGGTGGATTCAAATTCCCGTATTCACTCACCTGTCCCATTGGATGCTTGTCCAGTGACTCAACTACTAAGCTACCACCACATCATTAACAGCCTCTGACTTTCCTGACTAAAAGGGAAAAATGCAGTGGATGCTTGAAATCTTAACAAACGCCGCCAGAAAGCACGGGAAATTCTCAACATTCCATGTAGCAGCTATGGTGATAGAAGAATGGACATTTAAGGTTGACAGCCTTTTATCATCAATCTAAAAGTTAACTCCACAGTTTGCCTGAACAGCTGTGGAACCTCTCCCTATTTAAACACCAGTGTCCTTATGTTTACAGAGGATCTTGCAAGGTTGAATGGCTTGGAGCATTTTGCAGGTCAGGCTGTGAACTGCTTCTCTCTCGACATATTTAGGTCTTTATTCTCTGGAGCGCAGAAGGTTAAGGGGGGACTTGATAGAGGTCTTTAAATTGATGAGAGGGATAGACAGAGTTGATGTGGACAAGCTTTTCCCTTTGAGAATAGGGAAGATTCAAACAAGAGGACATGACTTCAGAATGAAGGGACAGAAGTTTAGGGGTAACACGAGGGGGAACTTCTTTACTCAGAGAGTGGTAGCGGTGTGGAATGAGCTTCCAGTGGAAGTGGTGTTGGCAGGTTCATTGGTATCATTTAAAAATAAATTGGATAGGCATATGGATGAGAAGGGAATGGAGGGTTATGGTATGAGTGCAGGCAGGTGGGACTAAGGGAAAAAAGTTGTTCGGCACGGACTTGTAGGGCCGAGATGGCCTGTTTCCGTGCTGTAATTGTTATATGGTTATGTTATATGGTTATATACTGCCCAAGTATCTCCAGCACTTTGTTTAATTTCATACCAACATCTGCCTTTTTTCTGCCTTCCAAATTGTCTGAATTTGATTCTTGTTTGATATTTTTTTTATTCTCACTAATTTTCATTAACAGGATACAAAGAATTGGCTTGATTTTCAACTAACTGTTGCTAATGGGCAAATCTGATAAAGGTCACTTTTAACAATATCAATTCAATTCCAGAGTAAAACCCAAACAAACAATAAACTTCTTACCTGGAAAATGCCGCCTGTGTGAGACTCGCCAATCAGTAGGTGAATGAAAACAGTGATAATCTCCGGGAGCCAAGTAAATAACACAGTGATAGAGATCATTTCCTTCCTTTGTAACCAGGTGCTCCTGGAACGTTGTCTCTGTGTTATCTGCTGGATTACAACAAATTATGCAGCAAACAGTAGATCAAAATAGGATTCCACAAATCACCGAAGATATACACAAAAAGCTGGAGTAACTCACGGGACAGGCAGCATCTCTGGAGAGAAAGAATGGGTGAAGAAGCGTCACCCATTCCTTCTCTCTAAAGATGCTGCCCGTCCCGCTGAGTTACTCAAGCTTTTTGTGTATATCTTCGGTTTAAACCAGCATCTGCAGTTCCTTACACATTCTACAAATCACCGTTGTTTTGTACTTTATACTAAATCAGTGTTGCCCAACAAGAACATCAGCAGCATAAACCTAGCAACCGTGCAGCGAGTATGATTTTTGATAATAGGTTGGAGGAAGTGAATCGACTGCATTTTACTTGCAATCTATATTCTTAGGTAACACAATCCTAAATTCAACAAGGTGGTTTGAAGATCTCAGCACCCCATATGTTATGCACTAGATTCTTCCTCTTTTGATCACCCCATTCAGACACACTGAACCACTGACATGACTCAACTCCACACATAGATATGAGAACCGTACATCTCTAGCATTCCCAATCATTTTGACAGGGGTCTTGGATTTCAAAATTCCACCAACTCTATTGGCAAGATCAAAGTCATGGTCTCTGATAGCCTCATGAGCTGCAAGACACCTAGGCATTTTCAGGTCCACTTGGTATTATCAAATCAGTCCAAGATCTGAGCAATTAAACCCTTTTTCCTCAAACCAACCATGGCCTCATTATCTTATCTGTTCAATCTCACACAGCATTACATACCCCTCCCTTCAAAAACGATTGCCTCTGGTGCACACTCGATCATTTTCAACGGTACCATTCAGCGGTAAAGCTTTTAGCCATCTGCACTATCAAAAATCATTACTTTGACTGAAATATTGGTTGTTCTCTGAAATATCCTTTGCAGGTTTGCCTTCTGTTTCTAAGCCTAGTTGAAGAAGCCTTCGAACTACAGGGCCTTGGAAAGAGACACTTTATATTAAACCTGGCGTTTCAGTGTGGGTAAACACACTCAATCGCCTCCCTCTCCCAATCTCACTGCCACTGCCAAAAAAAGCATGCCAGTATTTTTCCCGTCATTAACATACAATCCTTGCAGAAACCTGCCTGTGAAAACACCTCTAAACAAAAAGACATTACATTTTACAAATGACTTTGAAAAGCATTCCCAATTTTTGCCACACATCCCTCACTCTGTGCTGTCACGTGTGGAGAATAACATTTGTCCCACTGCAGAGAATTGTAGAAAGACGCAGTATGGCTACCAGCCCTTCAGCACACCAATGTAACACTGACACTCAACTAGTGTTTATGTCAATCCATCGTTAGTTCCATTTTGCATCACAGTATCACACTCGCAAACATAGATTATGAAGGCCCTATAAAAATGCCTCCTCATCTGCCTTCCATATTCAGCTGCAGTGAAACATTGCCCAATTTTACACTACACAATGGATTTCAAGGATATATTTCTGGACCAAGTAGATAGATCAATCCTTTAGATAGATAGATAGATAGATAGATAGATAGATAGATAGATAGATAGATAGATAGATAGATAGATAGATAGATAGATAGATAGATAAATAGATAAATAGATAGATAGATAGAGATAGAAGTGAGAAGGTAAATAGAAACATAGAAATTAGGTGCAGGAGTAGGCCATTCGGCCCTTCGAGCCTGCACCGCCATTCAATATGATCATGGCTGATCATCCAACTCAGTATCCCGCACCGGCCTTCTCTCCATACCCTCTGATCCCCTTAGCCACAAGGGCCACATCTAACTCCCTCTTAAATATAGCCAATGAACTGGCCTCAACTATCCTCTGTGGCAGAGAGTTCCAGAGATTCACCACTCTCTGTGTGAAAAAAGTTCTTCTCATCTCGGTTTTAAAGGATTTCCCCCTAAATGAGAGCTTCGTGAGATAACTTAAAATTCGGAAATATCCAAGAAGATGTGCAACCCAGTATTGAGAAATGAACTTACTGTTGCTAATCTCCAGGTTCTCTGACCAGGTCTGAGGGCCTAGGAAAGTCTCCAATGAGTAAGTCACACCTTTCACTTGCTCCACCTGACAGTTCTTCACCCTCCCAAAGTGCAGGATTTTTCCATCAGAAGGACTGATCTAGGAAAAGACAATGAGAACAGTGACCAACAACACACAACCCGATCGTCGTTGAGTTAAAATAGTCAAGAAACCTCTCCACGACAAAACTAATGTTAAATTTCTCATCCATCGCACGGGACAAAACATAAGCAAGTGCTCAGATTTAGGACACAGGCTGGATATGGAGGATATCCTGGGCTGTATCTAATGCACCCACATGCTAATACCACATCACCCAATTATCCCACTGAACATTAAAGAGATTATGGTTTGGTGCTGTAGGGGTTGTCCCATTAATTCACATGCTTTCCTCTTTGCTGAAAAAAGGGGTTCTTTATTCTTAGTCTTTAATGCTTCACTATGTACATTTTATATTTTACTATGTTTCCTTACAATAGTGACTACATTGTCCAAAATTCTTCATTGGCCATTTAGTGGTTCTGGATAGCCTGAGGTGACTGAAGCTATATAAATAATATTCAAAAAAAACCAAAAAGAGCTTTATCCTCATCTCTCTCTAATCAGTGAACCAGCTTGAATAGAAATTACCAAATTGATGTGATAAACATATTCTGATGTTTGTAACAAATGCATTGCGGACACGTTGAAGTGATTTACTCCTGTTGCAAGGTGATTAATGAACTTTAACACTGTGCTCCCTAAATGTGGCAGAATAAAACCAGGATTTCACCAAGTGGGGGACCCGAGGTCTTTCCACTGCTATCAGATATCATCTGGAAGTCTTTCACGCCAAGTGCAAGATCTTGGTGCAGTTTGGATAGACTGGGCTGTAATTCTCCTGTCCATGGACAGTCCAACTTCTCTGCCTGCAACAGCCATGAACATGGGCCGCAGAGGGGTTGGGGTGGGTACCTATCCGTGTCTAGTCACTAAACAAGTGGGAACAGGAACCTCTTCTGATTTCTCCCCCCCATCTCCACTTTAGACCAGAAACTAGCTCCTCTGGCATGCCACACAGAATATACCTAAAACCCAGGTAGTCATCCCAATGGACAGGGGGGATTACAACCCAATGGACACGGGGAATTACAACCCAATCAAAATTCAAGCACTGGAAGGAAATAAATCTGAAGTAGAATCAGAATGTGAGAGGGGGCCCGGTGACCTTGTATTTAGTTTTGGTACTTTCTTCAGGATTTCATTGTTATACCTGGAAGGATTTAATGCAACTTACCACACAGTGAGAGTCGCAAACAGGACGTGCCTGTGGCTTCAGCTTTCTGCGGAAGAATTCGCTGAGGTTTCGGTAGTGCTGCAAATCTTCTACTGCAGCTTCCTTCATATTGACCCCGAACGTCCATATGTACAAATTATAGACTGGCTTTCGCATCCAGGTGGGTAACTCCACCTGGTTGAGCCGGCCCCACGCCCGAGACAGCAGCCGGGTGGGAATCGTTTTATACAAACCAACCTGCAAGATTCAGACGAGTATCATTAAAGTCCTGACACCAGCGGGACTGATGCACTGGCTATGGGAGAGTGAGCAATGGCTGAGGTCTCAGGCAGCACCACCATACATGGAGAAACAGCACCTATTCTTATGTTGTAGAGGACAGCAAATGTAAAAACATACATTTAGGAGAATGGGTTTACATACGAGACTGATTCACAAGCTACCAGAGGAAAATTTTCAAATCCAAATGTGTACATCGTATCTTCCTTATTTGGAAGTACTTCCAAGCATTGAAGCAATGAGTGAAGGTTGTTACCTGCAGCTGTGGTATTTTGCATTTGAAAATTAATTTATTAAGGGTGTCATGGGTTAAGGGGAGACAGTAGGAGAACGTGGTTGAGTGGGAAAGATAGATGATTGAATGGCAGATTAGACGATGGGCCAAATGGACTAATTCTGCTCCTATCACATATGAACTCTAAAGCACTACCCCTGCAGAAATGTTACAAGGCTGCCCCTGATAGTTCACACCAAATCATTTTCGTCATGTGCTCCCAGGGACCTGGATGAGATGGGCAGCACCCAGGGAGATTCCTCGCTTTTACACAGTTTATCTGAACTGATTGAGTGATTCTCAAATGGGTGCAAAAATAACAGGAAATATTACTGGATGCTCCAGTGATGGCAACTACAGGGACCTGTGTATATGTGCTGGGTTGGGAGAGGAGCCGCACTGCCCTGTCTGCTTGCTTCACCTTTGACAGAGCGCAGCCTCAGTTAGCATCTGTTTAGTGTACAAACATCAGTCATTATAAATCCAAAACATGAAACATACAGGGGACATTCAGCATCTGTAGAGTTAATGTTCCATCTGAAGAATATTGCCAGAACAAGGATAATCGGTGTACTGGAGAATTGTCTTATCTTTTCCAGCATCAAAAAGTGACCTCCTGTGCAGTTCTGGAACTTTCCTTTTGCTTAATTATGGCAGGGGGTGGGGGTAGAGGCAGTAGTGTGAACAGAGACAATGCAGAGAAGCGAGGGTGGCAAGAGGGGGGGGGGAAGAGAGAGAGATATCTGGAAAGTTAAATATTTGGTCTCCACAGATGCTGCTTGATCTGCTGAATACTTAAGTTTTATTTTAATTAAACTTTCATCAATCACGATATATTAATTTACATTTCTCATTTGTAAAGTTCCGTTTAAAATATAAACTGTCCCAAATTGCTGTACAAAAATGTAATTAAAGAAGATTCATTAATCTCATAAGATATTAGACAAAGGCACAGTGAATTGGATGGGTTTCAAGGAGTACCTCAAAGACAGACCAGTTTAAAGGGAGAATTATAGAGCGTGGGACCCAGACACCGGAATGGTGAAGCAAACAAATTAAGCCACACACAAGATGCCAGTGTTGGAAAGAAAGATTGGGTTCTGCAGGTTTGTCGGGCCGTGGGAGGCTGCAGATTGGAAGTGGGGAAGCCACAGAAGAATTTGAAAACATGGATATAAATTTTGAAATTTGAATGGGAGGAGCCAACATTAGCCAGGGAGCTTAGGGTGATGGGACAATGCCTGGTCCAAGCTGGAAGTGGCTGCAGATGTGCTCAGAGGAAGCATGCTATCCAGGACAGTCATAGAAATCTTGGATGTAAGTGAAGCATGAATGAAGTTTCTGAGGAGCTAATAAACCTGGATGGAGGTGATGAGACAAAGGGAGAACAAAGCAGTAATAGTCAGGGAGAACCAATCTGTTCACCCCAATGCTGCTACCACGTTGATTCAGTCTCGGGAGGTAGGGGGACGCTTGGAGAGATCTTAGTGACAGTGAGATTGATGTTATCAAGGTGCACCTGATAACTATCTATCTGCACGTACATAAGAAAGATGTATCTTGAGGGCCTTTCAGGTCAGAGGGCCGACAGAAACATGGGAAAAAAAGTGCAGAAAACGGTGCAGGAATAGGCCATTCGGCCCTTCGAGCCAACACCACCATTCAATATGATCATAGCTAATCATTTAAAATCAGTACCCCATTCCTGCTTTCCCTCCATATCCCTTAATTCCTTTAGCCCCGAGAGCTAAATCTAACTCTTACTTATCCAATCTGCCTTTCAATTCATATGCTGTACCTCCAATTTAATCTTATGGCTCTAAGGTAACAAGGTGACACCAGCATTAAACAGTCTCGCTGCATTTAAATAATCTGCTTTTCTATATCTCCCAGGCCATTTAGGACCGAGATGAGGAAAAACTTTTTCAGCCAGAGTTGTGAATCTTTGGAATTCTGTGCCACAGAAGGCAGGAGGCCAATTCCCTGCAAGAGATAGTTAGATATTGTACTTGGGGTTAACGGAAACAAGGGATATGGGGAAATAAGTAGGAACGGGGTACTGATTTTGGATGATTAGCCATGATCATATTGAATGGCGGTGCTGGCTCGAAGGGCCAAATGGCCTGCTCCTGCACCTAGTAGATGATTTTGTATTTCTGCACGTTATCTACACAGTCCATTTATAGCCCTTTACACACTCTGCATTCTCCTCGCTTTTCCACCCAGCTGAACACCATCATCACCCAGTGCCTTTGTCTACAACTTTTATTTAGATTGTAAATGGCAATTTCTGCGGCATCAGTCATTAAAGTTCACCAGCCTAAAATTACCCGTTTTAAGTGTGAAAATATATTTAATTCATAAGAAAATTCTAAAACATATTAGTACAGAACATTACATTCTCACAACTAACGTTATTCCATTATTCAACATTAATACATCACATCATAAATGTTTAATGGTGTTTTAATGCAAAATTTTAAATAATTTATGTGCAATAGCCAGGTCCTAACTTGTGGTCCTTCCTCAAAGAGATTCTCCCTCTTCTTGGCTTTCTGTCAGCAAACCAGATCTCTATCCAAGTAGAGATTTGCTCAGATGTAAAGTTTAAAACCCAATCTAAATCCAGCCTGACCACAACCAGCCTGAATCTTTTTCAGGATCTGCAGCATTTATGGTGAGCCATATTAGTTATAGGTGTGTACAGCATAGTACCAGGTACTTCAACACAACACGTCCATGCTGACTTTTTTGCCCATCTACACTAATCCCGAATCATTTATGCCATGTCTATTTAAATGCCTGTCGGTGTCTGAAAAGTAGTCATTGGATCCGACTCCACGACCTCAGCAAATTCCAGATGTCAACCACTGTGTAAAAAAACTCTCGTCAAATCTCCTTTAAAACTCCTACCTCCCACTGTAGACCCACACACTCTTGCTTTTGACACCACACAATGAGAAAAATATTCTAACCATCGTCACTATCTACATCTCTTATAATTTGATATGCCTCGACTCCCCTCTCCCCATCTCCTTCATGAGGGAAAACAAGCCCAGCCTACCCAATTTCTCCCATGTCTAAAGTCCTCCAATCCAGGCAATATCCCGTGAATCTCCAGTGCAACCACATCCTTCCTATAGTGTGACAATCAGAATGCATGCACCACACTAAGTACTCCAACACCACTCTTTAACCACAGTTCCCCCTGGTGAAGTTACTCACACATTGCTGCTGGCCAGGGATGGATTTAACAATGAAGGGCCGGCGATAGATTTGCAAAGCAGGATGGTGCGCGACTTGGAGGGAACCTGCAAGTGGTGGCGAGCTCATGCATCTGATGTTTATCCCTCTTGCTGGCAAAGAATGCTGATTTTAGAATGCCCAGCACACTGGTGCTGTCAGAGTAGCCAGGGCAAGTAACTTCCATAAGTGCACTTTATATATGGTACACACTGTAGGCACTGTGCCTTGGTTGTGAAAGGAAGGAACATTTCTGGTGATAACTGGGGTTTCATTGACTCGGGCTGCTTTGTGCCAGATGGTGCAGAGCTTCCTCGGTATTGTTGGAAATCCACTCATTCAGACATGTGAAGACTATTCCACCGCACTGCTTGTAGACGATGAAAGGCTTTAGGATGTCAAGAGAAGAATTATTTGCTGCAACACACCCAGATTCTGACCTGCTTGGGAAGGCACTGGTCCAGTTAATTAGCGCAGAGGTAATTTGGCAACAATAATACCACAAAGTATTGGATAGGTTGTTACTCTTGCCAAAGGTAGTCATTGCCCGACTCATGCTACTGCCATTTCCTAGACAATGCCCGTATCATATTTAGGTGTTGCTTTAATTGAAGAGTTGTGAATGGAAATGACCACTTTAATCTTTAGCCAACATCTCTTCTGACCTTAAAGTGGAAGGAAAGTCTTTGCTGAAACAGTTGAAGATGGTTGGGCCTAGGAATAATCCCTCAATGGACCCCACCAGAGTGTTTACCCATTGGTTACTTCAGTTTTACCAGGGATCTCTGATGCCACTTTCAGCCAACTGCCTTCTTGATGTCAAGGGCAGTCACTCTCGCCTCACTTCTTAATTCAGCTCTTTGGTCCATGTCATGAGCTTTGGAGACAACTGGTCCAAACCTCAAACTGGGTTATCAATGAGCAGGAATTAAGTATAACTTGGTAAGCTGTTGATGATGCATTTGTTGATGATGATGATATCACTTGGCTGATGATTGAGAATGGGCCAATTCAAGAGCACAGGTTTCAGTAACACAACCAGATCAGTCGTCTTTGCATGTCCATTGCTCTCCACTGTTTCTTGTTGTAACGTGGTGAATAGAATCGGCCGAGGACTGGGTTCTGCGATAGTACGATTCTCGGGAGGATGCCTAGAATACCTACTTCTGGATCAACAAATGCTTCAGAGTTATCTCGAGCACTCCTGCTGTTGTTAAGATGAGAGTGTTCTTGCAGTCTGCTCATCCTGTGACCCGAGAGATATTATTTTGATGCCTCAGGCAACCACAACAGAAGCTTGGGTCAGGGTGTAAGGCTTTGCTTTAAAAATCCAAATAAACTGCACCCTGGTTCCTCATTGCCCACACTGCTAGTTACATCATCAAAAATCTATTACATTTGTCAAACATGATTGTCCTTTTGCAAACCACTTGGATTCTGCTTCATCTTTTTAGGATTTACACAAGTGTTCTATCTACCACTTCTTCAAAAATGGACGACAGCAATTTGTCTAGCATTCAACCTGATTAGAGCGATTCAGGCATGGAGTTCTCGGAACAACAGTATCTAATCAAGAATCAAGAAAGTATTCAAGGTTTGAGAGGAATGCCCAATATTGGGATGCGGAAGATTCATATTACTATCCATGTTCCTAAATTGGGAATTTCCAGACTGGGGTCTGTGGTTTACCTCAAGACCCGTCAATCTACCTTCTGAAGCCAGTCTCTCAATCCTGCGTATGCTTTCATTTCAAGTCACATTCTGTACAATGTTGCCCTCTATTCATCAGAATTGGATTTGAGTGCTGTTTTCTTTAATGACAGGGGAATGAGGCTTCTTTTTAAATCATCAATAAACAGTGCTGTTAATCCCTCTGATAAAATATCTTAAAACAGAGTTCTTAAACACTTAATTACAAAAAGCTTGCTAGAGCCGTTAGGTTTGGAAAAGACCTCAGGACAATTCAATGCTTAGACTCGAATCAATGGAACACAGCAGCGAGCCAGAAGATATATTGGGAAGAATGACCAGAGCTTAGTCAATGCAATAGGTTCTGAGGTTGAGAGTTTATCAAAGTTTAATTCCCAGATCCCTAAACTAACAATGATATCCAGGACATGGTACATGAACCAATCAGTTACATACCACAAATTCTCAGGCAATCTTTCATCAAATGAACACAAAGACCATATATAAATTAGATGATCAATCACTCTTGCAATGTCAAATGCAACGATCCAGATACAAATTTAGATGTTCCAGAAGAGGAAAACACCGTAGGTCATATTTTGAATCAAATGCAATACCCCAGCAACAGAACTGGATGGAGGCCAGTGACCTGTTTTTAAATTTTAGTCAAGCTTATGTTGTTAGTACTGACAGCAGTAGGTGCTTGAAGGTAGAGCTGAGCCAAGAATGTTTTAATGCTGGCATCATAATGCCCGCACATTGCAACACTCTGGGCCATACCTTGTGTTTCTATGAAAAGAGAAGATGGTCTGATCTTAATTTACAGCCACCCACTGCACTGACAAATGATCTCAGTCTTGTTATTTGGGCCATTATTGTACTCAACTCTATAGATCTGTATCGTGAAAGTGAACAACGCAACTGCTGAGTAGCCACAGAGCTGGCCTCCCACTGTCCTACCTGCTGAATACCAACAAAGCTTCCAATGCTACTGTGTGTATATTTCTAATGAACACAATTCCACAGCTACAATTTGATGTCAGTGCCTTTCAACATAGCAGGCTGACTACATCATAGAGCTAGATATGCAGCATTGAAACAGGCCCTATGGTCCATACCAGCCAGGTTGCCTAACCAACCTAATCCCACATTCCTTCAAACCTTTCCTTTCCATCTTAGTTATCTGCTCTAAAAATGCTCAGTACCTACAGTAAGAGAAATAGTTAGGATTTCGATGAAGGAACTTTCAACAAACATGGGAAACACCAACTCCGTTTTCTGTCCGCAGATGCTGCCCGGCTTTAGAATATTCCAGCATTTTTTGTTTTTATTTCAGATTTCCATCATCTGCAGTTTGCTGATTTTCAACCTCAATTATAATAATGACCCACATTTATATAGCACCTCCAATGGGTAAAATTTACCAACTTGTTTCTCAGTTGTGTAATCAGATAAAAATTAAACAAGTCTGTATATGAAATGGTCAATACAGAGGTAGATTTTAATGACTGCATTTCTACTATTTGAAACCCAGCCAAATCAGAGGCACCAACCTGTGTTGGCCAGTACTGGGACCCAATGAGTTGAATAAATGCACAATTGAAAAACAGAGTAGAAATACAGACAGTTGCTCACTTTATCAAAACAAATCTTAACATGTTGTTACCTACATGCCACCACTAGGCACAGAGAAAGATGGCAAGTATCACAGCACATCAATATACAGCAGAAGCATACATTAATTTAATCACCAAGCAACCTATGGATGCTGGATTTACCCTCTCATCAACCCCACTCCCCATCCCGTCACAAACCTAGAAATAACGCACACTTACCCTGCTTGTTGGCCGCCATCCTACCTTTGCAAGAGGCTTAAGGACACTAAATGGCAGGAAGAAATAGAGAAAAGACAGAGGCCAGGTACGGAGCTTGAGTGCGGGCTTGGACATACAGCTCAGCTGGCCTAACCTGCGCCGCAAAGCCAGCTGGGGGAAATGCAACCTGTGGAATCATACATACACAGCTGATCAGGCATGGGGATATCCCAAACACAAATTATAGCCTAAACAGAACCTCACACACAAACCACACTGCTACACAGCTTGTTCATACTCAATTGCTTTAGTGGTGAGACAAATACAATGTTTTTGAAGTTTCTTGTCATCACTTCACCCAACTATACTTTATCTTATTAAAAAAAAAAACCATGTGCAACTCGGGGAACTTCAGTTGATGAAGCCATGAAGGAGGGTGACAGCTGAACCTCCCTACTGATCTGCAAATCAGTAAAGTTTAAAATTGCTTATCGTGATGCTTCTAAAAACCCATCTATTGATCTTCGAGGTTCATATTTACAACCATGTTTCTTTTAATCAGAGGAGCGTGTTCCCAATTTTGAGCAACCTGGCTTAGTTTTCACAAACTTAGCACAATTACCACAAGTAAAGATATTTCTCCTCATCTACAAGCCAACGGCATGAACAATTAAATCTTTAGTTTCAGCTAAGCCGCGACTCCAATCCCCACCTCTCTCTCTCCTTCTAATCTCATGCACATCCTACTTTTTAATCCTCACTTCCAGATCACATTTACCCCCCCCCCCCCCCCCCATCTACATTTGTCCATCAACCAGATCTTCCTTCCATTGTGCCCCCTTCCCCTGTTGGTCCCATCTGCTCAGCCTACCTCCCTTATTTGATTCCATGCTACTCCTTTCCTTGTCCTATTCCATCATCGGCAGCTCTTTGTTGCCTCCACTTAACATCTCCCAGCCTCTGTTACTATCTCCACCTGTTGCTTCCCCACCTGACCCCATCTTCAACCAAACTCTTCTCACTTACCACCCTCCTCACCTCTTTATATTGGCTATTCCCCCCCCTACACTCTCATTGCAGATGAATATGTCCCCCACAGAAACATCGACTTTCCATTTCCCTCCAAACTGCTGAGTTGTTCCAATAAACTGCTGGTTGCTCAACAAACCACCCCTCATTCTGAAACTGTGCCCTCTGGTCCCAGATCCTCAGTTAGGGGAACGCTCCTCCCTGCATTTAAACTGTCCATTTTGTTTTCCCCAATCATCTTTGTGATCTCATCTAATTCTTCTATACTCTGGAACAAAAAAGGATGAGTTTGCAAAACTAGTTCCACTCTAAGCATGTATGACTTTGCTCACAATGCTTCTTGCCAACTTTGTGAATCATGTTCTCAAAAAGATTTACTCTACAATATAATAGAAATTCCAGAGATTGTATACAGATTCCATTCCACAATATTGCCTCTATTCTCTTAAAGACAGCACGGTTGGACAATTAAACTAAAATAAGTTTATTTCTGGCTGAACGCTTCATCAGGTAATTGAGCAGAAGCACAAATCAAACAGGCATCCATAAAAATAACCCCCAAATTAATCTATTTGAACCAATTTTGTGGGAGCTAAGTTGGGTTATTCAGAATTTTCAGCTAAGTTTAGTTATTAAAAATGTGGAGCTATTTTCTCTGTTAAATAGCAGGCAGCCCTATAAATGACACAGCAAAATGGCATTTCCGCATTTAGGTCAGCATGTGGTCTGAAGCAAATCCTCCATCGACAATAGCATGGAAAGAGTGAGACTGTGCCCAACTATACTCAGCAATGTCAAAGGCTGACCTCAGTTAAGGGTTTCTGAGAAACATTCACCAGGAAATGTGAGTCGTTACCTCTGAACAATGAATGTTAAGAGTTCATTTTAAAGTGCACAAGAGGCAGTTTTTCTCTTGTTAACAAGTTAGATGCAAGTGGACAAATTCACGATTAGAAAAAAATGAAGGGAAGAGTTGAGAGAAATTAATTCTATTTTTTAAATAGGTAATTAGAATGTGGCAATGCCAACAACACTGGTAAGTGCAGCAAAATACTTGGCAATAAAAGTTATCTTGTCCAAATAGAACAAAACATTTTTAAAGTGACTCAGGAAAAAGGACAGAGAGGAGCTGTACTACACAGTTGCCAAAGCACTTTGTATTGTGAAGCAGTCTCAGTAGTACACCATTTTATATTTAATTACAAGTCAGTCACAGTGGTCCCTTTGCTCCAACTCTTTCCCCCGATCACTATGTTAAAGTTAAGGTTTATTTATTTCTTCCCAGAGTCTTTGATCTGAAAGATTAAACCTTTCTCTTGCCTGAAATTCTGCTCAGATTGATGCATCTTTCTAACTGTTATTGTTTAATTTCTGGTTTTGCGTGTCACTATCTTCACCCAATTTGTTGATTTAATTTATCTAACATTGCTGGCAACAGTTTGGGCTAATTCGAACATCTCATGAGAGAATGGCTTATCAAGGGATGTGGAGAGTTGCCAGTCTCAGACGCTGTCCATGGGGTGGAGAGAAAATGCTGAATGGATGCCAGACCCACAGAATTAACAGCATTAACAAAATAGATTCATAGAACCAACACTGGTGCCTAAACAGTTTCTCCTCTACTGAAGGTAATAACCATGCTGTCCTACAGATTTCAGTACCACCCAATTCCACATGAACCTTGAAAGTGAAATTTGGCAAGGCATTTGGCCACCTAGCCCAAGTCATCTTTGATGACATTCACATGATTACAAATTCTAGCAAACGTTACTGGAACACATTTTGGACTGGGATCCCTAACACACTTCCTCCACTTGCCTAGAAAGGCATGACCAATTATAAAGGGGAAAGGAGTTTTACCCCAGGCCATTTTAGATCCATTGCAAAGCTCGTGAGTTCTGTGGTATGTGTCCATTGTATAAACAGAGACTTTAGTGTAGTCAATGTGTTAATTCAAGTAAGATCCCTTCAGGCTACAATGACTAACACACTATGCCCATAGATAAATTAGAAGCGGTTGGTTAATCCTTCACAAAAGGTGGAACAAATCAGCACCTAGCAGGCAGACTGGCAGTGAAGCACATTGGTGATTGGAATAGGAACTATGGGAGTACCATCCCAATTGCTACCCAGTACGGAACTGATCTCTGTTGTTGTTAAAGGTACATTTTTACCAGGAGAAGTAATGGGATGACCTTATCTCTGCTAGCGTGTCAGTGCATGAAGAGCAGCTTGCGTGTTGGTACTGGAGAAAGGTGAACACATGGCAGCACGTGATTGCTAGGGGCACATATTCCTCGTGCAATAGATCTAGAATTAAAGGGCCATAGTGACAGAATAAAGAAGAGATGAGGAGAGACATCTTCCTTCAGAAAGTTGGGAGTTTTTAGGCTTCTCTAACCCCAAGTCATTAAGTAGAGGGATGAAAGATTTTTTTTTGCACTAGTGGGAAAATAAAGGCTTATGGGATCAGGCCTGGAAGGAGAGCAGAGGCCAAATCATATCAGCCATGATCTTATTGAATATCATAATAGACTCAAGTCTACCCATGCGGCTGACTGCTGCTCCTAGTTTTGGGTCGGGATCCTTCTTCAGACCCAAAATCTCATCTATCCATGTTCTCCAGAGATGCTGCCTGACCTGATGAGTTACTCCAGCACTTTGTGACTTCTTATGTTCTCATGTCTTAAGCAAAGGCTAAAGACTATGAATTCCTGCTGTATGAAAGCAGGTGGTCGACAGTGGGGAAAAACAATGCAACACACATCACTTGGAAACAGCAGTCCCATTTGCAATATGCAGGAACTTTAATAATTAAGTCAATTTAAGGCATGCAGTTTGTAAATGTTGCATGGTGTGACACCAGCAGTAATGGTGAGAAACACTGGACAAGCAGATAGGCTTATCCACAAGCCCAGAAAGGGAAACATTGGGCTAGGCTAAAAAGGATTTTGACCGTATGATAACAGAATTGCCCAAAGGAAGCTGGACGATGTTCATTGCTAGAGGGGGACAGGATGTCTCGACAGATAGTCAAATTTTATATACTTCAGTGTGCTATAGGATACGAAATGCATGAACAAACTTTATGTGTGAACTTTACAGGTGGGGCAGGAATAAATGAGCAAGGCATGCAGCAAGAGGGGGGGGGGGGGGGGGTGAAATAGCCAAGTTTTTAGTCAAGTCAATTTAGTTAAATTTGTCTCAGTTTCAATTCAACAATTTATTTTTTAAATCCAGTGTCAAACACAACTGCAGACAAGAATATCTTTCCTAGTGCACAACAGGTCAATAATCACAAATAATTTCGTATCAAACATGTGATATTGTATACTCATAGCACTGATATCACGCAACTCTCAATCAAATATCTTGAGGATTGGAAGGAAATTAGGTGTTGTACAACCCAGGACACCCAAATCAAAAGCTGCAAGCATCATCTGAAGAATGCATTTTGTTTGAGATGCCCTGCCTTGTCCTCAAATGGTTAAATTATGAAGTGGCCAGGGAAATGAACTCGGGGCAATGCAGTTTGATTGAGGAGCCAAGTTTCATGAAAGAACCACAGTTGGGGTAACATGTTGGGTCTAACGTCTGAACATTTTAAATATCTAACAACCTGTAGGACAGACCAACGGGCAGTGGCAGTGCACACTCTCCATCTTAGAGGATTTTCTTGTCAGGGAGGGTACGGCATCTCAATGAGAGGAACCAAGATTGTTCTTCAAACAGAATGTTGATGCATTCATGCCAGAATCGCGAGTGCGAAATGTATGCAGATCTCCCTGATTAGCCCACACAATAGCCAGGCTCTTTAATTCTCCCATTTAATTCTGTATTCTTCTTTGTGACATCCTGTACATTTCCATGACAGATGGGGTGTATTTACTCCTCCCCTATTTTTGATTAGTACATACAGTAACATTGTTCTGAATTATTTAAAAATTAAAAAAATAAAACTTCCTTCATCTGCATTACTGCTGCCATCTTTGTAACACCTTGCTCAACTACTGAGAGGAAAGCCAACATCACTCACCAGAAACGCACCATCTCTGTGCCTGGCTGGCACACTGCGCATTTGCCGTGCACTCTGATTTAGCCGCGCTTCCCCAAACATGAGCCATCTCCCTCCCTCCCCTCTCCACTGCAGAGAGTACCCGGCCAATCATCAGCAAGTAGCATCACTGCATAAAAACACCAATCACCCGCTCCTGCATCTCCTCAGCATCCAAACTCACAGCTTTACAAGCAATGAATCACAGCTCTCCTGCCGGCACCATCATCCCAGCAATACCTGATAGACCCTCCCCTTTCCTCCCTTAACCCCCTCACCTCCAACCCCCAAACAACCTAAGAGCACTTCGCCCTCAGCAATCAAATGGCAACCCCCCCCCCCCCCCCCCCATTCCTCCCTCCCCTTTTGAGATACCTGAATATGGATCTCCCTCCCACCTCGAACATTGATTAAAAGCTGCTATCTTGCCTTCCCACTTTGCCCCATTTCACACCACAGATAAACAGAATATCTTGTAGGTACCTCTCCCTTTCCAGGATTCTCCACTAAGTTCTCCAAACTCACCCTTCTTCAACTGGGTCACTTGTAACCAACCCCTCTAGCATCTTCTCTTGTCCCAGCGGCCTGAGCTGCGGTTAATGTGCTCAACCTCTATCACAGATGCCTCCTGCCAATGCCAGTCTCTTCCTTCCCCCCTCCTCTCATCTCTCTCCCCCCCCCCCCCCCCCCCCCCCCCCCCCCCCCCCCCCCCCCCCCCCCCCCCCCCCCCCCCCCCCCCCCCCCCCCCCCCCCCCCCCCCCCCCCCCCCACTTCGAAGAGGAACCTGCCCTTCACAACTCCTGCGAAGACACACCCCGTCTTCTAAGTAACTTAAGCTGATGCTGGAGTGCTCACCTCTCCTGCCCAGATAACCCATACGACAGCCTCCACTTCCCTGTCTCTTGCCCGGGTGTCACTAGACTACGACCAGCCCCCCACGGCCTTGTCCGGCCCGGCTGACCTCTCCTCCCTCCTCCGGCCTGGCCCAGTTGACCCCCACGGACGCCGGGCAGCCCGCGGTGTTTCCTAAACTCTCCCCGCGGGGCGGGCCGTCCCTCCTGCTCGGATAATCCGCTCTGGGCCTCTGCCTCCGCCTCCCACCACCCCATCCCCGGCTGATTACTGTCCCTCGGGCCGGCCCCACCGATCAGCGGACGGGAGAGAGATGAGGAGGTTTGCTCCCGAGTACCTGAAGCGAGCCTGCCTGCTAGCGGCGGCCCCGTTAGACGCCAGCGAGCCGCCGGCCTGCTGCTGATCTGCCGGCCTTGCATCGGTGCGGTGGGCCCTCCGGACGCGTTTGTCAACCCCGTGCAGGTTATAACAGGCAGCAGTATTCGGTAAAGGTTTGCGACATCTCACCATTTCCCTCCCTTCTGCGCCGCAGGCCGCCCCTGCAGCAGCGGGCTCGACAGGCACATGACCGGCGACAGCAGCCCGGATCCCCGCCCCCGCTCTCCCCCTAAAGCACCGCCTGGCCCCTCCCCTCCCCTCCTCCCACCGCCTGGCAGCAGCAATGATAATAGCAGGTAACGGGACTGCTGGCACAGAGTATGCTTTTACAATGGAGACAGCGAGCGTTCAAGGCCAAGTCCTGTTAGAGTGAAGGGCAAAGCTGGCAGAATTAGCAAACCCTGACTGAAAAGAGATATTGAAGATCTGGTGAGGAAAGAGGAAGCACAAATGACAGATCAAATACAGGCTGCAGGGATAGACGTGAATCCCTTGGGGAGGACAACAGTCTGGAGTCCTTCAGCGTATCTGGAGAAAAAGAATAGGTCCGTTTCAGGACAAAACCCTTCGGGCTACTTGAGGTTCAGAACAAATCAGAGCCGCACCAATGACCAAGGAAAGGAGTAGACCACCATGGTCGATGGTCCAGCTGTGGAAGTGGTGATAACGAGGGGATATATGGATGCGAACAGTGGAACTGGCAGGATGACTAGGGTGGGGGAGGGGCCTCCACTGCTGAACATGGAGGGGCAGAGTCTGGCTCGGACATCCCTCATGCAAGGGAATAGATATCACACCAGGGGAGCACGAGTGGCAAGGGTGTTGTTTAAAGACGAATGCAAACACTATCGTGTATGACACGACTGAATATGTAGATGCTCAGAAGGTCTCAAGATTTTTGGTTTTCTAAATGTTTTATTTATTCTTAATTGTTTTTTTTTGGAAAAAATGGGAAAAATGATAAAGGAATCCATGAAAAAAAGAGTCTTGGGGGAAAAATGTTGTTTCCTGCAGTAATCCTAATACTGCTGCCTAATACCCAATCCGCTGCTATAGATGTCAGCTGCTCTACATCAGTGAGACCAAGCGTAGGCTTGGCAATCGCTTCGCCGAACACCTCCGCTCGGCTCGCAATAACCAACCCGATCTCCCGGTGGCTCAGCACTTCAACTACCCCTCCCATTCCGAATCCGACCTTTCTGTCCTGGGCCTCCTCCATGGCCAGAGTGAGGACCACCGTAAATTGGAGGAGCAGCACCTCACATTTCGCTTGGGCAGTCTGCACCCGAGCGTTATGAACATCGACTTCTCTAATTTCAGGTAGTCCCTACTTTCACCTCCCATTCTCAGCTCTCCCTCAGCCCACTGGCTCTACCTCTTCCTTTCTTCTTCCCGCCCCACTCACCCTCACATCAGACTGAAGAAGGGTCTCGACCCGAAATGCTGCCTATTTCCTTCGCTCCATAGATGCTGCTTCACCCGCTGAGTTTCTCCAGCATTTTTGTCTACCTTCGATTTTCTAGCATCTGCAGTTCCTTCTTAAACATCCTAACACCATTGTCTCTTAAGAGCACAGTCTTGGGGCTAAAATGAAAAAGGTCACGTACTAGTAGGATGAGGAACAGCTTCTACAACAATACAATCACGTTGCTGAACTCGGAGTCCCGCCGATAGATTTCTCCGGTCCCTCCGTCCCCATTGTTTAATTATTCTGTATTTTTTGATTATTCTGTATCTTCTCTCTTTCTATTTTTTTTTTTTAATTTCTTTATGCACAACTACTACGGACTGATGCAAAACTGCATTTCGTTGTACTCATACTTGTATTTGTGCGATGACATTAAAGTTGAATTGAATTGAAAAAGTCCAACAGTTTCACTGCAGGGAAACACTTCTATTGACACTTGTGCAATGATAACCTATTAAGCAATGTAACATACAGCCTTTATTTTTAGCTTGCAGTAACAAAAATAAAATTATAGCTAATAAAAAGACCGTTGTTTTTGAAAATCATGCATGAAAAATAACTTTGTTATTGCAAGTCTGAAACTTTCTTGCCCCTCCAACTCTCTTCCCCATTGATGCAATTGTTCTTAAAACACAATTTTCTATATAACAAGGTTTCTCAGGACGCATCAACCACATTATAGCAGAACACTCCGTATTAGGGAAATGAATGACTTGCATTTATACAGCACCTTCACATTTCTTGCAATACATCATAAACCCCTTAAAAATCAATGAGATACTGTAAATTTGTTCCAGAGCTTAACAGTATCAACCCTCAAATGGGGCCTGACCTGCTGAATAAATACAACATTTTTTGTTTTTATTTCAAAAATCTCAGTAATTTTCAATAAAATTTCGATTTGATTTACCAAAGAACAACAGTATCAGAAATAGTATCAGAATATAATATCACCATAGTAGCACAGAACATAGTCACAGTACTGCAACACACAAACAAGCCCTTCAACCCAACTGGTCCTTGCATTCCAAGATGTCTCAAGATGCTACTTTGCCTGCAGCAAGTAGCACCAAGACAAGTAGCACCGAGAAAATGAACCGATTATCTGTTTTTGAAATGTTGATGAAAAAGTATTAGCCAGGATAACAGAGAGAACATCACTACTCTTTTTTCACCACAAATGCCATGTCAATAGATGGAACATACCACAGGAGCCACATCAAGGCATACATTAAAGCAAGTTTAAATGACCCAATAAATTATTTTTGAAGAGCAGACTGAACCATCACAACTTTCTCAACGCAAAGCGGTAATTTCTCCAAAAAGGAAATGGAGGACACAAAGCATAGATTAATTTTTGCAACAAATTAATTTATGTTATTTGCAGCACTTGGCATGATTGGCTGGGGAACTACTCAACTATGTCCACTTTGGCCAGTTAAAAGATTGTCACCAATCTTCTACATCCTGTCAGTCAGGGAAGCATTCAAAATATAACTCGAGACATTAAAATGAACCAAAAAAAGGGATTTTCTCTGGTCTCTGTCACAATATTTGTTCACAAGGCATCGATTCCACTGGCAAATGTATTAGACTGAACATGATATTTGCAACCTTGATGTCACTTTTGACTCGGAGAGGTGTCAAACCACACACTAAGCGCACCTCTTCAGTACAACTACCTTAGCACTTGCTGCTTAATACGTCATGCATGATGTTGCTATATCTGGATAATTATTCCAATTGGATTGGATAGAACTAATTCCATACATTGCCAAATACAAATATCTCCAATGAATTTAAGTTTATGCAACATCCAAACAATGCTTATCAACCATTACACCTGTGCTCACTCGTCTCTTGGTCAAGCCACATTGATTTTAGAATCGTCATCTCCACTGTCAAATCCCTCTATGGACACCTCCCCAGTTCTTCTCAGCCGAACAACCTCAAGACATCTAATCCTCTAAATGAGGCCGTGAGCATTCATGATTTTAAATACTCCACCAATGACCACTAAGACTTGAAGCTCTGGAATTTCCTCCCAACATCCTCAGTCTCTCTATTTGTCTTTTCTAATTTAAGATACTATTGAGCCATGCTTTTGGTTGCCTGATTTAACAAGCTGCAACATTATATTTTGTTTGGTAAAGTTTCTTTGGACAGTTAATTATGCACAGACAACATATAAAAATGAGGAGTGGGTGTTGGCACAAGGGACACGAGAAGTGGCTATCAACACAGCACAACCCTTTGGCATGAGTGGCACCCTTTGACATGGGCGGCAAACAATGGTAGTCAAATTATCGGGTAGCCATCAAGAGATACATCAGAGCTGCGATTTCACTGTCGATCCCACTGATCAGCAGAGATGGCCTTGTCTGATCAAAAGACACAACACAGCTTCTCGCATGGCTCAAGAACATCCAGCCTTATTGACCCCCTGATGCTTGGTGAGAATGAGTGAGTGATTCCACACACACCAGGCTTGAACCTTCTTGTTTGTGTTTCGATATTACACCACTCAGTGCATTTCCTGTTATGAAAGATTTCCCCTAGTTGGGCTCATTCCATCATTTCCTTCCTCTCCTTTTGAGTGGGAAGGCCAGCAGATTATTTTGCTATGGTCAAATAGCCATGTGACAATCTCTCAACTGCACATTAGAGAAACCTTCGCAATAGCAGGGCATTCAAATTCATTATTTATCAATAACATTTACACCTTTACATCAATGACTGAGTTTCCAGCTTTGAACTATTTGATACAGGTATAAAACGTCTTTTTTTTATAAACATAAGAAGTGGAGGCACTCAGCAAAGAAGGTGCAAGGTCCTACAGACAGTAATATGTTTCAGTGATGTTGGCAGAGGATAAATATTAGTCAGAACAAGGAGAACTGCCCCGCTCCGAATCATAGATGGAGTCTTCAGATGGTTTCATTTCAACTTACATCTAAAAGACTGTGCAGCAACACAGTAATAGTGTGCTAAAATATCAGACTAGGTTAAAGATCCTTCCCAAACCCAGGAGTATGAAACGTAAAATATTTTCCCATTCCTAATCTCATGAGTGATTAACCAAGGGTTGCGAAGAATAAATTTTGAATGCCTTGTTACATAGTCTTTCAAAATCGTGACATCCGAACAGACACCAAAATATTAGTGTACAAGGCAGTGGTGATTCCATAAAACCAACAGAACGTAGACCATCATCCTCAACCTCGAGGGGTAGCCACGATGCAACGATTGTGTACATGTTGAAGAAAGGTCTCAACGTCACCAACGTCACCAATTCCTTCTCTCCAGAGATGCTGCCTGTCCCGCTGAGTTACTACAGCTTTTGTGTCTATCTTTGGTTTAAACCAGCATCTGCAGTTCCTTCTTACACATGTTCACCAAAGTCAGTGTGTAGCACAACAAATTAAACAATGATTTCTCCTTAGGAGTATCATGTGTAGGGTCAAATAGAGAGTAATTCAGCACTCATTACAGAGCCCCAGTTATACTCCATAATCAAATGTAAGACTTAGCTTCATGATGTGGCTAGTGTGCACTGGGCAATTCACTCCCCTTTAAAACTAGCAAAAATTACTTCCAGATATGTTCAGTGGATTCCGAGCAACATAAAGGTACTCATTAGTGTTTGACAATGCACATACCATACACTTCAAATCACGGTCCAGACTAAACAGTACTTTAGACCTTGTATTCCAGACTGCAAATGGCAGACGCATTGATTCAGAGGTTGTGATTTCTGACTGTCTTTATCTGTGCCCTGTAATCAAGCCAAAACTTATTTGCATGAAGTATATTTAATCAAACTGTATTTCTGTTACTGTATACTTAGAGGGCATGTTTTCTGCAAGGAATTTGATTCTTAGATTTGGTGGTATAAGATGGTCGTTTCACCTAATGACAATGGATGAAAACTTTGGTTCACCTCTGCGTACTCGACTACTCTGCCTATTAAACACACTTTAAAATAGTAAACACTTTAAAATAGGAAACAGTGGGAACAGATGTAGAAATATAAATACTGAATTAAGTCAGCAACATATAAAGGTGTTTTCGCTAGAAACTCAAAGGATAATTATTACAGGGAAAGGAATGTTTCCTCAGCTGCAAATCACATTCCTATTTGCACTTTGCAGTTTGCAGTGTCATAAAGCACCATTTAAGCTGTCCCTCAGGATAATGGATGACCCGTTTCCATTGTGCAGAGGACTTGAGATGCCTCTACGTAAATTATTTCAATAAATTATTTCAATGTCGGATGGTTATTGAGCATCAACTGAACTCCCACACAGTTTTGACAGAGCACAGTCCTGGTCTAACGGCAAATGAGGTCTGACATGTTGGAGACCAGACTGCCGTGCAAAGTTAGCACACAAACGTATCAACACAAACTCAGGCATATGATCATGACACCTTCTTTCTCAGCACTTGGTAGCAAACACCCTACCCTGATCCCATCCCAACCATTAGTGATCTTCTTAGACTCCTCACATCTGCTTTTTATGCTTCAATTTTGTGCACCTCTCCCCCGAACTCATCTCAAAATGGAGGGAGCAATTTGCCGGTCGGAGGTACCCCACTTACAGCAAGATTAGTCTAACGCACAGGCGCTGATGTTCATGAGCGGATGGATTGGGAAGGTTATGCAACTCCAAATGAGCCGCATAACCTTATTCTTCCATTTTCCTTCGTCTCTCTCTATATCCCGCTCAGGCAGAAGTCCGAGCACTCACTGCAAACAAACACAAAACAACATGATCACTCTCTCATCACAGTGCCAGCAGCTTGAAGTATCTGCAGCCTATACCGCCACATACTCGATCAGGAATGCCTACCTGCTCCATCTCTCGCCCGCACATTGGAAAATTTGACCACCTGGCCGCGCTCCTTCTTATTGCCTACAGACAGAGCTGTTCAGGGAAAGCGGAAGAGGGTTACAGGACTACTTTGAATCGTTGGACTGGGCCACGTTCCAGAATTTATCAGCGGACATGAATAAATATGCCACTGTCGTCACCGAATTCACAAAGGAATGCGTGGACAAGTGTTTATCAACTAAAAGATTCTGTGCTTTCCCTCAGAAGAGTTGGATGAACCAGAAAGTTCTTAATCTGTTAGATCTGTGGCATTTTGGATTGGCAATCCAGAGTCATAAAATGTTCAGGCACTACCACCTAAAGGCCACTGCGAGCCTGATGTTCTGTTTTTGCACAGGTTTTTCCTTTTCATTGTCTTATAGAATCGGTTCTGTGTGTTGGCTCTGTACCTGTGATGCTGCTGCTATTAAGATATTCATTGTACCTGATCTTCACTGTATTAGAACATAGAATGGTACAGCAAAGAAACAGGCCCTTCAGCCCACAATGTCTGTGCCAAGCGTGATGCCAAGACCAACTCTTATCTGCATGCACATAATCAATATGCCTTCATTCTATGCATATCCATGCACCTATCCAAAAGTCACAATGCCACTATCTTATCAGCGTCCACCAGCACCTCCAGCAGTGTGTTCCTGGGACATACGACCCTCTGTGTAAAAAACCTGCCCTATACATCTTCCTTTAAACTTTGCCCCTCTCACCTTAAAGCTATGCCCTCTGGTATTGGATATTTCCATCCTGGGAAAAAGGCTCTGACCATCTACCCTATCTGTGCCTCTCATAATTTTATACACTTCTTTAGATCTCCCCAAAGAAAACAATCCAAGTCTGTCCAACCTCTATGTAGCTAATACCCACTAAATGCAGGCACAATTATGGGAAACCTCCTCTGCACTCTTTTCAAAGTTTTCACAACCCACCTGTAATTGGGGAAGCAGAATTATATGCGATATTCCTATGAAGCTGCATAATGACTTTCTGAATTTATATACAGTGTTCGGACCAATGAAGGCAAGAATATACCTTTTTTACCACTCAATCTCCTTGTGCATAAACCAATAAATTTGATTTGAACTTCCTTTCGCGCTTATATTGATTGAGCTTTATCTGTTTGTGTAGGAAAGAACTGCAGATGCTGGTTTAAACCAAAGGTAGACAAAATGCTGGAGTAACTCAGCGGGACAGGCAACATCTCTGGAGAGAAGGAATGGGTGACATTTTGGGTTGAGACCCTTCTTCAGACCTTTAACTGTTATTTGTCTCAATCACTCCCAACGTTGTGAATCGAGTGTTCTTTACCACCAATTGAAGCTTCTCCTGAATTCTCCATTGGATTTATTAATTATGTCACTAATTTAAAGTGAGAGGGGGAATGTTTAAAGGAGGTTTGAGGCAAGTTTTAATTAAAACCGAGAATGAAAGGTGCCTGAAATGCGTCACCAAGGGAAGCAGATGTAGATATAAGAGCAGCATTTAAGAGGTATTTAAACAGACATATGAAGAGGCAGGATAATAGAGTACTGACCATGTGCAGGCTATTTTAAAGTGTCGCCATGGTCAGTTCCATGTTCTAAATATGATCTTCTGGCCTCAGGTTATACTAATAGAGGAAACTCTTTTTACGCTCTTTTAAATCTTATATAAGTTTACTGCATAATTTCCTTTATAAAAAAACAAAAAATGTTATGTGTCCATCTGCTCAACATTTCCTCTTGGATCTAAATTCTCAGTTCGGCTAATATTTTTACATTTGATCCAGAGTCTCTTATTGCCTTTAGCGGGGACCAGGAGGCGACCCTGGACTTCAAGTTTAATTAAACCATGCAACCATATATTTATCATTGCATTTCTTGTCAAGTTTGCTATATATGTAGGCAGTATTTCTTTATACTTGTGCCCTCTGCTTTATTCAGTCACATTTTCCCAAGGCAGTCTCATGAGTCCCAGCAAATATATTATCCTTTACTAATCTATTCTGCATGTTTATCAATGCACAACCCAACAAGATGGCTTCTCAGCTTTGTTTAGAAACTGTGTAGTATACCCTTCAGACACCACAACCAACCCTCACCCTACTATGTACTTGCAATCCTCCTTCTCCATCCACTTGCTAACACTTGTCTAATTAAATACAAGAGTGTTTACATAGGGAGTATTTAATTTGTACATACTATTTTTAACATAACTAGAAATTTTCCTGAATTGTCATTAAATCTTTATTGACTAATCATCAATTTCAGCCAATTAAACTGCAGTTTACTGCCAACTGGAATTTGTTTCCTATTTCTGAATAACTTCTGCAGAAAGGAAACTTACCGATAATCCTGACAGCATATACAGTCTTGGCCCTGTATCTTCATTCTGCTCACTAACAATTAATATCGCAGAAAAGAACCGCTTTCAAAATATAAGGGCAAGACTTTTCAAATTAGTCAAAGTCTACCAAACACTTGCTGAATTTTCCTTCAAATTAAGTTAGCATCTTCAGTATTTTACTTGAATTTTTGCACATTCAGTTACAACTTTACTCGGAAGGATGGATATTCATTAGACGATTTCAGGACAAGTCCCCATTACACTACATTTTCAAACTGCATAAGAGAGTTTGGTATTCTGAAAAACGCAAGGAATCATGGGATTTGTTAAAGATCATTCACCATAAAGAAAAAGCAGACAAAGTGCTGGCTGAAGAAACTGTGTATAAATTCTTATCTTTATTCATTATTTATGTGTAAAAATATATTTAATTGGAGAGACGGGTGTGCCGTGTGGTCACATTATAGGAAAATTAATGTATTCCAGACTGGAACACAACGATGATAGTTTCCGAGTCGAATTTCACTAGTCTGCTAATCTCAAGGCAATGGAATTCTTCAGCCTCATCTATGAATACGAATGAGCAATGAAATTCTCGATTCCAGAGAGACCGCTATAAATGGTCAACTCCTCCCCCCCCAAAGGACCAGGTAACGGGAGAGCGGGGTGTAAGAGCGAGAGAGGGGGCAGATGCGAGTGGGAGATGGGAGAGCATGCACACAGACCCTCGCCTCATCCGCAGCCAGGGTCGAACCCGGGTCCCCGGCGCCACAAGCGCTGCCGAACCGCCAATGGCCCACCTCCACCCCCCCTCGAGTGTCCCATCCCTGCCCAGGGGTGGCCGGAGACGTCCAGGGTGGTCCTGGACCGACGACACCCGTGGCCCCAGGCCCACAGCCAGCACAGAGAAGAAGTGCCAACCCCAGCTCAAATCCGCTTCTCCCACCGGGCCAACCGACAGCACCGGACCGACGACACCAGTGGCCCCATCTCCAGCCCAACCCCGCTCCAACTCCCAAGGAATCTCCTCCCCAGTGGGCCAGGGACGACTAGCGGCTGCCGGCCAACCCCCCCCCCCCCGGTGCTGGAGAAGCGCTGCAGCAACTCAGCTGCCTGCCGCCCCCTGACAGGGATGGGACACCCGGGAGGGAATGGGAACGGCCCAGCAACAACTCAACAGCGCCCACAGCGCCGGAGATCCCGGCCCGACCCGGGACGAGTACGATCGCGCTCACTCACCGAAGCATCAAGCAATAAAAACGACAAAATAATCTTAGCTTTTATCAAAGGAACAAAAAATACAACTAATTCATCGTTGGAAAGCAGTATTCTCTTACATAGAAGAATCAAAGCTGGAAAAAACAGAAGAAATTAAGGCGTATATGTACAGCGCTCCACTGCTTTCCAGCAATATTTATGCATAGTGACCTTTGACCTGGGCATGTGTAGTCAAAATCAAAGATTATAGCTCCTCTATAATCTTTGGTCAAAATACCGAACTCGCTTATTCACACTTGCAAAATCCCATTTGGACTCTTTAGAAACTAGTATTATATTGTTTCAAATTCTAGAAGGTAATGGGTTAAAAGCAGACAAATACTACAATTAGCCAGTTCCAGGAAGTGGCAACATTATTTAATGCCTGCTTGGGGTTACAGTGTAGCAAATGTCAAATCATTCAAACTGAGATCCATTTCCTTTATTGGAACCATCTACACTCTCAAGAATGACAAAAGCATTTATAGCATTCTTGTCACAACTAGAAATTTTACGTGATATGGGGAAACAGAGGCACTTACATCTGATCAAGGAAGTAGAAAATTGTCACATGCGTCAGGAATGGAACAATAAAATTCTTACTTGCTTTTACAGGCACATTACCGCAACAACACAACTAATAAATATACAAAAGTCACTAATTATCGGTTATAGTAGGTAACCAGACCACAATAGTGCAAGCCAAAGCAACCTACACAGAAAGTCCATAGTAGGCCGTTGCTGAGGTAGGGCCGTGGTTAAGGGTGTATAGTGTGGTTCAATATTCTGATGTTTGATGGGAAGCTGTTCCTGAACCTGGAGGTAACAGTTCTCATTCTGCTGTTCCATATTCCTCAGGGTAGCAGCGAGATGAGAGCGTGGCCAGGGTGGTGTGGGTATTTTTTTAATTATTATTATTATTAAACTTTATTTCAGACTCAAGGTCCAGACAAGAGATGACATTACATAATACATTGCATATAAAAACATCATAAAAATACATATAAAAGCTTAGTATATTACTTATAAGAGCATCATAAATTATACACAAAAACACAATACAGAATATACAGAATATTGGATTTAAAATCAAGAATAAAAAGAAAGATCAGTGTCCTACAACGAGACAACAATACCAATGTCTCCACAACTGGGAATCGTAGCCTGTAGTGCTAAACCTTATGTTTGACAAAGCCACGATAATTACATTTTTAGAGTCATTTATCCTGCAAATGAATTTACACATATGATTTCTTAGAATAGCTTCTAAAGTACTGACTCCTGCAGCCACAAACATTTTACTAGCACTACACCATCTAGGTTTCCTTGGCAGTGTTCTCATGGCATCATTATAGGCCACCTTTAGTCTCTGTAAACTTGTCTTTCCGTAGTTTGACCACGGGTTTTCAGGTGTGCAATATGCTCTAAACAGAGACATCTTCACCACATCTGTACACACACTAAACTTACACAAGAGAATATTTGCCTGTACATACAGTATACGTCGTTGCCTATAAATATCCTCATCATCTGTCATTTCTTTTGAAATAAAATGCCCAAGATGTTTTACCTTATTATTACAGACAGTAAGATTGTCAGACAATTTATAATCATGACATTTTAGACGTTTATCCTCTTTGGTTCTACAGATCATAACAGCAGTCTTACAAGCATTATATGTAATATCATGTTCCACACCATACACAGAACATGAAGTAAGGAGCTGCTGGAGACCAGCGCTAGATGGACTAAAGACCACAAGATCATCTGGATACATAATATAGTTCACTAAAATATTACCAATCATGCACCCAGTCTTACAGGCTTTCAATTGCTTGGACAGATCATTAATATAAAGATTAAAAAGGACTGGGGATCAAATTCCCCCTTGTCTAACACCATTGCTAACCTAAAATGTGGCTGGGACCCTATTGCCCCATTTTACTTGCATAGTCTGGTGGGCATACCAGTAAGCTGGAATTCTCACAATTTTTGTTACGCACCCCTCTTTGACTCAATTTAACAAACAACGTTTTGTGATTAACACGATCAAAGGCATTGGAAGCATCAATAAACCACATAAGAATTGAAGAGTTTTTACCTCTATATATGTTTACAATCTCCTTTAGGGCATATACACACACGAGTCAGTGCCATGTTTAGCTTTAAAACCAAACTGTTTATCTGTGGAGTTAACATTTACTCTATCCAGCAGAATTCTTTCTTGGACTTTTGACAATATGCTGGCTAAAGTAATTATTTAGGCTGCCTACTTTACCAGCGTTGTCCTTATTGACAGGCACTAGCAGAACAGACAACATTGAGTCTGGTAACAAGCCATGAATCATAAAGCCAGTAAAACAAACAGCAAGGAGAGGAGCTATCCTCATACTCGCATACTTTAGATGTTCAGGAGAAATATGATCCAAGCCACTTGCTTTGGTGTTGGACAGCTTGTTCATGGCATGATACATCTCATGTGACATAATCACCATTAGGTCATTACTCTCAATATTGTCCTCCTTATACAAATCACCTTGGACACAGTTGAATAAAGTACTCTAATGTTGTCGCCATAACTCCGCGATATTAGCTGTTCTGGAGATTCCATCTACAGTGCACGGTAGAGATGTTTTACAACTGTTATGAGCGCTCACTTCTTTCCAAAAATCAGTATCATTGTCACTTAGCAGCTTTTTAGTCATGGAATCAGCCCTCATAGCGTGCTCATTTTTACAGTTGAAGCGAACAGCATACTTATATCTTGCATTAGTGAGCTTCTTAATGATATTAACTATCTTTTTGAGGCAGCGGTTCTTGTAGATCCATTCAATGATCGATCAGCCAACTTTCTCCAGTCTCCTTTGTTCTTGGATGTTCATCAAACCAGGCCATGATGTAACCTGTCAGCATGTTCTCACTGTACTCCTGTAGAATTCAACATTCAGCCATATGCTGAATCACCTCAAACCTCTGAGGAAGTTGGGGTTTTGTTTATGATTGCGTCAATGTGCTGGGCCTAGGACAGATCTGCAGAGATGCGAATGAGCAGGAACTTGAGGCTGTTGAATTTCTCCAGCATCATTCCACTGATGAAGACAGGTTCATCGATTCTTTGCTTTCCCTTCCTGAAGTCAACAATCAGCTCCTTCGTCTTGCTAACATTAAGAGCAAGATTAAACGTATTAAAAAGGAACTGCAGATGCTGGTTTATACCAAAGATAGACCCAACATTTTGTGTCCATCTTAAGAGCTAGATTGTTGTTCTGGCACCATTGAATCATAATAATCGATCTCCCTCATATACTCCGACTCTTCACCCATTATTTGTCCAACAATGGCAGTATGGCCAGAAATTTAAAGATGGTGTTGGAGCTGCGATGGTTACACAGCTATGTGTATACAGAGTAGAGCAATTACAGTGCACACAGCCTTGAGCTTCTGTTATATTATTTATTATGATTACATATTCTGTTGTGCTGCAGCAAGTAAGTAAATTTCATTGTTCTATCTGGGACATATGACAATAAAACACTCTTGACTTGACTCTTGAGTTGCCCATGCTGATTATAATTGAGGAAGTGTTCTTGCCAATATGTACAGGTTGAGACCTGCTGATGAGGAAGTCGAGCTTATATGATGAACAGTTTACAGAGCACCTTTCATGATCTTGTGTTGTATCATGCCGTTTCACTGCCAATTAACTACTTATGCAATGCAGCCACTGTTGGTCAGCAAATCTGTGCACAGCAAGCACTGGAGACAGCAACATACTAATGATCAAATATTTTAACTTTACATGCTACAGGCAGTCCCTGCATACGGGCGGGGTCGAGTCCCCACAAAACGGTCCATATTGCAATTTTTCAAAACATCATGTCATCTCCGCATTGAGAACATGTATGTTGATTGATTTACATATCTTCCCCCCCCCCCCCCCCACAGATTCAATGTGAACAAATTGTATTCCATATCTCAACTTTTTACACAAATTCTGCAAGAGGCCGGTCCTGGGTATTTATCCATCTTAATGCACTTTATAACCGTTAATACCTCCCATTTTGTCATTCGTATACGATCTAAGGCATCACAACTCATGTCTCAATTCCTTAGCTTCCACGATCTTCACAGTAAAAATAGATGATAAATATTAATTTAATACCTCCCCATCTTTCATTGCTCTACACAAAGACTGACATGCTGATCTTTAAGGAGACCTATTCTTTCCTTTGCAATCCTTTTAATATACTTGTAGAATGTATTGGGATTTTCCTTTACCTTACCTGCCAGAACCATTTCATGTCCTCTTTTTGCCCCCCTGATTGATTGCTCGAGTGTACTCCAACACTTCTTATACTCGTTGAGAAATTTGCTAGATACCAACTCTCTAAATCTTCGGTGATTTCAGAAAATGAGTTGGCACATTCAGTAGTCGGGGAGGGCGAAAGAGGGCAAACTATTTGTTTCTCAGCTTGCCTCGCCAATCTGTCTCCACCATTACTCTCTCAGAACCTTACTTTTCAGAGGCCTAATCATGAAAGTCTTCCAACTGCTTTCCAATGTCTCTGTTAATCCATTTTTCTTACTCCCTTTCTGGGCAGTATTCCATTTTATTCATTCAATCTATAACTTTTCATATATTTTTTCCCCACAATAAACTTCCCTTAGGTGCAACCTGCATTCATTCTTCATTAAAATTCTTCATTAACTTTTGCCTGCAAAAGTTAAATCTTTCCTCTGCCGCAGCCATCTCAGGTACTAGATTCCCAACATCAAAACATTTTAAAAGGCTTTTAAAAATGGATCAGTCTGTCAAGGTAAAACATTCTATATGAAACGATTTGTCTACCCTCACTCAGTTTAATTCCTAAAAACTTTGTAGCTGAAAAACTCTATTTTTGCTTGCTAATTCTGAAAATACGAAACTAAGTACCTCAATTAAATAACATCCGGAACACATTTATTTAAAATATTCTAAAAACACTACAGTATCCTCACAAAAATGTCACTACAATGAATACTACCATACTAAAAGTCTGATCTTGACCGCTTATGGCCCACTGTGCTGCGATTTCCGAGAGAACACCGCCACCTACGGCCGTCATCATTGGCCACCTCGCTCAGAGCCCCCCCTCCGCCTTCCGGGACGGGAGGATTTTTCCCATCGATGAAAAATCAGAGAGATATTAATGTTTTAAAAAAAAATCCCCATTCTCTCTGCTGCCCCCCACTGGCGGCAGGGGGAGGGACTATAAAACCCAGACGTGTAGTGCCTCACTCAGTCTCTGCCAGACCCAGGAAGTGAGAGGGTCACGGCTCTCTGAGCTGCGAATAACACTGAACGCACGTCTACTCCATGGTGAGTCCCCTCGATGCGGCTGTAAAGGGACTGCAGCCCAATTGTTTGCCTCGCCTTTTTAAAAGGTTTGTGTTCACAAAATGAATTTTGGTTGTCAGGTGGCTGCTGCCCAATTGTTTGCCTTGGCTTGGCTTTTAAAATCGCTGCAACAGTTGGCTGCCAGCCCAAGAATCCATTTGGCCCACAATGTCTATACCAGCCCTCTGGAAACCAGTACCTTCAGCCCGCAACATCAATACTAATGCAACAGAACAACCCCACCCCCCACCCCCACTGGTGAGCAATATTGGAATTGGTGGAGACGTGGAATATTGCGTTGGTGACCAGCCCTCCCGTGTGATGCTGGGACCCAACGGGTCCCACTTAGTCTAGTATCTCCTGGAAATTAGGCAGAGATTCTTCACACTAATGGCAGGCCTGAACAGGACTAATGAACAGGTCTGAGCTTCAGACGCCCACTGGTATCACAAGTGTAGCACTAATTTGTTTAACTATGGCCCACTATTTCCAACGTGCTTTACTACAGTAGCACGCATTACTTTGGTTGATGCTGTGAGATGATCATTTCTAGCTGGAAACTGTCCCAGGTACGTGATAAGCAGGCGTGATCGCTACTGCAAGTTACCAGGCTTGAATTTTATTTCTGATCATGCGAAGGACATGGAACAATCTGTCCTCCCAGTTTTCTACTAAAAGTTGCCGTGCGTGCATTCTTGAAATTACTTCAGTTTCTGACTTGACACATTTGGAATCAATTTTCATATGGTTCCCCGAACATTTTATCTGAACAAATGTTATCCTTCTGGTTTTGAAACCATTCTGGTTTCTAGGCTTTGGGTTTCCTCTCCACATTTCTGTAATCTCTAACCAAGATGGCAATAAGATTGTGTAAGATGGAACTGCAGATGCTGGTTTAAACCAAAGATAAAGACAAAAAGCTAGAGTAACTCAGCGGGACAGGCAGCATCTATGGAGAGAAGGAATGGTTGACGTTTCGGGATCTCGTTTCCCTTATCCCTAACCAGTCTGAAGAAGGGATTAGAGCCAAAACGGGGGGAGAGGGGTGTGTGGGCATGCGGGAGTGAGCTCAGAGAAAAGACGGGGAAAAGCCATGGGGGAGAGGGGTGCATCACGGGGGAGGGGGAGGAGCCAGAGAGGGGGACCAGAGGGATAGTGGCTGGAATTGGCGGTGTGATGGGGACTCACAGCAGGTGCTGGTCGCTGGTCGTTCTCCTCCAGTGGGATCTGAGTCTCCGCTCTCCGTTTGGCGACATTCCCGACTCTGGGCTGGGCTCTGTCTCCGATGCTGGGCTGGGCTTGGTCGGGTCTCCAACGCTAGGCTGCTGCTTGGGGCTGGGCTACTGCTTGGGACGGGGCAGGGCTGCTTCGGGTCCCTCCGAAAGTCCAGTTGGAAACCTCCGCCACCCTCAGCTCCAGGAAAGACGCGATGGCGCAGGAAGGGGCGGACCGACAGGGGAAGAGATTAATCCGCACGGCGCCGACTGGCAGGAGAAGAGATCGACCTGCGCACGCACGATTTTTAAGATTTCTAAATCTCGCTGACTTTTACGACATTCAACCGATCAGAACGAAACTTGACGCACTCGCAGCACAAGAACTGAGCAAAAAATCGTAGCGCTATCACGCAGTTTTTGCGCAAATAGAAAGACCGCCAAACCAGAAGATAACAAGATCAGAGTTTTAGTTATGTATAGATAGATGATTCTCTTTTATTTGATCTCTTACATGCAAGATAGCAGCACAGAAAAGTAATATGGATAAGGTCAGCACTTCAGGCCTCAATAAAAGGGAGGGAGAAATAATGAAGTACTTTCTACATACAAATGTTTAAACTAAAACTCCTTTCATGATGGTCCTGTTGGAAAGTGCTGGCCAATAGCTCACAAATTTGTTTGCAATCCTGCACTGTGATAGCAGTTTCTACTGTATTGTACTCAGGATATAGGAATTTAACACAATTATTTATTCAATTTTTGGCATCTGGGCATTATTACTAAGGAGAGCATTTATTACCTATGGATGGTGGATAATGAGCTGTCTCCTTGAACTACTACAAATGGGTTGAATACTCCAGTATGCTCTTTTATGGTTTTTGAGATACAGCGCAGAAACAGGCCCTTCGGTCCAAACAGGTCTGGGCCGACCAGCGATCCCTGTACACCAGCACTATCCTACACATTAAGGACAATTTACAATCTTTACCGAAGCCAATTAACCTACAATCCTGTGCGTCTTTGGAATGTGGGAGGAAACCAAAGCAACCGGAGAAAAACCATGCAGTCACAGGGAGAATATACAAACTCCGTACAGACAGCGCCCGTAGTCAGGATCGACCTGGGTCTCTCATGCTGTAAGGCAGCAACTCTACCACTGTGCCACGTCTATAGAGAGATCCAGAATTTAAACCCAATGATGGTGAAGAAACAGTGATATATTAACCTAGGATGGTGTGTGGCTTGGTGTGGAACCTGAAGGTTCCTATTGCACCTACTGCCTGTAACCTTCCTAATGGTAGAGATTCAAAGTTACTATTGGAATAGCCAAAGCAAGTAACTGTGGTGCATCAACATTAGGAAGTGCTAGTGTTAAGTCTAGCAGGAGAATGGGGCAAGGAGGAACAGATAGATCAGCCATGATTGAATGGCAGAGTAGACTTGATGGGCCGAATGGCTCCTATCACTTATGACCTTATGATCACTTATAAATCTCCAACTACAATGCCTTTCTCCTTGGTGAATACACATGAAAAGTATTAATTTAAGACATCGTCCATTGAAATTGAACATTTGTATGAAGGCATTTGCTTCTTTGGAGTAGACAGCAAAACCAACATGATCTAAACTATTTCCTTCATGTTCAGATAGTTCCTTTGTTTCCTAATGGACCCACTCTTTTCCTGGTTGCCCTCTTGCTCTTACTCTATATATATATATGATTTATGATTTTCCTGAACATTGCCTATTCTTGCTACATGCTGAGTTTTGCTTCTGACACAATGGAAGGTCAGATATTGAAGCAGTTGTTGGGTTCAGCAGAATGTTATAAGAAACTCTCACAGTGATATATTGAGACTGCAATTTCCGAATACCAACCACCACAATCATCTCCATTTGTACTAAGTATGACCAGAGAGTTTTACTCTTGATGTCAAGGGAATTTGCTCTCACCTCACCTCTTTAATTTAACTCTTATTAGTCCATACATGGCTGAGGCTGTGACGAGGCCTGGATTCGAGTGATCCTGACAAACCCCAACTGGTCATGCAGAACATCTTGTGGCTCTGCTGATGATCGAGATTAGACTGATTGGTCAGGAACTAGCTGGATTGTGTTTGTCTTGCATTGTGCTTATGAAGATTTACATGGGCAGTTTGCCAGTACTCTAACAGCTTGGTTGGGGACATGGCAAGTTCAGAGCAGACTTTCAGTATTACTGAGTGCATGTTTCTCCCCTTCAATGTTGCCCGACCTGCAATGCATTTCTAACATTTTATTTTTACTTTTCATTTATTTGCGGTGGATCACGGTGGCAGGGGGTCGGGTTGGCATCAGAAAACACTTGGGTGAAAATCTCTAACTGCCCAAGACTGAAGAAAGTGGGAGATACATAAATGAAAATTGCATGACTGAGACCTACAAATTTGTTGAACAAGGAAATTTATGATTATGGAATAAATGTGGATAAATCGAGTCAAAATATAATTAGTCACAAAATAAACAGGTATCAAGGTCTCCTATTGCCATGCTCCAAAATGAGCAAAGTACTGTGTCAATACTCAGAAGGGAAGAGTTGGATGGGCAGAATAGGAATAAGGCTGCTTTTGTCCAAGTTAATGGAAACTTACAATGTGATGAGATTACAAATGTGCTATGTATGTGAAGTTTGTCGTGGGAGAATTTAGATTGGCCTCAATACAAATGCAGCATTGATAAGTAAACGCTAAATAAGGATGACTGGCAGGGGCAGCTTTGGATATGGTGATGTGCAGGAGGTTCATTATTAGCACACTAGATCAACACAAAATTGCAGTTTCAAGCGGCTTCAGTGAACATTCCAATAGTGTGTCATGGAGAGACGTTGATTGACTGCTGCGATACTGACTGGGATTATACATTAAACCAAGGCGGCACTTAGCCACTCATTTGAATACGTATTATTTGCAGAAAATCAGAGACCTCCTCTTGTATTGCTCACTATTTCTCCGTCAGACAAGATCAGATGTCTTCTCATTTACCTTAATACCTTTCGGGGAACCTTGAGGCGCACACTGTCTGCAGCACTGATATCCACGATAATGGCTACAATTTAAATTAGTGCAAGGGACAAGATATACACGTGTTGTGATTTTAATAATTTCACCCTTAATGGCTGAGTATTTAACCTTCAGTACGAAGCTCTTTGGTACTGATATTGTTTTTTTTTTATTGTTGCCACACACGTATATGTAAATGTAAATGTATATGTATATATATATATATATGTGTGTGTGTGTGTGTGTGTGTGTGTGTGTGTGTGTATATATATGTGTGTGTGTGCGTGTGTGTATATATACACGAGATGTGAAATACTTTGTTTGATCCAATGATACAGTGAAAGGCTCTGTTTGCAGATATTCAGTCAAGTCATACTATACACGAGTACAATCGAGCCATACACAAGTATGACAGGTAGTGCAAACAGAATTATAACAGAGTGCAGAAAACATTGTCCAACATTATAGCATTAGTTACATAGAAACAGCAGATATAAAGAAGATATAAAGAAAACTGCAAGGTCTGCAATGAGGTAGATTGGAAGACCGGGACAAAACACTAGCTTCTGGGAGGACCATTCAGTAGTCTAAAGGCCCTGTCCCACTTACGCGATGTTTTTCGGCGACTTGCCGGCACCCGTCAGTCGCAGCAGGTTCCCGAAATTTTTCAAAATGGTGAAAATCCAGCGCGACCAGAGAAAGGTACGACTCTTTGGGCCACTACTCACGACCATACAGGCGTCAAAGTCAAATAGTTGGTTCTTGCAAATTACAAATCTCAAACTGTGGAGTACGGAGGCAAATAAATAAATGATGGGTCTTTGTCCCAAACATTATGGAGGGCACTGTACATTTCAAAACTTAATCACAATGTGAAAGAAGTGACTCCCCAAGAATCATCTCAAATATTTAAATTTGGCCTTAAACAACGTGCTTTACTTTCTCTACTTGTTCTACAAGCAGCTTTACTTTGAACATTTTACCCTGTTCTAAACTATCTCACTCATGCTATAGTGTAAGCTACTGCCTATCATATTAGTTATTTGATTTGCAAAATTAAAGACCCCAGTCCTATTTAGGTCAAATAAATCCAAATTCAACTAATCACTTTACCCAGGACAGGCACAAGCACCTTATGGTTAGAGATTCTCACCTCTAACAGCCATTTCTAATCTGATCATCCAAGGTAATTTGTACAAATAGAAATCCAGCAATCTTTAACACAGAGTTTTCTGCCACAGGAGATATCCTTGACCTAACCATGCGAAGACCATCCAGGTTATCCAGTTCCAGAAATTGCCACCTAACCCATGAATATTCTATTTGTGAACAATTGAACTCATTCATGAACAACACCTTGGTGAGAATTCATAGGAGCATTATTATAGGCGGGTCTCAACTGACAGTTCCCATGATAGTGAACTGAACTAGCCAAGAAAAGCTGAAATAAACAGTATTCCCAACTTAATTACCCAAAATAAACAAAATACTTCAATTGACGGTTAAAATAAGAGCTCTGCCTCCAGAAAGATTTTCCAATCAGCTTACAAATAAGGGGTAGGCCCTTTAGGACTGAGATGAGGAAAAACTTCTTCACCCAGATAGTTGTGAATCTGTGGAATTCTCTGTCACAGAAAGTAGTTGAGGCCAATTCACTGGATGTTTTCAAGAGATAATTATATTTAGCTCTTAGGGCTAAAGGAATCAAGGGATATGGGGAACAAGCAGGAACGGGATACTGATTTTAGAAGATCAGCCATGATCATATTGAATGGCAGTGCTGGCTCAAAGGGTCGAATGGCCTACTCCTGCACATATTTTCGATGGTTTTATGTTTCCCAGTACTAACCAACACTAAGGCCGCAATCATTTCTTTCAATGTGGCTACTTCAGGACCATCCCAACCACTGATTCCACTGTACCATTCTGCGGTAAAGGGAGTTTTTACAACAATAACTTTGCGCTAAACATATTTCGCTTTCAATTCTTTAGCATCCTGTATGTACAGAAAATCCTAAAGCACTTTACAGTCAATTAAAGACTTCCAAGGTATAATCAATGCAGCAGCAGTGCATGAAAGGACACAAAGTACTGGATTAACTCATCAGGTCAGGCAACTTCCCTGAAGCACATGGATAGGAGATATTTCCGGTCACGACCCTTCTTTAGACTGACCGCATGAAAGATGAGAACCAATTTGTATGTAGCAAGAATCCACATAGAGTAACATAATGATGAAATATTTTAATTAGTTTTGGTTTGAGAATAAAAAATAATTGCCACGAAAACAGGGACAATTCTTCCATCGCATCAGGTTTCTTTTACAATAGCCGTTTTAACCTTTTTGTCCAAAAGTCGACAAGCAAAGGTGCAGCAAACAATCTGCTGGAGGAACTCAGCATCTGTGGATGGAAAGGAATGGTCAATGTTCAGGGTGCAAAGTGAACTGTTTGAATTGCAGCCCATTTTGTTGTGATGTGACCAGAATGATACACTTATGGGTTTGTGATCCTAATTAATTGAGTCCCTCCATTTCTGGGCTCCTGCGTGTCTTCAGTTGGCTTCATTCCTTCATTGATGTCATTATCACGGTTGTTTAAACCCTAAAGGATGCCAGATTAGGAAGGAAAAGGAGTGAAATGTGAAACCCTGTGGAGGGATATGGATGAAAGGAGACGGGAATGGGGGGGGAGGGAAAGGGTTCATGGGGGAACCTGAAATTTTAGGACCATTCCCCATATTTCTGGATCCACCTCACAAAGGCACTGTCCACGATCAAATTAATTATCACTTTCAGTGAATACCATCTTTGCAAATGCTCCAAATCCATTGGCAAGTTAAGCCTAGCAAACCAACATCACTTTTCTTCACAGCACAGTCCAACATCTTTAACATTTAACAAAACGCATTCAGTCGACTCCAATATGCAGGCCACGGTGTTCACATTGAACTCGCAAAGTAGACACTCAATCCAAGTCCTGCCGTGGCAAGAGATGACCAAATAGAAATGGGAAAAGCTTCTAGACGTTCTCAAAATATGTTGAACAAGGTGTATTCCTGGGAATCCCTGGCCCTTGATCAAAATGGAGAAGCAGCAGTTGGGAGATCAGTATTTCAAGGCTACATATCGGGGGTACACGGAAGCCCGTTTAAACGGTTAAAGGGGTGCACCATCTCACAACCCTACCCACTGCCCCCATCCTATCACACCACTAACAAGTAGCCCCCGAGTTGGCATTCTGGAAAGATGAACTCCAAATTATCCCAGTATAAAGCGAGTTTTGGGGAGGGGACATTACTACACAAAGGGACACGGCAATGCAGGTCCAGAAACCTTCGTTTTTTCACCACTAATAATCCATACACGCTTTATGTGGAAAATACGATTTCAATGAAATGTGCAAGAGGCCACCAAATAAATCGGTATTCTGAATCATCATCGCTCCCTGGTCTCAACTATGAATCATTAAAAAAAAAAATCCCTTTGTTCACTGTAAACTGATCAACACAATAAGATGCCTTATCTGCCAACATTTAAAATCTTTTTTTTTTTCAAACATCATTCAGCATTAAAAGCTACTAAAATCATGCTGTTTAATCGTGATTTTACAAATAGATTCTAACCCACGTGAAACAAAATATTTCAAGGCGTGCGGGAAAGCGCTCGCCCTTTTGTTTTCGTCAATGTAACCGACTCTTTTCTTCTCAAATCCTTATTCAGACACAACGGAATTCATAAACCCACAGTAATCACACCCGCGGCTTTACATTCCGAACAGATCCGCGGCTTTATGTTCCGAAGAGAGATGGCTGTTCTCATCTCACCTCATTCCGCAGCGTCCGGGGAGCCGAGTGCAGCGCTAACACCAGAGGGAGACTCCTTGCAAGGAGTCCAAAGGCTCTTCCTCCTCCTCCTCTCCAACAGACACAGCCCTCTCCTCATCTAAACTATCGCGGCTTTGTCCAGGAAACGCCAATAAAGCAGACCACGTTTAAAAAAACAGTACCTTGCGCGGACCGCCAACCCTTTATTTTTTATTTTTTCGCCGGTAGTCAGAAACCCCTCGTTTTTTATACAATGGACCTATCTTGACCTATCCTTCAGCTGGGGAGAATTCTTAAAGTGCCCCCGCCCATCACAGCCATGCCGTCCACTCCAAGTGGTCGTTATAGATTGTAAAATAAAATCGAGGGGGAAAGTGCCCGGTGTATCCATTTTGTTTTGTTTTTTTGAATAACTGTTCTGGAGTGGAGTCACGATTCGTGCGGTTTTGCTTCCACAGGCTGTGTTCATCAGCCGTCCATTCTTCGTGCACAAAGAACCAGTCTGTTTCGCTTTCCCCCACCTTGCACCCACCATGCCAAGCCGGCGCACTGAGAACTATTGAGCTGTTAAAACATGTTAATTCAGCACGAAAGATCAACCCAACACCGATCCCAGCGCCCATTAATTGCATCTACTGTGTGACCATTACCAAATAAAATGATCTTTTCAATTGTTTCGAAGTGGAATAAAAACATCTTTAGTTTCGCTTTTTCTCTCAACACAGCTGCTGTCTCGCCTCCTCAGTTCGTCCATATTTTGCTTTCATTTCAGATTTCTGTGCTGAAAAACTTCCGTTTTTCTTATTTTAGATTCGTATTAAAATTTAATTGGAGAGCTAATTCACAGCTGTAATGGGTTCCATCATTGCTTCCTCCTGCACTGCATTTTTCAATGGAGACCCATTATGTTGTCATACACTTGTGAACTACGAACCAAAGATCCTATAGCGGTGCTTGCTATAGGATCTCTATAGGATCTTTCCTTCACACCCTTCACACAAAGCAAATCCTCACATTCATCTCGGACATGTGGACACTGCTGATAAAGCCTGAATTTATTGCCAGTCACAAGAGCCTAGGCAACAGGAAGAGGTCACCTCCCCAACCTGCTCCACCATTCAAAACAAATCATGGGCTGCTTCGAGCCACTTCCTGGCTTAAATTCCCTGCGGGAGTCTATTGAGACCATCACCACCCTCTTTAAATAACCTCCTGCAATATAACCTCGACAGCCCTCTATGGGTAGAGAATTCCAGAGATTCATCACCCTCCGCAAAAAGGGATTCCCTTGTCCTTCAACTTCAAATGATTTTATCCCTTTCTTGTAAAATGGTCTCCTGGTTTGATACTCCCCCACTAGTGGAAACATCACATATGATCCCATAAGATCACCCTTGAATGTTCTAAACTCCAAAGAGTACAGATCTACCTTTTAAAAAAAAAAATCATTCATGATAGGAGAAACATAGAAAATAGGTCCAGGAGGAAGCCATTCGGTTCTTCGAACCAGCACTGCCATTCATTGTGATCATGGCTGATCGTCCCCAATCAATAATCCGTGCCTGGCTTCTCCCCATATCCCTTGATTCCACTAGTCCCTAGAGCTCTATCTAACTCTCTCTATCTAAATCCATCCAGTGATTTGGCCTCCACTGCCCTATGTGGCAGAGAATTCCACAAATTCACAACTCACTGGCTGAATTAGACAAATTCACAACTCTGGGCGATTCCACAAATTCACAACTCTCTGGGTGAATGTCATGAGCGAATGGCATTTATAACAAGAGAAATCGAATATAGGAGCAAAGAGGCCCTTCTGTAGTTGTACAGAGCCCTAGTGAGACCACACCTGGAGTATTGTGTGCAGTTTTGGTTCCCTAATTTGAGGAAGGATATTCTTGCTATTGAGGGAGTGCAGAGTAGGTTTACAAGGTTAATTCCCGGGATGGCGGGACTGTCATATGCTGGGAGAATGGAGCAGCTGGACTTGTACACTCTGGAGTTTAGAAGGATGAGAGGGTATCTCATTGAAACATATAAGATTGTTAAGGGCTTGGACACGCTAGAGGCAGGTAACATGTTCCCGATGTTGGGGGAGTCCAGAACCAGGGGCCAGAGTTTAAGAATAAGGAGTAAGACATTTAGAACGGAGACGATGAAACATTTTTTCTCACAGACAGTGGTGAGTCTGTGGAATTCTCTGCCTGTGGAGGCAGGTTCTCTGGAGCTTTCAAGAGAGAGCTAGATAGGGCTCTTAAAAATAACGGATTCAGGGGATATGGGAAGAAGACAGGAACGGGGTACTGGTTGGGAATGATCAGCCATGATCACATTGAATGGCGGTGCTGGCTCTAAGGGCCAAATGGCCTACTCCTGCACCTAATGTCTATTGTCTATTGAATTCCACAAATTCACAACTCTCTGGGTGGAAACATCTATCATCCCAGGGATTATCCCAGTTCACCTCTTCTGGGTTGCATCCAAAGTTGATTTCTTATGCAAGGGGACCAAAACTGTACACTATACTGCAGGATGAGGCCACACCAACAGTGTTCAAATATACCTTTTTTTTTTTCAATTTCCAAACCCCAACTACTTTGCAATAAATGCCAATATGACATTTATCTTGTATTTATTTACTGCACTGCATGCAAACATTCTGTTCCAACACTGTCTTCTATGTGATGTCCAGTCTGCAATCCACTTTAACCCACTTGCACCAATACAATGAACTTGGCAAACTATCCTTGAAAAGGAGTGAAGATAGACAAAAATGCTGGAGAAACTCAGCGGGTGATGCAGCATTTATGGAGCGAAGGAATAGTTGACGTTTCTGGTCGAGACTTCAGACTTAGTAAGGTGAGTTGTGTATAAATTGCCTTCTTTATCCCAAAGTGACACTCTTTCGACTGACCATTTCGAGAATAATAATAGATTAGCTGACATCCTCTTCCAACACTGTCTCCCTATCTCATTTTCCTTTTCAGCTTCTCAGCATCCTATATTTAAACTTGGTCTACAACTGAATTATGGACCTGACAGACATGAGACTGCTTTTTGTTCCATTTTTTACCCTTTGTCATTCCTTTATTTTTTTCCCCCTCAAGCAACTCCAGCAAGTTCTCTTTGTATTTTAAATTTCCAGCATTAGCACGTTTTAATATATAAATTAGTATCAAAGTGGAATTGGAAAGCACCTATCAAACGCTGGCTCTGTCATAATGGGCCAACACCCTCTTTCTGTACTTCCTGCACAGGATGATGAATTCTGTACAGCGAAAGGTTGTGAAGGCTCGATCACTGAGGTTGTGTAAAGAGAAAACAATGGGCTATGTGGAAGTCGGATAGGGAGATGAGATGAGGCTTAGGGTAGAAAAGTCATGATTATGTTGAATGGCAGGGCAGAGTAGTCTACACCTACTCCTCTTTTCTTATGATTTTATCTTCCCTGTGTGCACCCCAAGCACCTATTTAAAAGTCCTGCATTGTTCCATTAGGGTTTAAATGTACATTATCTTTATGTGGGACTGTGACGCTCACAGTAATCTGATTAACCTGCTTTTGCTCATTAGTTCAACCACTTCATTTAAGAGTAGCTAATGAGAAAGTGTGGCTGGGAGACAGAGGTTAGGATCACTGTATACATCAAATAATGACGGTGGCGGTGAAGTGAGAGATGCCTGCTCCTGAAAAGTGAAGTCATCACCTACTCAACAACTCACCCGCAGAACACTGGGAGACCGAAACCTGCCAACATCGACCAGCACAGTAGCTGATGCTTTTAAAGTTATTCTGGGCAAGGTTGCAGGCTGCAGCTCAAGGGTGGCATGGGAACTAAGACTGCAGAAGGGTTAATGACAATTAGGGTGTGACCCTGAAGAGGACGTGATAGTAGTTGCTGGGCAGCTCTACACAGAGCAAGGAACTGGTTGCTGGAGAGTGGAGGGAGTCATGTTGGGGGTTGGGGGGAAGAAAAGAGTGGGAGAATTGTGAAGGAAAGGAAGGGGAAGATGCTAAGAGGGAATGTGGGACCGAAGATGTCCTGGTTGGGTTGTTCCTGGGCCTGGCCAAGCTGGCCATCCAGAAGAGGGCTCTGCCTGAGCCGGCTGCCTGTCTCTTTTCCAGGGTTACGTCCTTGCCCGGGTGGCATTAGAGAGGGAGTACGCGCTGTCCACAGGCGCGCCCTGTGGGTTTCCGTGGGATTTCTGTCGTGTATTATGGTGGTGGGTTCTTTTTTTTTTTTTTTTTTTTTTTTTTTTTTATTAGAAGTACCGGGACCGCTGGGCACCAAGGAAAGAAGTTAGAGAAGGAAGTAAAGTGAGAAAATAGACCCTAGAAAGAAAAGAAGGAGAAAGTAGAAACAATCGCTCTATTATAACATTAAACTCCGGGGGGGACTACCAATGGATCCTTGACAAGGATCGTATTATAGACAGTTTGTATAACAGTTTAAATCGTCCTGCTGTCGCGTATTATGGTGGTGGTGTTCTGTTTTTTTTTATTAGCCCATGGTGGTGGGTTCTGTTTTGTTTTTTACTGTATATATTATTTTAATATTTGAATAAATATTTTTGATTTAAAAAGAGGGAAAGTGGTGAATAGAAAAAGGGGGAGCATAAAGGGAAGTGGGAGACAGAGGGATGCAGTTGGCAAAATTGATCCAAAATTAGCCTGGTGGGGAGAGACAGCGGGTGATGGAGGGTTGCTTTTGTAAATGAAAGCATGTGGTCAGCATTGCTGGGACCCATTCTATTATATACATTAACAATCTAGAATAATCTTGCACAAAAATAGACCCTTTGATCACCAGGTCCATGCTGATCATTATACTCATACCAAAATATGAATGCAAGAGATATGGTTCGTAAATTTGACAGAAGACAAAAAATTATGGCATAGTTGATAGTGAGGTTAGTTAGTATATTAAATATTAAATCAGTGTGCAAGTTGGGCAGAGCAATGGCAAATGAAATTTAAACCTGAATAAAATATACGTGGTCGTTTTGGTGGCCTAATAAGGGTAGAACATACATTATAAATGGTAGGACTCTAGGGAGGATTGTGTAACAAAAAGATCTTGGTGTATGTCCAGACATTCCCAAGGGTAGCAGCACTAGTAGAACGGGTGGCAAAAGAGCTACACAGGATGCTTGCCTTCATTAGCTGGGCATAGAATATCAGAGGGAGGAGATCTTAGCATAATTTTATAAACCATTGATTAGGCCGCAGTTGAAGTATGGAGTTCTAGTTGCTACACTATCAGAAGGATGTGACTGCATTGGAGAGGGTTCAGAGGATATTAACCTAGATGCGGTCAGAGATTAAGCATTTTAGTGAGAAAATAGGGCGCAGCAGCACCAGAGACCCGAGTTCGATCCCGACAACAGGTGCTGCCTGTACGGAGTTTGTATGTTCTCTCCGTGATCGCGGGGGTTTTCAAAGGTTCAATGGTATTTTATTGTCACAATAGACAATAGGTGCAGGAGTAGGCCCTTCGAGCCAGCACCGCCATTCACCGTGATCATGGCTGATCATCCACAATCAGTACCCCGTTCCTGCCTTCTCCCCATATCCCTTGACTCCGCTATCTTTAAGAGCTCTATCTAACTCTCTCTTGAAGGCATCCAGAGAATCGGCCTCCACTGCCTTCTGAGGCAGAGAATTCCACAGATTCACAATTCTCTGGGTGAAAATGTTTTTCCTCATCTCTGTTCTAAATGGCCTACCCCTTATTTTCTAACTGTGGACCCTGTTTCTGCATTCCCCCAACATCAGGAACATGTTTCCTGCCTCTAGTGTGTCCAATCCCTTAATAATCTTATATGTTTCAATAATATTCCCTCTCATCCTTCTAAATTCCAGTGTATACAAGCCCAGTTGCTCCATTCTTTCAACATATGACAGTCCCGCCATCCTGGGAATGAACCTCGTGAACCTTTGCTGTACTCCCTCAATAGCAAGAATGTCCTTCCTCAAATCTGGACACCAAAACTGCACACAATACTCCAGGTGTGATTTCACCAGGGCCCTGTACAACTTCAAAATGACCTCTTTGCTCCTTTACTCAATTCCTCTTGTTATGAAGGCCAACATGCCATTAACTTTCTTCACTGCCTGCAGTACCTGCATAATTACTTTCAGTGACTGATGTACAAGGACACCCAGCTCTCATTGTACTTCCCCTTTTCCTAACTTGAAACCATTGAGATAATAATCTGCCTCCCTGTTCTTGCAACGTGTACCAATTAAGGTTTTCTCTGAGATCTTCGGATTCCTCCCACACTCCAAAGACGTACAGGTTTGTAGGTTAATTGGCTTGGCATAAACGTAAAGTGTCCCTGGTGTGTGTAGCATTAGTGTGCGGGGATTGCTAGTCCATGTGGATTCGGTGGGCCGAAGGGCCTGTATCCACGCTGTATCTCTAAAACTAAATGACACCAGGAATTAATACATATTAAAATATTGACATAATCAGGGGATATAGAGTTACTACCGGAAAGTGGCATTGATAAACGTTCAGACGATCTTATTGAATGAAGAAGTAGATTTTTTTTTAAATGGGTAATTGTCCTGTATGCCTTCCTCTATTTACATTGTAATGTAAGTATGCCAATCAGCCAACACTGTTAGCTATAAAACCCCTGTCTCATGGTGCGAGTTGACACACGAGGTACCCCGAGTTAAAACTTGTGGTAATAACGTACGATTAACGTAGCTGTAACGTCGGAACTCGTGGACGCAACTTAGAGACTCGTGGCGCTAACGGCAGGTACCCGTGAAACTTGTCAACTCTTGAAAAAAATCAAACATGTTTAAAGTTTTCCACAAGTCAAATTTACTCTTGTGGTTAAGAATTGAAACATTTTAACTCGTTGTAAGAACGTAGTGGCCCGTACGTTTACCTTAGTGTATCGTGAGTCTACTGTGGGAACTCTTTAACTCAGCGGGCAGGCAGGATTAAGTTCACAACATGCGAGGATTATGTGTGTCATGTATTCGTGTGAATGAAGCGTGTTGGTGGGCGGGCAGTGTGTAAAAGGCAAGCAAGATGGATAACAATACCATGGGACAAACTGGAGTCATACATAAACAATTGAATCCAGCTTTGTTGCACCCGTGACCCGTAACGTTATAATAGCCCATGGCATTCCCGAGTGCTCCAAGGACCATGGCAGCCTCGTACCTCTCCATTGTACCGGCTTCCTGAAGCCTGAGCAAGAAGTGGCCGTCCCTCGACTGGGCCGAGTCCCCACACCGGGCTCTCCTGTAGTGTTGAAGCGTGTGGGAAGGAACTGCAGATGCTGTTTTAAACACACGAGGCGAGAGAAAAAGCTGGAGTAACTCAGCGGGACAGACAGCATCTCTGGAGAAAAGGACAAGAAGGGTCTCGACCCAAAACATCACCTACTTCTTCTCTCCAGAGCTGCTGCCTGGCCCGCAACTCCTGTCTCCCATTTGGCCTCTATCCCTCTAAACCTCTCATACCCACCAGGTTTCTGCAGAGTCTACAGTACAGCAAGGCTTGTGTTCCATTCAATATTTCCACCACCATCTCCCACTACCCTGGTAGTTACTCAAGAATAACTCGGGAGAGGAACTTGGAACATCGTAGAAAACGGCAAACTTGTCATACCCGTGGGAACTCGGTTAAACTCTTGATCATAAACTTGGGATCTCGTACACAACCATGAGTCTTTCACTTGGGGTACCTCATGGGTCAGCTCCTACCATGAGACAGGGCTTTTATGCACTTAAATGAAAAGAGCTTTTGCAGTGTCCAGTTGACACTTGGCTCCAACATTACTCAAATAAAGGTAAAGGTGCAAACTCATTGTGTGAGGAATCACGAACCAGAAAGACTGCTTTGCTGATCTTCATTACTGATGCACAGACTAAAAAGTAAATCAAAGAGCAGGCGCTGGAAGAGAAGGAATGAGAATGGATCATGTGGCTGACACACCAAGTGGAGCTACTTATGTACAATGCCTGGAGGGCTTCAAAATCCAGTGAATGTATCAAATGTCATCTTCAAGAGCAAAATGAAAGAAGGAAAACTGTCAATTTGTTATAGTGAATTTATGTAACAAAGGAAAAATGCAAGCCCAGAGGCACAGAGGCTAATTGATAGCTTTCAAAAAGCTATACCGTCACAAGGGGCCCCAATCTAGTAGATGCTCACAAGGAAACCAATCTAGTAGATCTTATAGCATCTAGGTAGCATGATCCAGTTATATTTATACAAGATAAAGTCAACAACCGATTTTATTTTAATTACTCTGGCCTAAACATCAGAGGAATATGCACTTGTGTGTTTATAAAGTGTTCCTGTATTCCTTGAATCACATGTAATAATTTGTTACCAATCCATATGCCCAAAAGCTAGTAACTTTAAACAAAGATGTATTTAAACAACTTAAAATGGCTGCTCAGAAAACGTCTGCACTGTGAGAGATTTAAATTGCATGCTGTGAATTGTAGCCTGCAGCAAATTCTCCAACTTGCAACATTCTGCGAATCTTGAAGTGATGAACGGCCTAACAGAGACTCGGATTTAAACAGCAACTAATCACATCTTCCACAATGGGCTTTAGCTGACAACTGGCTTTCTTTTAGCTTAAGATTCTAGAACATATAGTTATTTACCTCATTATAGTTTCCCAATACCACAAAAGTCATATCCAAAATGTATTACCCCTCTGGACTGGAATAGGTAACTCATTTTTAAATCAATTAGATCAAGAGAATATGTTCAGTAGAACCATTCTAAACATAGCATCAGGAATTATAAAAACATTGAAGACTAGGCTTACAATCTCAACAAGCTAATACAATTTTAGGTATTACAGAAAAGTAGACCAAAGAGTATACTGTTGAAGAGGCACTATGTCGTAATGTACTTTTTAAACAGAAGGCAGCTTGAAGTTTGCAGAATGACAATCTAACTTTATGGACTGAATCTATCTTTTTAAGAAAATATAATGTTCATTACAGTATTTAATTACAGCTGCTGTACATCAATTATGAAACACAAATTGCTTACCTGGTGAGATTATTTTCAGTCACTAGCTATCCCAGCTAAGGTCCCAAAACCATAATTAGACATAAGATAAAATGACTTTCAGTCTGAAGAAGGGGTGGGAGATTGCAACCTTCATGTGGTCCGCCCTGGTTCGACAAATGCAATCAACCCGTCGTGCACAATCAAATAAGATCAAATAGAACAAGTTGTCCTACATCTTTAGGCTGTGAACGCCATACGCAAGAAGAAGAAGAAGAAGTCTGAAGAAGAGTTCCGACCCAAAACGTCACCAATCCTTTTTCTGCAGAGATGCTGCCTGACCCGCTGAGTTACTCCAGCATTTTGTGTCTATCGGATCACATTAGCTCTGCAAAGCACAGTGAGGGCTGCAATAAAGTTATTCCTCTTACAAAAACCAGTGGCAGTGTGGGAACAGAATAAAAGACTCTCACAATGGTCATACTGCTACATTTTCATATAATCCAAAAGTCACCAGCGCAAAGGAGCTAGTTCCACCACACCAAGCAGAATTGATCCAATCTGGTGGCTTGCCAGGAGCACATGATAACTTAAATCTACAGAAAAACACCACATAAAGTTTCAGAATCCACCGTATGACTGCAGATCACCTGGGTTACATATTTATACGCTGACATTAACACATTCTTGTACACCAAGACAAGCTTACTGCTTTCCATGTGCAAGAACACAGTAAAACAGATGGAACAGATATCCGTGGAGTTGAAGTGCTACTCTTTCCCTAATGGTTGTTAGGAATGTATCTCCAAATCACCACCCAATCTGGATATAAATTAGCATTCTTTCATTATTACTAAATTGGTATACCGGGATTCTTTGTCCAATGCCATCACAAACAGCCACAAGCCACATTTCATGTAATGGACCCAGCATTATTTACCCGAGTAAAACCAATATAGTCAGACTATTTTCACCCACATCCAGGGAATGCAAAATAAGAAAATTGCAGTGAAGTTAAAATGGAAGTGTTGACCAACAGCAATTCAAAATAGGGACAAAAGGACTTAAAGTTAAGCAAAATAAGGATGCTTTTATGTGGATACAATATGGAATAACAGAATTTGAGCCCAGATAGAATGAATTATTATCCAATGTATTTTATCAGGCCAGCTGATCAGGGTCCAGCATGATACAGCTAAGAGGAAGGATAAGGATGGGAAGTTAAGAGAACCATGGATGATCAAAGAGGTTGTAAATTTGGTAAAAATAAAAGAGAAAGGAAGTGTATGCAAAGTTTAGAAAGGTGGAATCAGACAAGGCCCTTGAGGAATATAAAGCAACCAAGATAGAACTTAGATAGAAGATAGAAGCAGGCAATTAGAAGGGCCAAAAGGGGCCACGGAACGTCATTGGCAAAGTTAAGGTGGATACATTCCTAGGGCCTGATGGGATTTATTACAAGATAGTGACAGAAGAGAGGAGTTTGCAGAGACATTGATGAAGATCTTTGTATCTTCTCTAGCCAGGACGAGGTCCCAGAGAACTGGAGAACAGCTAATGTTATTCCTTTGTAGTAGGGAAGTAGAGACAATCCAGGAAATTATAGGCCGGTGAGCCTCATGTCTGTGGTAGGGAAACAGTTGGAGAGATTTCTTCGAGATAGTATTTACTCCTATTTCAAACAGAATGGGCTAATTCGAGACAGTCAGCATGACTTAGAAACATCGAAACAGAAAATAGGTGCAGGAGTAGGCCATTCGGCCCTTCGAGCCTGCACCGCCATTCAATATAATCATGGCTGATCATCCAACTCAGTATCCTGTACCTGCCTTCTTTCAATACCCCCTGATCCCTTTAGCCACAAGGGCCACATCTACCTCCGCTTTATCTGTGGCAAGTCACATCTCCATAACCACACCTCTGCTACAGCCACAGTCACTCAAGGCGTTCCCCAAGGCTCCGTACTCGGCCCCCTCCTCTTCATCATCTACATCCTCCCCCTTGGTCAGATACTCTGCCACTTCAACCTAGATGTCCACTGTTACGCCAATGACACCCAGATCTACCTCGGCACCAAATCACTCCAGTCCTCAAAAAACTTCACTGGCTTCCCATCTCCCACCGGATCACCTACAAAATCCTGGTCCTCACCTACAAAGCCGTCCACCATCTGCCCCCCCCCCCTCATATCTCACTGACCTCCTCTCCCCCTACCAACCCTCACGGTCCCTCAGATCCACACCAGCCGGTCTCCTCTCCATCCACAAATCCAACCTCTGCAGTTTTGGGGACAGGGCCTTCTCCAGGGCAGCTCCCAGGCTCTGGAACTCCCTCCCCCAACTGATCCGCAATTCAGTGTCCCTCACCATCTTCCAGTCCAGCCTCAAGACCCATCTCTTCACTTCTGCCTATCCTTAGCCCCACGTCCCCCTACCTTTTTATCTGTGCTTGAATTGCCTCATAATGTGTTTTGAATTGAATTCTGTCTTTAATTTGTGTACTAGTCATGTCTCTACTATTTATTTCAATACACTTACATGTTTTTCCTCTACTTGCTAAATTCTTGTAAGGTGCCCTTGAGACTCTTGAAAGGCGCCCATAAATAAAATTTATTATTATTATTATTATTGCAAACTCGATTGAGTTTAAGGAGGAGACAAAGTATAAAGTATTCTTTATTGTCATTCAAACTTTAGGTTTGAACAAAATTACATGCCTTGCAGTCATGACAGAGAATAAAATAACAGAACACACAATGAACACAGTTTAACGTCGACCACAGTGAGTCTACCAGGCATCTCCTCACTGTGATGGAAGGCAAAAGTCTTAAAGTCCTTGTCTCTTCCTTCCTCGTTCTCCCTTTGCGTTGAGGCAATCCAGGCTTTCGATGTTGGGCCCCCCGCCGGGTGATGGTAAGTCCCGCAGCCGAATCCGAGTTCCGCGAACGGGCTGGTTCAAACTCCGCAGCCCGGGGTGGACGAAGCTGCCAGTCTCCAGTCCAACAGACGAAGCCGTTGTTGCGGGAGCTCCGGAGAATCGGTCACCAACCTAGGACCTGCGAGCTCCCGATGCTGTCGTCCACTGGGCCCGCGGCCGAAGCCTCCGAGGCCCTGAAGTCGGGCCGCCGCCGCAGCACCACCACCACAGCCCCAAAGTCGGCCAGCTTCTCGATGGTGAGTCCTGGCTCTGCCTCCGGAGCCTCGAGGTCGGCCCCTCCGCGATTAGGCCTCAGCGCAGATGGAGACGGAGACCGAGATACGACAAAGAAAAGGTTGCATCCCCTAGAAGGAAGAGACTAAAACAAGTTTTCCCCGCCCCCCACACATATACAACTAATAATATACTAAAACATATGTCCAAAAAGACAGAGACAGACGGACGGACTGCAGGGGAGCCGCAGCTGCTTGGGCAGCGTCACCACTTCCGGAAACTCCGGAAAGGTGTTGTCTACATGGATTTCAGCAAGGCATTTGATAAAGTCCCTCATATAGGGAAAATTAAAATGCACGGAGTCCTTGGTGACAATCATTTGGATTCGGAAGTGGCTGATTCATAGAAGACAAAGGGCGTTATTTCTGACTAGAGGGATCTGTGTTGGGATCTCTGTTGTGTGATATATACCTGGTGTAACTTTAGATGGGTTGGTTAATAAGTTTGCAGATTACACCAAAATTGGTGGAGTTGCCAGCGACCAGGAAGGTTGTCAAAGAATAGAGCGAGATATAGATCAGCTACAGAAATGGGCAAACAAATGGCAGGTGGAGTTTCATCTGAGCAAGTGTGAGATTTTGCACTTTGGGAGGTTGAATGCAAGGGGTAATGGCAAGACCTTTAACAGCATTGATGTATAAAATGATCTGAGGAAGGGTTCCTGCCCGAAACATGGCCTATTTCCTTCGCTTCATAGATGCTGCCGCACCCGTTGAATTTCTCCAGCATTTTTGTCTACCTCCTGTCCTCCAATATGGTTTGTGTGAAGTTTGCATGTTCTTCCAATGACTATCAGCATCTATAGGTTATTCCAGTTTCATCCCAAACTCAAAAATGTGCGAGTTGCTTAATTGGCCTGATGAAATTATTCCTGGCATAGGTGAGTGGCCGAATCTTGGATGAGTTGATAGGATTCCAGGCTATGCAGAAATTTAGGAGGGCAATGAATGTGCTTTGTGAGCCAGCGGAGATTTGACGGCAAAATACAGCTTCTTTCCTGTGAGATATTGAAGAAAAGCAAAAGTTCCAGGAAGAGCAAAGTACCGTTCAGCTCCTAGCACAGTGGTCATTACGTCCACAGATTCTCATCACACTCATCAATTCCAAAGTTCGATTGATGGCACAGATAATTATCTTCAAAGGTTCACACAAATTCACCACTGGGCGATTTTCGACAGATTTCCTGTGAACATGTACAGTACATTCCAAAGCTTTGTTCAAAATGACATAAAAAATGTACGTGTCAAAGCAGTTTGAGGTTTGAAATAGGTAATTATAGAGTCACTGGACAACTCAGTACCATTACAGCATTATCAGGTAATTAATTCAGAAGCTCACAATGTGTGAAGATCAACAACTCTGTTCTAAGCTAATCAAATAAGTATCACACACACACAAAGGTGGGAAGAGTTCCAGACCATCTGTATTCAACACTTTTATTGTGGTAGCGGGTAAACCTGCTTGTGAACAAATAAGAGACATGAAAGACTAATGGGAGAAAGTACAAAACCCGCCTTGAACGGACAATGGTAGGGAAGGAATGGATAAGATACAACACACACACACACACACACACATATATATATATTCATTGCAAAAACACGCTGATTGGGAGTCTGTAAACCTCTAACCGTGCAGAAATCTCTTATTTCTATCTAATGTCAGATCGTGTGGAATGAAAGTTTTCAACAAAATAACCTTAAAGAGGCTCAGAACCAAATGAACACAATGATTATACAGCATTGTTGCCCATGCTCAATGTATCCTGGTCTAGGTGATAACGTCAGTGAAGCGGAGCACCTAAAGACTGGAACTAATTTACAAGCTCCAGGCAACAAAATCTATCCTCAGCTTGAACACACTAAGCAACCCCAATATCTAGTGGCTAAACTGTCTTACAGGGCACAGTGGAACACAAATCAAATACTATCTTTTGATTCCAGAATTAGTATGGAAAGCCTTCACGGAATGAAGCAAATCACAATACACAAACATATAATGAATACAAGATTGGGTTACATAATGCTGAGCAAGATTGAAAATTGAGATTTTTCGATGAGCAGTCAGAACATTTGGTGCAACCTCCAAAGGCGTATGGACTTGTAGGTTAATTGGCCTCTGTAAATTCCACCTAATGTGTAGGGAGTAGATGCGAAAGTTGGAAAGCATGAAACTAATGTGAATGGGTGATCAAAGGTCGGCATGGGCTCAATGGGCCAAAGGGCATGTTTCCATGCTGGGTCACTAAACTAAAAAAACTGCGCAATGGTTCTTTATTATCACATGTGCAGACATACAATGAAATTCTTTTTGCATACAGTTCAGTAAAGTATTGCCATACGTACGGGTATGGAGAGAAGGCAGGTACAGGAGTTGGATGATCAGCCATGATTATATTGAATGGCGGTGCAGGCTCGAAGGGCCGAATGGCCTCCTCCTGCACCTATTTTCTATGTTTCTATGTACAGGACAGAGCGCTTTGGAGAACATGGAGAAGTTGGAAAACAATTGGTGCAGCAACATAGTAATTCATTCCAAACTCAATCCACACATTGAAACATGACCTTCCACTCCTACAAAACTCACATCATGTGTCTAATGTTTATCCATCAGTTCTGTGTTGACAGGAGCAAGATCTTTCACTTGCAAACACTGACCTGATACCTATACATCTTCCTAAACCTTACTCACTAATAGCCCAGAGGGGAAAAGCACAGCTTGCTGTAATATCAAAGTAAGCAGGCCTAAATGCCTTTGAAGAGTTAGAAAATTGCATGTAAGATGTAGAATTGGCATCCCAGGCTCAAAAGAAGAGAAGCTAAGGTTTACAACTTATTGATTTCCAAGTCAAAGTGCAGAGATGACAGGAAATAATGGGAGAGAAAAATAAAAGCTTATCTCTAGTTTGAATAGATGAAACAATCCCAACATTCAACAATTAAATTGTCGCCACATTCTTATTGGCTGCCTCCTTAATTGTCCGTCTGTCCCTTTCTTCTGCTTTTTTTTAGCATGTGTTAAATGTATGTTTTTAGTATTCTTTAGCTTGTTTTGTGTGGGGGGGTGGGGGTGGGGGAGGGGGTTGGGGGAAGCTTTCTCTAATCTCTTACCTCGACTGAAATGCGATTTTTTTTTTTTGGTATCGTATCTCCATCTGCACTGCAGCCTAACATCAAGGAGTTGGCGGCCTCTGCTGAAGACCGATTTCTAGATCTCCACTGCGGGTGCAGGCGGACTTAACATCGTGGAGCCCGCGATCCCTTTGACAGGGATCGACCTCTGAGCTCTACCGCGGGAGCCTGCTGACTTTAACATCGTGGAGCCTGCGGTCTCTGGTTAGAGACCGACTTTGGGAACTCCAAGCCGCAGGAGCTTCGACTGCCCCGATGTGGGAGCTTCGATCACCTCGACGGATGGCTCGACTGTCCCGACCGCAGGAGAAGAATGTGGGAAGAAGATTGGACTTTATTGCATTCCATCACAGTGAGGAATGTGGGGAATCCGCTGTGGTGGATGTTTATGTTAACTGTTATGTAGTTGTGTGTCTCTGTGCTTTTTTTTGGTTTTGCTGTATGTTCATTCGCATATCACTGTACCTTAATTGGTACATGTGACAATAAACGACCTTTGAAAGCTTTATATCTTACTAAACGTTGAAATGGCACCTTTACAATCTGACTGGTGCTGGACCACAAAAAAATCTGAACCACAGATATTCTCCCATCACTTTCCTCAAGCAAGTAAGCTATTCTTGTTAAATATCGATACTCCTCTTGTCACACAAGGGTTCTGAGAACCGTCAGTAACCTTTCCTGCAAGTCAGAAATGGTGTTGGCTATGATCACAAAGGTTGCACTGGTAGGTTAATTAACTACAGATCCCAGATAAATTTAGATCTTAGTCACAATTAGTTAATTAGTAATGATTTGAACCCCACTCAATTATGTTTTATATTGGCTTATTAGTACCAACAAAAAGTAATGGCACATAGACAAAAAATAACTACACCTGTTGGAAGTGGGAATTTTAATCACGAGAGGTGACAGAGTTAAAATTATTGGTGAAGCTCGAGGTGAGAGATGAACAGATTATTCCCCCTTGGAGTTCACAGTACCTGTAACACGCTGTAAGCAAGTATGCTGTAGACTGTTACCGTGTCGTATTTAGAAAGGGTGTAGGACAAGATGAGAAGTTTGCAGATTATGGACAAAAAGCAGACACATGGGATTAACAAGAATTGTTTCTTTCAAAAGGCCAGATGGGTCTTTGAAAACCAGAACCTTCAGGCTTTGATTTCTATAATTGTCTGAACAGCATTCAAACGCATAATATCAAAGATAAGAAATCTACACCTCACTACCAGTACTGCACCAATATGTTTGTTTGCCTTCCAATGTCTTCACTCTTTCGCTAAAGCACGTTTCCCTGAAATTAAAAACCCACAGATGGATAAACCCATTCCTTTATAACATCACACTCCCATTGAATCCTTCCAATGTTTTAATTCTTCGAAAGAAACCATTCCTCCCTTTTCCTAACTCACAGATCCAAGGTCTTTAGTGAATGAAACAAATTATTTATTCTATCATCCTCAGTTTTAGTCTCAGTTTAATTTTTGTTAGTCAGCATCTCTAACTTTGCTGTCATAATGTAATAAATATCTCCTGTAAGGATTTGGTTAATACAAAAAGAGTCTGTTATTTTATAAAAAGACCATTTAATTGAACAGTAGGGATCTAGATGAACTGGGGAAGTGGGCCAAGGAATAGCAAATGGAGTTTAATTTGGGCAAGAGTGAAGTGTTGCATTTCAGTAACTTAAACCAGGACAGGACTTGGGCAGCAAAAATGGGAGAGCCCTGGAGAGCATTAAAGAACAGAAACGCAGCAGTGCAGGTGTCTTATTCCTTGAAAGTGTCAATACAGGTGGACAGGGTGGTGAAGAAATTGTTTGGTCCTTGCCTTCATCCATCGGGGCTATAAATGCAGGAGTCGGGACATCATGTTGCATCTATGCATTACTGGAAGATTGTGTGCACTTCTAGTTCACCAGCTATAAGGAGGATGTCAAAGATGTTACTGCGACAAGAGGACTTGAGTCACAAGGGGCTGGATAGCCTGAAGCTGCTTCCTTAGAGCATAGGAGGTTGATGGGTGATCTTGTAGAGGTATACAAAATCAAAAGGAGCAGCAGCAAGGTGGTTGGCTGTAGTATTTTTCCCTTGGCAGGGAAGTCTAATACTGAAGGACACAGATTTAAGGAGAGGGAAAGATTTAAAAGGGACTAGAGGGGTAACATTTTCACAGAGGGTGAATATGGGATGAGCTGCCTGAGGAAGCTGTCAAAGCGGGTACAATTGCTATGTGTAAAAGACATTTGGATGGGTATATGGATGTTTGTTTTTTAAAGGTGTAAAAGGACAGGTAAGTTTGCCCAAACACAGGCAAATTGGACTAGTTCAGATAGACATTTGGCAGCATGAATGAGTTGGACCAAAGGGTCTGTTTCTGTGCTGCACAACTCTGGCTCTATGAATTGCACCGTGCATTTACTTCCATAACTCTACTTCAATCTACCTTTACCAGACCCCAGCTCTACACACGTTCTTGTTCTTTTTTCTATAGGGATACTGGCAATTTTTTTAACCAGCTCAGTTTCTTTTCTATATCAGTCTCTACCACATGGACCACAATCACTGGCTCTGCACAAACTCATGCATTTTAATATTGGCAAATACAACCTGCCCTTTATGGTTTTACTTCAGTCCATTTTCTAAACTGATAACATAGAGGAAAGGTCAAATGACATTTGACAAATAAATACATTCTTCCCACTTCATCTAATCTTATTGGGCAGCATTAACAAATTGAAGGCTAAAGAACAATTATGAGAAAGTTCTAAGAAATGTTATTAGAGAACAACAGCTATGGGGCAAGCAGTTTCACAACAGCATTACACCAGCATTGCCACAGTAGTGTTATAAAGAATGACATGGTGCCCTCATGATTTGAATCTGATTGGTAGAATGTCCCATGCCTTTCAGTAATGTACTAAAACAAATGACACTGCTGATGAAAACATAATATCATTGATGCTCAGTTATTTCAGACCTACCTGCCACGCAGCAGCTGTGCTCTGTTGCCTCAGCCCATCTTTCCCAAGACGTTCGAGTTCTTGTTGCCTGTATTTGTCGTACTGCCAGTATCCCACATAGCCACTGCCCGTGGCTACTATCAGGTGCAAAGGACGGATACGCGTCCTGGCTCCAAAAGAGATAGTCTGCAAAATCCGGTGATCTGTGTAGATCAAAAACAAAAATAAGCAGGATGTTGGGAAGACTTAATTTGTGTTAATTTGTGTTTATTGTGTGTTTTGTTGTTTATTATTATATGTATGGCTGCAGGCAGCGGCATTTCGTTCAGACCGAAAGGTCTGAATGACAAATAAAGGATCTAAGTCTAAGTCTAATCGATCTACAGCCAATTTTATCACTAATACAAAGAACGTTATTTTTGTCCACCACTTGTTGCCATGACGTCTGGTATAAATTGTTGCGATATGTACAGAGATGGCTGATCAGACTGATCTGGAACGTTTTTTTTCACGTAAATGTAAGGATTCTGTCACATCAATAGTTCTTGTTTCAAGACTCTTTACTCTTTTATTTTTAATTTCAGCTTCAGATGAACAAACACCACTTTTTATGCATGCACATCAAAAAGGACAATGCAATGTTGGTTATTTTCAATGTTTCAATGTTTAAACTCTTCGGGAATGTTGTAAGAGGATCATTCAATCTCATTTTCTGTCCTCAGTTCATATTTCAGAAAGTAGTTGTTTTGATATTCTGTCATCCAACATTCTTCTGACATGTCCTGCCCACCTGATGTTTGCTGGGGACGTTTGTCCAGGACATCCGTGTGCCTGGAATCTTGCCTTGTCTCTTGTTGTGAAGTATTGGATGTAGGTATATGGTTGGAAGTGGTTAATCTGTCTGGCACATCTACCATAACATGTTACACGATACACAATGGCACAAAACTTTGTGCCCCAATGTATTAAAACAAACGACACCGCTGAAAAATGACATTAATAATGCCCAGTTACCAATGACCTACCAGCCGTGCAGCAGCTACTCTCTTGCATCGTTTCTTCTATCCCACAAAATCCATCAACAAAATAATTATAGTTTTGACCTTCCCAACTTGGATTGGGTCTGGGTAGAGTACATTGAATTGCAAAGCACCAGTGAAGAGACAGATGACCACATATTTATTTCTGCTGAGAAGCACAATTTGCTCTTGCTCATCAAATTTCATTGACGACTACATACGGTAGTTCCTTAAACAAGATGAGATGCTTCAGGAAGGAGAATAGACTGTTTTTAACGATGACATGTTATGTACTTACTTCCAGAAAATATCTTTGTTAGAGGAAATGATTCAATCTTTGAATACCAGCGAAAATAGGAATGAGGAACTTGGGGCCAAAATAATAAGATGACTATGCTAGTCACATGTAGAATGTCGTAAGATCGAGCAGAGCAAAGGTTGGCTACAATGCTGACACAATATTACCAATACATCACTTTGCTGTCTCTAATACGTTGCTCAATTATTAATTTAAACTTTAGTCTCCAATCACTTTTTCCCAGACACGATCAGTACTTGCTTCATTTCTTGGTAAAGGTTCACTTCTATTACTAAATCCAGCAGTGATACTCTGCTTGAATTTCTTGTGCACTGCATGAGTGAACTCCCATTCCTTTTCCCCCGCTTCCCTGACTCATTTTACTAGTTTATTTGGGGCTATTTTAAATCTCTGGTGATTATATGCTACACGTTGTTTCCACTTCTGCTAATAAAGTGTTTCCAATAGTCGGATTGATCCCTTTATATCCTTGTGGCCAGGGTTGGGACTCGCAGATATTGTCACAGGTGGGGAAGAGGGGGCTCTTTCAGCACTTACAAGGGGTGTATGTGTGCTATTGAATGCATGGACATTCTCAATAAATGCTTGCTCTCCATTTTGAACGCTCATGGGCCGAGCACATTCAGGGATCAGTGGCAGTGTTACACATTTTTCAAGTCAACACCCTCAAACCTTTTCCATAGTGTCCATTTATGGTGTTTGGTGTCAACCATGCAAACAATGTAATCCTAACTGTATCAACTGAATGTAATGAGAGCTTCAGTGCTGAGGGCGCTGCACAGGGAGAGTTCCTTTATTAATCCCGTCCATAGATTTGTGGATTTTACTGAATTAGCATTGGAAGTACCCATCCAGTACATGCCCCCAAAACATACAGGAGAACAGCAATTCTGCTGTCTAATACATCATGAACATTGTACTAGGTTTGAGGTTTTGACATTCAAGCACTTTTTCCCCTCGATGATCAAAGTCATGCTGATCCACTGAATTATTAATTTTATCATCGACAGGTGCTTTCCAAGATATAGTAAGCAGTCTATATTTTCCAAGGTATCATAATTGATCTTTATTTTCAGATGGCAGATGCAATAGGGCTGTTAAATGCAAGGCCTATTCTCTGAAATGCTTCAGTGAACAAATCAACAACTTGGAATTGGTCTCCAAATATGCAGATGCTCAAACTCTGCCTGCGTAATGCAGCTTGATGTTTAAAATGTGGTGTGATCTTGATCCTGGAATGGAGGCGAGATAAATTGAACTGTTTCCCATCTGTCACCAAGACTAGTTCCGCTTCAGTGAGAAAGGTATTGCGGGTAAGGTGCAGTATCACCACTAGGGTGCACATGACCAACCCATGCTTCATCTAATATTCCATGTCAACAAACAGCTCCCTCAAGAGGAACTGTCTTGTTTTAAAAACAAATTGTATGGCTGTATTGTACTTTCAATGTGACAGATAGTTAATCCCATAATTGCGGTACTTCTGATCAAGGAATAACTCACAAGAGATTTTGAAACAAAAGAAAACGCAAGAGACTGCATATAATGAAGTCTTAAGCAAAAAAAAAAACTCACAAATTAAATTCATTCACACAAATTAAGGTACCAATCTGCTGAATGCTTCCAGTGTTTTCCTTTTATTTCAATGCGGGTGATGCTGCAGCTCTGGCCATGGAGCACTCCGGACAGTGCGAGTGTCCCGGGCCGCGGAGCCGTCGGAGGCGTTGCGCCGCTGCCGCGAGAGTCTCTGTGGGGAAGAGAAGAGGGAGGGGAAGAGAGAGAGAGGGAGGGGGAGAGAGGAGGGGAGAGAGGGGAGAGAGGAGGAGGGGAGGGGGAGGAGAGAGAGAAAGGAGGGAAAGAGGGGAGGGAGGGAGAGAGGAAGAAAGAGAGAGGGGAGAGGGGGAAAGGGAGAGAGGGAGAAGGGGGGAGAGGAGGGAGAGGAGGAAGAGGAAGAGAGAGGAGAGAGGGAGAGGGAGAAAGAGAGAGGGAGGGAGGAGAGAGAGGAGAAGGGGGAGAGACGGGAGGAGGGGGAGAGGGGGGGGAGAGAAAAGAGGGAGGGGGGAGGGAGGAGAGAAGAAGAGGAGAGAGGGGAGGGAGGAGGGGAGGTGGGAGGAGAGAAAGAGGAGGAGACAAGAGAGGAGAGAGGGAGAGGGAGGAGGGGAAGGGAGGGAGGAGGGGAGAGAGGGGGGAGAGAGGGGGGGGGAAAGAGAGAGGGAGGAGGGAGGGAGGGAGAGAGGGAGGGAGAGAGAGGGAGAAAGAGAGAGGGAGAGAGAGAGGGGGAGGGAGGGAAGGAGGGGGCGAAAGAGAGAGGAGAGAGGGGGAGGAGAGAGGGGAAGAGAGGGAAGAGAGAGGGAGGGGGGGAAGAGAGAGAGGGAGAGAGGAGAAGAGAGGGGGGGAGAGGGAGAGGGAATCAGGGGGAGAGGGGAGAGAGAGGAGGGGGAGGAGGGAGGGGGGGGGGGGAGGAGAGAGGGAGGGGGGAGAGAGAGAGAGAGCGAGAGAGAGGGAGGGAGAGGGGAGAGGGGAGAGAGAGAGAGAGAGGAGGAGAGAGAGAGAGGAGAGGGAGAGAGGAGAGAGGGGAGGGAGAGAGAGGGAGAGAGAGGGAGAGAGAGAGAGGGAGGGAGAGAGAGGAGAGGGAAGGAGGGAGAGGGAGGGGGAGGGAGGGGGAGAGGGGGGGAGAGAGAGGGAGAGAGAAGGGGGGAGAGGGAGGGGGGGAGAGAGAGGGGGAGAGAGAGGGGGGAGGGAGAGAGAGGGGGGGGAAGAGAGGGGGGGAGAGGGAGGGGGGAGAGAGAGGGGGGGAGAGAGAGGGGGGGGGAGAGAGGGAGGGGGAGAGAGAGAGAGAGAGGGGGGGAGGAGAGAGGGGGGGAGGGGGAGGGAGGGGGGGAGAGGGGGGAGGGGGGGGGGGAGAGAGGGGGGGAGAGAGAGGGGGGGGGGGAGAGGGGGGGGGAGAGAGGGGGGGGGGGGGCGAGAGAGGGGGGGGGAGAGAGGGAGGGGGGGGGAGAGAGAGAGGGGGGGGAGAGAGGGGGGGGAGAGGGGGGGGAAGAGAGGGAGAGGGGGAGAGGGGGAGAGAGGGGAGAGGGGGAGAGGGGGGGGAGAGAGGAGGGAGAGAGGAGAGAGAGGGGGAACTTAGAAGGTACTTGAGAGAGAGAGAGAGGGGGGAGAGAGAGGAGGGGCGAGGGGGAGAGAGAGGGGAGAGAGAAGGAAGGGGAGGAGAGAGAGAGGGTGAGAGGTCAGGGGAGAGAGGAGGAGGGGAGAGAAAGAGAGAGGGGAGGGGAGAGAGAGAAGTTGAGGGGAGAGATAGAAGGGGAGGGGAGAGAGAGAAGGGGAGGGGAGAGAGAGAAGGGGAGGGGAGAGAGAGAAGGGGAGAGGGAGAAGGGGAGAGAGAAGGGGAGAGAGAGAGGAGAGAGAGAGAAGGAGAGAGAGGGGAGGAGGGAGAGAGAGAGAGAGAGAGGGAGAGAGAGGGAGAGAGAGAGGGGGAGAGAGAGGGAGAGAGAGGGAGAGAGGGGAGAGAGAGAGAGGAGGGGAGAGAGAGAGAGGGGAGGGAGAGAGAGAGAGAGGGGGGGAGAGACAGGGGAGGGGAGAGAGAGAGAGAGGGGAGGAGAGGGGGAGGGAGAGAAGAGAGGTGGAGAGGAGAGAGGGAGAGAGAGAGGGGAGGAGAGAGAGAGAGGGGGGGAGAGGGAGAGGAGAGATGGGGAGAGGGAGAGAGAGGATAGAGAGGCAGGGCTGCCAACTCCCATGCATTGAGTGTGAGAAGCACGCATTTCACCAAATTCTCATGCTGATCACAAATTTCTCTCGCTCTGTTGTGAGAAATTCTGTGATCAACGAAAATGTCAAAACTCATATAAACTGCATGGGCTGCGGTTGTTGGAAGCAGAAGCAGCAGCGGGGACAGATGCGGACGTGGAGCGGGGCTGGAGAGTGTTTGCCGGGCTGGCGAGTCGCTCACTGCAGCTCCGGCCATGGAGCAGCCTCAGTGCAAGAGTCCCGGGCCGTCGGAGGCGTTGAAGCGTTGCGCCGCTGCCGTGAGTCTCTGTGCCGAATTTGCCCAGGTGACCGGCATGGATCAGGCTGCGGCTGGGTTCATCCTGGAGGACAACCAGTGGATGCTGGAAGTAAGTACCAAGCACTGGGTAGATACGGTGGAAGAAAGTAGACTTCAAATGGGGGTGGTTGGTGAAAGCATCCTGCTTGCCTGCTAGATTTTCACTTACTGTAACTGCAGGAAAAATGTTCCCGATGTTGGGGGCGTTCAGAACCATGGGTCACAGTTTAAGAATAAAGGGGGGGGCAGTTAGGACTGAGATGAGAACAAACTTTCTTCACGCAGAGAGTTGTGAATCTGTGGAATTCTCTGCCACAGAAGGCAGTGCAGGCCAATTCACTGGATGTTTTCAAGAGAGAGTTACATTCAGTTCTTGGGGCTAACGACATCAAGGGATATGGGGAAAAAAACAGGAAAGAGGTACTGATTTTAAATGAATAGCCATGATCATATTGAATGGCAGTGCTGGCTCGATGGGCCGATGGCCTATTCCTGCACCTATTTTCTATGTTTCTATGCTTGAGTATATGGCAATAAAACTCGAGCACTTAATTTTGAAGTATTCGTGCATGGTGGAGGTATAATGTAGTCATAGAGCAATACAGTGTGAAAACAGGCCCTTCGGCGCAACTTGCCCACACCCGCCAACATGTCCCCCAGCTACACCACCTGCTTTTGGTCCATACCTCCAAACCTGTCCCTCTCCCCATTCGGTTGCTCCACTCCCTCACCGGGTACCCCCAAGGCCAGTGATCAGTGATCGCACAGCCTCCCCCCTTTCAAAAACACTCCAATCCAATTTAAAGCATGTATATTGCATTCAAGTGTAAGTTAAAAGACTCGCTACAGTATGCACCATATTACACAATTTCAAGCTGAAAAATGCAAATGTTCCGTACCAATGGGAGGGGGACACCCTGCTCCCCTCCTCCTCCCCCGGTCGCTATGCTCCCTCGGGCTTGGTCTCTCGCAATTTCTCACTCCCAACTCTCACCCAATGTTGGCAGCCCTGTATTACGTTGGGAAATCAAATACCCCTATATCTTCCTAGAAAATAAATATTGGTAGGTACTCCTTGCTACAGAGGTATCAGACTATCCAAACTACTAGCAGCACTAATTCTGAATGGTTATAATTTAGTACACCACTGTTGGTGATCTTCAGACAGTGGTCAGAGGCTCTTAATCTTGAGATTTGATCTAAAAACGAGAAAACTGTTTCTCTGCTCCTCAAGTCTCTTCAGCAGGATCGAAACTGTCTGGGTAACTACATGCATGTCAACCACTGGTTCTTTAGCAATTCCTCTGAACCTTCCCCAACAGCACAAAATATGTCCTTGATGTTGCAAACATTGATGGGGGTTGAGCACTTTACACCCTGCAGCAGAGCAACTTTGAATTAAAGATTGCATCTACCAAAGATCAGCAGAAAGCACCTTCAGCTTTCAATGAGAATGTTGCAGATGCAAGATCTACTATCGCAACTTGAACACACAACTCAGATTGATAGAGGGTAGAGAGAGTGTGCTGCACAGAAAAAGGAAGAAAAAGAGAAGCAACTTTAAATCGTCCCCTACATCTTCTCATTGAGCGCATAAGATCCGGTTATTATTATAAAAGGTATGTGCTTTCTTGTGCCTTGAGCTTTCCTGTGCTTTCCTTTCCTGTGCCTTGAGCAACACTTCCCTCCCACCTTCCCTCCCTGCTCTACCTTCAGAAATTAGTATTACATGGATTATCTGTCCATTTGCTTAAATTTGATTTAAAGGGAATTATGTGGTGGGAAAATTGGCTGCTTTGATAGATTTTAAAATCCCATCACCCATGTTTTTGAGTAATTGCCTCAATAACCATAACTTAAAAATCACTCAGCTTTTTAAGGCCTTCACTGAAAAAAACAGCTTAAAAAAATACCCAAGACAATTGCATACTTACAGTTTGAAAATCTTCGAATGGGGACTCTTAAACAGCATGGAGCAAGCGAGGAATGAAGCGCACACCATATTGGCCTTAAACTAGGAAGGAGGGAGAAAGAGAGTTCACTGTTAAAATGTAGCAGAATCCATTACTTTGTCCAAAATAGCCAGAGCAATCAACCAAGTTGGAAGCTTACATGATAGACCCAGCATCTGCTATAGCATGAATGAAAAAAAATGTAGCCCTTATTACTGAGGCAAAACTTTACTTTTCAGTTTTGTTACGATCCCTTGTTCGCCTAGTACCACATTGGAGCCAAAGAGAAAAACCTGCTGCAAAGAGACCATATCATCCATATGAAACGTTTCCCTGATGGAATTCAATATTTACAAAGCTGCCTCTGGGACTACTCTTGGTCATGGGTGACTTGAATTAGACAATGACGCTTTGTGAAACATCCCTAGCCAATGGGCACCACAAAAAGCATTTTACTGAAATCAAACTTGCAAAAAACTTGTTTTAACATTCATTTCAGACCAGCTGCACAGATTGCTAGTGATTTCCCTCCAACCTGGGAGGAAGAACATTACAATAACGAGTGGAGTGCTGAACATTAAGATTTCAAATTGATTATCGACCTGTGCATAAGGCACGTCTGAGGATATCATGCTAACCTGTGAATTATTTTTTACCTCCTGGAGTGGAAAAAAACAAATCCTTGGGCTGTGATTATGCGAAAGTTTAATGCCAGCAGGACACTTCTAGCTGTCGGGTGGGGTTACATGGAAACAAAGTTTCCTGTGTCTTACATTGTTTAATTTCAAGGCAACTTTTTTTCTCCTTGTCAAATTTCAGTGTAACATTTAAGCAATCCTTTGGTTTCTTTTTCGAAATCGCATTATAACGAATTGAGCCCGTGTATAATTTTCCATCGAATGCTCCATCTACTAACAGATTTTCAGATTTCTACTAAATTTGCATGTGATATAATGTTTATGTATTTAATTGTATACATTATTTAATAATACAATTAATAATAATAAATTAATTATTATTTATAATTTATATTATTATAATAATACAATAATAAACAATTACTAATAATTAATACAATTAAGAATAAAATGTATTTTTAATAAGCTGGCTCTGGTTTTGGCTGAAATGCCTGCGGTGGAAATTGGACATTTGCAGTGAAACTATTTAATACTTTATAATTTTAAATTCCTCGGTTAGATAAGCTTTCTAAACTTAATGGGGCGTTAGCAACATTCAAGCATCCTTTCCTCATGGCTTCCTCATGCAGTATAAGCTGAAGGGTGCAATTGACTAGATGTATACCCAAGGTCACCCCAACCTAACCATGAGCATCAACCACCTTGGAAGCAAAATACAATGGATTAAATGTACTTTGGTTTGCTCAGCCTCAGTTAGTAATACTCCTGTTTGTGTCTGACGTACTTGAAATTATCTAAGAAATACTGGAGGAGCTACAATTTTCGGGATAAATTGTATCCCAAAGATCCAATAACCAAGACCCATGAATATCCTCTCAAATGGGCATAAAATCTCCCATCACATTATTTCAAAGAATGGCTGGCAACCAATAGTATCTCCCAACTAATATCAGTGAATCAACCTAAACACTGGGCAGGAACAAACAACTGACATCAGCTATTCTCTAGAGGACTCCTGGTTAGCCGTGTTCCACGCGGCAGCACATTCCAGACCTCCACATTGCAATGTATGGGAACATGCTGGAGGTCAGGCGCTCATGCATCTGACTTCTTTTTCTGTTTCAAGACCCCCTAAGTCCAGTGGTTCTCCAATATACTGCACTAAAAGGCTATCTACTTTGTATCTGGCACCTCAGTTTTCACCAGCAATAACCGGCACCTTCAACTGCACTATTTATTAAAATGGGATTGCCAACTTCCATTTAAAAGTCTATTTTGCTTTATTTCACTGGCGAAGGGACCCAACCCAAAATGTCACCTATCCATGTCCTCCATGCTGCCTGACCCGCTGAGTTACTCCAGCAATGAGTGTTTTATATTTTTAATTAGCAGCAGTTTGATATGGCTAACATTTATTATTTACTTATTTGTTTTTGTTTAATTGGAAAGGGAGGTCTTTCAGCAACAGAAGGTCATGATGTCAGTACAGACAGTAGATGGGGACTTCCTCCCCACCATCTGCAACTCTCTAAAATCTTCAGTGTAACTGTGGCTGTTTGTGTCAGTAGAGCCTTAGGATCTGCACGGTCTCAAACCAGAGACTGTAACCTCAGGAGTATCAATATCATTCTCCATTATGCTGCAGGATAACAAAATGCATTATTACACAAAACAGAGAAAAAACATCCTTTCTCTGCTGCTCTTTGGAGACTTCCTCTGGAAGCTCCCCTCCAACCTTGGTTGCAACATGTATAAGGTGGCCGGTCATATGCTACTGTCCTTAATAGGGATCCACGCCTCACAATTTCCAAGTCTTGGACATTCTTACTGTAATATTTTGCATATCTTTTCAGACACTTCAAGGATCCTGATGGGCTGTATCTTTATCGATACTAGCTGCAGGTGTAAACCACTTCAGAATGCATTTGTCTGTCTACATCAAACTCCACCTTGTTTTTACCATAATCCTTAGGGTTTACCACCATCCAACAACAACTCCCAGCTGGCTCAATGTTGTTGCACATCAATAGCATATGACTCACTAGATTCAACTGCATCACCTCAGGAAACTCTGGCTTATTTCAGGAGCACGTTACTTAAACTAAAATGTCACTGGTTTTCTGTGTCCTAATATCTTGGCACAGATGTCAAGCAGGTGTACCAGGATGACATTGCCCGGCATCTGGTGTCAATTATATTCAGCTAATACTCCAAATCTGAGTTCATCCAACTCGCTACCAACTTGACATCCTCTTCATTGTGCACTCTTTATAAAAATGCTTTTCCTTTCCATATTAAATACTGTTTAAATTATTCATGTTGTTGTCCACAATATTTGCAAAATCTAAGTAACTCTTAGGTGTTATTTTCTGTTCCACCTTTTGTCTCATGTTTCACCACACACATTTCTAGCCTGGCTCTGGACAGCATTCCACAATTCAGCTGTGCAGGTCTGCCTGCATTTTTCCAGAGTTAATTATAGACAATAGACAATAGGTGCAGGAGTAGGCCATTCGGTCCTGCAGAATTCTTTTGCAATTTATAACCATTCCTTCTGGCTGAACTCTCTCATTCCACAAAGAATTCTATCTCCATCAAGACAGTCCTGCAAAGTTGTATAATCGCTAAAACTCTTGTCTAAAAGTATTAAATTATTCATTTTTCTTGATTGTGAGCATGGAACTGACAGGTTTATTATTTTATGCAGGTTGCAATGTGCTTGAACTGATTCTAGTGTGTTTGCCAGGGTTTCATTTTGAAATGTTCAGATTTTATATAATAATCTGCCCTTATATCAACAACTTTATTTTTATGTGTTCTGGTTTATTTTACATAGCCAGCACAATCTGCAGCATAAATGTATATAATTAAGAATCTGCCTCTCAATTCTTCAGATAGATTAGTTGATGGAAATCCAGCAACCCATGTTTCTTTATTCTGTGCCATATTTCCCTTGACATCCATGACCCCATGTCTCAGCACACAATGTGTTACTTTAAAGGCACAAGAATCTACACTGCAGAAAAAAATACACCTGACGTCCTGCATCAAAAAGCACTCTACGATATCAAAGAATAGGAAATAGGGAAGTTACTTTATCCACTTAATTCAATAAAAACAAGTGTCATGCATCCTCCCTCTGCTACAAAATAGGCACCCAGTCACTCCAGAGACACTTTCTGGAAGCTTCTATCTAAAGATTATTGCATCCTATTTAAAGCGCAGCTCGTCTCACGCTACGTGCGTAGCTAAAATTGCTTTAGCAGCATTCCACGATTCAGTGTTGTTTGTGAGACATAGTCCTAAAATCGCCCGCTTCATTTGGCATCTAAACTCTATGACTATAAAGGCTTTTAAGACATTCTGAAGTAAAGAAAAGTGGCGTTTCTGTGGGGGCAACTAGGGAAAGGGAAACGACTGCTCTGATAATTAAAAGTTGGCCCATCTCCCAATACTCGGCCATACATTTAATTCTCCTTCCCTTTCTGCCGTCGGTCTCCTCCATTGTCAGAATGAGGCTAATCTCAATTGGAGGAACAGCATCTCATATTTCGTTTCACCCCTCTCTCCCCCCCCCCCCTCTCTCTCTCTCTCTCCCCACCCCTCTCTCTCTCTCTCTCTCTCCCTCCCTCCCTATGCCTCCCCCACCCAAGTCCCACTGCCTTCTCATTTTCACCCTACAAATAGCCTGTTTCCTTTAACATCGTTCCATTTTTGCACCTTTCATTCATTGTTCTGTATCTCTCCACATCACCCTCTATATTCCTCATCCTTAACCAGTCTGAAGAAGAGTCTCCACCCGAAGCGTCACCCATTCCTTCTCTCCAAAGATGCTGCCTGTCCCGCTGAGTTACTCCAGCTTTATGTGTCTACCTGCAATTTACGAATGCCAACACGCAGAAAGTCACCCGTCACAAATATATACAACCGACAAGTTAGCCACTCGTTTGGTTGAATATTTCTGCAAATGCCAGTGATATCAACCCAACAACAGACACATCAAAGGTACACAAAAATGCTGGAGTAACTCAGCGGGTGCAGCAGCATCCTTCGCTCCATAGATGCTGCTGCACCCGCTGAGTTTCTCCAGCATTTTTGTGCACCTTCGATTTTCCAGCATCTGCAGTTCCTTCTTGAACACAAAATAGACACATCAATTTGTCCAACAGACCATCGCCCACCTTTGCTCTCTATTCAAGGTGGCCTGACAACGGCCCTTGACCGAGCATTGCGTGATTAGGGCGACGCTTAAGTTACCTCAGCCCAGCATGAACCCATCTGTCACTAGATCACCATGAACGCATGGCGCGCCCTACCTGAGCGAGGCGGCGACAGCCGCAGCCGCAACCGCGCCGACATGACAGACACTCTGGAAGCCGCCATTACGCAGCCCGACAGGACGTCAACCAATCAGTTTCCGCTCCAAAAACCTTCCCAGGAAGCCGCGGGCGCTGGCGTTGCGTCGCCATGACAACCGCAGGCCCCGTGGTCGCTGGCAGTGGGGAGCAAATATTATAAGTGGGGAGCAAAGATACTGGAGCAAGCCTTCTATGATCTTAGGTGGGGAGAGCTTTCGACATCATCATGGGAGAAATAGACCGGGTAGACACACAGAGTTTCTTGCCCAGAGGAGTAGGGAAATCGAGAACCAGAGGACACAGGTTTAAGGTGAGTGAGGGAGGGAAAGGGGAGAGATTTTATAGGAATCTTTAGAGGTAATTATTTCACACAAAGGGTGGTCGGTGTATGGAACGAGCTGCCAGAGGAGGTAGTTTAGGCAGGGAGTATCGCAACGTTTAAGAAACAGTTAGATAGGCAAATGGACAGGACAGGTTTAGAGGGATATAGTGAGTCCAAACGTAGGCAAGTGGAACTAATATGTTTTGGACGTGTTGGTTGATGTGGGCAAGTTGGGCCAAAGGGCCTGTTTCCACACTGTATGACTCTGCGCCTTGCTGAGAAAATGTCCCACTTTCTTACGGAGAGGAGAATCCCCATCGTCCTTCCCAGATGAACATTAAAGTGGATGTTGGATGATCACAAGGTGTTATAAGGTCAGAGAAAGTTCTCTAAGTCTCTAGGGGTTACAACTTTAAAACAAAATCATTAACATTACCTGGCAGAGTTTGTGATCTAGTCTTCAGGTACCACAACTTTTAAGAAACATTTAGACTGGTACATGGATAGGACAGGTAGAGGGACATGGGCCAAACACAAACAGGTGGTAGCAGTGTAGATGGGACATGTTGATCGGTGTGGGCAAGTTGTGCTGAAGAATGTGTTTCTATGCTGTATGACTCTAGTCAATGAGACATGCAGCAAGGCTTTTTAATCCGATATACTAATCATATACACTATTCCCATTTACCACAGCACTTAATCCATACTCTCCATGCCATGGTGTTTCAACTGCTTGTCTAAATCTTAAATGTTATGAGATTTCTTCACAATACCCACCCTTCATCCTACCATAACCAGAGAGCAGCGCTGAACTACCATCTACCTTATTGGTGGCCCTTGGACTTTCCTTAATCAGGCTTTATTGACTTTATTTTGCACTAAAAGTTATTCCCTTATCATGTATTTATACACTGTAAATGGCTTGATTGTAATCATATTTTGTCCAGCTGACTGGTTAGCAAGCAACAAAAGCTTTTCACTGTACCTCAGTACACAGGACAACAAACTAAACTGAAACTGAAACACTCCGCCAAATTGTGTTCCAAATTCCAGTCATTGCCTAGGTGAAAACAATTCTTCCTCAGATCCTCTAAAAATCTTACCCATTACCTTAAATCTGCCCTCTGGTTTTAGATATTAGGTTTCAGAGGTCTGTGTCCAGTGGAGTTCCTCAAGAAACTGTACTGGGATCTCTGCTGTTAAGGAGTTGCAGACATTGACAAAGGCCATTAGTCAGCTGCAGAAATGAGCGGAGAAATGGCAGATGGCGTTTAACCCAAGCAAGTGTGAGGTGTTGCACTTTGGGGGGTTGAATGTAAGAGGAATGTATAAAGTTAATATCAAAACCCGTGACAGCATTGATTAGCAGAGGGATCTTGGAGTCCAAGTTCATAGCTCATTTAAGGTGGCAGCAGATAGATAGGGTGGTAAAGAAGGCGTAAGGTATGCTCACCGTTATTGCTCGGGGCATTGAATATAAAGTCAGGAAGTCATGATGCAGCTCTATAGGACTTTGATAGGCTGCATTTGGAGTATTGCATGCAGTTATGGCCCCCCCCGTTATAGGAAATATGCAGAGGCTTTGGAGCGGGTGCAGAGGAGCTTTAGCAGTCTGCTGCCTGGCTTGGAGGGTTTCAGCTACAAGGAGAGGTTACATAAACTCAGATTGTTTTCTCTAGAAAGTTGGAGGTTGAAGGAAACATCAGAGAAGAATATAACATTTTGAGAGGTATATAGATAGGATTGACAATTGGAACCTTTTTTCCCTGGGTGGAAATATCCAACACCAGAGGGCATACTGTAGCAAAAAGGTAAGAGGGGTAAAGTTTAATGGAGATGTATGGGGCAGGTTTTTTACAAAGAGTGTAGTGGGGGACCTGGAACGTATTGCCAGGGTTGGTTGTGGAGACAGATATGTTAGTGGCATTTAAGAGGCTGGTAGATAGGCACATGAAAGTATGGAGAATGGAGGAATATGGATCATGTACAAGCATCTGAGATTAGTTTAGTTTATTATTGTCAACATGTACCAAGGTACAGCGAAAAGCTTTTGTTGTGTGCTATCCAGTCAAAGAAATGATTATACCTGATTATAATATATAAAGAAAAGACAGGCCCTTCAGCCCACCAGGTCCACGTCACCCGTATATTAGTAATATCCGACACACTAGGGACAATTTACAATTTTACAGAAGACAATTAACCTACATATTTGTACATCATTGGAGTGTGGGTGGAAACCGGAGCATCCGGAGAAAACCCAAACACAGGGAGAATGTACAAACTCCGTCCACACAGCACCGGTGGTCAGGGCCAAACCTGGGTCTCTGGTGCTGTAAGCAGCAACTCTACCATTGTCCACCTTGTTGATAAGGGTTGTGGGGGAATGCCGAACATCCTACTAAGGAAGTAGAGGCGTTAATGTGCTTTCTTGTCCATAGCTTTGACAAGAGCTGGTCCAGGACAAATTGCTGGTGATATTTATTCCTAAGAACTTGAAGTTTTTGACATCTCCACTTCGGTGCCATCATTGTATACCGGGGTGATTGTACTGTTCATCTCATGGTCAATCGTAATCTTCTTTGTCTTGCTGACATTGAGGGAGGAGGTTGTTGTCTTGCCACCAGGTTTTGAGGCTCTCAATATCTTTCCTGTACTCCATCTTGTCATTATTTGATATCTGTCCCACTAAGGTGGTGTCTTCTGCGAACTTGTAAATTGAGTTGTATTGGTACTTAACTGCACAGTCATGAGTATTTCAGGACTATAGTAGGGAGCTGAGAATACATCCTTGTGGGGCACCAGTATTGAGGATTATCATGAAGGATGATTCCAATTGAATTTAACTTGGCATTATGTTTGGCACAAACATTCTGGGCCAAAGGGCTCGTTCCTGTGCATATTGTTCTGTGATCTATGTGAGGAAATCGAATCCCGAAGAATCATCTCCAATAGCTTCCCTACCACTGACGCGTGGCTGAGGCCTATAGTTCCCTGGATTATCTCTAATTAGCTTCTTAAACAAAGGAATAACATTGGCTACTCTCCAGTCCTCCAGGATCTTGCATGTGGCTAGAGAGGATACAGAGATCTTCGTCAAGGCCCCTGCAATCTCCTCTCTTGCCTCTTTAGAAATCCTGGATAGATCCCGTCATGTCCTGGGGATTCTCCACTTTAATGCTTTCCAAGATTCCTGGGTGTTGTTGTCTGGGAAATCTCTGGCGAATGCGTTGGACAATTTGATTTGTGATGAGATAGGATTAGTAATATTACAATTAAGAATCTGCTAGGAACAAGCGATCTCAAGTGAAGTAGAATTCCTAATATGAATTGAAGGTGAACACTTGAGGTCCATAACCAATATCATCAACTTAAACAAGAGCAATTACGATTGTATGAAGGCAGAGTTACCTGAAGTGAACTGTCAAGTATGCTAAGGGATAGGTCAATGGATGAGCAATGGCAAATAATTAAATAGATGATTCGTAGCACTCAGCTGAAATTCATCCCAATTAAGAAAAGGATACTCAGGATACTTAACAAAGGAGGTCAAAGAAAATATTATATCAGCGACTAGAGCACAGAAAGTGACAAGAGCTATAGGTAGGCCAGAGGACTGCTTATTTTATAACCAGCAGCGAGAGACTAAAAGGGTAATGAGGAGGGAGAAAATTGATTATAAGAGAGAGCTGGAAAGTAATATAAAAATAAAGTTTGATGTTCACATAATGCTTGCATGAATATATTAGGAATACTCCAGATATGGCCTCGCCAATGCCCTGTACCATAAGAAGAATATTTCCCTACTTCTAAGCTATTAGCAAAAAGGCCAATAAGCCATGAGCCTTTTTATTTGGTGTGTTATTTGAATCTGCTATTTTATATGTACATTCATAGAAGCAGCTTTATTTGTTGGACTGGGTGTACAAGTTAAGGTGCTGCATTATATAGAGCAGATGTATTCATCATAATCATAATCATACTTTATTAGCCAAGTATGTTTTGCAACATACAAGGAATTTCAGGTGGTATACCAAATAAAGTGTTAAATAATTGAGTATGTTTGTGTTAGTTGTGTTGTATTGTATGAAGTGGGTGTATTATATGAAGAAGCTGTGTAAAATGCAATGGATGTAATAGCTCAAGTAGTTATGCTAAGTGTAGTGGGTAGAGCTGAGTGAGATGTAATGGTTGCATTAGTTGGAGGAGGTGAAATTGCATGGAGTTTTTATTAAATGGATGAGAATATTATTTGGAGGCACTTCATTAGCTGGCTTGGAATGTAATATTTGCAACGTTTTATTTGTATGGCAGCTACATTATTTGAAGTGATGTGTTAGACTGAGTAAGCGTATTAGTTGAACAAGGTATTTAAGATGAAATGGATGTATTATTTGAATGTGCTGTTCTAGATGGATACAGTGGATTTAAGGAGAAGACATATAAGTAGTGGTTCTGTTCTGGGTAAAATGTGTTTGTTATATAGAATTAAGTATAAGGTACATTGGGTTTATTAGTTGGAAGTTATCATATAGAGTGAGTGTATTCATTTATATGTGGTGTATTATTTGAAGTTGTATTAGATAGTGAAATGCTGTTGGTGCTTTAGTTCGAGTTGTTACATTGGAGGGAATTATTTGAAGGTACTGTACGAGAAGGAATATTTTTTATTTTAGATGGAAAATGTAAATCAATAGTTGTTGTTATAGAAAGACCAGGTGAGTAGTTGAAACTACCTGTACTATGTTAGAAGGAGGGTGTAATATATTTGCAGGTGATAGAAACATAGAAAATAGGTGCAGGAGTAGGCCATTCGGCCCTTCGAGCCTGCACCGCCATTCGATATGATCATGGCTGATCATCCAACTCAGTATCCCATCCCTGCCTCCTCTCCATACCCCCTGATCCCTTTAGCCACAAGGGCCACATCTAACTCCCTCTTAAATATAGCCAATGAACTGGCCTCAACTACCTTCTGTGGCAGAGAATTCCACAGATTCACCAAAATGATTTTCTCATCTCGGTCCTAAAAGACTTTCCTCTTATCCTTAAACTGTGATATTTTGGCATATATGTTGTACTTAATATTGCATTAGGAGATGCTGAGGTAGTTGGAGAGCACATATTTAATGGAAATGCTGAATTGGGTGAATTAATTTGAGATGCTCTATTAAATGAACTAGACAAAATAATCAGAAGTGAAGTATTTCAATTTCATCAATAACCTGTATGTATGATGACGATGAAGTCAGGGTGGTGTGTGATTAGAAGGGAAACTTACTAACAGGGTGTTCCCCAACATTTATTTCCCTTGTCCTACTTGTGGTAGAGCTGTAGGTTTGGTAGAGTAATTGCAACACATTCTGTGGATGGTACATGCTGCAGTCACTGTCCAGCAATGGTGGGAGGAATGAATGAATGAAGGTTTATATGGTGCCATTCAAGCAGCTACTTTGTTCAGGAAGGTGGTGACTTTCCCGAGTTTAGTTGTCTAATGGAGAGTTTCCCATCATCCTCTGACCTGTATGATGTTGAAAGTCAAAGGTAACTGGTTCAACTATCTGTAGTTAGAGATGGACAGCATAAGTTTGAGGCAAGAAGAAAGAGGTTTTGAGGGGATTTGGGGAAGAGATCTAGAAGAGGGTGGTTGGGATCTGGAATGCAGTTCATTGGTGGAGGTAGGTACCTTCACCAATTTTAAGTAATATTTAGATGAGCAGTTGTAATGCCATGACAAAGGTTAGAGGACCTGATCCTGAAAAATAGGATCAGAATGAATAGGTATTTGGTGGCCAGAATGGACATGATGTGCTGAATGGCTTGCCTTTTCATGAAGCTGTAGCTCTAAGATAATCAGCTGGCACTTCTAAAGAGTGAATATTACTTGCCATTCATTAGTCCATGCAAGAATGTTGTCTCGGTCTTGCTGTATGCTGGTATGGGCTGCTTCATGCATTGAGGAGTTGCAAATGGAACCTCGTCATAGAGTTGTATTTCACAGAAAAGGGCCCTTCAGTCCACCTATACCAGGATGCCTATCCACTCAGATCCTATTTGGCTGCATTAGGTCCCTATGCCTCTACTCCTTTCCAATCCAAGTACCTGCCCAAATGCCTTTTGAAACATTATGACTGCAGCAGCCTCTCCCACTTGATACATATGACCATACCACTCTTCCTGAAAAACATGCCCCACAGATATATTTTCATTTCTTCCCCTGCCTCATCCTTTTATTCTAAACAACCACCCTAACCACCTTAACCCTAAGACTATGATTCTGGCTATATACCCAATCTATTTCTTCTTGTTTTATAACGTTCTATGAGGTCAATCCCTTAGCCTTCTGCATTCCACTGAGAAGAAGCCCAGCCCTTACAACCCCTCTTATAAAGTGAAACCCTCCATTCCTGGTAACATCCTGGGACCTTCTCATGCATGGAAGGCGATTGATGAAACAGCTGAAGTTTTTAAGCCGAGCCCATTGCTCCCAGAAGTGAGCACCGCTTACAACCCGAGGTATTTTGAAGGAGAGGTTTCATTTAATAAACAGAATTTATTAAATGGAAGGTCGGCAGTAGTTGGCGCGGTTATATTTCGAGGGAAACACCGGCGTTATTTAGTTATATCTGATGATATGTGATGGTTCAAGGGCTGGTATTTTCGGAGAGTTTGTAATGTTTTGAGATCCTGCGTAACACGAAGGTTGAAAAGGGGTCCCGACCCAATCCATGATCTCCAAAGAGATACTGCCGGACCCGCCGAGTTTCTCCAGCACTTTGTGTCTTTTTTTTTGTAAACCGGCATCTGCGGTTCCTTGTTTTTACGTAGAGGTTGGGTTGAAACACTACATTGCGTTAAGATGCTGAATTAGTAGAAGGTTAATGGATTTGGATTAAGACGTTTAGGATTAATCAGATAAATTGAAAGTGCTAGTTGAACAAACTATAATACTCTCAGTATCACTTGGAGAGTTTTATTACTCATTTATTTTAACTCAGCACGAGTTCCATAGATGCTGCCTCATCCACTGAGTTTCTCCAGCATTTTTGTCAACCTTGGATTTTTTCCAGCATCTGCAGTTCTTTCTTAAACGTGAGATTTATACCAACTCAGCATGAGTTATATGGCACACTTGTATCGTGGACGTGCATCGACAACGTACGTTTAATCTGCAGAAATGGCCTGTTTATTTGGGCACCGCTTTCAGTGATATTTATTCACTGTACAATCCGTGCGATGCCACTTCCTGACCTTACATTCAATGCCGCGAGACGCCTGATGGAATTGAGACGGTCTGCTCACTTGCGACAATTACGAATTAACAGAATAATCGGCAACACGGGATATCTCGCCATGTACAAGAGCTGCTCCCTGAACTTCGACTGTGTCACCCCATAAATGAAGGTGTTTGTACAGCAACTCAAATTTATCAGCATGAATCCGACCTGGTGGAAGTTGTGTTCAGAATCAGTGTATTGGGTGGGAATCTTTCCTGCGATGGTATAGTACAGGAAGTGTGCAAGAGCCACGGTCCACAGCAAGATGAAGTTGGCGGACAGGGCAAAGAGTAGGATCACCGACTTCCTTCTGCTTTCCATCTCCGGGTCACTGGTGTTATCGCCGCTGTTAGCGCCCCTCAGTGCCTTCCGGATCCGACTCGCCACTAAAATGTATCTGATTGTCAGAACGTTGAGCAACAGAATTATGGCGAAAGGGATCAAGGGCGTTAAAACTGAATCAAGCCAGTCATACCCCACCCACCCGGGATCAGTAAAAATTGTCGCCTTTGTATTACAGTCCCACGGCACGTTGTTAATAATCTCCCACGGTTCAATTGTAAAGTAGTGGGGAATGTTTTTTAAACCCAACAGAATGCCAGTTGTGGCCAGAACCACGGCTGCAGTTTGCTCGGTGCAATACTTTGTCCTCAGGTTCTGCAAGCAAATGGCGACAAACCGGTCAAAGGTAAACATGACAGTAAACCAAACAGAGTAGTCCGTGGACGTGCGGACCAGGACAAAGATGATTCTACACACGGGGGTAATGTGCAGGAAACTCTCGGGGAAGTAGTGATAACTGATCTGTCTCAATAAGACCTCGCTGATAATGAGCAGGAGGTCCGCCGCCGCCATGGCCACCAGGTAGCGAGTGGTGCAGGTGGAGAGGCCGCACTTGCCCCGGCAAAGGATCACAATCGCCGCTAAATTAACTGGAATAAAGGAAAGACATTGGAAAAGAGACTGGGAATTATTTATTAAACATTACCCGAGGCCCAGGTCCTGTTGTTGGGGAAAGGGTTGAACCAAAATCGCCGTCACTACAAACACAACTCAACCCGCACCCAACCCACGCCGTTTGGGGTCAATCGGCAAATGAATGGGAATGGGGGGGGGGGGGGGGGGGGGAGCAGCTATTCATCTTTTTAACACAGTTGTTTAATTGGTTTATATTTCAGGAGAAGGAGATGGGGGGCGGGCGGTTGTTTGAGCGAAAACAAAAAACAGTGTGACAATTGAATGTATAATTCAAGTAAATTAGGCCAAAACAAGACTTGCGGGTAAATAATTTGCGCCGTGTGCACGCTTTTGGTATTTGTCAAACAAGGTTTGACTTTCTGCGGAAGAGTGTCAGGAGCCCCGAGGGATCATCTTGATGGCATCGGAAACGTGAAGAAGAGTGAACAGCGATGAGCATTGTTTAAGGGGAGCGGAGTCTGAGTTTGGAGGAACTCTTCGCTTGATGGGACTGAAACAGTGGCATTGAATGTGTAGTTCGTAAAGTGGAAGCTGTAGGCAAATGGAACTTTCACTTCGCCTCTGCAGGAAAGCCCGTGGATACGGCAACTTGGAATGGAGAATAGGATTGACACAGAGGCGGGTCCGCAAACCACAGTGGTTAAGGGAAAACAATAACATTTCAAGACACTGTAGAGAATGTACGGGAATACACGCAGCCCTAACATCTTATGCTTCACTAATACAAAGACCGGGTACCAGACTGGAAAAAGTATGCCGAGGATTTGTTAAGTTCAGGAAGGGTGTGAAGGACCTTCAGATGGTGGCGAGGGAATTTGTCAGAATGGTTCCAGGGATGAGGGATTTTACTACAAGGTTAGATTGGCGAAACTGACGTTGTTCTTCCTGGAATTGACATCAGCTTTGCTAGGGATGAACCCGATCATTATAGGATCATTATAGGTTTTGACAAGGCAGAGAGACAAAAGATGATCCCATCAGCTGCTGATACTAGGGGTTGCTCGGCATGCCTTCTGCACCGCTGGTGATAATGACTTGAAAGGGCAATGGACGCGGATAAGATGGAACATTTCGAAAGGATGTTGCATAGGCAATTGAGGAAAATATATTCAGAGTTCTCGTGGGGAGCAGGATAATGAGTTAACTGGGTTAACTGGGGTTGCTCTGCAACGACCAAATGGGCTCCTTGTCGTTCAACGTACAGCGAGTGGGGGCTTGCGGGTAGAAGAACGTTCTGCACAGGGGAGAAATATAAATGGCAAATCCTGACCGAATACATTAAAATAAATTCAAATCTGCCGGCGGAGAGGAGTTTGAAGAAGGGCCTCGACCCGAAAAGTCGAATATTCCCTTTATCCAGAGATGCTGTCTGACTCGCATCTTATTCTGCGATTGATAGATAGTTGATGCAGAAATCCAATTATAAAAAATCTGGTAAGGTAACTTGAAGTGTCTAGAGGACAGGCAAACCAATGGATACATTGAACAATGTCTTCCTGACATTTATGGTGAAAATTAAGATGTATTAATTTATCTACTAATTGGAACCACGGAATATAAGTATTTTAAATGAGTAAAATACATCTGGGGAATAGTAAGTATCCATACAATTAATTTCGGAAAATGAACGGCAGAGGAGAGTGTCCCCCCCGTGCCTCCAACAGAGGCAATACAGACCGTGGAGCTGTAATGCTGGCGCTCTGCAAAGTACTACATTCTCGCTTCCAATGTGTAATACAAATGGAACAAACAAATCACGTTTTGGAGAACCTTTGGTAATTAATTGAATTAGTTTGGCCAAAGTGAATAGTGTCGGGGCAGTATTGTTTATTCCTTCCCCCCACCCCCGCTTCTCGCCACCCACCCACCCTTTACTCCATGTAACCACACACACGCGCTCCCCAACCACCGAGCTCTTCGATAAACCATATGTGTATTGCACATGACGCAAATACGCTACAATCTGAGAGATATTTTGAGATTCAAATTCCCTCATCACAAAGTAGAAGTGCCGATTAACAAGGTCAGAAAACGTAACCAGTGAGTGGACTGGCCATCCGCTCTCTGAAAGCGGAGATGAAATGCACAAAGACTAATGATGGTAAAAAAAAAACTAATTCATAACTTGTATGTGACACATGCAATGACAATAAAGCATTCTGATTCTGATTCTGATTCTGATGGAAATTAAAATACTGTACGAGCGGGAAAACAGAAATTAAATCTGGAAATTGACGGCAGGTCATACCGTCAACCTGAAATGGCAACTGGATTATTTTCCCGCAGACCCTCCCTGTTTCCAGCACTTTCCATTTTTATTGGCAATTTAGAGCTTCCATTATAAGCCGCGTGAGTTTTCGATATAATTCTGCCCTCCATATTTCAGTCAAAAAAATATCGTAATCAAAATACCGAACAATGATGTCTTCATAAACAAGTTATTAATGCTACGTATATCTGCAGATCCTTATTCTGAAAACTCAATGTGTTTGCCTTTAATTTTACGCGCCTGGGACCTTGGTTTGAAAGCGAGGATCCGCGCAGGTTACGATTGTGGAGAAAACCCGGTTCCTCCAAATGTATTTAATTTCAGATTTAGACTATCCGGTCCGATATTTATCCTGCGCTATACGAAGGCCGGCATTTAAGACCCCTCGATTACCAGTAAGTTGTTGAGGGAGGGAATGATAGAGGGCTGATGTAAGTAAGCACAGAATACAGCGAGTTGTACAAGGTGACATCTCCCAGTGGACTGGGTCCCCTCATCCCAAAGCACAGCGGCGACTTTCAACGAAACAATTTCAAGCCATTTTACTTTATAACCCCATTACAAAACATCCGGCCCCTTTCTAAAATCCGAAGAAGGGTCCCGACCCGAAACAGAGTTTCCATTTCCCCCACACATGCTTCCTGACCCGTCGGGTTCCACCAGCACTTTGTATTTTGCTCAAGCTTCCAGCAATTGAAGTTCCTTGAGCCTTCTTTTCTAATCCAACACAGAACACGAGGGTAGGTTCATGCCCCGTGCCCTAAAATCATTTCCAAGTGGAACTGAAATAATACACCCCAGTTGGTGATAGATAGATACACCATTTAATTCATAGACACCGGGGTCATCCGGTCCAATCCTGGTAGTAAACAGCACGCACTGCAATTCATCAGGAGCTCCTTCGAAGTGGTACGCCGTGTGCTGGCCGTGACGCTACCAGGGCTCTATCAGGAACTTTCCTGAATCCAGTCTAATTGAGCAGCTCCTGATATTCTGCCATGTGCATTAGGAATGATAATCCAGCGAGTCTGCAAGATGCGAATGTAATTTAAATTGTGAAACCTTTAGAGGCAATGTAAGATCTTACAATTATGACATTCGTCCCCCGTGTACCGGTTTACATCATGTTGCCAGTCCCAGGGAAAACCAGTCAGCTTCATAAACTAGCACATATTTACTCAATTTGAGTGGTATAGCCACTTACCGGGGACACCAAGTACGGCAAGAATTAAATGATATTGTTCGTTGATACTATTGAACATTTCAAGCATTTTCTGTCCGAGATGACTTGCCTGTTCGTGATGCACGTTTATTCTGTCAATGAAACTCTTTGATGAAACGCTTCCACTACTTGCCATTTATATACTGCCTGCTCTCCACCGGGACAATGTGCTCGCAATATCCTTCAATTGTATTGTTCTTCAAACAAAGGGATTACGACATTTGAGGAAAATCCCTGCTGATAGATTACATTTGGTCCCAAGGTTAAAGTGGGACACCCGAACGACTAAGAATGTCGATCATAGCAGGTCGTAAAAACTGAAAGCCCAATTTTCCAGCATTGGGTTAGTGTTTCAGTCACCAACAGGTCAATCTTTCCATCTCAACACTTCGGCGATGCGCCGCACTGGATATTCCAAAACGCCCATTGAGTTTAAAAAACATAATTGCTTCTTTTAAAAAAAAGTCAGGTCACATTTTAAAAAATGAAGCAACAAGTCGTTGTACTTTAATTAAATGCCTCAACTTTTTTATTTACAATGTAATGATGCGATCTTAAATAAATATACAGTATGTTCTCGATGCCGAGTGGGTACTACAGGGCACGAGAGGTAGATGTTGTACTCCATTTAGAGTCCAAGTTTGCTCACCATGCAACAGGATCATGGCTGATCTTATCGTCAGCGCCAGTGCCCTGCCCCAGTTACAAGCCCCAAATGTTCAGAAACTCCATCCATTTCTATTTACTCAGTGACTGAACCTACAAATGTCTTCAACAAGTCAGAGAATTCAAAAGGTTGGAACCTTCTGGGTGAAGAATTGTCACATGTACCAAGGTACAGTGAAATTCATTTTTTTTGCATGCAGTTTAGTAAAGATATTACCATACATATGTACAATCTTAGATTAATTACAAATGTATAGGAATAGTATAGTGTGACAGTAAACAAGAATCGCCATGTTTTGGCTCCATTTACAAGTCAGTTGCTATGTGCAGAGTTCCTTGAAATCCCCACTTGGAATCTTCTCTCTTTCAAAAATAACATACCTCATTTTTTTCAGCTCCCAGGAATACAGGTTAAATATTTTTAGGTGGTCATTATAGAATTATACACTAATTTTAAGAATTAGCTTGATTATTTCTTAATCACTACTTCCAACTCTGGTATATTCGTTCTTAAACAAGGGGATCAAGACTTTGGAGTGTGGGGGGGGGGGGGGGGGGGGGGAACCGGAGCACCCTGGCGAAATCCATGCGCTCATGTGGAGAACGTACAAACTCCGTATAGACAGCACCTGGAGTCAGGGTCGAACCCAGGTCTTTGGCACTGTAAAGGAAGCAACTCTGCCATTGTACCGCCCCAACATGTTTACCTCTAAACTATAGAAATGCTTTACTCTATTACCAGGACTGTCGACATTCTCGTGGGGCTGACATAATAGACTAGTTATAACTAAGCTTGTATCCGTGTGCCTCGGCCCTCGTGGATTGTTAACATCACTTTGAGTGGGACCTGCACAACAACCCCTCCTCAGAATGGACCTCCTCACAGTTAAATTCCTCCCTGTATTTTGAGAACTGGCAAATGATTTGGTCTATCCAGAGGCTAAAGCAGGAGGAATTACGAGACCATCCCATTTGGGCTGGTGACAAAAATGAGTGAGGACTACTTACTGCAAATGAAAACAGCAACGTTTCCTGGAAGACCTCTTTTGAGCACAATACAGAATCCATTCGTGCTGTGGCCATCGCATGCCTCTTGCCTGTAGTATAGCAGTTGGAAGAAAGACGTGTTCTTGTTAAAATACATGTTTCCTCTAACAAGTCCGTCCAGTATGGGCAGTTCGGAATCCAAATGCCACCTGGCAAATTGACCATTGACTACCAGAAAACAAATCAGTGTATTGACCAGAAGGCTCCGTTAAATGTGGATTCCACCACAATTTATTCTGCACTTATGCCTGAACATCGGTAGTTCTCAGTGATTGACACAGACAATGGATTTCCGTTGGTGCCATTGGTCCCCGAGCTTCAGCCATGGTTCGCCTTCACAGTCAATCCGCAAAGTTATTGCAGCCAACACCAAGGTTCTGTGTGGGGGAGGAACACAGTGTAGGGTCCTTCCACTGCTGGACATTAAAGGGCAGAGTCCGGTGGGAATCCCCTTAAACAAGGGAAGGTATATCGCCCCAAGGATCGCATGGGCGTCAAGGTTTTGACTATTTCACTGTTCTTTTACAAACCATGTTCTCGGGGTATCTAAATCTAAATTTAATTAGTTATTTATGTTATGACATCGGATGGAAGCTGCATACCAAATCTCGTTGCGCTTATGTGCCATGGCAATAAAATATATTATTATTATTATTATTATTATTATTATTATGGTGTTTTGCTGAAATATAGGTGCGAACACTACTGAGTATGACTAATGAATGTGTACACGTTTAGAACATCCAAAGAGTTTTTCCACAGTTTTTGTTTTGTGTATTTTTTGTTTGGGAAAAAACGTAAATGAACAGCAATAGGGTGATTTCACCAAATGTCAAATGAGCTTAACTGGAGGACATATGTCACTTCGGTACATGTTAGTGAATGGGGAAACACGCACTTTCACACCCGTTAAATACATGGAAAACGGCCGATTTTTGAGCTGAAATTATCTGTGCTAGTCGGGGTGACCGTGAAGCACAGCGACCTAAATTTTCAGGCAAAAAAAAAGATAGAAAGCAAGGTAATTACAAGAGGGAACTGAAGGTGGAAAAACAGCGGAAGTGAACAGCAAACATTTGCCGTGGAGAATTAAAGGTCCAAAATATCGGGAATTATCGCGTTTGCTGGCTGAATTTCATCAAAAGTAAGTTAACAATGCCTTACTTTTGATGAAATTCAGCGATCAAACGCGATAATTCCCGATATTTTGGACCTTTAAATCTCCACGGCAAATGTCTGCTGTTCACTTCCGCTGTTTTTCCACCTTCAGTTCCCTCTTGTAATTACCTTACTTTCTATCTTTTTTTTGCCTGAAAATTTAGGTCACTGTGCTTCACGGTCACCCCGACTAGCACAGAAAATTTCAGCTCAAAAATCGGCGGTTTTCCATGTTTTAACGGGTGTGAAAGTGCGTGTTTCCCCATTCACTAACATGTACCGAAGTGACATATGTCCTCCAGTTAAATTTTTTGGTCACGTGAGGGGGGATCTACGCTCATTTGACATTTGGTGAAATCACCCTATACACTTGGACTCGGCTGCCGCAGACATTCCAAAGTAGTCCAACTGTTTTCCACATCGTATCACAAACCCACCTGCAAGACCTACTCCCTGTCCAATCCACCACCATCCAGTATGTCAATTGCTTCAGTGACTGAGGAGCAGCAAGGATCGGATATCCAGCTACTCCTTCATTACTCGACAAAGTCCAGGTTGCATAAGAGATTGTTTATGTGGTATAGAAAATCTCCCAGGAGAAGAGAGAACTTACCCAGGTTCCATTCCCGAAATCTCCAAGAAATCTGGCATGAAGGAAGGAGGCACCGGGTGATGGTACCATCACAGTCTGGAAAGACTGATCATCAATGATGGGTCCAGGGCAGCGATGTGCATAAGCAAAAGACGAGGTGCCGTTCGTCAAGGTCACACCGATCTATGTTAGAATAGTGGAAGCCAAAGACGGAGAGGTCAGGGTGAGAGTGGGATGGAAAATTAAATTGATGTGACGAGAAACTCAGGGCATCCTTGCAGACTGAACAGAGGTGTTTCACCAGAGATCACTCATCTGCATTCAATTCCTCCACTGTAGGGAAGACCATATTGAATGCAATGCACTAACTTGGAAGAAGTACAGATAAACCACTCCTTTATCTGCAAGACGTTTTCAGGTGGTGGGATGGGAAGGTGTTGCTCATGTTATATGTTTCTTATTCCATGAGGGAGATCGAAATACCGAGTAAGGGTAGAGTTGGAGGTGACCAAATGGAAGCGAGATTGGCAGTAATATTGAGGAAACGCTCAAGTTCTGGAGGAGAGTAGATGTTGGTGGTGAAGGAAGGGTAAATTGTGGAATGAAAGGTCCCTTCAGATTATTGTGAAAGGAAGAGAAAGAAAGTTGTTGGTGGTATCATGTTGAAGGCGCCAGACGTTACAGAAGATGGAAATGTGAACAACAGCATGGTGTAAGATGATGAAAAGATAAACCCTATTCTTGCTCTGGCTGGGAGGAGGGAGGATGAGAGCAGAGTGCAGGAGAAAGGACAACAGGAAACCCACTGATGTGACAAAGATGGAGAAAAGAGAAGGAGGTATAGTGGAGATTGTCGTGGAAGTCAATGGGCTTATAATGGGGTTTGATTGGAGAGGGCCAGATGGAAACGATGGCAGCGTGGGAATTGGCAACGACAACGATGAAACTCGAGTTCTGTACAGAAGCAGGAAGCAATACCAAAACACAGTCATCAGTGGCACAGAAAATAACATTGAGGAAGGGTCTCAGTCAAACTAACAGTACTGTTCACATATCACACAGAGACAGCAGAGCTTGGATCCATGACTGTTCCCTTTCATTTGGAGACAATAAATGGTGTTAAAAGAGAATTTGTTCAATGTGAGGATGAGATCTTACAAACGTTTTTAAATGTTCTCTTTCACTGAGGATTTTCTCTAACTGCTGTGTTGCACCTCACATTTCCTGCACTCTTTCCCCCTCCCCTGTCCTTATTTATCTCCCCATACCTATACCTCCTCCAGTAACATCAGCTATATTTAAAAAACAACCATTAGGCTTTCTCAGAAAGTTGAGTTTGCACCCTAGCCCAGACATTACCTTCATTATCTCCCCCCTTATCCCACCGCACACACATACAGACTTACATACAAGGCATCAGTAATATTTCTCTCCCCACGGTTGACACCTGACTGATGAGCATTTTGCACTTTTCTGTTTTTATTTTATTGTGCTTTGGGAAATATCTGCCTCAACTACCTCTTCTGGCAAGTACACAAAAATGCTGGAGAAACTCAGCGGGTGCAGCAGCATCTATGGAGCGAAGGACATAGGCAACGTTTCAGGCCGAAACCCTTTCTTCAGACCCAATGTCACTTTTATCTTATCTTTTTGTATCTTATTTTCAAGATTCAAGATTCAAGATTCAATTTAATTGTCATTTGGACCCCTTGAGGTCCAAACGAAATGCCGTTTCTGCAGCCATACATTACAAACAAATAGACCCAAGACACAACATAATTTACATAAACATCCATCACATCACTGTGATGGAAGGCCAAAAAAACTTATCTCTCCACTGCACTCTACCCCCCCCCCCCCCCCCCCCGATGTCAGAGTCAAAGCCAAAGCCCCCGGCTGGCGATGGCGATTGTCCCGCGGCCATTAAAGCCACGCCGGGTTATGCGAGGTCGCACACCGGGTCTTGGTGCTAGAGCCCCTGGCGTGCGCTCGCAGAGTCCCGCGGCCATTCCAAGCCGCCCGGGGCGGTGATGTCAGGCCCCGCTCCAGGAGCTCTTCGACCCCGCAACTCGGGCGGGAGAAGTCGCCGTTGCGAGAGCCCTGAAAAGCGGTCTCCCTCCAGGGACCCGCGGGCTCCCGGTGCCGCCGTCCGCCAGACCCGCAGTTGCAGCCTCCGAATCTCCGGAGGTCGGGCCGCAGCAGCAGCAGCGCTCCACCACCGCTCCACCCGCTCCGGACTCGGCCAGCTCCGCGACGGTGAGGTGAGTCGTCGGCACCAGAGTCTCCGGTCTTCTCCTGTTGGAGGCCGCTCCTCGTTGCAGCCCCAACGACAACGGAGACCCGACAAGAAAAGGTCGGGTCTCCCGTGCAGGAAGAGATTTAAAAGTTACCCCCTCCCTCCCACCCCCCCACCCCACGCACACACATACCCCAACAAAAAATAACAAAAAACTACATAGAAACACAGACAAAAAATAATAAAAACGCGGACGGGCTTCAGAGGCCGCTGCTGACGAGAGTCGCGCTGCCTCTGTATTTTATCCTTGTAATATCATTGCTGAGGTGACCCGTTGTCTTGTCAAACACATTTCATTGTACCATTGAACCTGTGTTAACCTACATATCTATCTATCTATCTATCTATCTTTCTATATCTATCTATATATTAAAACTCTGTGGCTGGATGTGTGTGTGAGTGTGTGTGTTTCTGCCTGTCTTGTGGGTGCTAGCCTTTGATTCGTTGCTATGCCAACACCACACGCAGAAACGCAGAGATTTTTTCAATTTCGGTAGAGATTTCACTTTTCATTCCAAGTATCCACTCCTCATTAAATTTCGTCGTGTTTATGTACACATTTTTAATAAAATCCTTCTCCCCCCCCCCCCCACCAACTCACTCATTTTGTCGCCTCCTGCTGGCCAGCGACCATAACGGCTGCTGCCGCCCGCATCTCGCCTCAAAGACGTAATTTAAAAACAGCCGCACTGCTGATTCCTGAGCCGCTTGAGTTCGAGGACCACGTCTCCCATAGAGGCTACGGGTAGGGAACGGCTGCATTGGGGGAGCAGCCCCAACGGGTCTGCACTTGGTCTAGTAACAAATAAAACTGAACTGATCTTCTTCCAGGCAGCTCACCCATGACCAAAGATACTAGAGGAGCTCCTCTAGTATCTTTGCTCATGACCACCTGGTGGCGCTGGTGGTTTTTGGTTTATTCAAGTGGCTCAATGTTCGTGAAACCTGCGAAAGGGGAAAACAGATAGTAGGGAGGCACACCTCTTTTTCTCATCTTCATTGTCATCTTCATCGTCATCTTCATCTTCATCCTCTTCCTCAATCAATCAACGACTTTATTGTCATTCAAAAATACACCAACAAATGCAAGTCTGAACGAAATTTTGTTGTATCCGGCTCACCGTGCAACATAAAACAACAAAAGGATAAAATGGATAAATAGATAAAATAGATAAAAAGATAAAATAGATAAAATAGATAATAGTGGCAGCACATGATATGGAATTCAAGAGTCTGATGACTCGGGGGAAGAAGCTGTTGCAAAACCTGGCTGTTCTGCTCCATATACAATAGACAATAGACAATAGGTGCAGGAGTAGGCCATTCGGCCCATTCAATGTGATCATGGTTGATCATCCCCAATCAGTACCCCATTCCTGCCTTCTCCCCATATCCCCTGACTCCGCTATTTTTAAGAGCCCTATCTAGCTCTCCCTTGAAAGCATCCAGAGAACCCGCCTCCACTGCCCTCTGAGGCAGAGAATTCCACAGGCTCACCACAATCTGTGAGAAAAAGTGTTTTCTCTCTCCGTCTCTCGTCTGCAGTGCCTTTTGCCCGAGGGCAGCAGAGTGAACAGTCCATGATGGAGATGTGTGGGGTCTTTTATAATGCTGTTGGCCTTGGACAAGCAACGCTTGCACGCAATGTCCCGGATTGATGGAAGAGAAGTCCCGATTATATTTTCAGCCGTCCTCACCACTCTCTGCACGGACTTCCAGTCGGAGGTTTTGCAGTCCCCAAACCAGACAGAGATGCAGCTGGTCAAAATGCTCTCTATGGTGCCCCTATAGAAAGTGGTGAGGACTGGATGGGGGAGGTGAGCTCTTCTCATCCGGCACAGAAAGTGCAAACGCTGCTGCGCACTCTTAACTAGTGATGTGATGTTTTGTGACCAGGTCAGACTGTTCGTGATCTGCACCCCCAGGAACTTAGTGTTATTGACCAACTCCACATCAATGTCATTAATGTGTAGTGGTGTGTGACTGTGCCGGTTGCTCCTGAAGTCAACGATGACCTCCTTTGTTTTGTCAACATTCAGGATTCAGCACTTCAATTCCCCCTCCCATTCCCAATCTGACTTTTCTGTCCTAGGCCTCCTCCATTGTCAGAGTGACGCCAAGCACAAATTGGAGGAGCAGCACTTCATATTTCGCTTGGGTTGTTTACACCCCAGCGATATGAACATTGATTTCAGATAGCCCTTCCATTTTCTCTCCATTCCCTTCCCTTTCCCAGTTCTCCCACTAGTCTTACTGACTCCACCTACATTCTATCTTTGGCGTGCCCCCTCCCCTGACATCAGTCTGCAGAGGGGTCTCGACCCGAAACGCCGCCCATTCCTTCTCTCCAGAGAAGATGCCTCACGCGCTAAGTTACTCCAGCATTTTGTGTCTACCTTTAAAGTAATTGGAGGATGGATTAGAGGGGAGATGAGGATTTTTTGTTTACCTAAAGGGTGATGGTGATGGAATTGGTTCTCCCATCTCTCTGAACTCACTGCTCAGATGGAGGAGAGAACCAAAAAACTCTCTGCACATTTTAACAGAACTTGTCTACTTGAAGAGCCATGACCTGCAGGCCCACGGATCTGATGCTGATTAGACTGCATGGCTTGTTTTTGACCAGCACGTGTGCTATGGGGCAAATGATTTCCTTCTGCGCCACAATTTGATTCATCACAAATCACACAAAGTCACAGATTTCTTATTGCAACACTTTGTATTCAGCCAAGTTGATAGAAAATGATAGAGACGGCAGCTTATGGGGCGGATTGGAGGACTGACCCGGAAAACTAATAATAACCCATAGATATCGTTATGAACACAGAGACACTGGCTAATAAATCTACTGCTGTCACCAATAACAAAAGAGATATGGTGAAGAGCCCACCCAGGACAAGATCACAATCACCATTAAATTAACTGCAAGCAAAGAAACTGAGCAAGAATCTTTAAATTATGGATCAAATACACTTGGTCACCACCAGAACCGTATCAGTAATATTATCTGTCTGAGACTATAACTAAAGATTATTTTGTATACTGATTTTAACAATTTAAAAAAAAGCAAGTGTCACTTACCTTGTGCAATAATTAACAAGGTATTTAACCAAGGTCTGAAGAAGGGTCTCGACCCGAAACATTGCCTATTTCCTTCACTCCATAGATGCTGCCTCGCCCGCTGAGTTTCTCCAGCATTTTTGTCTACCTAATAATTAACCAAGGGATTTTTGCTACAGCGGTGTCTGTATTTTCTGGTTAACCTTTTATGCAGTTGTTAATCTGAGGCAATACACTTCCTATTTTTAATTTATACTCTTTTAAGATCTCCATGGGGGCATTAAGGTTGCAACATAATTGAGGTTGTGTCTTTAAATAAGGAAACAGATTACATCAGAAATTCCTACAAAAACAGACAATTTTCATTTCTGATGTTGATTTGTAAAGTTCCATGGACGGGCCAATTCTGATCTCATGAAAATTAGAAAGTATATTCTTCCAACGATGGCCCTGTTCCTTTGAGCAGGATAGAATCCTTCAAATAATCTTGCCTTGTTTTGGAAATACCCGTGCTGTGTTAACGCTAGTGTGATAACTCAGGGCTGGACTGGTGGACATTGGGAAGTAATAGTCTTTTCTAATTTGCGGCTGTTCAACTAATTAATGAAGAGGTATGATTGTCCCGATGGAGTTAGGAACTAAATTAATAAAGCTGTCAAATTATTACAGCACGTTAAACCATTAGTGGTTTTAGAGCAGCTGTAATTGATACAGATTTGTGAAATACCTCAAACTAATAATAAATGAAACAAGTTGAAATTAAATACAGTGTTATCAGACGCAGCTCCCACAAGCCCATGTAACCAGGGAAACCTTTTTAGTAAAAAGGCTCGAATTAATACAGCATTTCAAATCAGTGCGATCCTTAAAACAGTACAAAGTATTGCAGCAAGAAAATTGGGACTTTAAATTTGCGATAAATCAATCTGTGACGCAGAAAGAGGACATTTGCCTCTTAGAATCCGTGCTGCTCAAAAACAAATTTCACTGTTGAATCAACACCAGACCCAAGGCCCTGCAGCTTACCGCTCTTCAAGTCAAAATCCATGTTTGTTGAAATGCGGTAAGAGTTTCTGGTTCTTTCATACCTCTGGGCAGTGAGTTGCAGACACCCTTGAATTGTGACCCAGATATGCAGTGGAGAAGAGATCAAAGTTATGTTCACATAACTGACAGCTTCATATCTTGATAGTTTATGTTTGCTGTTTCCAGTAAAATGCCCTTTGCTGAAGCAATTTAGGATAATTACGACAATGCTAAATATATGAATTCACATTGGACATGTGCTATAAAATAAAGGTTATGGAAGGTTTATTTCTTGCCAGGCCAATGAGCATTTAATGTTTTACAAGTGGGTCTGTATTAGATAAAGGGCAAATCATTATTCTATCATTGATACTATTTGAATTTATTTTTAACAGAAAAAACCTGTCTTTGTGGTAGAGAATCTTCAAGTTCCTGGGCATGCATATATTTGAAGATCGGTCCTGGAACTCACACATTGATGCAATCAACAAAGAAAGCCCATCAATGCCTCTACTTCCTAAGAAGATTATCAACGAATATGCTCTTGAACATCTACATTGTACAGCAGAGAGCATATTGACTGGTTGCTTGATGTCTGGTTCAGCAATTGGAACATATAGGAATGAAGGAGATTATAAAGAGTGGTGAACACTGCCTGGTCCATCACATTTGCTCGGTACTCAGGTCCCCATCATTGAAGAGATCTATGGGAGGTTCTGCCTCAAAAAAACAACTAGCATCATCCACCCCACCCTGGCCATGCTCTCATGCCTCTTCTGCCATTGAGGAGGTATAGGAGTCTGAGAACTGTAATATCCAAGTTAAGGAGCAGCTTGTGTGGGAAGGAGCTGCAGATGCTAGTTTACACCAAAGATAGTCACAAAATGCTGGAGTAACTCAGTGGGACATGCAGCATCTCTGGATAGAAAGAATGGGTGATGTTTCAGGTCGAGACCTTCAGACTGAGCGTTAGGGGAGGGGGAGACACAGAGATAAGGAAGGGTTAGGTGTGAAAATAAGACATCAAAGGAAATGAGAGTCAAGGAAAATGTAGAATAGATTGTTAGCTAGGAGAAGGTGAAAATAAGAATGCAGAGAGAACATTTAATCGGGGGATAGTCAGAGTGCTCAGAGAACTAAGAAGAGGGAGGGATGGAGAAAGAGGGAAAGCAAGGGTTACTTGAAGTTAGAGACGTTAATATTCATACCTAAGCTGCCTAAGTGCTGTTCCTCCAATTTGCACTGACAGATGTAATCTGTTATCTTATTTAAATACATTACCTCAATTATGTTGCAATATTACTATCCCCATGGGGATGTTAAAATAGCATAAATTAACAATAAGAAGTGTATTGCCTCAGATAAACAACTGCATAAAGGATTTACCATAAAATGTAGACACCATTGTCGCAAACATACTATGATAATATATCTGATAATCGTTTTTAGCTGACATCAAATAGCCACCAGAACCTCGTCAGCCTAATCCTTATAAAATGCAAGCATTCCATACAGAGGAGAGAAGCAGAAGAGAGAAAGGAGAAGGTGAGAGAAGAAGCAGAAGCGAAAGAGAGGATGGAAGAAAAAAATAGATAAAGCGGAATGGAGATAAATTGGAGGGCCTCCGTGCTAACTGTGTTCCCCAGTCACAGGTTGAAGGAAGACTGAGCCACTGGGACAAATCTAAGATGCTGTAGAAGTGTAGATGCTGCCTGACCCGATGAGTTATTCCAGCCTTTTGTGTCTATCATCGGTTTAAACCAGCATCTGCAGTTCCTTCCTACACATATCTAGGGCTAAAATGTCTTAAAATGGCCACGATGAGGCTCGTTCAGATACTTGCTGGAATGAAGCTCAACCACCACAAATGTTGCCTATTTCATTAGTTCTCAAGGGGGAGGTGAAGGTTTCAGAGGTTGGTTGAGTTACTGTGGAAGTAAAGGGGGCGTTGAGGTCACCCCCATCTGGATTACACAGTTTGGTTGTATAGAGTCTGCCGTGCATTATTATAATGCTAGGTGAGAGAGCTGTAAACGGATATTGCAGAGTGTGTACCTAATGCCCCTGTCCCACTTAGGAAACCTGAACGGAAACCTCTGGAGACTTTGCGCCCCACCCAAGGTGTCCGTGCGGTTCCCGGAGGTTTTTGTCAGTCTCCCTACCTGCAACCTCCGGGAACCGCATGGAAACCTTGCGTGGGGCGCAAAGTCTCCAGAGGTTTCCCCATCAGGTTTCCTAAGTGGGACAGGGGCATTAGCAAGTTCCTCGGGGCGACTGAGATCTTTTCTCTTAAACTCAAATACAATCTTTGGTCGTTTGAACTCCATAAGAATTCACCCACAACAAGGTGAAGATATAAGATTACCCTGTATTTAGGCACACAAAAATGCTGGAGAAACTCAGCGGGTGCAGCAGCATCTATGGAGCGAAGGAAATAGGCAACGTTTCGTTGCCTATTTCCTTCGCTCCATAGATGCTGCTGCACCCGCTGAGTTTCTCCAGCATTTTTGTGTACCTTCGATTTTCCAGCATCTGCAGTTCCTTCTTAAACACCCTGTATTTAGGCTCCGGGTCTGATAAGAAGGGTTGTGGGTTTGCGTAATATGGAGAGACTGGGGTTGTATTTTCTGGCGTTTATTCGAAGGAAACTCTTCCGACATTGTGAGAGGAGTGGAGAGGTTGGGTCCAGGGAGGGCGATTCCCCAGGCTGGGAACCCCAGTGGGATGTGTGGCGAGGAGAGGGCGGAATGTGTCGGAAGAAACTGTGCGGATCCTGGTTTACACCGAAGATAGACACAAAAAGCTGGAGTAACTAACTCAGCGTCTGAAAAGGGTCTCGTTCCGAAACGTCACCCATTCCTTCTCTGCATAGATGCTGCCTGTCCCGCCGAGTTACTCCAACATTTTGTGTCTATTTTTTGTTTTGCAGTAAGGAGTGATTTCTTCACTCGCCGGGCAGTGAGAGTCTGTAATTCTACGACCGAGACGTCTGTGGAGCCTCAGTCGTATAGAACACTGCCGGTTAGATTTCTGGATATTAAGGGATATAGAGAGAATATCGGAGAACGAGGAGAGGAAGACATGATAGTATACTTTGCAACAAGGTTGAGGGGAGATTGGCCGGGCCCGCTTCCCTTCCCAGAACGCGAGATGTTCTCCACGGGGCGCTCACAGCCTCTCGGTCTCGGAACCCGACAGATCCCGCACGGGAAATAAGAGAGGACGCAGCGAGCGGTCAATGCACGGGCTTTATTGCGAGCGTGGGGTACGACCGGTTCAGCCGACGTTTAGCTTATGGCGAGGCCGGCTGGGACCGGCTGCCGCGTTCTTCCACTGCCGCCGCCTGCAGCACAAGATGCCCTGGGGGCAGGAGTCTGGCGTGGCGAACTCGTGTTGCTTGCATTGATATTCACGGCAGGCTCCGCGGTTCCAACTGCAGGTATACTTCAGGTCTGTGCGGGGAGACAAGCGGAGCTCAGGTCGATGTGGAAGCAAGCTGCCCGGCACCGCAACCCCACACCCCCCTCCTCTTTCCACCCTACGGAGTTTGTTCCTTTTCCCCGTGACCGCGTGGGTTTTCTCCGGGAAGCTCCAGGTTTCTCCCACATTCCAAAGACGTGCAGGTATGTGGGCTAATTGGCTTGGCATAGATGTAAATTGTCTCTAGTGTGTGTAGGATTGTGTCTATATGAGGTAGTCTTGGAGGGGAGGATGCTCCTCAAACTGGGGAGCCTCCTGGACAATACAGCTCACCCCCTCCATGACCCATTGGTCAGCCTGAGGAGCACCTTCAGCAACAGACTGGTTCCACCAAGATGCAGGACAGACCGCCACAGGAGATCCTTCTTCCTTGTGGCTATCAAACTGTGCAACTCCCCCCCCCCCTTCTGTCATGGGGTGGACTGAGACAGACTCCCTTCCCTCTCCAATCTTTGCCTAATCCCCCAATCCGTTCCATTCGTCGCCTTAATTTCATGTTTCGTGTATTTTGTGTTTTTATGACTGTTGGCGGATCAATTTCCCTCCTGGGATAAACAAAGGTATATCGCATCGTAAATGTGCGGGGATCGCTGGTCGGCACGGACTCGTGGGCCGAAGGGCCTGTTTCCGCGCTGTATCTCTAAACCAAACTAAACTTGCAGCGGAATAGAGGAAGGCGCACATCGAGCTGTTGCTTCAGCTCTCCGATGACAAATCCTATGTGGGTCCCATCTCCTTTAAGGATCATCCACAACAACCTGACCTTTTAGAACCAAAGACATGTCACAGGGAGGACCCAGCGGGTCGGCCAGCACTCGTGGAGAGAGAATCAAAGGTAACCACCACGACCGTCTAATTGAAACACCAGTTGTCTCTCTCTGCGGATGCAGCCCGACCTGCTGAGTGTTTCCAGCCCTCCGGCGCTGCTGGTAGCCGAGCCTTGCGGTGTCTTCAGCCTGAGGAGATCATTCCTTGTGTGGTTCAGGCCGGACAGTGGTAGAGAGCGGGAAGCTCCAGTTCCACCATCCACCGCGATGGTTACACTGACGCATCGGTCGGTTCGCGATCCCGCCCTGTCCCACAGCCGGCCACTAGCTTGGAGTTTTAGCTTAGTTTAGATATTCAGCGTCGAAACAGCGGCCCAATGAGTCCGCACACAAAGTCCGACTATCCTACACACACTGGGGGCATTTTAAGGGGACCCGAAACGTCACCTAGTCCCTTTTCTCCAGAGACGCTGTCTCACCCGCTGAGTTACTCCAGGTTTTTATGTCTATCTTGGGTTTAAACCAGTATCTGCGCATTCCCACACACAGGGACAATCTACGATGTTTTAACGAAGCCAATTAATCGACAAACCTGTAGGTGTTGGGAGTGTGGAAGGAAACCCAAGAACCCGGAGAAAACCCACGCAGGTCGCAGGGAGAACGTGCAAACTCCGTACAAACAGCACCTGCGGTCAGGATCAAACCTGGGTCTCTGGCATTTTAAGACAGCAACTCTACCGCCGCCGCGCTACCCGCTGATGAGTCAAACACCCGCCCCTGCTCAGCCCCCGGACTGAGACCAGCGCCGAGCACCTGAGGCGAAATCCATATCGGTTTTCCTTTGGATTTGCGCGCAGATCATCGATATCCCAAAAGCCATGAACAGCGCGTTCCTCATCTCCTCCGGAGACGCTCGGCGGGGCAATGGTCCGCGTTCCGCTGGCACCGCCGCATTTATATGTCCTCGGCGCAGGTGTGACGCTGCTCTCCGGAGATGTTCTGGGTGATAGGGGTCGCTTCTTGTACCATCTCCAGTACACTGCCCGGCATCGGCAGCACTTGTACAGGGGTGAAGGAAGCCTCTTGCATGATAACCCTTGCAGCTGGAATCTGAATGGCGGAAACATGAATCTGAATGCTGGATTGTTTTTAAAGCAGCCGATTCACTCACCAACTGGGATGGGGGAGGAAACATGAGCACTCGGAGAAAACCAAAGCCGGCACAGGGAGAAGGTGCAAACTCCACACGGCCAGCACCTGTCCCGCTGAGTCTTTCCAGCATGTTCCAGCTTTGATTTCCAACCTCTGCATTTTCTATGTTCAGTGATAGCTGAGCCAGCGTCGGTGCCCAGCGAATGTCAGGAGGGAAACAACGCGCTGGACATCATCTCTCAGTCCCGACCATGGAGTGTCCCCCCAGTGTGGTGAATGCGCTTTGCATTGCTCCCGGGTATTTAAAGGGACATAGAAACAGGTCCTTCGGCCCACCGAGTCCACGCTGACCAGCGATCCCCGCACACTAACACTGTCACACACACTTGGGGACAATTTACAATTTCACCGAAGCCAATTGACCTACAAACCTGTACGTCTTTGGAGCATGGGTGGAAACCGGAGCGCCCGGAGAAAGCCCATGCAGGTGACGGGGAGAACGTACAAACTCCGTTACGACAGCACCCGTGTTCGGGATCGAACCCGGGTCTCTGGCGATGTAAGGCAACGCTGAGCCACCTAAAGTTGAGCAGAAGGCGCAACGCAGAGTCAGCCGAGGCTGCGTGGTGTCCGGGTGGATGATCATTCATGGGCAGGATTGTGCAGGAACAGCAGATGTTTTCAAGTGCTTCCGGATTTAGTAGGAAGGTGAAGCACCCGGGTGAACGTTCAAACTCCACCCAGAGGTCAGGGTCGCCCCCGGTTCACTGGCACCGCGAAGTACGACTCTTACCCGCTGCGCCATTGGCCACAGTTTATATTGGTGGTGAAGAATGACATGTTGGGCTAAAAAAAACCCAACTATTGTCATTGGAGTTCGAGCCCAAGACCACACAACGTCAGGTTCATAAGATCATAAGTAATAGCAGAATTAGGCCGTTCGGCCCATCAAGTCTACTCTGCCATTCAATTATGGCTGATATATCTCTTCCTCCTAACCCCATTCTCCTGCCTTCTCCCCACAACCTCTGACAGACACTGAGGTTGAGTGAAACTGATGTGCGAGTCGCTTCTCTTTCACAGCACCGTGTTAACCTGGAGGCTGGAGCTCACCTCATAACAACACGTATAGGGTCAGGGTCTATACAAATGTCAGAGCTCCTAACCAGAGAGCCTTGTTTGGTGAGAGTCTATGTGTGCAAGTGAGCAGTGGAATTGAAATAGACATAATTAAAGCAAAGGGGATGTGATATACTGGCGAGTAAAATCATGTAAAGTGCAAGGATTTTTCAGAAGAGGGGTTATGAGAGCAAATGAGAAAACGTTGGTCCTTGTTAGGAACCAGAGATGTGGGCAAGTTTCTTAATAGACATTTTGCAGCTGTCTTGACAACAGAGTGGGATAGTGTCTGTCAGCACAGACATAGTGGGCTGAAGGGCCTATTCCTGTGCTGTTTCTATTGTCATTAAGAGGGAAGAATGTGGAATAATGGGTGGGATAAGGAGTGCAAAGTAGGAAGTATTGAGGTGATTGATGTAGTACTTAGATTTTATCGGGGCTTTTGATAAAGTTCCACCTGAGAGACTGATTAAAAACAAACCCACGGGACCAAGAGAGAGTGGCAAATTAGCTCAGTGAAGGAACAAGAGGTTATGCCAATGGGTGTTATGACTGGAAATTGTTTCCACAGGGGTTCAAGAGTCACCATTCAGACCCCTTGCTTTTGGTAATATAGGCTAATAATGTGGATTTAAATGTATGGAACTTGATAAAGAGGTTTGCAGATGATACACAAATTGACTGAGAGGTTGACAGAAGGAAAGCTTTAGAATTCAGAAGAAGATACAGATCGCCTAATCGGATGTGTTGAAAGGAAGTACATGGCATTTACTCCGGAGATTTGCAAAGTAATGCATTTGAGAATGTTGCCGGGGGTGGGAAATTGTAGCTGTGAGTCAAGATTGGTTCATTCGGGCTTGAAGTAGACATGGCTGCAGGAGAACAAACTAACATGAATAAAATAATGGGAGTTAGTGTAAGTCTGGGTATTTCAATCATGAAGGGCCTATTTTTAAATTTTTAAATTGGTTGAAAAATTAGAAGAGAGAGAGAGAGAAAAACATATTTTCGCCTAGATGGTGGGGCTCCTGTGACCCCTGTCTGAGTTGGGTGGGAGAGGCAGAAAGCCTCGTCATCACAGTTAAAGAGTAATAGACACAAAAAGCTGGAGTAACTCAGCGGGACAGGCAGCATCTCTGGAGAGAAGGAACGGGTGAGGTTTTGGGTCGAGATCCGTCTTCAGACTGGTGAGGGAAAAGGGAAATGAGAGATATAGTCGATGATGTAGAGAGATAAAGAACAATGAAATGAGAGATATGCAAAAAAGTACCGATGATAAAGGAAACAGACCATTGTTGGCTGCTTGTTGGATGAAAACAAGAAGCTGGTGCGAATTGGGTGGGGGAGGGATAGAGAGAGAGGGGATGCCAGGGTCACTTGAAGTTAGAGAAATCAATATTCATACCACTGGGCTGTAAGCTGCCCAAGTGAAATAACAGTACTTGGATGTTGACTCAAAGAATTATGACCTGAAGAGCTACGGACCTGGTGTTGGAAGATGAGATTGGGCTGGGTGGTTCTTTACTAACGGTATAGATATGATAGCTTCTGTGCATGCAATATATTTTATGATTCCATGGGTCAGTGTCTGCTTGCAAAGATTTGGAAGTGGATGCACAGAGGAGCACCAAGAAACAAACAGTCAGACCAACAGATCGACCAAAAGACACATGATACACCAGCACACGGGTACTCAGGTGCTAAAGCTTGTGGTGATTACAAGTTTTGACAGCGAGGGATGTGAACAACTTGGCTGCTCAACACCTGGCTTGAGATCTAACTATTCCTTTGGTTTATATATGTTTAATTTGCGAGAAGAAGAAGAAGAAGAGAGGGAGAGAGCGAGTTAAGGAAGGATTAAAGTCAATGATTGCCACACAGTCTGCAGATTTTGTACCCAACTAAACCTAATGTTTTACCAAGGACTTCATTTGATCACCCGCATTCATTTTGCTTGTAGATTTGGATCCAGAGGAATTAATGGTTTGGTCAAGGCCTTGACTCTCTCACCAGACCCTTTGGTGAAGTTTGTTTTGGGTGCCATGAATAGTACCCAAAAATACAGTATACAATTGCCACAAACTTCCAGCATAGAAGCTGGCTGAATCTGAATCTGAATCTGGCTGTTCAGTACAACAGTCCAGTGCTTGTGCATTCCTTAAATGTTGTGAGAGTACTCGTCTCCATCACTCCCTCAGGCAGTCTATTCCAGATCCCAACCAACATCTGGGTGTAAAAATTCTTCTTCAAAGCTCCTGTCCTTTACTTTACATCCAGGTCCTCTCATTTCAGACATTACTAAGGAACAAAACTTCCTCACTCTCTACCCTATTTCTGCCTCTCATACCTGTATACTCGTTCATGCCCCTCCCCCCCACCCCCCACCATTATTCTGAAGAAAGGTCTCAACTAGAAATGTCACTTATCCATGTTCTCCATGGATCCTGCCTGACCCACTGAGACACTTCAGCACTTTGTTATTTTTGTAAACCAGCATCTGCAGTTCCTTGTTTCTGCAACAAAGTATATAATAATAATAATAATAATAATTTATTTATATAGAGCACTTTAAAAACAATCATAGTTGCAACAAAGTGCTGTACATCACTAATCATTGACAAAATAGTTAATACACACCAATAATAACAATCAAAAGAAATAGTAGGAAAAGATATGTAAAATAAAGAAACATTAAAAACAATAAAAACAGAAGCAAAGTCTCAGGCATGGTCAAAAGCCAGGGAGTACAAATGTGTTTTAACACTGGATTTGAAGATGGACAGTGAGGGGGCCTGTCTGATGTGCAACGGCAGGGTGTTCCAGAGTGCTGGAGCAGCAACAGAGAAGGCTCTATCCCCTCTGAGCTTCCGACTAGACCTCGGTACCTCCAGGAGCAGCTGACCAGCTGACCTGAGGGACCGGGCAGGAGCGTATGGGTGGAACAGCTCAGAGAGGTAAGGCGGGGCGAGCCCATTCAGAGATTTGAAAACAAATAACAGGATCTTAAAATGAACTCGAAAGTGCACCGGGAGCCAGTGGAGGGAGGCCAGAATTGGCGATATTTGCTCCCTCTTTCGAGTCCCTGTTAAAAGGCGAGCAGCAGCATTCTGAACCAACTGGAGACGAGCCAGTGAAGAACGAGCAACTCCAAAATAGAACGCGTTACAGTAATCCAGCCTAGATGTAATAAAGGCATGGATTACTGTTTCAAAATGCTGCCGCTCGAGAATGGGCTTCACCTTCGCCAGCTTCCTTAGGTGAAAGAAGGTGTACTTAACCACCGCGCATATTTTTGGCGATCTAATTTAAAGTCACTGTCCATCCTAAAACCCAGGTTCACAACTGTTGGCTTCACGTACCTTGACAATGGACCTAAATCAACAAATGGAGGTTCACGGCAGCCATTGGGATCAAATAAAATCACCTCTGTCTTCTTTTCATTAAATCCTAGAAAGTTTAGGGCCATCCAGGACTTAATGTCATCAAGACAAGACAGAAGTGATTTTACAGAAAAGGCGTCTCCCTTCCTCAGCGGCAAATAAAGCTGGGTATCATCTGCATAACAATGGAAAGAGATGCCATGCTTTCTAAGGATGGAACCCAGAGGAAGTATGTACAGCGAGAAAAGCAGGGGCCCCAGAATCGAACCCTGTGGAACCCCATATGACAGGGGAGCGGAAGAGGATTCAAAACCAGCAAGGCTAACACACATGGTTCTGTCTGCCAGATAGGACCTGAACCATCCCAGGGCACTGCCGCAGATGCCCACTAACTGCTGTAGCCGAGATAACAAGATATTATGGTCCACTGTATCAAAGGCGGCAGATAAGTCCAGCAGGACAAGAACCACACAATCTCCAGAATCATTAGCTAGGAGGATGTCATTAAAAACCCTTAGCAATGCTGACTCCGTGCTGTGCATAGTTTTAAATCCAGACTGGAAGACCTCCCGAATATCATGCTTCTCCAGGAATAGTTTTAGCTGAGCATAAACAACTTTCTCCAGTAATTTTGAAATAAAAGGCAATTTCGAGATGGGTCTAAAATTGGCCAGAACAGATTGATCCAGGCCAGGTTTCTTAAGTAGTCGTTGCACTAATGCATGTTTAAAACTCACGGGGACAACCCCAGAACACAAGCTGCTGTTAATAATGGAAAGAACCGACTGCCCTATACTAGGGAAAACCTCTTTAAAAAGATGAGGAGGGACCGCATCACAAGGAGAACCCGATGGCTTAATATGGGAAACCACATCCTTAAAATACGATATTGTCACAGGCTCAAACTTGTTGAATACCACCAGGCAAGGGACCGAAACAGAAGGGTCAGAGGCAGGAGCTGAAATGAGAGCCCTTAAGGAAACAACCTTATTAATAAAAAAGTGCAGGAAGTCATTACACATTTCAGGTGAAGCTTCCAGACAGACAGGCTGCGGGGCATTTAGAACAGAGTCAATGATTTCAAATAGCACACGTGGGTCGTGACACTTAGACACAATAATTTTAGACAGGTATTCTCTTTTGACCTTTTTAACAATGTTCTGGTAGTGACGCCAACAGTCCCTTAGAATTTGAAGTGAAACCTGTAGCCTGTCCTTCCTCCACTTTCGCTCAGCTCTACGACACTCCCGTCGAGCTGTATGAGCAATAATGACAATAAGGACGCTAGCACAGACTTGGTGTCTGTGTTAGTTTATGTCACAGGGAATGCATTCATATTAATCTGTGGTTGAGAGATTTTGTCAAAATGACAATTAAATTAAATTGAATTGAATTGAATTGGGGAGTTACGTCACTGAACCAGGGTTCGGGTTTAGCCCTCGGCTTCAACGATCTTAACGGAGCCACAGAGTCCAGTATAGTTCTGCAGGAGGAATGAAACCACGAACTAATCTCCTCCATATCAAGAGGAGTGGACGCAGAGGGGGCGCAGAGCTGATTGAAAGCAGCAGAGCATATACATGTGTATAGTATATATAATCATAGAAAGGTGGTATAAAAAGACAATGTAGGGACCAAAAATCACACCTATGCTTGAAGCGTGAGATGCAAGAGGAGTATATGTATCTACACCAACCAGTAACAAAATGGAACCAATGTTTGTAATGCTACAAAATCCTGAGGCATCTTCATCGGTTGGATTTGGAGAGGATATTTCAGCTTGTGGTAGGAACAGGGAACCACAGTTTAAAAATGAGGGTTGCTTATTTAAGACAGAGATGAAGTGAGTATCTTTTCTTTCAAAGGATTCTGAGTCTTGGATTATTTTCTTCAAAGGGCGGTAGAAGCCGTATTTGGTACAACACAGAAGCTCAATCGGTCTTGGAGTCCAGTCCCATCCATCCCATTCCCCCTCTCCTTATCGCTCTGTCCCCCTGTTACTTGGGTTAGGTGGGACTGATAACAATATTGCTTTACATTTTGATTTGTGTGAGATTTGTATTGGAGGAAGTAATCTAACAACATGCAATGTTCTGTGACCCTGTTAAAGTTAACTGAGTTTTTAACTCCCTCTCGTTGTAAATATGGACCAAATGTTTGTCAAGCCAACAATGTTTTTTTTATCTATCGTCAGAGTTTGGCAGGACGCTAGCACAGACTTGGTGTCTGTGTCAGTTTGTGTCACAGGGAATGCATTCATATCAATCTGTGGTTGAGAGATGTTGTCAATATTAACAATACAGGCTACTTTAGTAAAACAATTAAATCACTAGACAAATAATTAGAGGCTTGGGCTTTCAATTCTCAGACTGCAGATCAAATCCCTTCATTCAATTTAAATGTAAATTTAAGTAGCTAAAGAAGCTGGTGCAAGAGGGAGAGACTCGGATATCATTGGGTTCTCTTCCAGGGTTGGTGAGGCGTGTAAAAGGAGGATGAGTTGCACCTGATCTGGAGAGGAACAAATATCCCTGCAGGGCGTTTTGCTGGTGCTACTCAGGAGGGTTTGACAGTGGGGGCAGGGGGATTGGAAGCAGAGCAGCAAGTCAGCAAATGGACTGCCAGGCAAGTTGATGACACAACAGTGGTGGGTCTCATCAGTGACAACAATGAGTCGGCATACAGGATGGAGGTGGAGCTGCTTACAGAATGGTGCAGATCTCACAATCTCACCCTCAACGTGGAAAAGGAGATGGTGATCGATTTCAGGAGGACTGGCAAAACACCATCACACACCGCTGCATATTGATGGTGCTGCTGTGGAGAGGGTCAGCAGTGTGAAGTTCCTGGGACTTCACCTGGCGGACGACCTGACCTCAACGACCAACACCGCAGCAGTCATCAAAAGAGCACAGCAGCGGCTCCACTCCTTCCAGAGACTAAGAAAAGCAGGTCCCCCTACTGTTCACCTAATGACCTTCTACAGGGGCACCATTGAGAGCATACTCCATCATTAAGGACCCTTATCACCCATCACACCACATCTTCTCCATTCTGCCATCTGGGAAGAGGTACAGGAGTATCTGTTGCAGAACCAGCAGGATGCTACATAGCTTCTTCCCACGGGCAATAAGACTGGTTAACAGACTGTGTCCCCTCCCCATACAACATACACTAACACATCTAACCTCGCCCAAACTTTGACAGCTAGACACCTGTCTAGGTAAAGTCACGGTTCGGTCTGAATGTCTGTTTTTAGCTAAATTTTAGGTCTATTTTAGATATGTTAATTTTAAAGTTGTATGTATTTATTCTGTTTTTATTAACTGCACTGACAGGAACTGATGAGAAACATTTTTTCGTTTCTTCTGTGCATGTAAGTAGAAAACATAGACATAGAAAAAAACACAGAAATTAGGTGCAGGAGTAGGCCATTCGGCCCTTCGAGCCTGCACCGCCATTCAATATGATCATGGCTGATCATCCAACTCAGTACTCAGTGAAATGATAATAAAGGAAATACTGAACACCGAATACTGAATGATGATTAGTAAGTTTCAAAGGAAAGACGAGCAGGTCAACTGACGGGCTCATCGTGACTCAAAACTTTACTTGTCCACGCTCTCCAGAGATTCTGCACAACCTGCTGAGTTACTCCAGCACTTCGTGCCATTTTATGTATTAACCAGCATGCGCAGGTCTTTGTTTCGACCAAAGTCGGTGGTGTTGCAAACAGTGAGGAAGGCTGTCAACGGTATATCAATTACAGGAGAAATGATGGATTGATTTTAACCTGAGCAAGTGTCAGATATTGTACTTTGGGAGATTGAACGGAAGGAGAAAGCATACAGTTAACGGCAAGACGTTTAACAGCAATGATATGCAGAGGTATCTTGGATCCAAGCCCATCGCTCGCTGAAAGTGACAACATAAACAGACTGACCAGTGAAAAAAAGTCCTATGGTATGCTTGCCTTCATCAAGGTTGGGGCATTGAATATGTCAGGAATATATGTGGAATATCAAAGGCTCGAGGGTATGGCTTTAAGGTTAGAGAGGAAAAGCTTAAAGGAAATGTGTGGTGCAAGTTTTTTTGCACAGTGAGTGATTAGTGCTGGAACATGCTGCCAGGAGTGGTGGTGCAGATATGAGAGTGATGTTTAAGAGGCTTTTAGATAGACATGTGTATATGCAGGGAATAGAGGGATATGGATCACGTGCAGGTAGAAGAGATTAGTTTAACTTGACATTATGTTCGGCTCAGACATTATGGGCCGAGGGCCGATTGCTGTGCTGTACTGTTCTACGTTCTAAATACATTTACATGCTGGTAACTACAAAGCATTGGATTGTTGTCAAAGCTCACCTGGCTCCCTACTGTTCCTCAAGGAACTAGACCTGCTGATCTTACCTAGCCTGGACTATGTTCCATCAACAGGTTGATTGCAGACAATCAGCTACTTTAGGGATGTACACTGAATGTCCTTTCCAAATCATATATGCATTGTTTAAAATATAACCTGCCCTCAGTGACTGATTAGTGGACAGTGAACATTGCACCTACAGTGGGGGGGACTGCCAGTCTGAAGGCTATGAGGCACAGAGCGTGGACCTGAGGTTGTTAATATTTATACACACCTAGAACAGGTAGGCACCATAATGTCTGTACACAGCACCAAACGCCGTAGATATCAGATACTATTTATGCTCTGGCGAATGATGGAGCAGCAGGTGACGTGAGAGCTGGCCAACAGGCTGTCCAGCAAACACACTGAGGAAGGCGGATGGTGGGGATGGGAAGGAGGCTGTAGGAGAAAACAGCAGTGTCTCTGTATCGTGGAGCTCTGGATAGAACAGATCACCACATTCCCCTGCTTTAGACACCACACTGCATTTGGATCACAAAACCCAGCGGTGAGAGGATTGCCCCCGTCCCTCCACTGTTAGTACCGTGCCTCCCATGGAGAATAGATAGTTCTTGCAACATTTATATCCCCTGGAACGCAAATTTCCCTGTATCCAGGGCACATAGACCATTCACGCTGTATTTGTGTCACAGGCCCATCTGAGGTAGTATAGCTAAGCCCCCCCCCCTCCTCCCCTCCTCCAATGACTGACTATAGACACTGATGAGGTATTGTGGGAGAGAACAGTCAGGAGGCAGAGGTCTGAGTTACACAGCTGTCATTTCTACATGGTGAAAACAAAATCTATTAAAATGGCCTTTATTAAAATCTGACAATGTGCATTTTAACCACATGTAATTTATTTCTATTACAAATCTCATATTGTGGAATACAGAGGCAAATAAATAAATGATGGGTCTTTGTCCCAAACATTATGGAGGGTCCTGGAGGTGTTACATTTCCTGTGTTTTACAGGCGAAGTACCTAGGGAGTCTGAAGAAGGGTCTCGACTCGAAACGTCGCCAATTCCTTCTCTCCATAGATGCTGCCTCACCCGTTGAGTTACTCCAGCATTTTGTGTCTATGTAGGGAGGCGGCAGGTTGGAATGGAAGGGATCAATGAACTAAGGAGGTGCCTCGGGAGCAGTTGCATTAGAAAGCAGAAAGGAGTGGGGAATGGAAAGATGTGACTGGTGATTAGATTAGGTTGAAGGTGGCGGAAATGTAGAATGATGTATTCCTTGTTCCATGTAGGGGGAGCGGGAATGAGAACAGCACTATCGGACACAGAGATGGATGAGGGATATATCCACAATTGGAGGGGGGAAACCATATTTACTGAAAAAAGAGAACATCTTGGAAGATCTAGATGGGAAGACCTTGTCTTGAGAGCAGATGCAGCGGAGACAGAAGAATTGAGAGTAACGGATAGCATCCTTGCAAAGATGGATGGCAGTGTGGATGTGTTATCAAGATAACTGTGGGAGTCAGTGGGTTTGAAGTAGACTTCTGTCAATTGTCTGTCTCATGTGATGGAGACAGGGAGATCGAGAAAGGGGAGAGAGGTGTCAGAGATAGTCCAAGTGAATTTGAGAAGTTGGTGGTAAAGTTGATGAAATCAATGAGTTCTGTACGGATGCAGGAGGCAGCCCTAATGCAGTCTTTGATGCTGCGGAGAAAAGGGTGGGGGTGAAAAAGTTGGGGAATGATTTGGAACAAGGACTGTAAGCAACAAAAAGGCTCAGCCGGGCCCCGTGGCTACATCATCGAGTTGAAGAAAGTGAGAGGAGCCAAAGGAGAAGTTGTTGAGAGTGAGGACAAGTTCCACCAAGCAGAGTGTGAGGAGAGAAGGAACTGATTGGGTCTCTGTTCAAGGAAGAACCAGAGAGCCCTGTGACCTTCCTGGTAGGGAATGACAGTGTAATAGAGCTGCGTGTCTGTGGTAAAGATGAGGTGACGGGGGGAAAGGAATTGAACGTTATTTAAGTGTTAAAGATGAGATTAGTAATGGGAGATGGTGGCATGATGTTCATCCATAGGGTCACAAATATAGGGGGGTGTCAAAGAGATGACACAGCACAGTCGTTAGCAGTAGTTTTCAATTTAATTCAGCTCTAACTTCAAGAATAGTTTGCCTACTCAAGGTCCAAGACACCTACTATGTTCTATCCTATGTTGCCAAGACACTAGATATTCAATTTACCTCTCTCTCCTCTTTTAAATCATTCCATAAGACCTATTCCTCTGACCGAGCTTTTGGTCTAACGCATTAATATCTACCTCACTTACTCTGCTCGCCGTGTTTTGCCTTGGATGTCTTTGTTGTATAAAGTGATCGAGAGAAGTGGTTATTTTAACTGGAGGGGGTGAGGTGGCCTGGATGAGGCTGGGCCGAGACTTGGAGGAAGATTCAACAGGCCCTCGTCCACCGCCTTGGTGCTGGTGCTTAGGAAGCTGCTGCATTCGAAATCCTGCATTACAACGTTGATAATACTCCCCAAAATACTTTGGTGGCTGTAAAGGGCTCTGTGAAACTCTTATAGGATCTTTGCTAAGAACGGCACAAACACCCCTCCAGTCGGCTCCCGGAACCTTTCTCCACGGAACGTTTCTCCGAGGCCCCAGACCCTGTCCGCTGCTGCACTTCCGGCAGCTCTCAGCAACAACACCGTGCTCGGTGGCGGCGGCGGCGGCGGCCTGGGCCTGTCACAGGCTGTCATCATGAGAACCAACAGGGTGTATAAACTGTGGATCCACAAGAAGGGCTTCGGGGGCAGCGGTGAGAATAAAGAGACACCCATCCCCGCTGTTGGTGTTGCCCGGCCGGTCAGAGCGGATCGAGTGAGATGAGAAAGAGGAGGAGAAGAGTAGGAATGGCTTGGGGAGGGCTGGGCACATAAGGACAGTACAGGGAGGGAGATGGCACGGGAGAGACTGAACGTGGTGAAGGGAGAACATGGGTGAGTGAGGGAGATGGTGCTTTTGCGGCTGAGTAGAAGGAGAAAGAGTGTGGGGGGAAGGGGTTCAGGGTACAGGGCCAGGGAGGGATGCGGCTGCTGTTCTGCCCTTCCCAAACCTTGACTTTGTTTTTCACCATCTTTGTGCTTTGCCATCAATCCTGCCAGGCTGCCTGATGGTACCATCAATCCTGCCACTGACATCATGTTCCCTGCAGAATCACCATCCTTCTGGACACCCTTGACAACACCACTAGTCCCACTGGGCAAAGCTGACAGCAGTCTTGCTCCAGCCACCTGCACTGCTGCCAATTGTATTGCTTCAAATTTATCTCTGTGGCCAAGTGTTTGGTGATGTGCTTAAATAAAGTGTCTTAGAACTGTTTTGGTTTATTATTGTCATGTGCACCAAGATGCAATGAAAACATGATTTGTGTACCAGGCTAACCTTATCATATATGAGTATGTCAGGAGTGCAAGAGAATAAACAGTGTTATATCAAATATGTAAGATAACTAATCCCCAGGGAAAACATGAGTACAGAAAGAATCGGATCCTGGGCTGCACCTTATGAGCTGGCAGTGAAACTGTCACAATCCATACTCCCTTCCTGTCTTCCCTTACTTTAGAAATCAAGGTGTCTTGCTGGGCAATGGTTTTGTGGCCACCAAAGGTCACCCATCTGTTGGATGTCTATTTTTAGGTGTATCTCTGAAGGGATGAATACCACAAGGCAGTTTTAGCATGGAGATCATTGAGGTCTATCCATTGCATACCCATGAGCTGACCGTCGAATGGGACATCTTGCTGGTGTGATTTAATCTCTCTGACGTTCAGGGAGCTGAATTCAATATCATCATTGTTTGAGGGTCAGATAATGTCACAAGGAACTATAATCAAAAGGCACTTGAGAAGAGATAGGAAGTGGTGATAGCTATGGGGCAAGGTTGGTTACAGAATATAATTAGAGAGCTCTTTCCCTCCAAACATTCAAAAGGAAATACTCAAAACCACAGATGCTGTGATCTGGAGCAAGAAACAAACTGATGGTCCTGATGCAGAGTCTCAACCCAAAATGTTGACTATGCTCTTGCTACCACGGATGTTGCCTGAGGCACGGAGTTGATCCAGCAGTTTGATTCTTGTTTTAAATTTGTTACTGGTGAGCTGATTGTTAAGCACTGTATGGAAAGAGTGTGATGAACTGAAAAGATGCTTTATTTTTTCATGTTGTCTTCCTGTTTCCTTTAGACTATGAACTGATGGTGAACCCCAAAGTCTTCCCTCAGGTGAAGCTGGGTGATATTGTGGAGATTGCGTACATCAATGACGAGTACAGGTTGGTACCATTTCATTTTTTTAAATTTAAATGCGTTTTATTGGTTCATTTTCAGGGATCTGAGCATTACTGGCAGGACCAGCATTTCTTGGCCTCTCCAATTGTCTGTTGCAGAGTGACCTCTTGAACCACAGGTAAAGGTCGTCCCACAATACATAGAAACATAGAAATTAGGTGCAGGAGTAGGCCATTCGGCCCTTCGAGCCTGCACCGCCATTCAATATGATCATGGCTGATCATCCAACTCAGTATCCCGTACCTGCCTTCCCTCCATACCCCCTAATCCCCTTAGCCACAAGGGCCACATCTAACTCCCTCTTAAATATAGTCTAACTCCCTCTTAAATATACTGTTGGGAAAGGAGTGCTACAATTTATACTTATTAACAATGAGGGAATGGGGATATATTTCCTTCTCAGGATGGCATGAGACTTGGAAGATGATCTTTTCATGTACCTACTGCACTTCAATGTTAATTCATTGAATACCAAGGATAGATGATCCGATTTTTTCTTGTTGGTGATGAGATGATCATTGTGAAGCTCTCAATGGAGCTTCCCTCTGTGACAGTGGCTGGGTCGTCTCTGCTTGAAGTCATCACCTGGTGAATACATGTCACTCAATTATATCACCGTAAGGAGAGTATACATCCGTGATGTTTTGTGGAGTTTGCTGTGTGCACGTTGGCTGCAGTGTTTCCCGTCTCACAACACGCGCTGCACTGTAAAAGTACATTAGTGCCTGAGAAATGTTTGGATGTCCTGAATTCATGAAAAGCAATGAACAAATTAATTTCCTTTTTTATTTGACCTTCAGACTGCCGGGCAAACTTCCGTAAATTGTCCCCTGAGTTGTGAATGAGACCAACAGAGTAAAGTGACACTTTCTCTTTTTAATCACATTAATTTGTCTACAAGCAGATTTATTTCCAGGGAAGGGAAAATAAAACAGTTAATTTTAAAGCTTTGTAAGACTTTTTGAATCTATCTATTGGAATGTTTTACCACAATAACAGTGTTTTTTTTTAGATTTGCATCTATTGAAGTCATCTAGGGGCGAGGGTGGAAGTGGGGTGGGGAAGGGGGATATTGATTTGGTTTATGGGGAATCCTGCAGGAACAGGTGATCCTTAATTAAACAGACAGCCACAGGAGTGCAAGGTCAAGGATCCTAGGAGGAATTGAAAGGACCGAAGTCCAATGATCTACAATTTTATCTATATCACAATTTAGGGACGGACCCCCTAAATTCAACTCCCTTCTTGTTGCTCAATATATTTATTATCTCTCTTTACAGCCCTCTTCTTCTGCAGGTGAAGTCTTTGAAAGAAGATCTGCAGAAAGGTAACAACTTGAATTATTTTGCATTGTTGCTGGATTGGTGGGATTTAGTATTAAAAATGATTGTAAGGTGTCATCGAAATTGCTAACGACCATCTTATGATACTAAGTAATGAAGGACATTATGAAGTCTGATCTGAGTTTGGACTATAAAAAGTCCTCCCTGGTTTCTGGGTAATCTCTGTACAACCACTATGCGCAGCTGCTGTATTTTTGGGGATTTGTGTTGCAAATGTAGAAGTTATATAGGGGAGAAAACATGACGGGAGGAAAGCTTGATGATCTGTAATATTGCACAGAGAACGTCTTCCATTTATGTTGTGCCTAATGAGCAGAGAAGAAAGTCAGTTTTTGACGATGTGGTGGGCTACAGTCTTCTTCTTTTCGTGTCCATCTGGTTACAAATGTTGGCCTCGCCGTCATCGTCCGTCCTGAAAAGGACGCAAGCGTCCAGCGACAATCAGTGGAAGCCATCACTTGTCGCAGTAGATGATGGTGGTAGCAGAATGAGCTCAGGATACTTCTAGTTTCCACCTCGCGACATGGACACTTCTGCTATGGGGGCCGTTGACTACAGTTAGAACCAAGAACAAAACTGCTGGAAATATGCAGCACGGCAGCAGTATCTGTGGGAAGAGAAAAAGAGATGGGATGTTTCAAGTTAATGCCCTTTCATCACAACTGGGAAAAAGTCAATGAATGAATCAGCTTTTAAGGTGCAGATAGAAGTGGGAGAGAAGGAAAGAACAAAAATAAAGGACTGTAGGGATGGAAGGCCGGCCGTCCAATTGCTAGCTCCTAAACAGTAATTATTTTCCTTCTCACACCCAAGATATTTTAGATATTTCCCCAAACTTCCCAGAAAATGATATTTTTGGCTTTGTTTTGCGCTCCTACCTTTTGGGGGGAGATTAAATTACATTTAATTTAAATGGAATCTTTTCTTCTTGGTTCTTTCCTTCAGAAACTATCAGTGTGGATCAGACTGTGGCCCAGGTGTTTAAACTGCGAGCTTACCAGGATGTCTATGTGAACATTGTGGATCCGAAGGTAAGGGTCTTGTTTGTTTTTTTTTTGTATATTTCTTACAATGTAGAAGAAAGCCTTTTGACTGATCAAGTCAATGCTGGCTCTCAGGACATTCACTTTCATTCCTTGTAGCAATTTTCTCTCACATTTACACAAATTTCCCCTGTATTTTACCACTCATCTATACATTAGATACAATACATTTATTGATCCACACTTGTTTATGATATGAGTGGAGATTGATCACCCTGGGGAAACACATGTGGTCACAGGGAGAAGATACAAATCACACAGGCAGCACCCAAGGTCAGGATTAAATCTAGGTCAGTGGAGCTGTGGACAGCAGCTCTACTCGTAGTGCAACTGTGCCACTCTTAATTGCTTCAAATCTATCCAGATCCCAGAGCGAGCTTCCGATTGAGTTTCAGGGATCCTTAAGCAATCCTTTTATGCCACTAGTCAAGAATTTTTGCTGGATTCGCTGGTAACTGGCGAGAAATGTACAGATTCTCTTTGTTTGTGAATAAGCTGAGTGTTTGAGTCACTTGAAAGAGTGAGTGTTTGCATTCAGCTTCTCTTGCCGAGGCCTCAGTAAGTCAGATTACATTCTGCTCTTGTCTGGAGATGCTGGGAATGGCCCAAAGTCCATTGCTGAGAATGAGAGATTGTACTTGGAATAAAGGGCAAATGTGAATGGAGATCATCCGAGAATGCTGGGTGCAGAACCCGATTTGTACCTTGCATCTTGTTTTTGAAGGTGTTGCTGTCAGTAAAAGCAGCAATCACATGCCTCCTCATGTTCCCATGATCAACTGGAAGTCAGTGGCACGAACACTGAGCAGTTAAATACCTAATACGTTTGCTGGTATTTGTTGACTCGCAGCCCTTGAATCCCACCCTTCCTGCTGAGGAGAGCGACCTTACTGCAGCTGCCACCAGGTTCAATGTCCAAACCATTCACAACCAGATGTGGATGGACTGCTGAGCTTTGATCCCATCTGCATCTTGTGGGTTGATTAACTCGGTTGCATATTGTTCCACATTCATTATAATCAACTGAATCTTGATAAGGTTTTTACTTTTGGATTTGCCCATCCTGTTAATGTACTAACCGCCATAATCAGTGCCCTGACTGATGAAGGCCAACGTACCAAAAGCCTCCTTAACCACCCTAGAGCCCATTCACCACCCTGTCTGCGTGATCGAGGTGAGGGAAGTGAGTTCTGGCTGGGCCTGTTGCCTCTGGATTTGTCAAGTCCCATCCAACATTGACCAGGGCTGTCAGATTCTAACCATTTCCCCTGGTGTCACTCCCCCCCCCCCCCCCCCCCCCATTCCTCTCGTCGTTCCTGTTCTCCAAATCAGTCGCAGCTCCGAAAAACCAAAACTAAAGATCTTTTGCTGACTCTGCAGATCTCTGGTTTATTCATGACGCTGACAACGTTTGCAGCTGAAACCTAACCATGTTAGGCATTTCCTTGCACCAGCAAGTGTCGCAATATTTAGTCAAACATTGGTATTGGTTTAAGATTGTCATGTTTACTGAGATGCAGTGAAAAATATTTTTTCGTGCTATCCAGTCAAATCATCCCGTACATGAGTACAGGCAAACATATAAGATTGTTAAGGGTTTGGACACGCTAGAGGCAGGAAACATGTTCCCGATGTTGGGGGAGTCCAGAACCAGGGGCCACAGTTCAAGAATAAAGGGTAAGCCATTTAGAACGGAGACGAGGAAACACTTTTTCTTGTAGAGAGTTGCGAGTCTGTGGAATTCTCTGCCTCAGAGGGCGATGGAGGCCAGTTCTCTGGATATTTTCAAGAGAGAGCTAGATAGGGCTCTTAAAGATAGCGGAGTCAGGGGATATGGGGTGAAGGCAGGAACGGGGTACTGATTGGGGATGATCAGCCATGATCACATTGAATGGCTGGCTCGAAGGGCCGAATGGCCTACTCTTGCACCTATTGTCTATTAATATTTCCATGTCTGAATATTGAACAGGATGTTACCCTGGATTTGATGGAGCTGACCTTCAAGGACCAGTACATTGGGCGCAGCGACATGTGGCGACTCAAGAAGAACCTGGTACGTGGCTGGAAATTTGATCTTCAATTTGCAAACAGAATGGAGCATAATGAGCCCATATTCTTGTGGCACCATCACACTTGCTCTTAAACCTCTGTCAACCTATTCCAAGCACATCAAACTTCATGGAGGCAAGAGAAGGCTATTCAGCCCCTCAAACCCAATCTGTCATTCAATTAATTCCTGGCTAATTTGTACATTAACTCTCTAAGTGCACTGGTCCCTGCACCTCACGAACAACTGCCGATCCGGCTCTGGGATCTTCGGTTGATTCCCCAGCCTCGGCCATTCTTTGGGAGAGATTACAGGCTTCCAGGGTGTGGCTTTGTTGCCGGGCTCCAGTGTGGTTGTTCTCCGGTTCACTCAGCTCTGCTTACATGTGTTCAGGTGGTTTTGAGGGTGTACCTCTCAGCAGAGCTGTTGGCGCAGGTAGTGATGGTGTGGTCATGCAGGAGACTATACTGGATGTCTATAATGGAAGACATTTAAAGACTGCATGGATGAACTACAAAAATTGTTCATCCCAGTTTGGCAAAAGAATAAATCAGGGAAGGTAGTGCATCCATGGATAACAAGGGAAATCAGGAATAGTATCAAAGCGAAGGATGATGCGTACAAATTAGCCAGAAAAAGCAGCATACCGGAGGACTGGGAGAAATTCAAAGACCAGCAGAGGAGGACAAAGGGCTTAATTAGGAAAGGAAAAATAGATTATGAAAGAAAACTGGCAGGGAACATAAAAACTGACTGCAAAAGTTTTTATAGATATGTGAAAAGAAAGAGATTAGTTAAAACAAATGTAGGTCCCTTGCAGTCAGAAACAGGTGAGTTGATCATGGGGAACAAGGATATGGCGGACCAATTGAATAACTACTTTGGTTCCGTCTTCACTAAGGAAGACATAAATAATTTGCCGGAAATAGCAGGGGACCGCGGGCCAAAGAAGTTGGAGGAATTGAGCTGAAATCCAGGTTAGCCGGGAAGTGGTGTTGGGTAAATTGAATGGATTAAGGGCCGATAAATCCCCAGGGCCAGATAGGCTGCATCCCAGAGTACTTAAGGAAGTAGCTCCAGAAATAGTGGATGCATTAGTAATAATCTTTCAAACTCTTTAGATTCTGGAGTAGTTCCCGAAGATTGACGGGTAGCAAACGTAACCCCACTTTTGAAGAAGGGAGGGAGAGAGAAAACGGGGAAATTACAGACCAGTTAGTCTAACATCGGTAGTGGGGAAACTGCTAGAGTCAGTTATTAAAGATGGGATAGCAGCACATTTGGAAAGTGGTGAAATCATTGGACAAAGTCAGCATGGATTTACGAAAGGTAAATCATGTCTGACGAATCTTATGGAATTTTTCGAGGATGTAACTAGTAGTGTGGATAGGGGAGAACCAGTGGATGTGGTGTATTTGGACTTCCAGAAGGCTTTCGACAAGGTCCCACATAAGAGATTAGTATACAAACTTAAAGCACAAGGCATTGGGGGTTCAGTATTGATGTGGATAGAGAACTGGCTGGCAAACAGGAAGCAAAGAGTAGGAGTAAACGGGTCCTTTTCAGAATGGCAGGCAGTGACTAGTAGGGTACCCCAAGGCTCAGTACTGGGACCCCAGCTATTTACAATATATATTAATGATCTGGATGAGGGAATTGAAGGCAATATCTCCAAGTTTGCGGATGACACTAAGCTGGGGGGCAGTGTTAGCTGTGAGGAGGATGCTAGGAGACTGCAGGGTGACTTGGATAGGCTGGGTGAGTGGGCAAATGTTTGGCAGATGCAGTATAATGTGGATAAATGTGAGGTTATCCATTTTGGTGGCAAAAACAGGAAAGCAGACTATTACCTAAATGGTGGCTGATTGGGGAAGGGGGAGATGCAGCGAGACCTGGGTGTCATGGTACACCAGTCATTGAAGGTAGGCATGCAGGTGCAGCAGGCAGTAAAGAAAGCGAATGGTATGTTAGCTTTCATTGCAAAAGGATTTGAGTATAGGAGCAGGGAGGTTCTACTGCAGTTGTACAGGGTCTTGGTGAGACCACACCTGGAGTATTGCGTACAGTTTTGGTCTCCAAATCTGAGGAAGGACATTATTGCCATAGAGGGAGTGCAGAGAAGATTCACCAGACTGATTCCTGGGATGTCAGGACTGTCTTATGAAGAAAGACTGGATAGACTTGGTTTATACGCTCTAGAATTTAGAAGATTGAGAGGGGATCTTATAGAAACTTACAAAATTCTTAAGGGGTTGGACAGGCTAGATGCAGGAAGATTGTTCCCGATGTTGGGGAAGTCCAAGACAAGGGGTCACAGCTTAAGGATAAAGGGGAAATCCTTTAAAACCGAGATGAGAAGAACTTTTTTCACACAGAGAGTGGTGAATCTCTGGAACTCTCTGCCACAGAGGGTAGTTGAGGCCAGTTCATTGGCTATATTTAAGAGGGAGTTAGATGTGGCCCTTGTGGCTAAGGGGATCAGGGGGTATGGAGAGAAGGCAGGTACGGGATACTGAGTTGGATGATCAGCCATGATCATATTGAATGGCGGTGCAGGCTCGAAGGGCCGAATGGCCTACTCCTGCACCTAATTTCTATGTTTCTATGTTTCTATGTCCTATTTTTAAAAAGGAAGGGTGACTTGGAAGAGGAACTTCCATGGGCTTTTCTTCAAACAGATATTGTCCTGTTTCTGCACCTCACAAACCAATCCTGCAGCCTGTAAGCAACCTGTGATGTGAAGTAACTATTCACTCTGAATGCTACAGCATGTGCTGGGGATTTCAATACATCGGACAGTGCTGGTGATTTGGGACCACAACAGTGTGAAGAAATTAGTCAAAGTGGTATTCCTCGGGTAAATTCATGAGACCCTATGCATGGAACCAACGTAACAATATCTAATTATGTTGAGATGCAGTTGTTGCTTACACCCACATGCCGCACTGCAGGTAATCCACGTGTTGTGATATTCTCAGTGGATCAGAAGCAGGGACTTAGTCCAGTTATTTCTGATAAACTTAAGAGCTTTGTTGAGATAATTGCGTATAAAATTTGTGACTGCTCTTTGAAAAACCTATCCATTTTTTCCTAGGTTAACACTTGTGCTTACATTACACAGAAAGTGGAATTTGCAGGAATAAGGTCAGATTAAAATTTTTACTTTGTTCAATTTGCCTCAATAGTTCTAATTTTGCTTGGAGCGTTGAAGTATGGTGCTGTCGATTTTTGAACACGGTTCTGCTTCGTAATATAACCCTTCTTTCCTGTCTCATTCCACTCCTTGCAAAGAAAGACAATATTACTAGTGTCCCAGATGCAGGTTTGGGCAATTATTGAGGGGAGTGGAAATGGAATGGCAACTTGGGAAAGTATTGAAGTGATATGGGGAGATCCGGAGAGGTAGAGCCATGCTGGATTGTGCTCTCGGAGAGCTGGCACAAGCACAGGGCTGAAAGGCCACCTTCACTGTATGCTCTGATGGGAACTTCATTTGCAAATAAACCCAATATGTCTGGGAAAGTACATTAAATTGCGTGCCTTTATTTGGAGTCTCTCAGAGACACCACACTGTTTCCTCCATTCCTGTTGGGAATTATTTAATAATTGCTAGAATGCAATTATCACTGGCTAACAGTGTGGTGATTTTTTTCCCCTAGGGCGCAAGCAAGTGAACTTTGGGTTAAAGGTGAAAAAGTTACCTGTGGATATATAAGTGAAGATACCAGGGTAAGAATTTATCTATGACCTTGTTATCTATCCAGTGGGCTTTGCACTCAGTTGTGGAAGCTCCCACTACCTCATTAATGATTACTGGGATCCAGTCATGGAAATCTTTGTCCACCCCTAATTAATCTGATGTGGGGCTGCAGCCTTGCATTGCTGAGAGAAATTTGATACAATTGACTGGTTTACTGGGTTATGTAAACTAATTAATTGTATTGTTCTGGGATTGATGTTACAAGTAAGTAAGGGCACTAAAGGACAACGGGGCATCAGTTGCAGGTCAGTTGATCTAAGCCTGGAGACCATTAAGAGCCTGTCCCACTTGACGATTTTTTCGGCGACTGTCGGCATCATTGACTAACGTATCAGGTCACCAACAAAGTCGCGGCGGTGATGCGGCATGACGATGTATTGGCACGCGGTGTCTCCTCAAGTGTTGCAACATTCTTTTGGTCGCCACTGGATTTTGAAATGTACAAAATCTTTCGATACACCAGTCAATAATGCCGGCAGTCGCCGAAAAAAATCGCCAAGTGGGACAGGCTCTTTATTAATCTCTGTAAATCAGTATTACTGTGTGTAGTCCCTTTATCTGCTGACCCAAGTGGACAATAATGTTCTTTTTCTAAACTTACATGTTTTTTCTGGATAGATTGTAGCAGATGATTCTGTAGAATTGGATTAGGCTCCCCACACTTGGTTTGGTGAGCCAGGGCTTACAAAGTGCTGTTGTGACTAATGGTGTGTATTGCAGCTTGAGGGAACTGGGTGATGTTGTTTGGGGGCAATGGTCCACAGTATAGTAATTCCAATAAAACCAAAGGAAGGCACATAAAGGGCAGAACTACTGGGAAAGATTGGATATAATGTAACATGTTAGAAGCTATTCCAAGGAGAGGTTAGTGCAGGAGATGAGGAATCGTATCTGAGTTTTATAAAGAGGGAGAATGCTTTTGCATTCAACAACATTATTGACTTTTGAATAAATTTGGACTTGGCTTTCATGATCCACTCAGAGATCTGCTGGACAATGCTGGGAGAAATCATTGGAATGAACTCTGCTCTATGACTGGGTCTTCTGAATCGTACTGGAACCGTGGAGTGGGTTAAACATACTCTGGATATGCAATTAGCCTAAGGCAGCCACTGCCAGCAAGCTCATGCCCCTGACTTAGCTTCAGTCCAGTTCCAAACGTGGCTTGGTGAACTGTTTGCACTGGCTTCCAGTCTGGAATTGCTGCAGTCGAACTACAATGTGAAATAATGTCAACAAATTCTGGCAATATTGCTCTAATTTTATTGTTACTGTCACTTATACTGAGTTACAGTGAAAATATTTGCTTGCTATCCAGTCAAATCATGCCATACATGAGTACGATCAAGCCATGTACAAGTACAAGATGTAGTGCAAAACGAAAAATAACAAGAGTGCAGACGATTGTGTTGCAATGTTACAGCTGCAGAGAAATGCAGTTAAAATAGTACAACGGTTGAAATGAGATAAATTGTGAGATTGGGACTACACTATTGTCTTGTGAGAGCTCTTTTCAGTAGTTCGATAACAACAGTGGAGAAGCTGTTCCTGAATCTAGTGGTGCATGCTTTCAGGCTTTTGTATTTTCTGCCTGACAAGACGGTTGAAGAGGAAACGACTAGGATGTAAGTGCTCCTTGATTATGTTGGCTGCTTTCCCAAGCCAATGTGACGTGGGGGAAGTCTGGTTTGTGTGATGGGCTAGGCTGCATCAACAACTCTGCAATTTCTTGCAGTATTAGGCTGTGCAGTCACCAAACCAAGTGGTGATGCAGGAATATCTCAGTGGATCGGGCAGCGTCTCTGGAAATGGAGGATATGGACGTCTTGTGGTGACGTCTTGTGTCGGGACTGTAGAAGGGTCCCAACTTGAAACGTCGCCATATGAAACAACCTGATAGTCCTAACCTGATAGAAGGGTCCCAACCTGATAGAAGGGTCCCAACCTGATAGTCTACTATCCATGTCCTCCAGAAATGCAGCCTGATCCACTGAGTTATTCCAGCACTTTGTGTTTTGTTCATGCGGTTATGCTCCAGATAAGATGCTTTCTACTGTGCATCTGTATCACCAACATTTCCCAGTAAAATCATTGCATTTGCGTGGGGAAAGAGTTTTGGGAAAGTATTTTAATTATGATGTAACATTATTGGTGTCCATTTCAAAGGTGGTGTTCCGATCTACTTCTGCAATGGTTTACATTTTCATCCAAATGAGCTGTGAAATGTGGGACTTCGACATCTATGGTGAGGAAATGTACACTGTAGTTGGGAAATATATGCCTGCAGCATCGATAGCGAAGCACTTTAGGATTTTTGTTTCATGATTTGTCTTCTGAATAATAATGCTTCAGGAGAGACAAGGAACTGCAGATGCTGGAATCAAGAGCAAAACACAAAGTGCAGGAGTAACTCAACAGGTCAGGCAGCATCTCTGGAGAGAATACTACTTATTACTGCCTATTTTGCCTCCTGGTATGTAGGGCAACATCGAAGGTCCTGTGTGTTCTGGGCTAGCTTCTGGACACTACCCCAGGGTCAGGTCCATTGTTTTCATTTCCTCCTCTACAGTTTGACGCCAGGTGGTTTTGGGTCTCCCTCTTTTCCTTTTCCCTTCCGGTGTCCAATGGAGGGCTATTCTTGGGATGCTGTCTGGTTCTCTTCTCAGTATATGGCCAATCTAGTTCCAGCGCCTTCTAATGTTTAGCATTTAGAACATCCACCTTCCTGCCAGTGGCTTCCTTTCAGCTTTCACCATTGACATTCATCCTAGCATCTGTCAATAGCCCTGGAAGTCCATCACGCCCAGTAGTGTTGATTCCTTCAGTTGTTGTTTCCGTAACATATTTGTTTTTCGAGACAGGGATTGTTAGCCCTGTGCTCAACCTCCAACCTGGAGGACCAGTGGATCGCTCTTCGTCTCGCCGCTACCCTTCGACCTGTTCAGCATGGGAGACCCTAACAGGAGACGAATCTCCCGCTGGCATAGCTCTAGAGGTCACTGAGACACACAAGCTCCCCGACCACGACAAGGTTGTAATGGGAATGGACAGACATCATTTCGAGTCCAGCCCGACTCAAAGTGTTGTCAGTCCATTTCCTTCACAGATGCTGCCTGACCTGCTCAGTTCATCCAGCGCTTTGTGTTTTGCTCAATAATGCTTCAGTAAACATTAAAGTCACTTTTGCTGTCTGACTGCACTTACACTGTGTTAACTCTTGCTTCAAAGTAATAAGCAAATTAATAGCCAAAAGCTTATTAAATGGAAGAGCAGTGTTGGGTGAAATGAGCTTTTCTGTTCATTATCCAAGTTTACTGGCATGAGCATGTTATGTATGCGGCACTGTGCTTTAATCTTGCTGAGACAGCCCTCCCTGTAAGGTCAGTTCCCATAGCTGGGAAACTGAAAATTGAAGATGAATGGAACTTTTTGAAATCCATCGTTCTATAATATATAGGTTCTATTTTGTCTTCCTTTCTCAAAATTTAATTTGTATAAAAGTATTTCCTTTTTTAGTACCGCATCTGTAAGCCAGTTTCCATCGTGCTTTCGTTAGTTTGAGCTGTTTATCGTGTCATCCCTTGTGTGTTCCGAAAATGAGAAGCCATGTCACAATATGTTTGCCGCTGCTTCATTCAGAGGAAAATTAGATATTTAAATGTTTGTTTAACCTGACGCTGCTTTTTCAAGTGCACAAATATTTCTGAGAAGATTTTGTATTTGTGTTGTTTTTATTTATGTTGTGAACAAATGGGCAAAGATTAGTATTGCTGTTTCGACAGTAATGCTGTCAGGCCATTGACTCATTTTAAAGGAAAGCTCGCTTGGGTTACCTTGCACCTCTCATCATAACTGGAGAAACACAGTGAGCAAGGTTCAGATGTTCAAACTAATGGTTCACTTTCTTAACCATATTTCTCTTCATTTAGGCGACTTGTACTTTGAGAAGGCTGTAAACGGTTTCCTTGCTGATCTCTTTGCCAAATGGAAGGTAAATAAAACAAGGGAAAGACAGATTGTGCAAGGATTTGGTTGTGCATCAAATGTGAAAGCTGATTTTAAGACAGTAATGGATAACGGTTGACGGATGTGGGGTTTGTGGTTTCCTATCATTGACTTATGATGCTTGGAAGAAGCACTGAAAGATCAAGGGCATTGAATCTATTCTGGCTTGGGGACCGTGTCCATCACCAAGAGAGGGTTGGTTCACTACTCATGACCAAGCTACGAAGGACGTGGCTGCCTGATTGCATCTGGAGCAGGTAGTGGTCAAAGAAGCACAGCAGATTGGGACTGTGGGTTCACCAACTTACCTGTGCCAGATACATCTATCCATGAGACTATTACATGGTCCATTTTCGAGACAAAGACCTATCTTTGCACCGAGGCCACTTTCCATTGACTTGTGTAGAACTACAATCGTGCTAAATGGGATAGACTCAGTACAGGTATGGCAGCTGAAAACTGGGCATCCACGGGGTACCTTGGGACTTCAGAAGGGACACTAAAATGCACCATCACAATCTGAAACCTCTTGGTTGGTTGCTATGAGACTGCAGGGTGACTTGGGTGGGTCAGAAGCATGGCAAATGCTTGAGTGGGCAAAAGCATGGCAGATGCAGTATAATGTGGATAAATGTGAGGTTATTCACTTTGGTGGCAAGAAAAGGAAGGCAGATTATTATCTGAATGGTGTCAGATTAGGATAAGAGAAGGTGCAATGAGACCTGGGTGTGCTTGTACATCAGTCATTGAAAGTAAACATGCAGGTGCAGCAGGCAGTGAAGAAAGCTAATGGCATGTTGGCCTTCATTGCGAGAGGATTTGAGCAAGGAGGTCCTACTGCAGTTGTACAGGGCACTTGTGAGACTGCACCTGGAGTATTGTGTGCAATTATGGTCTCCTAATTTGAGGAAGGACATTATTGCTATTGAGGGAGTGCAGCGTAGGTTCACCAGGTTAATTCTCGGGATGGCAGGACTGACATGATGAAAGAATGGGTCGAATTGGCTTGTATTCGCTGGAATTTAGAAGGATGAGAGGGGATCTTAAAGAAACCTAAAATTCTTAGAGGATTAGACATGGTAGATGCAGGAAAATTGTTGCCGATGTTGGGGGAGTACAGAACCAAGGGATCACAGTTTAAGAATAAGGGGTAGGCCATTTAAGACTGAGATGAGGAAAACCTTTTTCACCCAGAGAGTTGTGAACGGAAACAGGCCATTCGGCCCACCGAGTCTGCGAACCGTGCTCACTAACACTATCCTACAGGCTCCAGGGACAAATTACAATTTTACCAAGCCAATTAGCTTACAAATCTGTACGTCTTTGGAGTGTGGGAGGGAACCAGAGCTCGTGGAGAAACCCCACACAGGTCACGGGGAGAACGTACGAACTCCATACAGACAGTTCCTGTAGTCAGGATCGAACCTGGGTCCTTTGGCACTGTAAGGCAGCAACTCTACCACTGCGCCACCATGCTTCCAATTTTTCGCAATTTTTATCACAATATGCATCGCTTATCAGGCAAGACAGTTCAATCACAATTTTTTAATGTTTTTTTTTTTACTATTCTTTAATTTTAGGAGAAGAATTGCAGCCATGAAGTGACGGTGGTTTTGTTTTCTAGAACTTTCTATGATACCAAGTCAGCGGGTGAGTTTGTCCTTTAATCTGTCAAAGAGGGGCCTGATGACAACCTCAGTAGGAACTGGAGAAAATGCAATATCTGGTGGAGGCCATTTGGCCCATCATGTTTGTGCAATTGGAAAAGAGCTTCTCAGGTGTATCCCACCTTCCAGGACGAGGTGTGGATCTCAGCAGGTTACAGCTCATGCATGCATTTCTTAAATGTGCTGATGGTATCTGTGTTGTCACCCCCACCAGATACCCCTCAGCTAAGATAGATATGTTCCCCCTGTTTAATCTGTGTGGACACCTCGCAATTTAATGCATCTCCACTGATTCTCCCCCAATCTTTTCCCTAGCAATTCAATCTTCTCAGTTTCAATTTTCCATTCCTGCAATGCCTTGTAAACCTCCTCTGCACCCTCTCTAGTGCAATTACACCTTTCCTGTAACGTCATGAGCAGAACTGTATGCAGTACTGAAACACTGCTGTTGTGCACAGTTCTAGCCTAACTTCCCTGCTAATAAATCAAAATCCTGATTAGCAGGGAAGCAGATTTTATTCACCTGTCCTGCTACCTCTTGAGGACATATATTCTAATGTCCTCCTTATTTGTCTAGGCGATTGGAGAATGATAGTCAAGGACTCTGAAACATTTAACAGCCTGAGATATATGCTGGTAGACACAAAATGCTGGAGTAACTCAGTGGGACAGGCAGCATCTCTGGAGAGAAGGAACGGGTGACGTTTCGGGTCGAGACCCTTCTTGAGATATATGCTGTCTGGTCCTGGTGGTCTATTTACTTTCAAAAACATTCTAAGACTCTTAATAACCCCCCTTTAACTGTGTTAATCCCCGCCCATGTTTTACACATTTTCTCCTTAACCACAATATCAGCATCATCCCTCACTTTCGTGAAGACAGATGTACCTATTCCCCCAGACAACTTTGTCCTTAATTGACCGGTACCCAAGTTTAGAACATCATCTATTTAATTTTTGTCCTTCTCCAAACCAAGTATGTTCTTCCTATTGAACACCGTGTAGCCCAGGAAGTCACACTATTTTGCTATTTTATTGTCATTTTGGTTGTGAGCCACAGTGAAGTCCATCTAGCACAAAGTTAAATTGCTTTCAGTTGTATAAAATTACTGGAACCAGGTTAAAACAAACTCATAATCAATTTTGCTTAATTATGGGTCATTGAAAGGATCTTCAGGTAACGGTCTGTGGCTTTATGTATTTCCTCACTTTTTTTCTTCAATGAATGCCCACACATGGTACTCTGACCTTGTCGTTGCTGTGTACAACCTCGTTACCAGCCTTTCACCTGGCAGTCTACACCTCTGCTTAGGCAACTGATGCTCTGTCATTCACATTCCATATGTGTATTTTTGTAACCGTTCTGTCATTCACTTTCTTTTGTATACCCACTGCCTTGTGCCCCCTCCAAGCATATTACACCAATCCATATCAAATTACTTTGCTTCCTATCTACAGATTCTATGAACCTGATTTATTTCTGATGTCTTTTATGCATTTTACTATTTATTAAACCTATCTCTATCTCAACAGTAAATTCCAACATTCTGTTTATTTACCCAAGTCCACATCACCTGCAGAGGCTGATAACATACAAGGGTTAGAGAACAAATCTTGCCCTCCAATGCTTCCAACCGTAACTCTCAGCCACTTATTAATTTCCACTGTTGATGTGAGATATTTTGTGCACAAAACCTGTTCTATTCCCCCCTCCCCCCCCCCCCCCCCCCCCCCCCCCCCCCCCCCCCCCACCCGATCATCAGCACTGCCCTGTTGGCTTCTCAAATGGGACAAATATTGAATCTGGCTCTTCTCATTGTAAGACAGGACTGTTGAGTGGGCAGTGTATTTGTGTGGCTGTTCACCGATTCAAACCCTCTGCGATTCCATCCTTCTGCTTTCACAAGATGTCGCCTGTATTTTGACCGGACTCTGCTCCTGACCAGTTGTGTTGCTTACAGATGAATTTCCTGAGACTCACCGATCCTATATTCAACAGGATCACGAGGGAAGGTTCTACGAAGACTTTTATAAGTGAGTTTTCAATACGATTTACTTATTTCTCCTTGCCTTCCACTTTGTGGATCATGTGGGTCTCTGTCTGGACTGTCCCTCAGCCGTTTGTCACGGTATGATTGATGGGGTACCACTGGGATTAGTGCTAGGATCCCACCTATAATATATATTTGTCATTTACATGAGGGAATTAAATGTAATATCACCAAATTTATTGACGTCATAAAATTGGGTTGGAGTAGAAATTGTGAAAATTGTGTTGGAGTATAAATAAATTCAGTCTGAAGAAGGGTTTCGGCCTGAAACGTTGCCTATTTCCTCCGCTCCATAGATGCTGCTGCACCCGCTGAGTTTCTCCAGCACTTTTGTCTACCTTTCATAAACCAGCAGTGTTGATTTTGGATTTGATTTTCTTTATTTGTTTCCTAACATTGCTGTTCCACTTTCTCAAGAGTTGTAGCCCAGAATGAAAGACGGGAAGAGTGGACGTCACTACTTACAACAATTAAAAAGCTCTTCATCCAGTACCCAGTGCTGGTGCGACTGCAAGAAGCAGGTATTAATTTAAAGTTGGGACAATAAACGACGTAACTGCTGAATTAAATGGGAACATTTCTGGAGTGATTGGTCCAAAGATTCCATTTACTGTATAATTTGATCATTTCTCAGAAGTCCTTGCTTGCTTTGCCTTTTAGTTTTAGGAGAGACTTTTCATCAAAGTAACAGATGTCGGTGTTGCACTGTAATTATCTAGTTCCCCCAAAAGGCATTGAGCATTCCAAAACAATATGTCGCCAGACTAGCTGAGGAATACAGCCTTTTGTTCACAGTCGCACCATCTTATTCAGCTCAAAGAGATGGCCCGAGAGCCTTGTTGCAGTTGTATGTTTTGTAGAGGCGATAGGTGAGCAGAGGGGAATCTTCCATACCCCGCAACACTGCTCTCTCTCCCCATCCCCCCACTCATAACAAGGGCAAAGTCCCCCTAGTCCTCACCTTTCACCCCACCAGCCGTCACATACAACAAATAATCCTCCGTCATTTCCGCCACCTCCAACGTGACCCCACCACTCGCCACATCTTCCTATCTCCCCCCCGTCTGCTTTCTGCAAAGACCGCTCCCTCCGTAACTCCCTGGTCAATTCTTCCCTTCCCTCCCGCACCACCCCCTCCCCGGGCACTTTCCCTTGCAACCGCAAGAGATGCTACACTTGGCGCTTTACCTCCCCCCTCGACTCCATTCAAGGACCCAATCAGTCATTCCAGGTACGACAGAGGTTCACCTGTATCTCCTCCAACCTCATCTACTGCATCCACTGCTCTAGATGTCAGCTGATCTACATCGGTGAGACCAAGCGTAGGCTTGGCGATCGTTTCGCCGAACACCTCCGCTCGGTCCGCATTAACCAACCTGATCTCCCTGTGGCTCAGCACTTCAACTCCCCCTCCCATTCCGAATCTGACCTTTTTGTCCTGGGCCTCCTCCATGGCTAGAGTGAGCACCACCGGAAATTGGAGGAGCAGCACCTCATATTCTGCTTGGGCAGTTTGCACCCTAGCGGCATAAACATTGACTTCTCCAATTTCCGGTAGCCCTTGCTGTCTCCTCCCCTTCTCTGCTCTCCCTCAGCCCTCGGGCTCCTCCTCTTCCTTTCTCCTTTCTTCTCCCCGCCCCCCCCCACCCTAGATCAGTCTGAAGAAGGTTTCGGCCCGAAACGTTGCCTATTTCCCTCGCTCCATAGATGCTGCGGCACCCGTTGAGTTTCTCCAACATTTTTGTCTACCCACTACATGATTTCCAAAGTCAGGGAATGCTCCAGCTTTCTTTATTATATCAACCTTGCTGGAAATCTGAATGAGGCCATCAAAAAGTGGAGTAAAACACTGCTCAAGTCATTTCAGGTGGAGATCCAGTGCTAGGAAGCATACCAGTGTGCCATTGGCATCTTAATGCTGAATGCGATTTCTGAATGCCACTTCCACTTGTGCAGGTTTTACAGAGAGTGTGTTAACCAGCTGTTGCGGTTGGTGAAAGAACTGTAACACAACAAAACCGCTGTCATTCTACTTCAGCTGTTCTTTCCTCCTCAGATGGTTTTCCACGTGGACAAAACTCTACAGCAGCACAAGGAAACTACCTGGAGGCCATCAACCTCTCCTTTAATGGTGTGTTTTGTGATGTTTGCCTTTTTTATATTGGACTGAACAAGTTAAAAGTGACTGAGTACATCAATGAGTGGAGGCATATGAGGACCCAGTTAGACCAGGAATGCCCAGCCATTTATTGATCTGTCCAGTTCGTGGCCAGTGTTCAGGTGCTCACTTACATAGCACACTGGACTGGAGGGGAGGAAATGAGCCAGTAATCGCATCCCCTGATCGCTACCAAGTGTCTTCTACGGGAGTGAATTTGAGTGATGCTGGTTCGAGAGTCGTAATCATACACCACAGAAACAGGCCCTTCAGCCCACTGGGGTCATGCTGACCAATAAACACCAATCTGTACTGATGCACTTTATGCATCTTTTTTAACACGCTTCTCCTCACCCAGCAACCCCCCTCTTGTCCCCTGCCATCAACCTGCACATCATCGACAATTTGTGTCAGCTCAGCAGCCGACAAGTCTTTGACACATGGTAGTAAAGTGGAACACATGGGGAATACGCCCAAAAAGACACAAGAAAACCTGCAAACGTCACAGCCAGAGCAGTAGAGGTCAGGATCCAAAGTGGGCGTCAGGATCTGTCAGGCAGCAGCTCTAAATTCTGCGCTACTTTGAGCCCAAGTAGTAATGTCGGAAGTGGAATTTCAACCCAGGCCCCCACCGAATGACTAGAAGACACATGGTGGCCAGGATCACTTGTCCTTTTGTCAAATGCCCTCGACCACTCGGCTGTTGAACGGACTTGAGCGGAGGTGTAATTCACGGAACATAGAGATTTGACTGGCCTTAAATTTAGCATTAAATACATTATTCATGTTTCTGTGGTGTATAATTACAACTCTCTAACCAGCATCACCCCAGTACCGTTAATTGTGGCTATTATAGGATCCAGAAAAATACTATTGTGAAAAAGCTGTGAAACAACTAAGCATTTGCTCCTAGCTGGTGCCGCCTAAAGTGAACTTGATATATCGAGAAACAGCAAGCGATCACTTGTAATTAGCACCAACTCCAGACCCTTCTGCTCCCACCCTCTCTTCCCCCTCTCCACCATTACCACCCGCCATTACTATGGGAATTCCCACATCTTTGTGAACACATGTACTGTTTTTCTTTAGGGATTATAGGCAAATTTATTCCTGTGCAAATTACCTCACCATTAATGTACTTTGAATCTGAGCGTAGAGAGTGGAAATATTTTAATTGGACCTGACAATGTTACGGAGTCACGGAGTGGGCAGGGGTCTCAAGCACTGCTTCCTCTGAAGAATCTGTGGACAAACAAAGGTCTCTGTCTCCCCTCACCCCTCTATCCACCTTTATGTGTGTAGAAGATTTATTTACAACAGTGCAACTATTTACTGGTATCTACATAAGGTAATCTGACCTTGAAGGTGTGGGGTTTCCCTATTTTCTTTGCTCCAAATTAGAATCAAGTGTCAGTGTCTGAGATCAGCATGTCTGTTGCCCTTGACCGCTGGCCCATTGGCCTGTGTTCTCTTCTGGATGTGCAGAATATTGATGAGATTACTCACACCCTTTCCAGCAAGCACAAGGTTTTTCCATGGTGCCAGGGTATGTTCTGATTCTGTGTTTAAGAAGGAACTGCAGATGCTGGAAAGTCGAAGGGGGACAAACGTGCTGGAGAAACTCAGCGGGTGCAGCAGCATCTATGGAGCGAAGGAAATAGGCCGAAACGTTGCCTATTTCCTTCGCTCCATAGATGCTGCTGCACCCGCTGAGTTTCTCCAGCACTTTTGTCTATGTTCTGATTCTAAAGCCAAATGGCCACTACATAACCCGCTGTAGTAATGCAATGAACTGTCACCTTCAGGAAAGTAACAACATTCAAGCAATTGATTTAGCGGGCTGTCATGCATATTTGTTTCGGATTCCTGTTTTGTGTTTTTTTTTTAAGTAAAATCCTTCCTCTCTGTTCATTTAGTGTTTGACAAGCATTACATAAACAGAAACTTTGACCGCACCGGGCAAATGTCTGTCGTTATCACGCCGGGGGTAGCTGTGTTCGAAGTGGACCGTCTGTTGATGATTCTTACCAAACAGCGGATGATCGACAATGGTGAGCTTTGGTACCTGTGGAAGTTTGCGTTGCCTTTGACAGCGGCATGTTACATAATGGGACCCAACAAAAGGAAACGGAAAGAGAAGGCACCTGTGATCAAATAGACATTGGAAAAATATCAAATGATCTGATATTTTGATCTATGCTTTGCATTTTAATCAGCAACAATTTGGTTTATGTTCAGAATACAGAGCATTCCACTTGCTCTACTGTATACTTGGCACAGCAGCTTATGCGAACGCTGATTCCACGATGCTTTGTCACCTGCTTTGGAAGCAGAGAAAAATTTGGCATAAAAGGAAGCCATTTAGACCAGTGATTCCCAACCTGGGGCCATATGGCAAATTTCAGGGGGGGCCACAGGTTGAACGAAGGGGGGCACAGAGCTACCACCCTGTTGCCTCCTAAATTTCAGTTCTAATAAATTTAAATCTATGTAGTTGAAATATTTTTGATGTTTGTGGAATCGAATAAAAGAGAATATATGTGCAATTAATAGACACTGATATTTTTATGGAAGGTATTATAATAAGTTAAACATAGAAAATTAGGTGCAGGAGTAGGCCATTCGGCCCTTCGAGCCTGCACCGCCATTCAATATGATCATGGCTGATCATCCAACTCAGTATCCCGTACCTGCCTTCTCTCCATACCCCCTGATCCCCTTAGCCACAAGGGCCACATCTAACTCCCTTTAAATATAGCCAATGAACTGGCCTCAACTACCCTCTGTGGCAGAGAGTTCCAGAGATTCACCACTCTCTGCGTGAAAAAAGTTCTTCTCATCTCGGTTTTAAAGGATTTCCCTTTATCCTTAAGCTGTGACCCCTTGTCCTGGACTTCCCTAACATCGGGAACAATCTTCCTGCATCTAGCCTGTCCAACCCCTTAAGAATTTTGTCTATATTCTGACTTCATTAACTAATGAAGTTAATTACAGAAAAATTAAAAGATCCCAAAGGGGCCATGAGCTAAAAAAGGTTGTGAACCACTGATTTAGACAGCCCAGCATGTGCTATGGGGGAGGGGGAGGCTACTCCATCTAATCTCACCCTCAGCACTCGGTGTGTGTCCCTGTGACTACGACCCTTCAACACACGTTCAAGGATATTTAAATGTGCTGGGAATTTTGGATCGGCCAACCTTTCAGGAGTGAATTTCTCATTTTTCCTCTAATCCTTCAATCAATCACTTAGAATGATTCTACGATCCTGCTAAGGGAAGCACGTCCTTCCTGTTTACTCTGGGCATCCCATGATTTTATACACCACAGATAATGTTCCCTTCAGCATGCACTGTTCCAGATCAATTAACCCTCTCATCCAATCTTTCCATGTAACTTCAATTTTCCAGTCTTCGTAACATCCTTGTAAAATCTCCCCTGCAACCTACAATCAAAGCCATGATTCTCTGATAATGTGGTGAGTACACAGTACTCAAGCTCGGGTCTAACAGTTCTAGTATAGCCTCCCTGCTCCTTTGTTCAAAGCCTTGGCCATCAAAGGCAAGCTTTTTAATGACCTGTTTCATCTTTTAGTGATCTGTGGGCAAACACTCCCAAGGATCCCTGTCTCTCCATCCCTCTCAGTTTCCTCCCATTACTTGTATGTCCTTTGCTTTGTTGCAACTCCCCAGATATATCACCCTCTGGATCGCATCTCATTTGCACTCATCTGCTCAACTGATCTGATCCTCTGTATCTTCCTACCACCTAAAGACTTCTTCTTACTGTCAATTTATCATCTCCAAATATTTTTATCATGGTCTCTATATTTTCTGGATAATTAATGCGTATTACAGAGAGCAAGGGGCTGAGTACTGAGCACTGTGGAACTCAATGGGCACAGCCTTATGATCTCTCAAATACCCTTCCACCCTGACTCTTCATCTCTGCCACTACGCCAGGTGTGGCTCTAACTTTCCACTGTGTCGCTCCTTGGTTTTCTCACAGAAAACTACAGTCTACAAACTGAATGAAGCTTTGTCCTCCACATGATTAGAATGCGGACTTCCAGAGCGCAGTCCCACATTCGGCCACTACACGTCACTGTGTGTTGATCGCCCTGTACTCCCTGCCATTCACACGGCATATTGTGCTTTCTGTTTTGGGGAGAACTGTGTTAGTCAGTTGATAGAGAATATTTGGTATTTGCTCAGAAGTTTGGGAGAGATGTGTTAGTCAACCAATCGAGCATATTTGGTATTTACCCTTTTGATCGCTGATCCTTTTTGCTCACAGCTGTTATCTCTGCCGTACAGGTATTGGTGTTGACCTGGTGTGTATGGGTGAGCAGCCCCTTCATGCTGTGCCGTTATTTAAGGTGAGTCTGTGCCGGCCGTGGACTGTGTTTGGCTCCTGTGTGGGAACAAGTTGAGAACTGTTGCATGCGAGCTGAGCAGCTCAGCCAACTGTGGCGATTCTGGATGTTGTAATAATTCCACAGAATTCATGGGTGTCAAAATAAAGCCTGAAATTCAAGACTGTCATCTACCTGACTTATGCAGGAAGTGACGGTGGTCTGTCCCACCTGGAAGGACTGTTGAGGGTTGGTGGATGGAGTCGAGGGAAGAGATATAAGGACAGGAGTTGCATCTCCTGAGGTTGCAGGGCAAAGTACCAGGGCAGTGGGTGGGTGGTTTTGGTAGGAAGGGATGAGTGAACCAAGGAAGTGCAGAGGGAGCAGTCTCTGTGGAAGGTGGAAAGGGGTGGAATTGCACCTCTTCTACCTCATCTATTGCATCCGGTGTTCCTGGTGTGGGTTCCTGTATATTGGAAAGACGAAGCGTAGACTCGGTGACCGTTGTGCTGAACCTTTATGCTCGGTCTGCTGAGGCCTACTGGATCTCCTGGTTGCTATCCATTTTCACCCCCCCCCCCCCCCCCCCCCCCCCCCCCCCCCCCCCCCCCCCCCATTCCCATACTGACCTTTCTGTCCTGGGCCTCCTCCATGGCCAGAGTGTGGCCACATGCAAATTGGAGGAACAGCATCTCATTTCCTTGGACAGCTTACAACCCAGCGGTATGAATGTTGAATATTCTAATTTTAGGTAACTTCTACACTCCCCTCCACGGGATGGAAAAGATGATCACAACATGAGAGAACTTTCAGTGTCAGGGTGAGAGCCTTGGGCCTTAAATGAGGGCAGTTACAATGATAATTAATCATGGTTAGGCAGTGTGGTCAGGGAATATGGAAAATAAGAAATATAGTGGAACAGAAGCACACATTTAAAGAGATCATTCATTAAGATGCATTTATTTGAACAGTAGAGATTTTAAGAGAAGGATATTATCCATGGTGAACAAAGACTAGTCAGAAGTTAAAGAATCTGCCAAATAAAGATGGGAAAAATAAATTGAGTGTACAAGCAAAGAAGAAATATAGAAAGTCTTAATGTCTGTTTTCGTTAGTTTATAAAAGCGACTAGGGTGAAAGAGTAGAAATAATTCCAGGAAATGTGAGACTTTGAACAGATGTTTTGCATCTGTCTCCCTGGTGGAAGAAAGTGAAAGTGTCCTAATAATGTAAGGTTCAGAGCTAAAGTGAGGGAGGAACTTGAACAAAGAGAAAATGTGCCATAGGCTGATGTCCCCCTGATCTGACCACCTGCATCCCAGGGTTTCAGAGCCATTTGTTGCCAACTTCCCAAATGTTCTGGATTCTGGAATAGTTGCAGGGGATTGGGAAATAAGGGGAAGATGGACAGGAAGATATAATCCAGTTAGCCAAGTGCATATCATTGGGGAAATACTGGGGTTATTAAGGGGGCATCAAGAGGATCTTTAGAAAGCCATAATGCATGCAGAGTTGATGTCCTTTAATGAAAGAGAATTGGTGTTTGACTAATTCATTGAAATTCTTTGATCATTACAGAAAACAGATAAAGAGGTCTAGTGAATGTAATGTAATTAGATTTCCAGAAGATATTTGTTGTGGCACCACATAATATGTTGTTCCATGAGAATATTCAACTAGGGGCTGAATGGTCCTTTGTTCAGGTTAGTTATCAAAACCCAATTTCCAGAGGGACCTGCTTGTTGATAATCCACCCTTCAGAAGTTAGTTTTGGCAACACAAGCTTCTATTTTCTGCCTCAAATATTTCTAAATTTGCCATGGCAGCAACTGCACTGTGTGTACCTTTTCCTTGTTGCTGAGCTGAACAAGTAAAATAACTCAAAACACAAGCTTCAAAGTAAAAATAGTCTTTACTCGTGATGTCACCTAGGTGAGGAATACAAGCTAGGTGAGGAGTGGTCCACACAAAAACCTGCCGCTATTCCCTCTCTGAGCAATACATGGAGATACAGTCATATTTATACAGCAAAAACAGGTTGAAGAACAAAGAAGCTCAGTTAAAATGATTATAGTTTCTCAATATGTTAGTAAGCTATGAGAATGTAAGGGAGGTTTGACGAGTCTAGGGAAGTCACAAAGCCTCCATTGTTCTGTACCCACCTTTCTGCAGGACACTAGCTCTGAGAGCGGCTCTTATCTTAGTTCTCGCAGACAGAATGAGCTCACTTCATACGTGCTTGCAATAATATTATTGCAGCACTCAGCACTTTAAATTAGCATCAATACAAAATGGAGGTTACAGTTAAAATAGTTTAAACTATTAGCATCCATATAAAATGGAGGTTACAGCTCAAAATGGTTGGAACTAGTTGTATAAAATGGCGGCTGTCGCATTGACTCTTACCGAGGTTCATTCCTTCTGAACTCCTACTGGCACGGTTACTTTCTTGTATCAGAGTTCAGGCCTGAGCATTTTGGGTTTCATGGGAAGGCCAAGTGTCAGATACAATAGAAAACCACCCTGGAACATCTGAATGATGAGGAATGTATACTGTTTATAGTGGACAGTGGCCTTGCTATTGTGGAACTTTAGAGCTGCCTTCCATCCGGTCCAGTGTTAGAAATTTTAATCTTTTCTCCAGCATTGTAGGTTCCGTAAGCCGCTCAGTAACACATGCAACAGGGAGGCAATATTCACACTTTGCAAGTTCTCGAACCTTCCTCAGTTTCACAGATGTCTGATTGCAAAGAAGTCCACCCGTCATAATACAATTGGGTCCTCATGAACACTCAGCTCAGCGACTGTGATGAATGCCCAGTAATCTCTCCTCTATAGTCTAGTTCAGTCATGTTTCAATCTTTATATAGTGATTTATAAATGCTGGTGCATCAGAGGACCCGGATCAAGAAAGGCTTGCTTTCTTTGGCCCTGAAATGTGCAGTTGATGGGTGTCAGAAGCGTGCCTTGTACACGAGCAGCCTGCTGAGATGCTGATTAGATCAGGAGGGGTGGTGGCCCTGCATAACACCAGATCTTGTTTATAATGTTTATTCATGGTTACAACCTTGGCCTTCCTGCCCAGGTTGGTTCATGTTATCCTTCACTAAGCTCTGCAATGTTCTCCTGGAATTTTCTGTGTTTTGTTGGTGTGAAATATTTAAACTTCTCTCTATTGAACAGCTGCACAATCGAAGTATCCCTGGAGATTCTCGGCTGGGTGATGACTACAACATTCCCCACTGGATAAACCACAGGTGGGTAGTCGTCGCAGGTTCACTTTCCTTGCCGCCAAATGGATGTTGGTGTGACTGCAGCAAACTCAGCTATAAAGCCAACACTGCTAGTGCCTTGGGTCTGTGTAAGCTGTTCGTTTGTCAGAAGGTAGACAGTCGAAGGCCATGGATCTGAGTTCCACTGCGGAAAGTGGAGGCTAGGACTCGGGTCCGTGCTGGGTACTGGGTACTGCAATGCCGAGGTGTATCTACCGATGGGATGATGAGCCAACACCATTTCTGCTTCCTTGGGTAGCACGTATTAAAAAAGATTTTTTGATAAAATATAAATGAAAGCAGGAGTCCTCCGTGATGTGGTGGCCATTATATAGCCCTCAACCAACGTTTCATTGATGTAGGTATGAATTTACCGTACATGAATAAGTTCCTGTAAATCACCCATTATTGTGGTAACCACACTTCGAATATGTTCTGTGCTCTGGCGCATGAAGAATCGAAACATGAAAACTCGTCCTTGACGTCTCTTTCTCTGAGCCATTCAGCGGAAGTACAGAAAATCTGCCTGCTGTGGGCAGTATTCCCTGAAGGCTGTGTGGGACTTTTCCCTCCCCAGCACATCCATGGTACAGTGTGTGCTCACCTAATCCGCCGGGCATCAACATCAAGGGAGAGGGTCACCAGCTTTCACGTTCCCACTATTCAGCCACAGCATTGGTGAAGTGTGATTGTTACATTGGAATAGGGTGGTGCACACATCTGGAATAAAGGTGAAATGTAGTTGGTTGGGATGGGAAGATTATGTGGATCTGGAGTGTAGCCAGTAAAGGTGAGAAGTGATGGTTAAATGGGGATGGAAAGAGCAGGTTCATGGGCCTGCAGTCCTCCTGTTTTGTAATCAACAATCTGTTCCACGTTGGATCAAGACTCAGAAACTCTAGGTGGCTGAGATCCTTGTTTATTGTTGCCTAATCCACCAAAATTACATGATTCTGTATGTTTGTTGGCGAACCTGCCTTATACCCCAAGGTAAAAGCACTTGTACGGTGCTTTTCGGCTTTTTATTGCTACTGGGTTTTAATTTGGGGTGTGGGGAGGGGTGGACTCAAGGGAGATGTGAAGGAACAGTAAAATATGTGAGAAGTACAGGGAGAGTGGCACGTGGAAAGGCAGAGATGAAAGTCGACAACAGAGGTGGGCATTGAAGTGGTTCTCAGTTAAATGGAAACTGAATCTGCATTGAAAAACTTGATGCCGTTTGATATTTATAATGTAACCAATTTTGGATTTTGTTTGTCGGTTTTTTATTATACAAGCAAAGTGTGCCTTTTTGGAAGTTTCTTTGTGGACTGACTTGGTTTCTTCTGTTTATTTACAGCTTCTACACGTCCAAGAGTCAGTTATATTGTGATGGCTTCATTCCTCGCATTAAACTTGCAGCAAGGAAAGTGAGTTGTGGATAGATTGAGGCATGATATGCATAAGCTTTTACAAAATGTGAGGCATTGGGTATTAAAGTTAATGAGAGCTCCTCAGAGGCACACGTTGTTTAATTTACAATTAATGGCATGACTCTTAACAGCACTGATGTGCAGAGGGATCTTGTGTTCCAAGTCCATTACTCCCTGAAACTGGCAACACAAGTAGGTAGATTGGTAAAGAAGGCATATGGATGGGGCATTGAGACAGAAGGTCATGATGCAGCTTTAGAGGACTTTGGTTAAGATGCATTTGGAGTATTGCGTGCAGTTATGGTCATCCTACTGCAGGAAGGATGTAGAGGCTTTGGTAAGGGTACAGACGAGGTTGACTAGAATGATGCCTGGATTAGGGGGTATTAATTACAGGGAGAGGTTGAACAGACATGGATCGTTTTCTCTGGAGTGCCAGAGGTTGCAGGGAGACCTGATAGAAGTATATAAAATGATGAGAGGCAAAGATAGGGTAGACAGTCTGAACTTTTTCCCCAGGATAAAAATATCAAATATTAGATGGCATTGCTTTAAGGTGAGAGGGACAAAGTTTAAAGGTCATGTGCGGTACTGTTATTTTTGCACAGAAGTGAATGCTGGAATGTGCTGCCGGGGGCAGTGGTTGAGGCAGATATGATAGTGGTATTTAAGAGTCTATTGGGTAGGCATATTGATAAGCCAAGAATGGAGGGATATAGATTATTTGCAGGCAGGTAAGATTTGGTCTTGGAATCATTTTCGGTATCGACATTGTGGGCTAAAGAGCTTGTTCCTGTGCTGTGCCGTTCTATTTTCTATAACTGTGGAGTTTGAGAGGGAATAGATGATCACAATGGTTTAAACAAGACGCGAGTGGTATGTACTGTGTGTGG